>NC_081423.1:89532517-90132517 GCF_949786415.1 Peromyscus eremicus
TTAATTTTTTTTTTTTTTTTTTGCATCTTTACTCTTTTGTGTCAAAACATTAAAAAAGAGTTCAGTATTTTTATTTTAGCTTTAGCAAGCCATGCTACACACTCCTGTGGTACACAGACCATAATTTAGATAGATATTGTTCATTGATGGTCAGTGGCCTTTCTGTGAACCTTGTAATAGAATTGTAGTGGTTTGGGACTTAAATTAGAATTAGAGATATCCTTGTCATCTTTGGACATTTCTAAAAAACAGAAAATAGATGCAATGGCAGATTATATAGAGGAATGTGCTGTGCTCCTCCTGCCTCTCCTGGAGTATGGTGGGTTAGTGGGCTTTCCTCTTACTATACTGAGAAACACAGATGCTTATAATATATAAATTGCTTTTTTTCCCTTTAACAAATAATTTTCAAGGGGGGCTGGAGAGATGACTTAGCAGGTAAGAAAGCATTTGTTGCTCTTGCAGAGGATCTAGGTTTGATTCCCAGCACCCACATGGTGGCTCACAAACTTTTGTAACTCTAGTCTTACTGGATCCAACGCCCTCTTCTGACCTCTGTGGCCACCAAGCATGAACATCGTGCACATACATACATGTAGGGAAAGCACTCAACACACATAAAATAAAATAAAATTAAAAACATAAAAAAGAAATCACAAAGTTGCTTACCTACCACCATAGTGTGGCTATCTTTCCAAGTTAATGTTAATGCAGCGGCTCCAGTTCATGACAGATATCCCTTGTGTGGATGTTTTGTGACACAGTCATTTTCTGAACTGATGAGGCTCCAGCAGGTTCTGGTCCATTCTTTGTCATTATAATCCACCTGATAATAAACATCCTTGCTTGTTGTTGCCCTTGTTTTCACACCTTCTCTTCAGAGTTGGCTCCCTGGGCTAAGGAGTATGGGAACTTGTGTTTTTTTTTTTTTAATTTTTATTTTATGTGCATTGGTGTTTTGTCTGTATGTATGTCTATGTGAGGGTATCTGGTCCCCTGGAACTGGAGTTATAGACAGTAGTGAGCTGCCATGTGGGTGCTGGGAATTGAGTCGGGGTCCTCTGGAAGAGCAGTCAGTGCTCTTAACCATTGAACCATCTCCCCAGCCCTGAATTTGTGATTTTTTTTAGACACTGTCAGCTTATAGTTTGAAATGTACTCACCCTCTACAATATGTGTAAATGTTCCCTGTACCCTCATCATGCCAAAACCCAGCAGTTTCAAAACTTTGCCCATCTCCTGTGTGAGAAATAGTCCCATATCTTTAATTTTAGTTTTCCTTAGTTCTTGAGAAATTGAAACAGTCTTTCCATTTGAGAAATGTGCAAACAAAGGCCCCAGAAGATTGCATGACTCGTGAAAAGTCATGGAAAAGTAAATGTTGGTAAGGGAAATTTTCATTTTTATGTTTTACTTTTTTTGACAGTGTCTCTCTATATAGCTCTGGCTGTCCCAGATACTTAGTATTTTTAAATTAGGCACACTTTAAAACAGATGAGTTCAATAGCCAGGCATAGACGTGCACACCTTTAGTCCAGCACCCAGGAGGCAGAGGCAGGTGGATCTTTCTGAGTTTATTGGCATCCTGGTCTACATAATGGTTTCCAGGCTAGCCAGAGCTACATAGTGAGACCCTGTCTCAAAACAAACAAACAAACAAAACCCAGATTGATTACCAGTATAAAAGTTTAGCCATTGTGAAGATGAAGTTGGCATGACACGTGCTATGTATACACTGTGGTGTTAGTAGGCAGTAGAGTGCAGGTTGGAGATTTGCTCTGACCTTTGATCCTCTTAATTTCATGTCTGGGATCCTGTCCCAGGTAAATATTACCAATGAAGGAGGAAATTGTATCCACACTGGTCTTTAATGCTGTGTGCAGAAGTGAGAAGTGGTTGGCTTTCAGGGAGGAAGGGCTTCATTCATTGTAGTCTCTATGTTTCCTGCTTCTTTTAGGTGACATGGAACAACTTGGAAAGTGGTCCTCCCCCACCCCCCTCTTGAGACAGGGTTTCTTTATGTAGCCCTTGCTGTCCTGGAACTCACTCTGCTGTCTATGCTGGCCTTGAACTCACTATCATTGGGGTTACAGACATGCACTACGGTTCCCAGCTTTTACATGTGTGTTGGAGATCTGAACTCAGTTCCTCATGCTTGTGTAGCAAACACTTTACCCACTGAGCCATCTTCCTAGCCCCTATTTATAAAATTTGTACAAAAGCACCTTTATAAAGTTGATCATTTCAGTAGATACTAGAAAATACTGGCTAAGATTACTTATGCACTGTAGAATTCTGACTTTATTTTTTTTTCTGATTATCAGTAATGTTATTTTTGTGTAAGATATGTATGTATGGCTAGACAGTCAGGTAACAAGCAGGAGAAACCTCTTGCTGGGTTGCTGTTAATCTATTACCCTCGTAGTTATACTGAGATGCTCTGTGAGGCTAGGCCTAGAGAGCTTCATTGGACGTGCCTCATACCAGTGCCTTCCTGTTTGTGTTTTACATAGTGTGATGCTCATTCTTCTATTGTTGGGTCAGTTTGCATTTTTTTGGTAACGTGTATGTGTGTGCCATTTTTTAAATAAACAGTTAATTAGCCAAAGTATATTGAGTTTGATACATTACATTGTATTGAATATCATTGCCAACAGTTACTGCAACAAACACGTGACAGTGACCTTCAAATTTAATCCCTACTTTCTTGAAACATCACAAAATATCACCAAATCAAAAAAGCAACCATTTATTTATTTATTTACTTTTGTGTCACTCTCTGGCTGGCCTACAACTCCCTATGTAGACCAGGCTGGCCTGGAATTTACAGAGATCCGAGTGCTGGGATTAAGTGTGAGCCATTAAGTGTGAGCCACTGTGCCTGGCCCTTCTTAAATAATTTGAGTGTAGGTGTGTGTTGATTTATTTAACAGCTTGTTACACACACACACACACACACACACACACACACACACACACAAGTAACAGCTTATTCTAATTTTTTAAAAAACAATCTAGGAAGTTTGCAGCCATCAACAGTTCAAATGCAATTTTAGGAGCGATTGGGAATTTGGTAATCTTGTGGCGTTGTTGTGTAGTGGACCTTGTAGGTAAAATACGTGCATATTTTCCATAGCGTGTGCGGAAGGATCTCTCTAAAATTGGCCTTATTCATTTCATTCTCAGCAAACTGACCTGGCCCACTTGACATGGCCTTTATTGCTCCTGATGTTCGCATGGGTTCTCTTTTCAGAATTAATTCATGACCATCAGAAGATAGTAGTTTGACATGCATGGCATCAGGGCCTTACCATGGGTTTTCTCCTCTACATTCATATGTTCTTACAAAATTTTATTTTGATTCCACAGGAACTTTAGAATGGTTTCCTGGTAGGTTGGATGCACAGTCTGTTAGTAGCTTGCATTTGGAGGAAGTATGTGGTGTTTGCTCCTGAAATACTTATTGTATTTATTTCTTTCCTTCTATCATGTGGGATGTGGGGACTGAACTCAAGTCATCAGGCTCAGCTGCAAGTACCTTTACCTGTTGAGCCATTTTACTGGCCTTGTATTTTGAAATATTTTAAAGTAACTATAGACAGAGAGGTAACTACCTCTAAATGTTTCAGTATGTTTAGAGGCCATCACTGCATAACCACAATAGTTTGTTAATCTAACAAAATTGATAATGGTTTTTAATACTATCTGAGACTCAGTCCATAATCTGATTTACTTGGTTGCTTCTGAAATATTTTTGTAGCTGATTTGTTTAACTGGAATTCAACAAAGAGTTATAAAGTCTTGAAGGTGGAATTCTACTTTAGAAAATAGCTTTCGATACCTCATAAAGATAAGTACTATGTCTCAGTTAAAAAAAAATATGGTTTAGAAAAAAGTGCATAGACTAGAGTTCTAGATCCAAACTTAGGGTACTGTTGGGCTCAGGCTGTGAAGCCACTGAACACTGGTTAAGTGATGTGGTTAGGTCAGTTATTTGAATGTAAAACAGGATAGGAATACTTTTCATGAAATGATTCTAATGCTTTGAAATTTTCATTATATGGGAAACTTAGAATTTCATTAAATTGATGTGTTTATGTGTGTTCTATGGTAGGGCTGTCAGAGGACAACTTATTAGGGTTGGTTCTCCTTCCAGCGTGTGAGTTTTAGGGATGGAGCTCAGGTTGCCAGGCTTGGCATCAAGTACTTTTACCCGCTGAGCCATCTTGCTGGCACCTTAGGACTTTCTGTACAACAAATTGAATGAGCTAATGATATGTGATATTTTAGATGAAGCCTGATTATTAGAAACATCAGCAGGCTGTACAGTTCTGAAACTCCAGCCAAGACTTTTGTCAAGCTAAAAAAAAAAAAAAAAAAAAAATCATTACAAAGTTTATGTTAGTGATGCTTGACTTGTCTATCCTGTGACCTAAGAAATTGACAAGTGACTAAATGAGCCTTGGATGGTTTTTCTGAGAGAGCTGTTGACATCTTTAATGACTTTTCTTCTCAAGAATTTTGACTAAATAATGGATACACAGTTCTGGACTTAAAATGATCCCATTATGGTATTTTGGCTTTATGATGGTGGAAAAGCAGTAAGTATCTGGTAGAAGCTGTGCTTTGAATTTTGACCTTTTTCAGGGCTACTGATGTGTGGTCTTGATACTCTCTCTTATCATGCTGGGCAGCAACAATGAGTTACAGCTCCCAGTGCCCAGGATCATGAGGGCAAACAAACGGTCCTCTGCAGCAAGTGTATTATGTTGTTAGCATTGCTAGCTGCCATACTTGAGAAGATTGGTGCTTTATTTTTTGGTTGTGGTGGTGCAGACCATCAAACCCGGGGCCTGGTGTTAGGCAAGCATTCTATAGCTGAGCTATATTCTCAGCCCTTAAAGGCACTTAAAATATTTTATTTTTAGTTAGTTTTTTTCCCCCCCCCCCAAGACAGGGTTTCTCTGTGTAGCTTTGCACGTTTCCTGGAACTGACTCTGTAGACCAGGCTGGCTTTGAACTCACAGAAATCCGCCTGGCTTTGCCTCCCCAGTGCTGGGGTTAAAGGCGAGCATCAACACTGCCCGGCCTTATTTTATTTTTTATTTCGTGTGTGTGTGTGTGTGTGTGTGTGTGTGTGTGTGTGTGTGTGTGTGTGTGATGAGTGCAGGTGCCTGCTGAGCCGAGAAGAGGGTGTCAGAGTCCTGGAGCTACAGTTGCAGGCTGTTGTGAGCTGCCTGATATGGGGGGCTGGTGACCCAGCTCTGGTGCTTTGCATGAGCAGTGTATTTGCTCTTAGCCACTGAGCCATCTCTCCAGCCTTTAATTGTACTTCAAAAAAAAAAAAAAAAAAGGTTTTTATCAGCATATTAATTCACTCCGCTCATGGTTTTCATCTTACTCTCTAGTCCCCTTCCGTGTTCACGCCAGTTTTTTTCTTTTAGTTGGCCTAGTGAGTTTAATTAGAGCTTAGAGACACATGGGTGAGGAATTATTTACAGAAGCATGGGCAGTTTACCAGATTGGAAAAAGTTAAATGCACTTTTGGTTTACATTATTTTCAATTTGCACTGAGTTTATCAGGTTGTGACTACTTGGTAAGTCAAGGAGAACCATACTGTAGTTTTTATGGTAATTAAAAGGCTTTGTTGGGAAAATATTTAGTTATTAGGATAATAGTATTTAATTACAGTATCTCAGGTCATGCCCTCTGAAATACATTGTTTTATTTAATCATGTTGTCTTCTCGGTTTTATAGCTGTTGAGACAGGCTGTGTGTGATGAATCAGCTTGTTTAAGGCCCAGGGCCAGTTGTGAGCAGTACTGTGGCTTTGATGTGAGATCTTGTGATGGGAAGCCATGCTGCTGTCTGGATCACATCTGTTGTGTGTCTGTACTTAAGGGTTTTACAGACTTAGCAATCAGAAAAAGAACACAGAGAAAGAAAAGCACTTCTTTTATTTTAGAAATAAAAAACTGGAGGCTCTAAATTTTTTTTTTATATTTACTTTGTTATCTTCAATTATATATGTCTTGTCACTGTTCTGTTGCTGGGAATAGACACCATAACCAAAGCACCTCTTATAAAAGAAAGCATTTAGACCGGGCAGTCGTGGCGCATACCTTTAATCCCAGCACTCGGGAGGCAGAGCCAGTCAGATCTCTGTGAGTTCAAGGCCAGCCTGGTCTACAGAGTCAGTTCCAGGACAGGTGCCAAAGCTACACAGAGAAACCCTGTCTCGAAATAAACCAACAAACAAACAAAAAAAGAAAGCATTTAATTGTGGTCTTGCTTACAGTTTCAGAGGTTTAGCTTGTTATCATGGTGAGAAGCATGGCAGCAGACAGGCGGAAATTGTGCTGGAGAAGTAGCTGAGAGCCACATCTTGAGAGGTTCTAGCTTTTTAGAGACAGAGTTTCTCTGTGCAACAGCCCTGGCTGTCCTGGAACTCACTCTGTAGACCAGGCCAGCCTCAAACTCAGAGAGATCCTCCTGCCTCTGCCTCCGCGTCCTGAGTGCTGGGGTTAAAGCACCTGACCAAGAGCGAGTATTCCTAACCACTGAACCGTCTCCTGAACTGCAGCTTGGTGTTTGGCTAGTCTGACCAGCTGCTGAGCTCCTCCTTCCTGAGATTTGCTTTTCTTCATTCTCAACATCACGGTTACTGGCATGTGTGGCCATACCTGGCTTTTGTGTGAGTGCTAGGGATTTGAACTCAGATCCTCTTGCTTTACAGCAAGTGCTTCTGAGCTACTTCTCCAGCCATCTTTTAAAAAAGACATTTCCTAGACACAAAGCTTTTTTCTCCAATAGGAATTTAGAATTTAAGTCTTTCTATTTTGAAACAAGT
This sequence comes from Peromyscus eremicus, assembly GCF_949786415.1. Classification (NCBI taxonomy): domain Eukaryota; kingdom Metazoa; phylum Chordata; class Mammalia; order Rodentia; family Cricetidae; genus Peromyscus; species Peromyscus eremicus. The sequence continues at coordinate 89,539,369 of NC_081423.1, forward strand.
ATAGATTGAGAAGAAGTTGCTAGGAGAGGTCCCATGTATGCTTCACATACTTTTCCTTGATGGTTTTGACTTCTCTCACTATAGTACGAATATCAAAACCAATAAATTAGTTTTAATACGAGTGTGTATAAGATATGCCATTTATCATGCGTTGATTCATGTAGCCACCAATACCACCTCAGCACAGAGCATTGTTACCATGAAGATCTCACTTGTCCTGTTCCCACAATCACGCTCCCTACCCCCATACTCACTCTCCCCACTATTCCTGACCCCTGCCAGCCACAAGTCCCTCCTCATCTCACTCATGTGTCATCTTGCAAGTGTTGTGTAAACACAATTGTGGGATTGTTTGACCTGCTGAAGTGGTGGTTTTCACTCATGAAATCTATCCAAGCTGGGACTATCAATAGTTCAGTTTTGTTCTCTAATAGGAACTGAAAGCTGTGGAATTAGATTTTGTCTTTTAGTCTGATTTCTCTCAAATATCTGTTAACATTTATACATAAAAGTCTTTTTTAAAAAAGAAATATTTAAAATTTTCTGTTACATTTATTTGTGTTGTGTATACATGTACACGCACCACAGTGTGCATGTGGAAGTCAGAAGACAACGTGTGGGATATGGTTTTCTCTTACCACATGTGTCCTGGGGATCAAACTCAGGTTGTCAGGCATGGTGGCATTCCTTTACCCACCGAACCATCTTGCCAGCCCTATGTATAGGTCTTATATTTAAATTATAAAATACTAAGATAAGTGAAAGTTTAAAATTTAAAATTGAGGGCTGTTATATTGTTGCTTAGTATGAGTAGGTGTGTAAAAAATAAATGTTGAACTAATGTGAACTCAGTTGTAAGACTCTCCTGTTTGTACTGATTCTACTCAGGGCATTTACTAATTAAGCTACTGTAGTTATATATGAATTTTCAGTTTTATTTTTGGAGACAAGGTCCTGCCAATTGCTCAGGTTGGCATTGAACTTGCTGTTTTGCCAAGGAAGGCCTTGAACTTAGGATTCTCCTGCTTTAGCTTCCAATGTAGATGTGATTACAGCTCTGAGCTACCATGCTCAGTTATGAGCGATATTTTAGAAGAAATCTCATGTTAGTGTTGACTGGATACTTGTTAGTGCTAATTTAATATTTACACTCTGTGTGTGTGTGTGTGTGTGTGTGTGTGTGTGTGTGTGTGTGTGTTACTGAAGGTTAAGCCTCGGGCCTGGTGCATGCTGGGTTAGTTCTGTACCACTGGGCTACATACTCAGACCTGAAATTGTGCATAGGAGGAGATTTAAGACAGAGAATACCTTGCCTTGGGAAATCTCACTAAATCTTGTGGACGGTGCAAGGGAAAAAGCCTGTTAGCACTTGAAACCGCTTTCTCCCATAGGGCAGACACAGAAGAGAGGCAGAGTGTCTGCAGGCTTTCCCAATTTGCCTGTTACTAAGAACAATAAAAAGTGAGTAAATTAACCACAGAAACAGACGTGTGCCTGAGCACTTGAAAAGGCTTCTTTTACTAGATTCAGAATTTCCCTTGGGGGTTTGCAACAGAAATCTCAAGATGCTGACTTCTGAAACTGAGAGAGGAGGGAGTTTCAGGATAGAAAAACATAGTTTAAACTTATCATTTCTGCAGAGAAAGTGGCTTGATTTGGTTACTGGACACTAACAGTCACAGCTTTGCTGTGGCCATATGGCTATTCCTCTTTGGGAGTTTGGGAGCTTTAATGAAGAGGAAGTTGAAGACACTCTGCGCAGTGATTTCTTTTCCTGCCTCATGTACACACAGGCTGTTTTTGCGCATATTGTTTTAACAATGGCTAAAGTAAAACATTTATTCAAGCATGTACATGGTATCGGAGCCTTTTGTAGTGTTTTGAAGAGTAAGTATTTGCGTTTGTATTTATGTTTAATTGTGTTTTCCACTATTTTACTGTGTAGAATTATTTCCTATTTGTATATAATGAGGCAGTTGAGGTGTACTGAAAATAATTAGTGCCAGTGTTAAATTTTACCTTATTTTATTTATTTGGAGACAGGGTTTTAATATGTAGCTCTGACTGGCCTAGAACTCACTGTGTCGACCAGGCCAACCTTAAACTTACAGAGATCCACTTGCTTTTCATGTATGGAGGTAGAGGTATGGTGATATTTTATTTGTACTGAAATGTGATTTTATTTGTATGTTAATAAATAAAGTTGCCTGGGGGTCAGAGCTAATAGCAAGCCATAGCAGAAGCTGGGCGATGGTGGTGCATGCCTTTAATCCCAGCACTTGGGAGGCAGAGCTAGGCGGATCTCTGTGTGTTCAAAGATACAGCCAGCATAGAGACACAAGCCTTTAATTTCAATACCAACCATAGAAGACCTGGAGGTCTGTATAGACGGGCAGTGATGAGGAGGTCATGTGGTTGGGTTTACAACCAATGAGAAGGCAGAACAGAAAGTCAATAAAAAGACAGAGACACAGGAAGTAGGCCTCTAGGGGAGAGGTAGGACAGCAGCGGCAGTGAAGGGTAAGGTTTTTAGCTCTTAGCTATTGCTCTGACCTCTTGGGCTATTAACTCTGCATTTGGCTCTGTGTTTCTTATTTAATAAGACCGTTCATCTACATAGAGGTCAGAGGACAGCATGGAGGAATTTTTTTTTTTTTTTGGTTTTTCGAGACAGGGTTTCTCTGTGTAGCTTTGCGCCTTTTCCTAGAACTCACTTGGTAGTCCAGGCTGGCCTCGAACTCACAGAGATCCGCCTGGCTCTGCCTCCCGAGTGCTGGGATTAAAGGCGTGAGCCACCACCGCCCGGTGCGGAGGAATTGGTTTTACCCTTTTCTAATATGGTTCCAGTATAAAACAGTTTGTCAGGCGTGGTGACAAGTATGTTTACCTGCTGAGCCAACTTGCCAGTCCTGGGAAGAGAGCTAAAAATATCTTTACATTGGTTTAGTATTTTTGAGACATAGTGTTGTCTTGTCGCATGACTGGTACTTACTGAGCCAAGACTGGCCTCAAGATTATGACAATTCTCCTGCCTCAGCATCCTGAGTGCTCAAATTACAGATGTGAGCCACTATGTTGGGCTTAGAATTAAAAAGATTGTTATTGTGTGTTTGCAAGATATATATGTGTAGGCGTGTACTAGAGTGTGTGTGTGTGTGTGTGTGTGTGTGTGTGTGTGTGTGTGTGTGTAGGTCGTTGGACAGCTTTGTGGAGTTGTTTATCCCTCCACCTTTCTCAGAGTTCTAAGAGTCAAACACCAGTGGGTAGGCTTGTGCAGCAAGAGCCATCTTGCCTTCCTGAGAATTTATTTCAATTTTTGATTGAGTCCTTGAAGTATTGATTCTAAAAGTGATTGTATCTAGGTAGCAGATTATTTTATTAATTTAGCTTTTTTGATATTTTCATTTTCTTTTAAAGAATTTTTAGGACAGTGCTTTTATTAGGACAAGCTCCTTAATAAAAAACTATGGAAGTTAAGGTTAAGTTATTAAGAAATAACTTAATATTGTCCTGTTGCAAAAAAGCTCAACTTTTATTGTACTTCAAGCTTAAGATGATTCTTCTCATTGCAGGCAGTTCTTGAGAGGAAATCGCATGTCCTTGTGAATAGCCGAAGGCTCTCAGCTCTGACCTGACTGTTCTTGTTGACAGGGAAATGGCTATTCCTTTAGTGTTACTCAGTTTCCAGTCCAGAGCATCAAGTTTATCCCCAAGTGTTGGAAAACAAGCCAGAGTTAGGACAGAAAGGAGTAGGTGCTTGGGCTGGCTGAGGTGGGGTATGCAGGCTCCTCAGTCTACTCCTGTGCTCAGCAGGGGCATGCTGCAGAGAAGCACCTGAGCGCACAGACCTGCAGAATTGGTGGGAAGAGAATTTATCTGCATAGAGTTTTAACTTGAAAAAGACTTTCCTTTAAATTGCTAAAGATTATATTTTTAATGTCATTTTCAAGTTCAGTTACTACAGCTGAGGTGAGTTTAGTAACATGCTGCCACACTCAGATTTTTTTCAAGTTTTTTCAAGAGAGCGAAGATAGGGAGAGACCTGATTGGCAGCATTGCTATTTAACTTCGTTATACGACACAAAGTCAGGAATGCTCTTTATCATTCACTTCTTCTTTTTGCTCTGATTCTTCATACAGACCCTGTGAGACATGAGCTAAATTGCATTTAAGATAAACAGTTGGAAAAAAAGCTATTAAAGCTACTTGTCTGAAAAGATGGAAGAAGGGAAACATGATTTTGATAAATTCTGAGTTATTTAAACACTAGTGCAATGGCAGAATCTTAGGAAGTGAAATTCAGCAAATTTGTACAAGCTCAGAGAGCATGCTAGGTGCTCAGTAGGCAGCACTTCAGCCTCATAAAATGTTTTGTGACTTACCATTTTTAGAAATTGGTTTATTTGGATGGGTGATGGTGGTGCACACCTTTAATCCCAGCACTTGGGAGGCAGAGGCAGGTGGATCTCTTTGAGTTCAAGGGCAGCCTGGTCTAACAAAGAGAGTTGCAGGACAGCCAGAGCTGTTACATAGAGAAACCTTGTCTTGAAAAACAAACAAATATTATTTCTTTTTACATTTGCATACTTGGTGTGTGTGTGGATGAGCACATGTGGAGGTCAGAGGACAACTTATAGGATTCATTCTGTCCTTCCCCATGTGGGTTCTGGGGATTGAAACTCTGGTTGTCTCTTGGAAGCAAACTCCTTTCCCCACTCAGCCGCCTTGATGACCTGTGCTTTACTAACTTTTATAAAGGTTTGAGTCAGCTGAAGTTGAGATGTTACTAAGTTTCCTCCCTCCCTAGAACAGGGACCTCCTCTCCTTCAGACATTTTCCAGCTTTTAAAATGTTTTATTAATCTTTGAATTTTGACTTATAGCCTCAGACTTGTGTAGCAGAGGATGACCTTGAACTTCTGATCCTCTGGCTTCCACCCCTCTAATGCTAGGATTGCAGGTGTGTGTGGAGTAGGGACTGAACCCAGGGCCTTGTGCATGCTCAACAAGCACTGTACCAACTGAGCTACATCCTCAGATCAGTTTTTCAGCGTTTAACTTGTTTCTGTTTTTAAATTAAATTTATTTATTTATTTATTTATTTATTTATTTTTTCGGGTTTTTTTTTTTGAGACAGGGTTTCTCTGTGTAGCTTTGCGCCTTTCCTGAAACTCACTTGGTAGTCCAGGCTGGCCTCGAACTCACAGAGATCCACCTGGCTCTGCCTCCCGAGTGCTGGGATTAAAGGCGTGCGCCACCACCGCCCGGCTTAAATTAAATTTAAAAGTTTAAAATATACATTTAAAAATTGTGCGTGTGTGCACTCCATGTGTGTGCATGCTTGCTTGTTTGCTTGCACTTTTACTTGAGTGCACATTCACCTTTGGCATATCACATGTTACCTATGGCCTATGTGTCGGGGTCAGAGGACAATTTGATGGAGTTGGTTCTTTCTTCCATCATGTGAATCTCTGGATCAAGCTCATGTCATCAGGCTTGGTGGTAAGTACAACTCCAGGGCCTTTAACTAGTATTTTGCTTGTTTTTTTCCTCACTACATAGCTCTGGCAGGCTGGAGCTTGCTATGTAGACCAGGCTGTCCTTGAACTCACAGAGCTCTACCTGTTTATGCCTCTAGAATGTTGGAATTAAAAGAATGTACCACCACATTCAGCTGTAGTATTACTTTTAAAAATTAAAAATAGAAGTCTTTCTGGACCAAAGGAATATCTAAATAAATTGATGTATTTATTTGATGGAATATTACATCTTCAATAATATGATAAGTAAAAATATTACTGTGGACAGTGTTGAATTTGCTGAGAGGGAAAAGTACATTAATTGTCATGTTTATATGGGCTGTACCATGTAAAATATGTAAATTTTAATAGTTGGATAAAAGCATAAGCAGTAAAGTGAACACTATTTAATTGATGAGATTATGATAAACCTTTATGTAGGATTTTATTAGTGTTACAATGTTAATTGTGTGACGGCAATATAACATCAGAACAGTGAGATATAGTCAGCACAAAACAACCAAAATAAACCAACCTGAACAGGCCCACCTTCTACACAGCACAGCACACCTACTCATAAAGGGATACTGGCTTGGAGATGGTTTACAACCAAGTTCAATTCCGAAAGTATTCTCTTGTAGCAAATTATTTTCTTGCAAAGTAATACAGATTCTTGTGGCACTTGTAATTGTGTTAATTTACAAAGACTTGCAAATAGTTTAGGTACTATGTTCTGTGGCCATTGGATAATTGGATCTTAGTTAATCTTCCTAGTTTTGATGAAGGCTTATTTTTTTCTTAGTGTTTAGGCAGGACCTCACTGTGTAGGCCAGGCTGGCCTTAAAAGTCCACCTGTTTCTGCCTCTGCTGGGATTAAAGGTGTGTGCTATTACACCTGCCTGATAAAGACTAATTTTTAATGCTTTTTTAAAAAAGATTTATATACTTTACTTTTTGTGTGGATGAGGGTTTTGCCTTCATGTATTTCTGTGCATCATGTACATACCTAGTGCTTGAGGAGGTCAGGAGAGGGTGTTCGATTCCCCTGGAGCTGGAGTTACAGATGGTTATAGCCATCTTATGGATGCTGGGAACTGAACCCAGGTTTTCTGCATTGCTGAGCCGTCTCTCCAGCCCCTAAAGGCTATTTCTTTCTTTTTTTTCTTTTTCTTGGGGGATTGGGGGTTGAGATAGGATTTCTCTGTGAAACATCCCTGGCTGTTCTGGAACTCGCTCTGTAGAAAAGGTTGGCCTTGAACTCATAGAGATCCACTGCCTCTGCCTCCCAAGTGCTGGGATTAATGGATGTGTGCCATCACCACCTGGCTTTAAAGGCTAATTTTTAATTGCATAGAAATACCCAATATTGAGATTTCTCCTTCCTTCCTTCCTTTCTTCCTTCTTTGTCCCCTTCTGCCTCTCCCATCCTCCTTCCCTTTAACCTCAGACTTACTATGTAGGTGAAGATAACCTTGAACTCCTGATCCTCCTGCTTCCCATCTCTTTAGTTTCTCGATTAGAGGGAGATGCTCCCTGTTATGTGCAGTGCTGAACATTGAACTTCATGTATGCTAGCCAAGCATTCTATCAGTTAGCTATATCCCAGCCTGGGATTTGCAGTTTGTCTTCAACAGTTTAATGGCACAGAGTCTGTTCAACCAATAAATCTGCAGTTTTAAAAGCCCTCATTTAACTTGATATAACATTAAACAATTTTTTGGAAAAATAATTTAGAAAGTATTATTGTGTGTAGAGAGTATATGTGTGCTCCTGTGGTGCAGCACACATGAGGTCATAGGGGAACTTCTTGGAGTTGGTTCTCTCCTTCTACTAAGGGGTCCAAGGACTGATCCCAGGTCATTGAAATTACATATCAAGCATTTTATCCAACATGGTCTATATTTCCTTAGCTGGAACCAGTTGACTTCAGTTATCCTCCTGCCTCAGCCTCTTGCTTAAATGGGCCTGTAGGTGTGTACTGCTATTCCCTACATCAACTGCTTGTTTTTTTTTTCTGATTAATTGACAGTTAATTACTTTACCTATGTGTGAGTGGTATTTTGAGGCATGTAGATAGTATGTAATGATCTGGGTAACTGATATATCACTTGAAACATTTTTCTTGGTGTGGGTGTATTCAAGATCTTCTCTACTCGCTGTTTTGAAGTCCATAATTCAGGGCCAGTGTCGTTCTGATGGCCACAGAACCTGACAAGTTCTTACTCAGCTGCACACTGGAGAGCCTTAGAGGATGTCTCCCTAGGTTTTGATGCTGAAAGTTGTAGTAGGGTTCTTCTGATCTTTGCCATGTTCCTTCTTGTCCTTGCATGCATGTCTTAGAAAGAGCCTACTGATTTTTTTCTTCTGTTTGGAGTTTTTCTGTTAGCATGTACAAAGACATACTTAGGATGTCTTCCTTTTAGAAGCGAAAAAAGTGGGTCTGAGTGCCCTGTGCTAATGCTGTGTTTCTTCCTTGGCAGTACTGGGGGAAGGACTGGCCAAGGGAGAGGCTGCCTTCCGGGCGGTGCTGTGCTGCATGCAGCTCAAAGGGAAGCTCCAGCTTGTGTCCTCCATCCTTGCCAAGTCACTATCAGGAGAGTCTCTGGTATGTTGATGAGCACGGCTTTGCCAACTTTGGGGCATGTTTGACTCCTCAGGATAATATGAGGAAAATAGTGGACGTTTGGTGTAAGTGTAGTTTTGTCAGATGTCAAAATTCGTGACAATCCCAAGATGTTCATTGTTTTAAAATGAACTGACATTCAATCATTGGACCCTTGCCATTCATGATGGTGTATATAAAAATCACAGGTACTTTTTGCTGAGTTCTAAAGTATAAGATAACCAGAAGACTTCGTTTTTAAAAATTAAAATCAGTCGGGCAGTGGTGGTACACACCTTTAATCCCAGCACTCAGGAGGCGGAGGCAGGCAGATCTCTTGAGTTCAAGGCCAGCCTGGTCTATAGAGCGAGTTCCAGGATAGCCAAATCTACACAGAGAAACCCTGTCTTGAACCCTGCTCCTCCTCCAAAAAAAAGAAAAAAATAAATAAATAAAAACAAAACAAAAAAACCCCACCAAAGCTGGGCGTGGTAGTGCATGCCTTTAATCCCAGCACTGAGAGGCAGAGAGAGGCAGTTGTCTGAGTTCCAGGCCAGCCATGCAGCCATGGCTATGTGAGACCATGTCTCAAAAACCAAAACAAACAAACAAACAAAAAAAAATAGAATTAAGTTTGTTTTAAAGGTTAATGTACATACTAATGGGTTTCATCATACCAAATGGGTGTGTGTAAGTTAATATCCTTGTTTACTTGATGGGAACTATCTAGTTATATTTAGACTTGAATTTAATTTTTTTAATTATAACTTTTATTGATTCTTAGTGGATTTCAAAGATAGGTTTTTAAATATATATATTTCCTAGTTTTCTTTGTTATAATTAAAGGGCTACCTTTTGTAACTTTATTTTTGGTTTTTCGAGACAGGGTTTCTCTGTGTAGCTTTGTACCTTTCCTAGATCTTGCTCTGTAGACCAGGCTGGCCTCGAACTCACAAAGATCTGCCTGCCTCTGCCTCCCAAGTGCTGGGATTAAAGGTGTGCGCCACCACCATCCGGCTCTTTTTGTAACTTTATAGAGTTGATAATTTATAGGAATTTGAAAGAAAACTTTTTTTTTTTCAAGTTTCTTGGTATTTTTCAGGCATCACAATGAAAACAGAGAAAGAAGAAAGTATATAATTACCAGGCAGTGTAATTTCTCTGTCAGTTATGCTTCAAGTTGATAGGAATTTTGAAAATCAAGAGCACAGATGGTGAAAATACAGAAATTAGAAAAGTATTTGTCTGTTATGAAGTGTAATATTATTGTTCCACCACAGGGTCATTTAGTCAACTTGTAAGGAATTACTGTGCAGCGAATTGCTTCCTTAGTTTGGCGATGTCTCTGATTTCACAAGGTTTACAGATGTGAGCACAGCAAAGTGATGCAGCTCTTTAGATCTGAACAGCTGTGAAGATGTAGTTACTTAGTCTTTCTCTTTTGAGACAGGGTCTGGACCTGGAGACAAACTTCTGCCTTACTTTACTGAGTGCTGGGATTACAGTGGCTAGCCACCCTTCCTAGGAAGAGAAGAATGTAGCCCAGACTGGCCTCAGTATAGGGGTCCTCCCTCATCTTTCAAGTTCAGCAGTTACAGCTGTGCCCAGCCTTAAAAGGGTTTTTCCTATAATTATTTTATTGTTGTATCTGTTGGAGTTGTATTTTATATTTTTTGGTTTTTCAAGACAGGGTTTCTCTGTGCAGTTTTGGTGCCTGTCCTGGATCTCGCTCTGTAGACCAGGCTGGCCTTGAACTCACAGAGATCCGTCTGGCTCTGCCTCCTGAGTGCTGGGATTAAAGGTTTGCACCACCACCACCTGGCTTGTTGGAGTTTTTAATTTTTAAAACAATTTGTTTTTAATTTTCAAATTTTCTGAAATTTGAATTTCAAAACTTAACAAGACTCCCTGGTTTCTGTGATGGTGCATACCCCTGAGTTCAGCATTTCATATATACAGACAAGCCTGTTAGCACCAAGGGAGAGGGAAAAATAGTTTTAGGTTTGCTTTTCTCATGTTTTGTTCTATACTCATAGCTTGGCAAGCATTTTATAGAATTAAAAAAAAATTATTTTTTGAGGCAGGGTCTCATGTAACTCTGGCTGGTCTGAACTCACTCTGTAGACCAGGCTGGCCTCGAACTCACAGAGATCCGCCTGCCTCTGCCTCCTGAGTGCTGAGATTATTTTACACCTGTACATCAGGTGAGTGCTTGTAGCATGTGTACTTAGCAGGAACAGCAACCGAGTCTTTCTCCGTTAGGCCTCTTTTCCTTTCCCTGGCTGCCTGCAGCTTCCCAGTGACAGAGCAGCAGTGTGGAGGAAGGGGAGGGGAGCTGTGGAGACTACAGAGGAGCTCACCCAAGTTGTGAGACAAAGAACTACACACTGATGGTTTCCTGTCTTCATTTCCTCCTTGCAGAATGGGATGGTAACAAAAGATTTGACAAGACTCAAGACACTTCTCGCAGAGACGGAGGTGAGTCCATTGCCGGGCTCCCTTTGGGTGCATCAAGGCCAGTGAGGTCAGTGAGCATTCTGTGTTAGTCAGTCAACATGCAAGGTGACGGGGGACCTCTGTGCAGCTGGGTCAGGTCCCACTCTCAGAACATAGCTTCTTAGGCCTCCTCTGCATCCCAGGTCTTCTGTTCTGACTAATTCTTCTTCTTTTTGCGTGTATATATATGTGTGTAGTTTGTGTTTATGTGTATTCACCCATGTGTGGGCACACATGGATGTCTGGATGTGAGTGCACATGTGTGCGTACATACAGGTGGAGGCCTGAGGTTGATGTAAGATGTCTTCCTGATTATTTTCTATTTGTTGAGGCAGGGTCTCTCACTGAACCTGGAGCATACCAATTCTGGCTAGTCGAGCTAGCCAACTGTCCTTGGATCCCTTGTCTCTGCCTCTTGAGTGCAGGGATTGTGGGGGGTCACCATGTCTCTGGCTTTTACACGGGGTCTGGGGATCTGAACTCTGCTCTTCACATTTGTATGGCAAGCTCTTCATGCACTGAGTCATTTCTCTGGCTCCCATCCCTGTTATTCTTGTTAGTTATCTCTGGCCCCCAAATGGAAGGTACTTGGGTAATTTTAATTTTTTTCCTAAAAACTTTATGTGCATTGGTGTTTTGCCTGCTTGTATGTCTGTGTGAGAGTATCGGATCTTGGAGTTACAGACAGTGAGCTGCCATGTAGGTGCTGGGATTTGAACCTGGATTCAGAGAAATAATAAAAAATTAAAATTTCCCAGGGGCTGGAGAGATGGCTCAGTGGTTAAAAGCACTGACTGCTCTTCCAGAGGATTCTGGTTCAATTCCCAGCACTCACGTGTCAACTCACAACTGCCTGTAACTCCAATATCTGTCAGCCTCACACAGACATACATTCAGGCAAAACACCAGTGTACATAAATATAAATTGTTTATAAAAAACCACAACATTAGAAAACTCAAACAAGATAATCCTAATCATCTGTATCTTTTTAAAAAATTTTTTTTAAAGATTTATTTATTGTGTATACAATGTTCTACCTGCATGTATGCAGGCAGGCCAGAAGAAGGTACCAGATCTAACTACAGATGGATGTGAACCACCATGTAGTTGCTAGGAGTTGAATTCAGGACCTCTGGAAGAGCAGTCACTGCTCTTAACCGCTAAGCCATCTCTCCCGCCCTCATCTGTATCTTTTTAAGGAAATCTGTGACTTAGAAGATTTTTTTGTATTAGGGAATGGTTTGAAAATGCCAAGTGTCCAGGTAACAGCTACAGAAGTGAGTGCTCTAGGGAAGCTCTTTCAGGGTTCTTGGAAGGCAGGGGCAGCAGTGGCATGTGAAATTACACAGCTCATCTAGGCATAGAAATATATTTTATTTGGATGTCCTATTTTATGTATTTATTTATTTTGGCCTCCCCCCCCCTTTTTTTTTTTTCAAGACAAGGTCTCTCTGTTTAGTCCTTGCTGTTTTGGAACTCACTTTGTAGACCAGGCTGGCTCCAAACTCACAGATATCCACCTGCCTCTGCCTCCGGAGTGCTGGGAAAGGCGTGTGCCATCACAGCCCTGCGGCCCACTTAGTTTTGATATTAAAATATAACTACATCATTTTCTCCCTCCCTTCACTCCAACTCTTTCCAAGTACCTGCCCTTGCTCTCTCAAATTTATGGCCTGTATTTCTGTTCTGTTTCTGTTACTTGTGTGTATCTGATTTCAGGTATTATTAACCAGTTTGGGGGCTCTTCCCCAAGAAAGGCCATTTCTCTCGCTCTCGGCAGTTCTTAGTTGTCTCTAGTTCTTTGTCTAGGGTTGAGCTCCATGGTAACACATCTGTGGTGTCAATTTTTTTTTTTTGTTTGTTTGTTTTCAGAGACAGGGTTTCCTGTGTAGCTTTAGCTGTCCTGGAACTTGCTTTGTAGACCAGGCTGGCTCCAGACTTACAGACATCCACCTGCCTCTGCCTCTGGAGTGCTGGGACTAAAGGCGTGTGCCAGCACCGCCCTCTGTTGGTCTCATTCTTGTTCAGATCTTATTTATGCATTCACGTTGTATAGACTTTGCTCCTAGAACTGAAAGTGATCTTTTGTGAAACACGGAATGCTCATAGTGTAATTCCTCCTGGTTTGTTTTTATGTATTCATATTCAATCCATTTTACCAAAAACTGGGTTATCTTTTAAAAAAGCACTCATTAGTAGCTTGATAATGACAGACATTAACTGTGGTGATTTTGATCTTCAAAGTTCAATTTGTTGGTCGCATGGCAATATGGCAACAGTGTTACTTCATATATCCAGTCTGCATTGCCACCATTCATTCTGTGTTATAAGACATTCCAAATTTCATCTTAACAAAAGGTTTCTTTCACGTGAGTGTTGAAGGCTGAGGTGTGTCCAGCAGGAAAAGATCCAGAGGTTGTTTGATTTAGGTGCTATTGGCAAATAGTCAGTTGGCTCAGGGAGAAATAAGACAAGTGATAGAGCAGTGGCAGCTGGGAGGAGAGCGTAGGACAGACAGGGTAGATGTTTTAGACCTGCTCAGGATGGCAGAGTTCAGCATGACTTTTCGTTGTTCTTCTTTCTTTCTTTCTTTCTTTCTTTCTTTCTTTCTTTCTTTCTTTCTTTCTTTCTTTCTTTCTTTTTAATTTATGTGCATCGGTGTTTTGCCTGCATGGGGGTGTCGGGTACCCTGGAACTGGAGTTACAGACAGCTGTGAGCTGCCACGTGGAAGCTGGGAATTGAACCTGGGGCCTTTGGAAGAGCATCTAGTGCTCCCAACTGCTGCACCATCTCTCCAGCCCCCCAGGATGACTTTTAAGATTTCAGCCTGAGGCCAGCCAGATGGCTTGCTGCCATCTGAATTCAATCCCTGGAACCCACGTAGTGGAGAGAGAGAACCGACTCTTGCAAATTTTGCTCTGATCTCCACACTCTTGCTGCGCCATGTGTGTCCATACACTTCACACGAATACAAAACAAAGAAAATATAATCAAAATAATCTCAAAACCAAAAGAGATTTCAGTGTGTGACTGTCTTCAGGGGAAGACTCCTCCTTGAGATGAGTACTAGAGAGGCTTAGATGTGGAGTAAAGTTGGTGAATTTTGTTTTGCACATGCTGTGTTTGAGGTGCTTACCATGTGAGAGCTACTCTGGGGGCTGATTGGAAAGCGGAAAGGCAGCTTATGCTGTTGGTGACCAGTCTTGGCACTGTCAGTGACCCAGCAGGGACGGTGCAGCACTAAAGTGAAGTGTGTGTGAGATACTTGTCTTAGGGAGACAGAGAGAAGAGACTCTCACCTTTCAGCCCATTGTAGAAGAAAGGCCTGTCCCAGATGGAAGAGGACTTGACAGGTAGGGTCAGGAAAGCTAGAACTGAGGAATCATAGCTGCCCTCTTTCTGGCCAGGTCGCTCTTCAGGTGTTAGCAGGAGAGAAGCCAGCACATGAATGGCAGCTGCCTGCTCAGCGGGTCCAGAGTGTAGACTTTTCTTCAGGTAGCAGGGTGCCTTTACTGTAGGGAGGGTATCTGGGAAGGACATTATCTCCATGCTCCGGTAGTGCACTAGAAAGAGCAAAAATGTCACTTCCAAATAGATTTCTATTATTTTCTAATACTTAAATATTTGCTTTACTTTTATGTTATGTGTATGAGTGTTTTGCCTGCATGTACCATGTGTCAGCAGTGACCATAGCGGCCAGAAGAGGACATCAGCTCTCCTGGAACTTGAGTCAAGGAGGATTGTGAGCTGCACTGGGTCCTGGGACAAGTCCTTGTCCTTTGTAGGAGCAGCAAGTGCTTTTTACAGCTGAGCCATTGCTGCAGTGCCCTCTTCATTTTAACACTGAAAATACCCAAATTTAAACCAGCATCAGTCAGTACTTTCTGTTTCTCTTACACCTCTTTCATTTGAAAATTGCAGACAGCAACAAGTAATGTCCTGTCTGGATGTCATGTGGAAGACTTAGATGAAGGTAAGTACTAAATTTGTCATAACTTCTGGTAACTCTTATTATGGTCCTTGCCTTTTAATTGAAGAATTTCTGGGAGGAAAATTCATGAGTATAGCCTCTATAGTTGGAGATGTAGGAAAGGATATAAACATTTAGAAGTAGGTGTAGATGAAAACAAATCTCTCTCTGAAACCTTTCCCTAGGTGAACTGAGTAATGATAATTCCACAGATACCTGTGTAGCTGAGGCTGGCCTTGATCTCCTGATGCTCCACTTCTGAGCACTTTGATTGCAGGTGTGCACCAGTAGGCCTACTCTCCCAACCTGCCCTGAAGTGTCTACTCCATGCTAAAGTGGCTGACTTCTCAGGGCTCGTCTTCACCCGCATATTCAGTGTTAAAATGAATATTTATTGAGGTTCAGTGGTTTCCCCAAGTCGCCTAGCTAGTAATGGATGAAGCACAACTTTTAAGCTTAGCCTGGCAGAATATCTGTCTTGTCCCCTAGGGAAGGGGACAGGAATGTGTAAGGATAGAAAACGGCGGCTTATTTGGAACTTCATCTAGATCAATCAAAGTCATTTGTATTCAGAAATTTATGCACTTAGCTCCTGTATATGCTTAACTGTTAGAGCTTCCTTTCTGTTATACAACATTCTGTAGTGATGTGCCCCAAATAGGTCTTCAGGGGCTTCTCACTCAGTGTGCAGTGGTTGCTAGACAGTCAGTTTTCATTCTTGAGGGAGTTTCTCATAGAAATGCATCCTGTGCTTAGAAATGACAAGTTCTCAGAGAAGAAATTGCCCTGGGAGGAAGCCCACCACCTGTCAGATCAGAGTCAGCGCCACCAACCTGATTTAGCTGCTGGGTAGTGGCCTCAGCAGCATGCTGTTTTATAGAGTCGGTTGACTAACTTAGTTGATTGGTAGGGGCACGTTTGCATGTCTGTTTTAAATCATGTAGGATGATGAATGTCTTAGACATTAAAATGTTGGAAATTATGTCTTCATTACTCCATAGGGTCTTGTAACGGTTGGCATTTCCGCCCGCCACCCAGGGGAATCACAAGCAGCGAGGAATATACTTTGTGTAAAAGGTAATGTAAGATACATACATATATATATATATATTTGGTTTTTCGAGACTGCGTTTCTTTGTATAGTTTTGGTGCCTGTCCTGGATCTTGCTCTGTAGACCAGACTGGCCTCGAACTCACAGAGATCCGCCTGCCTCCCGAGTGCTGGGATTAAAGGCGTGCGCCACCACCACCCACCATAGAAATATTTCTAAAACAAATTACCTGTCTCTTTTGAAAGTGGAGATAATTTTCCTTCACTTTTTGAAGGCAGCAATTTAAATTCAAAGAAGATAATATGTGAAGAAAGAAAAGTATACTGAACAAGGGGAACGGTTTGTTTCCCATTTGAAATGGAAGCTGCACAGGTCAACACCAAATCATGAGACTTCAGTATTAAACAACAGTCGTGTAATGCAGCCTGTTTAGACTTTGTTCAGAAGGCTTGCATGTTGGCTGAACTTAATTGCTGGCTGCTTTTAGTGTGGGATTTATTTAGATGTGGTAAGTGGAGTTGAAATTAGTTCCTATAAACTGAAAGAGAGCACAAAATCAGTCATATTCAATTATTTTAGTAATTTTTTCTGAAAAATATTGTCATGTAATTCTTCTATATGGAATTTATGAGTACTTTATATTTGAAGGACTTTCAGAATTAATGATGTGACTCCATTAATACTTAATTATTTCTGAAAATGTAGAAAGTAAACTGAAGTTCCATTTTAAAAGGCGAGCTCATCAGTTCCTTTCATAAGCATGAGTGCCTGGTGGGGCTTCGCATAGACCTTGCTGCCCTGAACTGCCTGGCATAGTGATGGACACAGTCAAGATGACAGCTTGACTTCGGAGTGGAGACAAGGACCTGAACTAGTAAACACTGCGAGTCCTCATGGTGCCGAGTTATTGGAGCCAACACGATACTTTGAAAAAGAAACCTGAGGATTAGAGTCTAGATGAGAATAGATCCCTTTTCTTTTGATGGAAATAATTTTGTTAAATTTATTTTTATGGGTATGAGTGTTTTATCTGCATGTAGTAGGTCTGTGTACCACGTATGTGTCTGTTTCCTACAGAGGCCTGAAGAGGGTGTCGGCTTCTCCCCTTGGACAGGAGTTACAGACAGTTGTGAGCGGCCGTGTGGGGGCTGGGAATTGACATCGGGTCCTCTAGAAATGCAGCCAGTGCTCTTAATGGATAAGTAGTGAATAACTTAGGAAAACATAGACAACTTTTTGTAGCATGAAAACATACTGTGCATATATAAAAGGCAAATACACGATTTTGCACGCTTTCTGAAGCAAGTGAGGATTTAATCATCATCATCAGCATGCTATGGTAACATGCTTCACGTTCGCTTTGGATGCTTTGGAGACACTGGGGAGATGAACCGGCGGGGTTCATCTAGAGTGTGTTTTCCAGTTTAAAGTGTCCATATATTATATTGGTCTTGTTTGTTTTGTTAAATGTACTTTAATTTTATTCTCAGAGGATCTTTCATCAATTTTTAAATGGTTTTAGACAGGGTTTTCCTGTGTAGTTTTGGTGTCCTGGATCTTGCTCTATAGACCAGGCTGGCCTTGAACCCATAGAGATTGCCTGGCTCTGTCTCCCAAGTGCTGGGATTAAAGGCATGTGCTACCACCTTAAAGTAGTTTTTTAAAAATTAATGATCAAAGCAATTTGGTTTTCTTATTTTGATCATCAGATTATCAGTTTTCTTTTATAAAAACCATGAGTTTTGGGTGACGTCTAATTTTTTGTGTGTATGTTTGTATATGTAATATTTGATATGTATGTGTATTGTATAGGGACCAAAACAGTTTCACCTTAAACATGTATAATTTCTTTGTGCTAAGAACACTCAAAATCCGACTGATTGAAATCTGCACTATATTATTGTTGTCTCTTATCACTAGTGTTTGAAGTTGTGGGTTGAATCCAGGCCCTCACTCAGGCTAGGCAAGTGATGTACCATGGAGCTCCAGCCCCAGCTGGTAAGCTGAGTGTTCAGAATCACAGACACTGAGGCGTCATTAGCTCTTTGTCCTTTGAAGTCAACATTTCTCGATTTAACTCTTGAAGAACTGAATAACTGTGGTATGAGTTTGTGACTCTAAACTATGAAGCTTTCATCCTGAATTTTTTCGGGACTTAACAGTAGCTAGTAGTTTTAGTGAAGTAATAGAGAAAGAGACAAGCATCACCTTGGAAGGTAAAGGTAGAGGTGGTGCTGTGAGGTGCCTAGTATGCAGAGCGTGTCTGGAGTTCATGCCGTCTGGGGAACTCAGGCCATGGCTGTGTGAACAGCTAGTCCACTGGATGTCAGTACTGCTTCAGGAAGATTCTGTTGTCTAAGGGAGCACAAAGGAAGCATGTCTTCAATATCTTATTTGGGCCAGAGGGGTCTCAATATGTTATTGTGCTTTAAACTTGCCGTGTTCCTAAGCACAAAGTCAGGGGGTACTGGAGTCGGGGTTGCTGCCCTGACTGTCATGAGTGTTCGTCTGCCACCCTCTTCTCCCTTCTTTGGACTTGGCAGTAATAAATCCGGCCTCTCAAGGTTTTTGTCTTCTGACTGAGACAAAAATACTGAGGAGGAAGAGGGCAAATGGTGGAAGATATCCTTAAATGGTTGAACAAGCTGGGCAGTGGTGACACACACCTTTAATCCTAGCACTCAGGAGACAGGGGCAGGCGGATCTCTGAGTTTGAGGCCAGCCTGGTCTACAGAGCGAGTTCCAAGACAGCCAGGGCAACACAGAGAAACCCGTCTCGAAAGACCCTCAAGTCTTCCCTCCTACACAACAAACGTTGAATGTTGATAAAACAGTCTTTCCTATTCCTCTTAGGTTTTTAGAGCAAGGAATCTGTAGGTATGGTGCCCAGTGTACTTCAGCACATTCCCAGGAAGAATTAGCAGAATGGCAGAAAAGATACGCCTCCCGGTTAATAAAACTGAAGCAGCAAAATGAGAACAAACAGCTCTCGGGCAGCTACATGGAGACCTTGATAGAGAAGTGGATGAGCTCGCTGTCTCCCGAGAAAGTGGTAAGAACTGACTACCTGCTGTGGCTCTGGCTCTAGCAGTCTACTGTTTGATCTTTGCTTCCCCCCCCCCCTTCAGTGTAGCTATTTCTTTAGTCTACTAAGAACACTTTGTTTTTCTATTTTTTTGTTTGTTTTTTTTGTTTTTATATTTTGAGACAGAGTATCTCTGTGTAGCCCTGGCTGTCCTGGAACTCACTTTGTAGATCAAGCTATCCTCAAACTCACAAAATTCCACCTACTTCTGCCTCCTCAGTGCTGGGATTAAAGGTGTGTGCCACCACCACCTGGCTGAGAATGTGTTCTTAATAAAGTGGTGTTTTTAGTAAGAGAAGCTGGCTTATTTGTTAAAGTGAAAGGCAGAAATGAATGTTTGTCTGGACGTATGCAACTCCTACAGTAATGACCTTCATTTAGGGGTGTTTTGATTCTCAGGTTTTGGTTGTTAATTTTCTTCTGGCTGCATCACATGTCACTCTTGTAAGAATGGCTGGGAAGGAGTGTGTGAAATCCCTTGGTCAGCAAGCACTCCATCTGTGCTCATGGCTGACACTTGTTACTTTGCTGGCTTCTCACTTGGGTTTCTACCCTCAGACTGTAACAGGAATTGCTCTTTGCTTTCAGCTTAGCGAATGCATAGAGGGAGTTCAGGTGGAGCACAACCCTGACCTGTCGGTCACCGTCAACACCAAAAAATCTCACCAGACATGGACCTTTGCTCTGACCTGTAAGGTATGAACCCCATGCTAATTAAAGATTATCAGATTTGTTCAGTTTCTTGAAGCTTATTTATTGGACTTTAAATGTCTTTTAAGAGAGAGTTAAAAATGATTTACTCTGAATACATTTTATATAGACTGTATTGTGCCAAAGTGGGTTTCTGTATTTCAGTCATTAAATATCCTTTTTCCACTTTGAAGTAAGATCCATTTAGCTATGTAGGACACTTTCTTATTTACTTGGTAAAGAAGTCTGACATACATTACCTTCTAAACTTGGAACATAGGATGGGGTTCATGGCTTACAATGAACTGTTTGATATTTGAATTATTTAATCTGGCAGTTCTAAGATTTTTTTTTTAAATGAAGACCTATTTTTATAGGATTTCAGTTGATAAAGTCACAAATTCTGTAATAATGTGCATTTTTATTTTATTTTATTTTTATATTTTGTGTTTCATGGGCCTTGCCCATGCTAGGCATGTGTTCTACCACTGAGCTATATCCCCAGCCCTAGAGAGCAGGTTTTCAATGAGAGACATTTTCTGCAGTGCTTCTCATCTTAAATTATGATGGTCGCAGTTTAAGATTGGAGTAGAGTTAACCTTTCAGTGAATCTGTTTGGTGGAGAAGTTTGTGTTCTTTTTAGTGGTATTTCTTCTCGGCACCATCTGCTTCTTGAGATGGAATGTTTAGCTTCAGCCCTGAACCCAGTCCAGTGCTCTCAGAGGTAACTGTCCTCCTGTGAAGGCTTCCTCCATGAGGCTCTGTCACACAGTTAGAGGTTGATCCAAGGTGGCAGATTTTGCCACAGGGAAAGAAAGATGAACGTATGCAGAAGGTCCAGGGAGGCTGATGATGTAGCATACGTATATCATGTAGAGACTTTGATTTAACCATTGTTTTGTTTTTGTTTTGGTTTTTGTTTTCTTCTTAAAAAGCTTGTGAACACAGTTTGTTAGACATCATAGTATCTTAGAAACATGGGGAGTAGCAGGCCCTTCCGGGAATATTGTCATTGAAGAGCCCAGTTACAATTGAATTTTCACCCCCGTGTACTCAATGAATTATTTTAACTTCCTTGTAGCCTGCAAGAATGCTGTATCGGGTAGCATTGCTTTATGATGCTCATCGTCCTCATTTTAGTATCATTGCCATATCTGCCGGAGATAGTACTACCCAGGTATCACAAGAAGTCCCTGAAAACTGTCAAGAATGGATAGGAGGAAAGATGGCCCAAAATGGATTAGATCATTACGTGTATAAAGTCGGGATAGCATTTAACACAGAAATATTTGGAACTTTTCGCCAAACCATAGTTTTCGACTTTGGATTGGAGCCAGTACTCATGCAAAGAGTAATGATTGATGCAGCTTCTACAGAAGGTAATATTTAGACTTTTTTCCCCCCGATACAATGTATTAAAAGGCAAGATTGAAAGATATGTATTGACCCCTAAATATTTCACAGATAGGGAGGGAATAAAAAGGAAAAATTCCCATGTTAATTGGCTTATTCACTGGGTAATGACCATAAAATGGGTCAGGTTGTGCCTTGATCTGTTCCTGCAGTCATCAGGCAAATCTTGCTTTGAAGTCCCCTAAACTTACCTTACACGAGTAGATAATTAGGTCTGTTTTGGTCTAGCAATTTCCTGTTAAAGTAAGATGGTTTTAGCACAGACAGACCTTTTAGTACTTGTTTGACTAGAATGTCTTTCTAAGGGTGATGACGTATCTATCTACAGTGTCTATTTCCATTTCCTACTGACTGTTTAGTTAGCTTTGCTGATGTTACTACATTATCTCTGAAGGAAAAGCCCTCAATATCAGTCGTGAGTCAGCGGCAGATGCCTTCACTGCTGTTAAGGAGGGCAAGGTGTCTCAGCAGGATCTGCTTGGTGCTTTGGGAAGGCTCCCTGTTTCAGCACAGAAGTGCCTGCATGCTTGCTGCTGCAGCTGACTTGCTTTGTATACTGTTGCTGGTGCCTGTATCTAAATTGGATGCCTAAATCCAACAGGACAGGGAAAGGGCATGCCAGCCTGTACCTAAATTTGATGCCTAAATCCAACAGGACAGGGAAAAGGCATGCCAGCCCACACTTCCATGGCTCTTGGTTGGATTCTAGGTGCTTTAATGTATTAAACAAATGATTAAAGATTGCTTTGATGACACCATGTAGTAAGCGATATGAAACTTGGTACTGTGCTTACTGGAACTAACCATAATGTAGAGGATGCTTGCCCCAAGTTCCAGTGTCCCATTCATTAGAACCTGGAATAGTTTTCTTTTCATGAGCAGACACTAGGATGCTGTGGTTTGGACGTGGTAACTGGGCAGTGGAACTCTTCTTTCTCTTTTTTTCCCCCTGCAAGTTGAGGTTAATGGATATACTTACTTACTTATCCATCCATCCATCTGTCCATCCATCCATCCATCCATCCATCCATCCATCCATCCATCCATCCATCCATCCGTCTTTTATTTTTCTGGCACTGAGTCTCACTAAGTAACCTAGGCTGGCCTTGAAGTCTCAAGTCTTCTGCCTCAGCCTCCCCAGTGCTGGAGTTACAAGTATATATGACCATGACTGGCCTTCACTTTAGTAATATTTGTGCCAAGCTTTTGTTGTTAGGCGATGTCGTCTTTGTGTATGCTAATGTAACCCAGGCTTCATTTTGTCTCATTTTCTGCCCCGTTTGATCTCATTTACATTTTATTTACTTGTATGTAATTTTGTCACTTTTCTCAGTAAGAACAAAAATATGTTAATTTCCATAGCCAAAAATAGATATGCCAGTAGATAAAATACAAATAAAAGCACAGGGTATAACAAATCTTTCGATGAAAGGACTAGATGGTAAATGTTGTAGGTGTTGTGAGGACTTGGTCCTGGGCAGATCTTTAGGAATGGACCTGACTGCACTCACAGGACTTCAGAATTGCACTGTTTGAAGTTAGGGGAAGGTTGGAATTGTAGAAAGAGAAGAAAAGGAACTCCTCTCTTTAGCATCTAGGTGGATTTTGTTTTAGAAGTTTGTTCTTAGAGTAGTGCTTTAATAATCATGGCTTGTTTTCCCATAAATGTTAAGAATCCACACTAGTGGGTGTTAAATGTCTGCAATACAAAGTTAAGGGAAGCCAGGCGGTGGTGGTGCACGTCTTTAATCCCAGCACTCGGGAGGCAGGCGGATCTCTGTGAGTTCGAGGCCGGCCTGGTCTGTAGATTGAGTTCCAGGACAGCCAGGGCTGTTACACAAAGAAACCCTGTCTTGGAAATAAAAAAAAAAAAAAAAAGGGGGAGTGTTGCAGGTAGAACAGCTGATGAGTCAAAGTAGTGACGGTGACTTCAGGATACTCTGATGGGCTAGGGAAGAGGGGCACTTTGACAGCTGTCTGTGTGTTTTGCTTCTGGAAGAGGAGTGGTAGGTAATGAGATCACACAGAGCTGGATGGGAATCCTGGTTTTCTACTTGTCTCTGAGGCTCTGGGTAGAGGTCTTAATATCTCCAGCTTGAAGGGGAAACATCTAGAGAATAGAGCTAGTGTACCTTCCTTAGATGAGTATGAGGACTAGCAGGAAGTCTGTCAGGTTTAGCTCATAGTAGGCATTTAAAAGTGTTGTTTTCAGGTTGGCAAGATGGCTCAGCGGATAAAGATGCTTGCCACCAAGCAGGTTACTTTATTGATTGGGAGAGGGGCACACATATGCCGTAGAACATGTGTGGAGGTCAGAGGACTTTTTGAGAGTCAGTTCTCTCCCACCATGTGATCCCAGGGCTCAAACTCAGATTGTCAGGCTTGGTGGCAGTGCCTTTATTCACTGAGCCATCTTGCCAGTCCAGTTCTAGATTTGAAAATTTTCTTCTTTCTGCGTGTGTGTGTGTGTGTGTGTGTGTGTGTGTGTGTGTGTGTACACCATGGGTGTGAGAGAGCCATGTCTCCAGCCCCAGTTTTCTTCTTCTGTTGTTCTTTTTTTCTTTTTCGAGACAAGGTCTTACTCTGTAGACCAGGCTGTCCTTGAACTCATAAGATCCCTTCTGCCTCTGCCTCCTGAGTGCTGTGTGGTGGTATTGTGTTCCCCAAAATATTGTGCACTCTAATAAACTTATCTGGGGTCAGAGAACAGAACAGCCACAATATTAAACATAGAGGATAGGCAGTGGTAGCACACGCCTTTAATCCTAGCATTCCAGAGGCAGAGATCCGCCTGGATCTCTGTGAGTTTAAAGCTACACTGGAAACAGCTAAGCATGGTGACTCACGCCTTTAATCCCAGGACGTAATGGCAGGAGGCAGAAAGGTATTTAAGGTGTGAGGATGAGGAACTAGAGCTGGTTAAGCTTTGAGGCTTTTGAGAAGCAGTTCAGCTGAGATCCATTCGGATGAGGACACAGAGGCTTCCAGCCTGAGGAAACAGGATCAGCTGAGGAATTGGCAAGGTGAGGTGGCTGTGGCTTGTTCTGCTTCTCTGATCTTCCAGCGTTCACCCCAATACCCAGCCCGGATTTGTTTTTATTAGTAAGACCTGTTAAGACTCATGCTACAGTGCTAGGTTTAAAGGTTTGCACCACTACATCCAGCTCTGTTCTCCTTCCTTCCTTCCTTCCTTCCTTCCTTCCTTCCTTCCTTCCTTCCTTCCTTCCTTCCTTCCTTCCTAGTGATTTATATATTTTTATTTTATGTGCATTGGTGTTTTGCTTGCATGTATGTCCGTGTGAGGATGTCAAATCACTTGGAGTTGGATTATAGACAGCTGTGAGCTGCCATATGGTTTCTGGGAATTGAACCTGGGTCCTCTGGAAGATAAGCCTGTGCTCCTAACAATTGAACTATCCCTCCAGCCCCCAGGCTTAGTTTTCTTATTCTTAAAATTGATATCATTGAATATCTTACTCTTTTTTAATTCCAGTGTTTTTTGGGTACATAAATGTTTTTGTTTCTGTATGATGTGTTTTGAGTCCTAACAGAATTCTTGAGTAACAAAGACAGGATAGTCATACTATAATATTTGTTTCCTGTTTCAGTGGCTTTTAAATTTAAATTTAAATTTTTTTTTGTTTTCTTTTTGTTTTTTTGAGGTGGGGCTTCTCTGTGTAACAGCCCTAATTGTCCTAGATCTCGCTCTGTAGACCAGGTTGGCCTCAAACTCACAGAGATCCACCTGCCTCTGCCTCCCAAGTGCTGGGATTAAAGGTGTGTGCCACCACACCTGGCGCATTCAGGGCATCCAGGGTGGTTACACAGAGAAACTTTTGTTTCTCTTGAAACTCCTACCCCCCTCCAATTATTTTATTTTATTTTTGTCTGTGAATATTTTGCCTGCATATCTGTTTGTTCATCACATGCATGACTGGTGCCCACAGAGGCCAGAAGAGGGCATTGGATTGCCTAGGACTGGAGTTATAACTGGTTATGAGCTGCCATATGGATGCTGGGAATTGAACCCAAGTCCTCTGGAAGAGCAGCCAGCGCTTTTAACTACTTCATCATCTCTCCAGTCTCCTTAAATTTTTTAAAAATTATTATTATTATTTTTAATATTTATTTATTTTATGTGTATGAGTACTCTATTGCATGTATGCTTGCATGCTAGAGGAGGGCATCAGATCCCATTACAGATGGTTGTGAGCCACCATGTGGTTGCTGGGAATTGAACTCAGAACCTCTGGAAGAGCAGTCAGTGTTCTTAACCTCTGAGCCATCTCTCGAGCCCCCTTAAATTATTTTTATAGTCAGTCTTTTTAAAACTATTAGTACAGAGTTCTTGTCACCAAAGAATTTGAGGGTAAAACCTTGATGAAGTATAACTACTGTTCTGTTCCCTACTTACTCTGAGCTGCTAGAAAGGAATTGGCAGTATTGTATTTTCTGTCATTTCCTGTACTGCCTGTGTGGACAACATCCAGAAACACAAGAGCAAGACAGTTACTTTGCCGAGTTGTTTGCAGGTGACAACAGAGTCTTTTTTACTTCCTGCTCAGCTTATTCATTATTGGGATGTCCCTGGTTTACAGTAAAGAGAAAAGTCTTGTTCCAGGCACAGGTCTGAGAACATAGTTTGGAACTGAATCGGGTCTGGGGTCTATCTTGTTTTCATTATGTTATGAGTTTCAATATAGTTTGGTTTTGCATGCAAAGAAATTTAGTGATGAAATGAAACTGGAATTTGAATGGGAAGCGTCTATCTCTACTGCTTGCTTCTTCTACTTGATTGGCAATTTATTATTGGTGTTGTCAATGGGTTTATATTGCAGTGATAACATACCATGACTAAAAGCAACTTGGGGAGGTAGGGGTTTATCCTGTATTAAAGTTTATAGTCCATCATCCAGGGAAATCAGGGCAGAACCTTAAGGCAAGAACCTGGTAGCAGGAACTGAGATGGTGGCCATGGAAGATTGATGCTTTACTGGCTTGTTCTTAGCACTATTTTTCTAAGGCCCACAAAACTGCCCATGGAGCTCTGAGCACTCAGTGGCTTTTCCAGCCCAAAGTTCCAAAGTCCTTCTACAATCCTCCCAAAACATGGTCAAGTCTATTACAGCATTATCTCACTCGTCGTACAGTTTCTTTCTGAGCTTGCTTTTGCTGCGTTAAACACCATGACCAGAAATACTTGTGGGAGGAAAGGGTTTATTTCTCTTACATTCCAGTTCACAGTTGATGACTGAAGGCAGTCATGACAGGAACTCAAACAGGGAAGGAACTTGGAGACAGGAGCTAATGCAGAGATCATGGAGGAGTGCTTGCTCAGCCTGCTTTCCTATAGAAAGGGGTGGCACGACTACCATTCCAGAGGTGATACTACCCACAATCGGCTGGACCCTCCCACACCAATCTCTAATTAAAAAAATGCACTATAGACCTGTCTACAGATCAAACCATGGAGGCAGTTTTTCACTTCTTCTCAAATGACTCCAGCTTTCATCATGGTGATAGAAAACTAGCCAGCACACTGGTAAGCAAGCAAGTTTTATCCTTAAATAATACTGGAAAATAGTTTTCTTCCATGAAGTTAGACATTTGGCTCTACTGGGCCATTTCCACTGATGTTACTTGCAGCTCGTTTGGTAAGGAGTGCTGCTCACTGTCTCTCAGTCCTAGTGTGCTTCTGCTACCAAAGGCTGGCTGTGCTCTTCAGACTGATGATGATGATGGTATTTCACTGCCTTAGTGGGACTCGGGGACTCACAGTCCAGTTGTATGACAGATGGTATTCTCCTAGTTCATTGTTAATTGTTGAACTAAAGACTCTTTCTTCCTTAGTTAATTTAGCTTTTGAGTTGAATTAAAAACACGACTCCATAGATTTCATTTTTTTTTTTTTGAATTTTATTTATTTAAGCCAGGTGGTGGTGGTGCATGCCTTTAATCCCAGCACTTGGGAGGCAGAGGCAGGTAGATCTCTGTGAGTTCAAGGCCATCCTAGTTTACAAAGTGAGTTCCAGGACAGCTAAGACTGTTACACAGAGAAACGGTCTTGAAAAATAAAAAAAAAAATTATGTATTTATATTTTATGTATAAATGTTCTGCATGTATACCTGCAGTCCAGAAGAGAGCATCAGATCCTATTATAGATGGTTGTGAGTCACCATGTGGTTACTGGGAATTGAACTCAGGAAGAGCATTCAGTGCTCTTAACCCCCGAGCCATCTCTCTAGCTTGATTTTTTTTTTTCCTTTTTTTTCACACTATTGGTATTATCTGCAATGTCCATTTATGGGCCATGAGGGAATGTAGTTATATGGTAACCCTCAAACTGTTGAAGAAGTAAGTATGTGACTTCAACTGTGCTTTTCTTTTTTTTTCCCCCTTAGTTGTTTTCCTGATTATTGAGGTTTAGAAAAATTTGCTCTTTATTAAAATTGTCTTTGGGTAAATTTGAAGATACGACTCACAAAAAGTGTAGTAAAAGGCACCTGTGAGGAAAGGAAGTTAGTCGGCTTTCCTTGCATACTGTTTACACAGCTTCCACTGATAGGAGAGTTTGGAGATGTTGATTTGGAATTGTGTTTTGGACGTCTGGAAGCAGTGTATTTAAAATTTATTCTTAGGTTTGAATCTGGAAGCATGGTATTCATTTCTCTGCTGTGAATCTAGCAAGACATGATAACAAAAATTGAGTCCACCCTAAAAATGATTTCCAATTGCCAAAGTGGATGGCAAACTAAGGACACATATCTTTTGTCCATGAGCATTGTATGAGCAGCAACACCTTAGAAAAAGAAGGTTTTAAAGTTTGTCATCAAAGGTCAATGTAATGAATGACTGCACGTGGAGAAGCTGCTTGCTGCCTTCACAGTTTCAGTGTGGTTATGTGGGGTATCACCCCCCTCTCCCCCGTGAGACAGGGTTTCTCTGTGTAGCTGTCTTGGATCTCACTCTGTAGACCAGGCTGACCTCATAGAGATCTGCCTCACCCTCCCACCCCTTTGCTGGGATTAAAGATGTGTGCCATCACTGTCCAATTAAGAAACAAGTTTGGTTTTGTTTTTTACTATTTACTTGTTAAGTTTGTTCTTTGATAATTTCATACCTTTTTTTTTTGAGACAGGGTCTCTGTGTAGCCCTGGATGACCTTAAATTCACAGAGATCTGCCTGTCTCTGTCTCTCAGATGCTGGGACTAAAGGCGTGGACCACCATATCTGCCATAGCTTTGTGTGCATATGTAGTTATGTTTCAGCCTGTGTGTGTGTGTGTGTGTGTGTGTGTGTGTGTGTGTGTGTTTCAGCTTTTTATTAGCCTCTTAAAGAGGGAGAATAGGGGCTAGTGGTTGGCATAGCCAAGAAGGCTTTGTGTTGCCTCTGGGTAGCAGTATGGGGAGAAGTATAGTGAAATGGGGACAGAAGTGCTAGTTGGGAGCTACTGTGTGCTTACGGTTTCTTTTTAATGTGAGTGGCCAAAGCTTTGGTTTTCTAAGGAAAAGTGTAGGGCCTAACTTTGAAATTAGGAAGCATTTTATCGTACTGTTAGGTAAATGGAGCTGCTTTTTTTTTTTTTTTTTTAAAAAAGCTTTATTTATTTATTTATTAATTATATATACAGTGTTTATTATGTATATAGTGTTCTATCTGCGGGCCAGAAGAGGGCACCAGAACTCATTATAGATGGTTGTGAGCTGCCATGTGGTTGCTGGGAATTGAACTCAGGACCTCTGGAAGAGTAGTCAGTGCTCTTAACCCCTGAGCTGTCTCTCCAGCCCTGGAGCTGCTTTTAGTAAACTACATTTATTGAATTCCTTTGAGTCATCTCTGCTTTGTTTTCCTCTCGCCATCTTCTTGTGCAGTCTCCAGGCCCCATTTAAGATACTGTTTAAATTGGTTGCATTTCATATTTCAAAGCAAAGCTTTTTTTGGATACTATATTATAATGGATAATAACTATGTGGCTGGAATGCAAGCAGGCTGCTAGTCTTAATGTCAGAGAGCCTAAGGATATTGGGAAGTATTTCTTATGTCAGACTAGCTATTCTAGTTGAATTGGCTATTTTTGTAAAAATTTATTTTTATTCTTACGATTATATGTAGGTGTGCATGTCTGCATGTGGATATGCACAAATAAGTTGAGGTGTCCTCAGAGGACAGAGTTGTTTGCTCCCTGGAGCTGGAGTTATAGACAGCTGGGAGCTGCCTAATGCGAGTGCTGGGAACTGAACTCTGGTCCTCTGGAAGAGCATCAAGTGCTCTTAACTTCTGAGCCATCTCTCTAGCCCAGAGCTGGCTATTTTTGAGAGTGGCAGCCCTTGTTGTGAAGTATATCCTGTTGGTTAAGTTTTTGGTGATGCTGAGGATTCATTGCAGGCTCTTACCCATGCTAGGCAAGTGCCCCCTCGGTATAGTTCAGTTTAATTTTCTGTGGATTTCTCTTATATGTATTTACAGTTTCTGCCTACTAGCCATACCTCAGGGTAGCACATTCCTGAGGTTTGTAATTCCTATCAGGTTTGCTTGGAGATTAGTATTACAAGAGTTGGTTAATGAGCAGTGTTAATAAGCATGATTAAACTCTTAAGTGGATTTGTGAATATTGTCCAAGCCTGTTCATTTTTTTGTTTTTCCAGAGTGTGATTCATTTTAGGCCTGGTATAGGTTAAGGGAACATACATACCATGGATGAAGAGCTGCTCAGCAACCTGAGCATTACTTAAGTCTGGTTTTGATGATCTCGGGTGCAGGAGCTACAGCTGGGGATGACAATGAGCACACCTGTAGGAGCAGGTGTTGTCCAGTGTCTCATGGGGGAACCTTACCTTCTTCTCCATAAGAGAGACTCAAGAAGTAATCACCTTTAAGCACTGTAAATTAGTATGTCATTACACAGTTTAACTGTTTCTTTGTCAGGTAAGAGGAGTGAGCAAGGTGTGGTGGCTCACACCTGTAATTCTAACAGCTGAGAAGCTGAAGCAGGGGGATGACTGCAAGTTCTAGCCATAGAGCTATTATAGAGGAACACTGTAGGCAGAAGTTTCTGTCCCACCAGCAACTCGCAAATACCTGGCAGCCACTTCCCAAATCACAACACAGAGGCTTATATTAATTATAAATGCTTGACCAGTAGCTCAGGCTTATTACTAACTAGCTCTTACACTTAAATTAACCCATAATTTTTATCTATGTTTTGTGGCTTGGTACCTTTTCTCAGTACAGCATTCTCATCTGGCTTCCTCTGCATCTGGCTGGCAACTCCTGACTCCACCCTTCCTCTTCCCAGCATTCTTAGTTTGGTTGCCCCACCTACACTTCCTGCCTGGCTACTGGTCAATCAGTGTTTTATTAAACCAATTCAAGTGACAAATCTTTACAGTATACAAGAGAATTATTCCACAGCATTTCCCTCTTTTTGTCTAATTAAAAAGTAAGATTTTAACTTTAACATAGTAAGATTATCTACAACAAAAACAGTTATACGTAAGAATTACAGTAACACTAATCCATTTGTATTTGGCAAAATTAGCGAAAATATCTATCTAATCTTGGTGAGTCTAAAGTTTTATATCTAATTTATTTATTGTAACTAAGGAAAACTATAATTATAACTGTTTAGTCTTCAACTCCATCAAAGACCCCAGAAGGTTAAAATGTTACCTAATGACAGGGACATCAGGCTACCTGGACAGTCACCCAAAGTTCCTCTGCAATGTTGGGGCGTTCAATAGGCCTAGCATGTCTGACAGATTTTTCTGTGAAGCAGGATTTTTGAAGGACTGTCCCACCTTATCTTGACAAAGTTCAGCAGTCACTTTCTTTTGTGTCCTGCTTGTCCAACTCGGAGGCAAGGGCAGTTTCTTGCCCAGTGGCTAACTTGCCACAAAGAAAGTAAAACTGCATATGGAGTTTCTTTGATGCTCATCAGAACACTCTCTAAAATAACAAAAAATCCCCCCCCCAAAACCCCTTCAAAACCAACCAACCAACCAACCAACAAACAAACAAAAACACAAGGAAGAATAAAGAACAGAGGCAGAAGTCTGACTCAGGTTCCCAGGAGAATGAGTTCTGTAAAGCTCCTTAGGGGCCACCAACCATTCACATGCATGACCTTCCGAGGCTGGCACACCTGGATGTTTTCAAGTGTCTTCTCTCTACTGCTACACTTTCCCCTCTCCTACATAGTCATTAACAAATGCTAGGTATGATGGCTCATCACTTAATCCCAGTGCTTGGGAACCAATCACGAGTTCTAGGTTAGCCTGGGTTACGTAGTGAGATCCTGCCCTACACCTCCAAAAAATGAAATGGGACAAAAATTAACATTGTTTGAAAATTTTATGGGGCTGCTTACTCAAGACACTGAGAATTTCCTAAAAACCAAAGTGTAGATTATGACGCTATCTACATAAAATGTCAAAAAATACTGTTGCTTATGCCAAATCCCCAAAGTTTAAATACTTCTAGTCAAAAGTAAAGAAGTATAATTTCTGTATAATTTGTGCAGGTTTTAACATGTCATCCATAGCATTCTCAGGATACTGTTTTTGGTCTTTTTTTAAATTTTTTTTCTTCCTCCAAGCACCTTAACAGATATAGGAGTAGTCAGTGATTTTTAAATGACATGAGAATGTGTTGCTTGAAGTATTGTCTAAAGTCACTTAAATAAAATCTATAAAGTAATTATGAAATGTAAATTTCCCACCTTAAAATAGAAGTTAGACATCCTTCTACACACTAAGTTTTTTCTTTCTTTTTTTTTATTTTATTTTTTATTTTTGGTTTTTTGAGGCGGGGTTTCTCTGTGTTCTCTGCTGTCCTGGAACTCAGTCTGTAGATCAGGCTAGCCTCAAGCTCACAGAGATTTGCCTGCCTTTCCGTCTCCCTAGTGCTGAGATTAAGGATGCATGTTGGCATGCCTGATTGAGTATAGTGTATTTTTTACTTAAAATTATTTATTTATAGTGTGTGTGTGTATGTCTATTAGTGTATGTCATGTGTGTTTGTACCTATGGATGTCAGAAGAGGGTGTCAGTTCTCATGGAGCTGGTAGTGAGCCATCTGTCATGGGTGCTGAAAGTCAGACTCTTGTCCTCTGAAAAGAACAGTAAGTGTTCTTAATTGCTGAGCCATCTCTCCAGCCCCTAGAGTAGTTTGAAGTATAATTTTAATGGGCAGTTCATCTTTATTGCTGTGATAACTGTACTTATGTTGCTGTCTAAGAAATAGCAACACTCTTAAAAAAGCTTTCACAAGGATCAAAAGTTAGAAATTAGGGTCCTTAAATATTTTAATTAAGATATTAGGATACAACCCCCCCCCAAAAAAAAGAAAAAAAAAACAAACAAAAAGCTATTAAGATACTTGCTATGTTACGACGTTTCTTTGTGAATGACTGTATTAGTGCTTATAATGCATATGTGACATTTAGAGGTTGTAACATCAGAGCTTGGGGTGTTATGTCAGTTCAGTGGTAGACTATGTTGGGTTTTGGGTTTGATCTATAGCACCACAAAATAATCAATAAATAAACTTGCCAGACTACTAACTGAACGGGAGATTGCAGTCATGCCTGTTCTAATTGAGGGGTAGCTTGAGGAGACTTCCCCTGAGTTCTGTCTGAAGTAGGGAAGTCTTTCTGCTGTGGGATGTTCTGTATGGCAAATGTGTTGCTAATTAGTCAATAAATAAAACACTGATTGGCCATTGGCTAGGCAGGAAGTGTAGGCGGGACAAGGAGGAGAATAAAGCTGGGAAGTGGAAGGCTGAGTCAGAGAGACACTGCCAGCCGCCATGATGAGAAACAGCATGTGAAGATGCTAGTAAGCCACGAGCCATGTGGCAAGGTATAGATTAATGGAAATGGATTAATTTAAGCTGTAAGAACAGTTAGCAAGAAGCCTGCCACGGCCATACAGTTTGTAACCAATATAAGTCTCTGTGTTTACTTGGTCGGGTCTGAGCGGCTGTGGGACTGGCAGGTGAGAGAGATTTATCCTGACTGTGGGCCAGGCAGGAAAACTCAAGCTACATCTTTCCTCTTCTATTAAAACTGAACCTTTGTCTAACGAGTCAGTTAAACACTTTTCTACCTTTTGGCTAATTTTGCTTTTCTGGATGGGCACGCTCTACCCAGTAAGTCTCAGATGGTGCACCGTGAGCTCTGTGGCTCTCATCTTTGCTGGTCTGTGTTGCATCTCTTTCAAAGATGCCAGAACCTGACAGTTCCTGGTTTTGACTTTGTGCCCTGCTTACAGTATAATTTTGCTGAGTTTTATGGCCTTTTGGGAAGTGGCATTCAGATGACTTCCTATCACATGTTCCAAGGAGCTGGCAGTGTTGTACATCCATGTCTTCTAACAGATTGGTGCTGGTAGCAAGGTGATGTTCAGAGAGCTCTGTGCTTGCCACACAAGCAAAGATTGACACTTTCAAGCCTTGGTTCTTCTCTTTCTCTTATGGGGCAGGTACTGGCAGGCTGAGGAGGAAAGTGACTGTTAACCATCACTCGGTCCATTTTGTCATACAAGGATTGATCAGGTTTCTCCTGCAGTTCAGGTGTCTCTTGACTGAAGAGTTAAGTTCGGAATGGTAACTCAAAAATAACTCTTTGTGGCATGACTAGCCTACTGTATAAAAAGATGTTCTCACATGGATTCCTAGTAATGTTATTTTGTTAAAATGATCGAAGATATGTCAGGCATGGGAAAGAACTCTTTCAATGAGTTTTGTGTTTTATTTTTAAGAATTTTAGCTCTTGTATATGAAACTGCTACAGAAATGAGTACTTATTCACTTGAAAATTTAACATCGTGTTCCTTTATAAATGTGTTTCTTGTTTTCCTTTAGATCTTGAATATCTGATGCATGCAAAACAGCAGCTGGTAACCACAGCCAAGCGCTGGGATTCTTCTTCTAAGACTATTGTAGATTTTGAACCTAATGAAACTACTGACTTGGAGAAGAGCCTTCTGATCAGATACCAAATTCCTCTTTCTGCTGACCAGCTGTTTACACAGTCCGTTTTAGACAAATCATTGACCAAGGCTAACTATCAGTCACGGTTGCACGACCTGCTTTATATTGAGGAGATAGCCCAGTATAAAGAAGTCAGCAAGTAAGTTCTTTGAGAACCACCTTCCTCCCCTCCCCTCTCCTCTTCTCTCTCCCCTCCCCTTCCCTCCTCACTCCCTCTACTCCTTTCTCCCCTCCACCCCACTTTTCCCTCCCATCCTCTTCTCCTTCGTCTGCCTTTAGAGTGATGTTAATTTTACAGTGGAGACATGCTTAAATGAAGATGGGTATTAAAATAATTGTTCTTCACTAGTTGTATTTTTAAACTAATTCACTAATTTAGAAACAGGGTCTTGTTATGAAGTAAGTCCTGGCTGGCCTAGAACTTGATATGTAGGCCATGATGGACTTGAACTCTCAGTAGTCCTTCTGCTTCTGCCTCTTGAATGTCAGGATTACAGGTATGAGCCAGCACCCTTGGCACTCTGTATTCTATCTTTAATGAAAATGCTAGTAAGAATTGTGTTTAGGAAGCTGGAGGTGGTGGCATACACCATTAATCCCAGCACTGGGGAGGCAGAGGCAGGTGGGTCTCTGTGAGTTTGAGGCCAGTCTGGTCTACAGAGCGAGATCCAGGACAGCTAGGGCTACACAGAGAAACCCTGTCTCAAAACAAACAATCAAAACCCAAAGAGTTCTGTTTAGTACATGGCTCTATTTCACAGAACTGTGTTGAATATCTAGTCTGGGACCAGCTGTGCACACTTTTGGAGTATAGAACTAGTCCCTGCTCTGAGATGGTTTCTAGTGAGTGCAGGCTATAGCAAGCACTTAAAGAATATTTGTGGAATAAATGTACAAAAATGGAAGTAAGCCATATATTTTAAAAGTTCTTTGAAGAATGAAATGATTTTTATAGAGGAAAATAGTTTGATGATGAATCGGCTTTATAGCAATTTATAAGTACTCTGTCATCTTTTATATTTTAGTCACAATCACGAAGCAAGAGCTGAAAGCAAAAGATTATTTGATTAATGTAAGAGAAGTAGTCTTAAATGAAAGTGTGAGTGAGTGAAACTATTGAAAAGGTTGTTATTTTGAAAGTAGTTTTTTACATTTAGGTGAAATAGGATGAACCCTCAAAATTGAACCTCAATGAAACATGATTGCATTTTTATAACTATTTCTTTGTTTAAATATAGTCTAATATTTTTTTTTTCTGCAAGCTGCCTTATGATTAATAATAGATTCAGAAGACTCATTAGGGGCATATCCAAATAACAAAGAGCAGATGAAAATGAGAAAGTACACTGTTCCACTCTGCTTGTTGGTTAAATGTGATAGAACCTTTGAAAGTATCTCATATGAAATGTTCCAGGTCAATAGACTTGATTTTCATTATTCTGGGACTATGTCATGGCCCTTTTTGGTTGTGCTCCTTTCTCTCTTTGTGGGGCCAGAGTTTTGCTGTGTAGCATAGGCTGGTCTTGAACTTGTCACCCTTTCCCTTTTTCTCTTGAGTTATTTATATTACAGATATGTGCTGGGCCATTGATTGTTAATTGTCGAATGCCCAGGTGGACATGTGATGTTAGAGAACAATCTTCAGGATTTGGTCTCTCCTTTCACCTTGATTTTGAGACAGGGTCTCTCTTGTTTTGCTGCCACACTGTATCCTCGAGCTTCTGGCCAATTCTCCTGTCTCTTGCCCTTACTGAGATCACAAGTGTGGCCTACTGCATCCACAGCTGCAGTCTTTGTGTGGGTTCTGGGGATTGAACTCAGGGCACCCTAGCACTTTTACCTGTTGAGCTGTCTCCTTGGCCTCCCATTGTGCAAATCTTAAAAGGCTTGTATTGATTATGACTGTAGTCTGTTGCGATGAAATCATATTTATTAATATGTAGGATGAAGTGCTAAATGGTCTTATTAATAAAAAACCTGGAGCCAAGTGTTGGGGTGAAAAGCTGTGAGATCAAAAAAGCACGAAGAAGCCAGCCACATTCTTACTATTTGGAGATCCTCTGCCAAAGAGACCCACTTCCTGTATACCCACACTTATATGCTTTTCTGTTCTGCCTTTCATTTACTCTCTCCCCCCAGCTACATCACTTTCTCTTTCTGCCCAGCTCTGTCACTTCCTGTCTGTCTGTACAGACTTCTAGACCTTTATGGTTAACTAAGATTGGAATTCAAGGCTTGTGCCACCACACCTGGCTCTGTTCCCAGTGTGGCCTTGAACTCCCAAAGATCCAGACAGATCCCTGCCTCCCAAGTGATAAGATTAAAGGTGTGTGCTACCATTGCCTGACTCCTATGTTTAATATAGTGGCTGGCTTTTTCCTCCAATCCTCAGATAAACTTTATTAGGGTGCACAATATTTTGGAGGACACAATACATCACCACATTAATACATGAATAATGTGCATGTGTGTTTGTTCCTATTATCATATTCCATTTTCTTAGGAAAGAACACTATATGAATATTGGGATGAATACAACTTCCCAGATGCCCACCATGGGGGCACATGCTTTTAATCCTAGCACTTGGGCAGTTGAGAGGTAAAGGCAGGTGGAGCTCAATGAATTTCAGGCCAGGCAGGGCTGTTACAGTAAGATCCTGTGTCAAAACAGAAACAAAAGCACAGCAACTTATCAGAGAGTTGGACCTAGTGTTATCATCTGTAGCCCTACACTCAGGAAACAAAGGCAAGAGAATCACGAGTTCAAAGCCAGCTTGGGCCACCTAGCAGTGTCTGAGCTAGCCTCAGTTACAGAGTGAGACTGTTTACTTTATCTCATGGAACTTCACAGAAGCCTTCAAGGTTCTTCAGGAACAAACTTAGGCCACATGTTGATATGCATTCATTGATCCTACCTTGGAAGAAATATATTCAATTCTGAGAGATACACTTTTAAAGAAGTAAGACTTTAGAGCTAGAGAGATGGCTCAGAGAGTAAGTTCATGTACTGTTCTTGTAGAGGACTGTTGTTGTTTGTTTTTGCTGTGTTGTGGGGCCCACCACCCAGCTCCCAAATAAATCACTCACGGAGGCTTATTCCTAATTACAAATGCCTGGCCTTAGCTTGGCTTGTTTCTTGTCAGCTTTTCTTAATTATCCCATCTACCTTTTGCCTCTGAGCTTTTCCTGCTCTCTTCTGTAAATCTTACTCTTACTCCATGTCTGGCTGTGTAGCTGGGTGGCTAGTTCCTGAAGTCCTCCTCCTTCTCTCAATTCTTCTTTTCTTCTCCCAGATTTCTCCTTCCATTTGTTCTTTCTACCTTCCAGCCCCGTCTGTCCTCTCTCTTACCTTGCTATTGGCCATTCAGTTCTTTTTTTGTTGTTGTTGTTTGTTTTTGTTTTTTTTATTAAGAATTTTTCATTCATTTTACACACTAATCAAAGATTCCCCCCCCCAATCCAACCCCCATTCCTCCCCACAAGAATGCAATGCCTCCTATGGGGAGGCACATCCAGTAGAGGCAAGTCCAAGCTCTTCCCCCTGCCTCAAGGCTGCAAGAGGTGTCCCACCATAGGTAGTTGGCTCCAAAAAGCCCCCTCATGCACCGGGGATGGATTCTGATTCTACCGCCAGGGGGCCCCCCAAGCAGATCAAGCTACACAATTGTCTCATGCAGAGGGCCTAGTCCATGCAGAGGGCCTAGTCCATGCAGGCTCCGCAGCCATTGATCCAACTTTCATGAGTTCCCACTAGTTTGGTTTGGTTGTCTCTGCAGGTTTCCCCATCATGATCCTGATGCACTTGCTCATAGAATCCCTCTTCTCTCTCTTTGACTGGACTTCTGGAGCTCTGCCTGGTGTTTGGCTGTGGATCTCTGCATCTGCTTCCATCAGTCATTGGAGAAAAGTTCTGTGATGACAGTTAGGATATTCACCGAACTGATCACTGGGACAAGCCAGTTCAGTTCAGGCACCCTCTCCACTATTTCTAGTAGTCCAAGACGGGGTCATCCTTGGAGATTCCTGGCAACTTCCCTAGAACTAGGTTTCTCTCTGTCTGCATGATATCTCCGTCCATCATGGTATCTCTCTCATTGCTTTCCCACTCCATCCCTGTTCCATCTCGACCATCCCATTTCCTTATGTTCTCATTCCCCATCCTCTACCCTTCAATGCCCACTCCCACCCCTGGCCATTCAGTTCTTTATTAAGACCATTAGGTGTTTTAGACAGGCACAGTAACACAGCTTCACAGAGTTAAATGCAACATAAACCAAAGTAACACACCTTAAAATAATATTCTACAACAGAGCACCTAAGTTCTATTCCCAGAACCCACATCAGGTGGTTCACAACTGCTTATAACCCCAGTTTCAGTGGATCCTACACTTTGGCCTCTGAGAGCACCTGCCATACATGCATTTATGCCTTCTACATACACACAATTAAAAATAATAAAAATAAATCTTAAAATCCGAAGACTAGACAGGAACTGAAGCTGTGATCTCCATTGAACTGTGCAGTGGCAAGGCTAACTGGTCTGCATGCCCGACTGTCTAGTGCCCAGCTGCCTGGCAGGCCTAGTGTGGGAGTAGGATGTGTGTCACATCCCAGCCCTGAGCACAGCTACCGTGTGTTACCTCACTTCTCCACTCGGCATCAGCAAACCAAACACAGTGGAATCTAAACTGTTGTCTAAAAACTCCCAATAGTTAATTTTACTGGGCTCATCCTTGTTCATGTAGTGGGAAAGATCTCATGAAATCAAATTTACTCTATAGCTTTGGTATTTGAAAATGAAAATATCTCTTCAGAGGTTTGACCTAACTAATGCGGGCATTGGTTACAACCACATTTCTTATCAGGTAGACAAAGTGGTTTTACAACAGTGGAAATTTTGTTGGCTGTTTTTGCCTCCTGGGAAGGCTGACATTATATTGGCTTCAAGATTGATTCAAAATGTGGTGTGAAACAGTGGCAGAAATTGTCTTTGTTCATTTTGAATGTATTTTGTATTTTAAGTATTTTGAATTATTAGATTTCAAAGTTTTCTTTTAGGATTTATTTTCTTTTAAATTATGTGTTTCTGTGTGTGTCTGTGTACAGGTATTTATTTGCATGTGGGTGCAGGCACCCCAAGGAGGCCAGAAGAGAGTGTTAGGTCCCCAGAACTGGAGTTACATACAGGAGGTTGTGAGTTGCCTGATGTGGGTGCGGGTCCTCTGGAAGAGCATCCAGAGCTCTGAATCACTGAGCCAGCTCTCCAGCTTCCAGCTGTCAGATATTAGTCTTCTAATATTTGAGAGAGGCTGTGGCTGGGATTTTAGTTTAGTGTACCAGCCTTTTAAGAAGAGGAGATGTTAGCCGGGCGGTGGTGGCGCATGCCTTTAATCCCAGCACTCGGGAGGTAGAGCCAGGCGGATCTCTGTGAGTTCCAGGACAGCCTGGACTACCAAGTGAGTTCCAGGAAAGGCGCAAAGCTACACAGAGAAACCCTGTCTCGAAAAAACAAAACAAAACAAAACAAAAAAAAAAAAAAAAAAAAGAAGAGGAGATGTTAGAAATAGTGGTTTCTAGTAGAAAGGCTAAATCTGCATCTTTAGCGTATGGCCAGTCTTCTGCAGGAAACTCTGCTTTTTGAGGTGTTTGTTGTCTAGGACATCAAGGCATTGGTTAGTGACACAGCAGATTCTCCTGCTGCTGTAAGGCTGTGGCCTTCATGTTCAGGACTGTTCAATTATGGTCAAGTTTTGGGATGGTGGTTCAAATTTAAATATAGCAGTAAAATTTGAATATATTGCCTAAGATGGTTAAGAAATGTATTACAGAATTTTAAGAATTTATTAGGGGATAAAGTTGATGAAATGAGAGTTTTGTATATAATGATAGGGAGAATAGATTAGAGACAGAACGCCATGTTCAAGTTTATACAGTAATCAGGTTAAAAATGTTGAGTTGCAAATGTCTTAACCAGTAGTAGGAACCCATAGTGCCCCCAGAAAACAGGGCTTTGTGGTAGTATAGTGGGGGGATGGCGGTTTGTGGGACAGGAACAGTCAATGTAACTCAACTTTTGGCTTGGAGACCTAACTGAATGGTGGAGCCTTTTTGCATAATGCCTGGAAGCATTGATTTGGAGTCACGTTGGAGAGGTCAAAGGTTATTTGATGTTACACATCTGGGCATGGAGAATGCAGGAACAAAGGTATCTATTAGAGAGTAGGATGAGGGCACACTGGGCTTTGAAAAGGTGACTGATTTTGGATAGAAAGGGAGGGAGGTAGCAGGGAGTCCCTGGAGGGCGTGGCCCTACAGAAACCCAAGGAAGATGGAGTTTAAAGAGGAGAGAGTGACTGCAAAGTAGAAGGGAGCCGATCTGCAGCTTGGCCATGACCTTTAGCAACAGAGAGAGGTCTGTCAGGCTACGATGTGTTAGGGGCAGTCTCTTCCAGCTTAAGTGAGTTTCAATGACCCAGTCCTTCTCATCACGTGGAAGGCAGTTTTGACGCTTTCTTTAGAGACTCCCTCATGACGCCAGGGCTCGGGTTCTCTTCAAATGGTGAGGTGGACAGTGGCTATCAGCTGGGCAGCTTCACTTCACTTCCATGTTCAGGCTTTTTAATTTGAGTTCTGAGCATAAATCTGGTCTTTGAAGAGTCAGATATAGTTGGAGAAGATGAAATCTGCATTTTTAAAATTACTCAGTAACATTACATACAGAATGAGAGAAATGTAACCGTATTTTTGGAAAGTCTCATACAAGGCAGATCCTACTGGATTTTATTTGGTCTGCATATAAAGTTGTGTTATTAAATACTAATTTTAGTATGTATAGACTTTTTGGTTTTATACCTCTTGTGTATTCTATGTGAATATTTCTTTTCTTTTTCTTTCTTTCTTTCTTTTTTTCTTTTCTTTTTTTTTTTATTTAAATTTTTCAAGACAAGGTTTCTCTGTGTAGCTCTGGCTGCCCTGGACTCACTCTGTAGACCAGGCTGGCCTCGAACTCAGAGTTCCACCTGCCTCTGCCTCAAAAGTGCTGGGATTAATGGTGTGCACCACCACCCCCTGCTGTTTCTTTAACTGTGTAAGTTAATCTTGATTCTCTGTGATGTCTTCAAGCACACATTCTCTCATATTCACATGTACACAGGTGTCCTGATTGTTGTCTGCTAAAATAGGCCGACCCCCCCCCCCCCCCCCCCGGGTTTCTCTGTGTAGTTTTGGTGCCTGGATCTCGCTCTGTAGATGAGGCTAGCCTTGAACTCACAGAGATCCGCCTGGCTCTGCCTCCTGAGTGCTGGGATTAAAGGCGTGTGCCACCACCGCCTGGCCCGGCCTCTTTTTTTTTTCATAGTGAATCTCCTGCATGGACTCAATTCCTTGTAATAATGGATAAACTTTTATTCTGGTTGTTATTGGCTAGCATTACCGA
The DNA here is from genome assembly GCF_949786415.1 of Peromyscus eremicus. NCBI lineage: Eukaryota > Metazoa > Chordata > Mammalia > Rodentia > Cricetidae > Peromyscus > Peromyscus eremicus. The sequence continues at coordinate 89,580,624 of NC_081423.1, forward strand.
GAGAGAAATGTTATGGTTAGATTCTTTTGGTAAGATTTACCTGGCAAGCCCTCAGCTGAAAGTCCATTGTAGTTTTAATGCAGTTCATTTCCTCTTAGCTTAGGTAATTTTAAAGTCTTAATTATCTCAACCATGTTTGAACAGGTTTTCCTATTAGTTAATGTATTCCACTTTATTAAAAATCACCTGTAGTTTACTCAGACTTACAAGAATTATTTATTTGTGCCCCCCCCCTCTCTCTCTCTCTGTGTGTGTGTGTGTGTGTGTGTGTGTGTGTGTGTGTGTGTGTGTGTGTGTGAGAGGCAGGGCTCACATATAGGGTCAGAGAACAACTTTCAGGAGTCAGCTCGCTACTTCGACCACGTGAGCTCTGGAATGGAACTCGGGTCACCAGGCTTGGCAGCAGGTGCCTTTACCCACTGAGTCCACTCAGGGCCACACTCAGTCATTTAGAAATCCATCTTCTTCAACACAACTAAGGATGCTTAATGTGACTTGTCTTCAGCTTGGATTTAGGGGAGAAAGATAACTGTAGTATATAGAGTTGGTAATTCAGTACAGGGGAATCAGTACAAAGTTTACATTTCCATATATTTATATTTGAATTCCTTTGTTGTATTTTTCTAGTTCTTATGGTTTTGACGAGAAATACTCAAACTAGTTTTCTGCTTTCGATTTAGGTTCAACCTTAAAGTGCAATTGCAGATTTTAGCAAGCTTCATGCTCACTGGAGTTTCTGGGGGTGCAAAGTATGCTCAGAATGGACAACTTTTTGGTCGTTTTAAGCTTACTGAAACCCTTTCTGAAGATACTTTGGCTGGAAGACTGGTGATGACCAAAGTCAATGCTGTTTATTTATTACCAGTCCCTAAAGAGAAGCTAGTACAGACCCAGGGAACCAAAGAGAAGGTTTATGAAGCTACTATTGAAGAAAAAACAAAAGAGTATATATTTTTAAGGATATCCAGGGAATGCTGTGAAGAGCTTAATCTTCGGCCTGACTGTGACACACAGGTATGTTTTCAGGCAGCGCCTTTCCTGGAGTGTTCCCACCCCAGCGTCAGCTGCTGCCCGCTGCTTGTTCACCCTCCACCAGCCAGAAGTGCACTTGACTTTGAAGTCTTATTCTGGGCAGTCACCTTTTGAATTTAAGGAACATGTAGTATGCTCCTGTCTTGTACAAGCTTGAACTTTCTGATTAGACATTGACATCAGCAACGGAAGAGCAGAGTTTTTTGGAAGCTGCTGCGTCCAGGGCCACGGGATCAGCATTGTGTCTGCTTCCTTTCTTTTTGCATTAATGGTGTTTAGGTGAAGCCTGTGTTCAATTTTTGATATTTAAGTAGAAAGCTGGCCTGTCTTTTTGAATAAACTTAGTGGACCATTATTCACTGACAGTCTGTACAGGGTTGTAAGGCTGATTATCACTCAACATGTGATACCACACACTTGTTCTGATGTTATCAGATGTATTCTTCATGGGCATGGTGGACTCATACTCTTTATCTAGCATTTATAAGATTTTAGTTCTTACTGTGTAAAATGAGGTAATAGCATGTATATTGTTAGTATGATCACATGAGGTCATCCATGGCAGCGGCTTTGTTACAGTGCCTAACAAACGCAGCCGGTGTTTCCTATAGTAATTACTGTTGGGATATGATCGTAGTTTGAAAGAAGCTCTAAACTTGTCCTGTAAAATGTTGACTCCATGAAGTATTTTGTACACTGCCAATATCGACGTTGGTGTAAAAGCTGTTTTAAAAATGTTCATTTTGTGTTTCAGGTCGAGCTTCAGTTTCAGTTGAATCGATTACCCCTCTGTGAAATGCATTATGCACTAGACAGGATTAAGGACAATGGTGTTTTGTTTCCAGACATCAGTATGACTCCTACCATACCTTGGAGTCCTAACAGGTATGAAAAGAGATTTCCTAGAAAAAAGAAGGATGTTAATATTAAATTGAATGCCTGTATCAGCTCAAGCAAACTTGATTGTTTCCTCTTTTTTCCTCCCTTTTTCTTTTTTTAAGACAGCATCTCACACTGTAGCCAGGCTGGACTGGATCTTGTTATGTAGTTCAAGCTAACCTTGAACTTGTGGTAGTCCTCCTGCCTCAGTCTCTTCAGTGTTGGGACTGCAGTGCAAGCTAGTACACTGAGCTCAAGCATACTTTTGTTAGAAAGTTTGCTTATGTTCTTGAGATGAATGAAACATTTGGCATTGTAAGTTAGTTCTGTGGCTTCTCTCAGTGGTCTCAATTTGATAGAACACTGAATAGTTTAGGGATGTTTCCAAATGGAATTCTGATGTGACAATCATGACCTTTCTGCAGTGGTTCAAATATATAAAACAACTTTGAGATGATATTGTGATTTAGCAAAGTGGAGGGAATGGTTAGAAGATACTTCTTCAGAAACTGCTCTCATGCTGGGGGTTGTGCAAATAGCGAAATATTTAACTGTCTGTCACCTCCACCCGTGGTTAAGTAAAGTACTGCTGGTTTGTTCTAAGAATATGCAACTGTGTGGGTATTCGTTCATCTTTGCTACTGGTTACTGTCCCATTAACTTCTACCTTCCTAGCTTACTTGACCTTAAAAAAATATCTAAGTGGCTTTACACAATAAAGACATGGTTGGGTGGCCACCTGGCAGAGTGTTTCCTACTGATGGATGTCTTGGATCTTTAGTGATTGATTTCCAAGGTCACTTGCATGTTGACAAGTAAAGAGTGAACACAGATGACCAGGTGGTACATTTTTATGGATCAGGCCTAGAAGTTGCACATACAAGTCTACTCAATATTCCATTGCTTCTGGCCCTAAAACAGAATAAAACATGATGTACCTTTTAGTAGGAGCTTGCTGTTGCTGCTTCACCCCACTTCTGTCTATTGCCAGATTTCTCAACAGGCACTAGTCTGTGTGGCGCCAGCAGTCTTCATTTACTGTGGCTTTGCTGCTCACTGTCCTGAAAGTGATTGTGATCTGATTTTAGAACCCAGGGTCATTTCAGCTCTTGTTTGGTTGAGCTCCTTTGCATCCGTCTTTTTCTTTCCATTCTTGTAACTGGTGCTTAAGTTATGCCTGGACTATTTCTGTGGCATTCTGTTGATCTTCCATCCTGCTGTCTGTCTCTCTGTTGTCTGGTCCAACCCAAATACTTGTTCCAAAGTTAGTTTTTTAAAATACCCATGGCATTTCTTCCTGTGCAGATCCCTGGATAAAGTCTGAGAGGCCGATTCTGAGCCCTGTCATCGCTTCTCACTGAGTGCCTTCCAGCGCTGTCCTCTTCCTTTCTCAGTCCCCATGCTCTAGCTGCATTTGGTTGCCTTGACATGCATCTATGCCTTCCTATACTTATTTGCCTCCTTATGTTTTGTTATTCCTATAGAATTTTTTAAACGTGATAAAATCCATGCAACATCACTAGCCACGTGAAGATTCTAGTCTGTTAGCTTTAAATACATTGATGTGCGACCCTGATGCTGTGTCCTCGTTGTATGTCTCTCCTCATGTTTGCACGGTTTCCTCTGCTGTCTTTGCCTAGGACCAGCCTTTTGAAGATCATTTGGTCCTTTAGAGTCATGGGCAGCTTAAGTGCCCCCTCTTCAAGCAGATGAGCGGGATACTTGGGTTTCATGATTTCAGCACTTACTTACTGAGTCCTGCTGTGACGGTTCTCTGCTTTCCAGTGTGATTTCTCTAAATTCATTTTTGTCAGTTGTGTACATTTCAACTTTTTTCCTGGACTCTGGGCTTTGTAAAGTATGAGACCATGTCTTATTTATTTTGAATATCAAGAGAGTCTTGTACATTGAAGTTAATATTAAGTTCAAGTTTAAAGAGGAAGATTAGTCTCAAATGTGAAGTACCCTCCTAGTGAAGCTTTTGGAATTATGACTTGATTTGTTCATGTGTCCAACAGTACTGACTGTCAGCTACAGAAGTGCCAAGAAGCCATTGTGCAGCAGGATGCTTGCAAGCAGGGCCAGGCTTGCCCACCGCAGTAGGACAGTAGTGGAAGGTCCTGTGTCTAGGACCTGAGAAGCCAGTAGCCATTTAAACTCTTTTGGAATCCCAGGGAATGTAGATAGACAATGAAGCTGAGAAGTCGTTCTTCAGCATGTAGCTTGTAAACTAACTGCAGGAATGCATTGGATCGGGCTAAAGAAGAAAGGACATTGAATTAACTTAGCACTGGGAATAAAATAATTTTTATTCCATTTTAGAAAATATCTTCTGAGATTAAGCTTGGGGAGACTACGTTTTCAGCTGTGGAAACAATGCTTTGCAGCATGCATGTTTAGGTTGCTCTTTTACTAAGTGGTGGTGCAATAATGATAGTTGCTTTCAGTTTTTGCCTTTCTTTATGTATTCATTATTCATTGCCAGAAATTACAGAAATGACTGACATCAGCAGTCTCTAATCTGCTCTGAGGCCCTTATATACTTGATAAACAGAATGGGTTCCATAATTAAGGAAAGATATTGACAAATTTACAGACTTGTTCCTGTAAGTTTGTCATTAATCTCTTAGCATTGTAGTTAATGTATAGAGTCTTATACAGCATTCTGTAACTCATACTGATGGGAACAATTAGTATGTATTGTTTTGTTTTTAAATATATATTATTCAAGTAATGTCTTTTAAAATCATCAGAAAATATAGAAATAGAAGTTAAAATGGATTGAACTTTTGTTTCTCAATTATTTTTTCAAATAGCTTTGGATGAATGTTTTAGTTCATCTAAACATACATGGTCTCATTGGCTTTAAGACAGCTGTCTAGTGACATGCCTTACCTCTGTAGACAGATGAAGGGGTGTCAGGTGTGGGTGTGTGAAGCAGTTCTCTGAGCTGACCTGCTGTTGAAAGTTGCGTTACAGAAGCTTAGAGGCAGGTAACCAGGACTGGGGCAAAGGCCAGCAGTGCTGTCACATACCACATTGCCTTTCCTCCTGGCCCAGAACAACATGTTGGGATTTTTGTTTGTTTGATATTGTTTTCTGATGCTTGTTGTTCATTGGTTATGTGATGGCTGCTTGGGATTTATTTTACCACAGCCAGAGGAGCACCAACATGAGAAGGGCTTTCTTAAAAAAAAAACAAAACAAAACCAAAAAATCTATAGTGAGCATTGTTTTTTGTTGTTGTTTTGATATAATATAGAGGATGGTTTGAGAGACTTCTTCCCCTATCAGATTGGCTAGAGTTGGGATGATATAGGCAGACTTTTCATTCCCACCCACTAGTTCCCAGACAACCCACAGGAAGAGTTAATATTAATTGTAAGTGCTCAGCCTATAGCTCAGGCTTGTTATTAGCTAACTCATACATTTAAATTAACCCATATTACTTACCTACCTTCTGCCATGTGGCAGTTCCTTTTTTCAGCAGGGCTTTTTCATCTTGCTTCTTTCTGAACTCCTCAGACTGCCCTTCTTGTTCCCAGCATTCTTTTAGTCTGGCTCTTCCACCCAAACTGCTGGCCAGTCAGCTCTTTTATTAAACCAATCAGAAGGTGCCTTGGCAAAGACACATCTTCCCAGTGCACAAAAAGATTATTCCATAACAGGATGATTTGTCGGTAACCACACCAGTGTCTGCTTCAGTCGGGTCTGGGCATGGTGGTCACCTAGGGCTCATTTCTTCTTTTGCAATAGAAGATGGAGCATTGCCAGGTGCTGGAAGAGCTATGATTGCAGAAGCCGGCTATTAAAGAGGGACTCTGGAGTAAGATGCGCCATGTAGTACATGTTCAGAGTCCTTTTTTCTTCTGCTGTTAAAATAAAGTCAGAAAAATTAGTTGTAGCAAGTTTGTTTTCTAAGGTTTTATAGATTGAAAGAATCTCCTTGGTTTGAGTTTAGCACAGTATCTCAGTGGCAGTTTTTAAAAACATCTGAGACTGTTCAGACAGTTTTCATATGGAAGTAGTCTCTGGTCTAAGTGGAATCCAGCCATATCGAGAGGGACTTCTGCTGTCAACTCTGTCCTCCTGTCTGTGGCTCATTCTGAAGATACTTGGCAAGTTTTGCAGGAGTGTCTTCACACATCCTTCCTGTTTGGGTTCATGTTTTCCTCATTTTTACTATAGTTGTTGCAGTATTTAGTATTTGGGTTGGAGTTGTGGGGAAGAATACGGTTGATTCTTTAATTTCATCTGTCTCAGCATCTGGTGTCCATTTCAGTCTTCTAGCCATACCCACGTCATAGAAGGGGCATCGTGGGAGCGATCCCACTACACAGCTGCTCGTGCTACTGCAGCAGGTGCTCTTCGCTGTGGACAGGAGGAGCTCTGTGGATGGTGTCTGTGTGTAAATACCAGAAAATGTTCCATTTTGTCTGGGTTTTGATACCTTTAAAAAAGCTGCTACTTAATCAATTGGCTACTTAATCAACTTTGATGTCTCTAAACCAGGGGGATGCAGGTTTTCCTTTTCTTTGTGTTCTAAGCCTGTCTGGAGAACTTTCCGTAGAGCAGCAGTAGAAATTTCAGTAGTAGTTTTTTTGCATTCTATTTGCAGTGGAGGAATTGACAGCTTCCTCATCGTGGGAAACAGTTTTCTGCATTTTGTAATATCGTCAGCAAACAGACTACAAGTGTTTGATTTCTGTAGATTAGTAGCTAACTCAGGTTAGTTTTGACTCGTGGCAGAACTCTTTACAATGACTTTCTTGAGTATTCTGAGAGGTTTCAGAATAAGTGTTGGCTATTGTGGATGCTCTGCTGCTTGGGTAGATTTAGTGTCGGGGAGACTGACAACACTGTCATGTTTGTATTTTCTACAGACAATGGGATGAGCAGTTGGATCCTCGGCTAAATGCAAAACAGAAGGAAGCTGTTCTGGCCATCACCACACCGCTCTCCATCCAGCTGCCGCCCGTCCTCATCATCGGACCCTATGGGACAGGCAAAACCTTCACGCTGGCTCAGGCCGTCAAGCACATACTGCAGCAGCAGGAGACGAGGTGAGCCGGAGGAGGCGGTCCCCTGTCTCCCTAGGCAGGCACAGCCTCTCTTGTTGTAGAGATAGAATGAGGGCCAATGAGACAATTTATCCAGCTCTTACTCATTAAAGGAGAAGTAAGACCTCAAAGCCATGAAGTTTGTATTGTGTTAAAATATGCTGTTTTAGAAGATGGCAATGTAGACAATGATAGTTTTTAACATAGCTATCAAAACGTCAAGTCTGCCGAGGGATGGGATATGTTAGAACTCAAAGAGCTGGGTTTAAAGTGTTTATTATGGACAGATTTAAAAATTATTTGGGGGAACTCCTCTTTGGCTTAGAGTAACATACTCCCCTAAAGGCATCATGGGGTCCTGGTGAAGAATCTGAGCAGGGTGAGGGAAGTAGACGTATAAGGTGGCCACTGCTCTTTTGGTATTATATACTGCTTGACTGGCTTTGTGTTGTGTCATTCTTTTTATTTGCACCATTTATTTCAGCAGGATTCTCATTTGCACCCATTCTAATAGTGCTGCTGACCTCTACATAAAGGATTATTTACATCCATATGTAGAAGCAGGCAATCCCCAGGCAAGACCTCTCAGGTATTTTTAAGGCTTATTATGTATCTGTATCGTTCTTTGTTATTCTTAAGAAAAGGTGTCTGTAAAGATTTTAGAGGCTTTGGAAACACCTAAAGCATTAACTGTGCATTGGCATTTGAAGGTTATGTCTTTGGAAGAAATCCTTAAATTAAGGCAAAATGTAAAAATTGTTGATTATTTCTGAAACATTATGTATACAGAAAGACATCCTTTTTTAAGTTTCTCGTGTAAAACTGTTGTTACGGTTGGAGTAGATTTTGGTATGTACATCTAAAAAATAGTGTAAAATAAGTGATTAGCTTGCATCGAATGGAGTTTGATTAAACTTCTAGCATGTTCTGCACAGCAGAGTAGTCATGGAATGACAGTTCTTGTCGGAGTACAATTCTAGCTGTGGTCACTTCTTGGAACCTGCACGTTAGAGAAGCAGAGGCACTTCAGTGACTTCTGCAGCACTGTGATGACGTGGCCAGGACTTCTTGCTACCATAGAAGAGAGAGAGTAGCAAAGGAAATTTTCGGTTGCTGTAGAAAGGTCCAGTGATTATATGTGGACATAAAATGTATTTAAATATAGATTGTGGGAGAATAAAAATCCTTTTCTTCAGAAAACAATAAAGAATCATAAATACTTTTTTATTATACCATTTGCTTTTGTTGTTTATTATACGAATTAATACTTAGTTTTACCATTCTGCAAACTAATATATCATGGCCTAGGTTATTCAAATGATTATTAATTATTGCTTAAAATTAATTTCTAACTGCATTTAGATCCATAATAGACTAACCTCTTATTCCTAGTTGAGTCTAGGCATGGAAACATGAAGTTATGCTATTTAATTCTTTAATTCCTGTCACCAAAACCTTTTGAAAGTGTTTAGAACAGTGGCATGGCCTGTTAACACAGATGTCCATGCTGTGTTGTACTCTCACTCTAAAAGACAGCAGAAATTATCAGTGCAGTAGAACCCAGTTATGTGTAATAATAAAATACTGACCCCTTATTCTCTAAGTGAAGACAAGATGTTTACTGAAGGATCCTTTCACAGTAGGTTGCAGATTTTAACCTCTGACCTCACAGTGAAAGTGGAAGAGCTAACATTTTACCTTGAGTGTTCTCACTCTAATGAAGAAGAGTTGATTGTTTTACTTACTTGTAGTGGTGGTGGAACATATTGTGTGTGTGTGTGTGTGTGTGTGTGTGTGTGTGTGTGTGTGTGTGTTGCGTTGCATAGAAAATGTGGCAGTCTTGGATATCATTGCTTTCTTGGCTTAGAAATAGTTGAGTGAAGCTGGTGGTGGTGGTGGTGGTGGTGGTGCACACCTTTGATCCCAGCACTCAGGAGGCAGAGGCAGGTGGATCATTATGAGTTCGAGGCCAGCCTGGTCTACAGAGTGAGTTCCAAAACAGCCAGGGCTACACAGAAAAACACTGCCTGAAAAAACAAAAAAACAAAAAAACAAAAAAACAACAAGCCAAACAAAAACAGAACAATTGAGTGAATTGTTGGATTTAGCATAGGAGATTTGAGATTTGAGATAGTAGACTCCATAATTTTTCTAGCTTATATAGCCTTTCCATGTGCATTGGGCTGTGAGGATCTACCATGACATATGTCTCCACATGTGTAATGTGATTTTCTAGTAGAGTATAGTCAGAGTGGTCCAAATACAGAAACTTGTCCAATAGCAGAGATCTCACTTTTTCTTAGCTCTAGAGTTCTTGAATCCAAGATGGAAAAATAATTATTTTCAAATGCAAGGTTCAGGTTATTTCATTTGTAAACAGAATAAAATGGAAAAATGCCTACCTTCCTCAAGTGTTTCTTTATACAACACCCTACATACTGTAGCTTTTCTCTCTAGGAAAGGTGTTAGCTTGCAGCTGGAGCCGAGGAGGATCTGTGTCTTGAATTCTTAGCCTGCATTATAACATTAGCTCAGATTAGTTGATAGTTTTCCTACTGAATAATAACCATGATAGGTTTGGGAGCTAGAGAGGATTAGAATGACTAACTGCTCTGGGAAGTTGAGCTTCTCTGAGGGTTTTGTTTTTTCTTTGGGTGGTCCTGAGATGGAACTTCACAGGCTTGGTGATTCTAAGAAGTGCTACCCACTTGCTACACCCCTAGCCAGAGGAAAAAAAAATCAGTGTTACTGACATTGTTCTGGAATTCGAGAGATGGAACACAAGAGGGCACCAAATGTCTACAGATTCCCAAGAAGAAAGCTCTTGCTGGGAAGGCAGGCTGATGGAATTGGCTGCTTCTCAGGCCTGTAGTGTGGAGTTGGTCCTGGAAAATAGTTGAATAGTCAGTGAGTAAATATAGTAGTAAGTATGGGTAAGCACACATACTTAGGATTAGAATTCATGAAATTTCTTTTAGTTGCCAACTGAGCCTAAAGTATTTGGAGTTCTTAAACAACATTTTAGATTACATTGAGTTTTGGTTTACTTTATTTAGAATTGGGAGATTTATATACATGTTCATATATCACATATATGTGCACCCCTCCCCCCATAGATAGGTAAATAAATAAACAGACAAATGAGTAGAATTCAGAGATTTTACCAAAAAAGAACTATAGAAAGCCAGATGAGGAGTGGCACATAGCTGTAATCCCAGTACTTATGAGGTAGAAGCTGGTGAATTACTGCAAATTTGAGGTCAGCCTTGTCTATATCAGGAGTCAGTGAGAGCTACATAAGGAGACTTTGTCTCAAAGTTACAAAACAAACAAATAAAAACAAACACAAGGAAAAGAAGTGTGAGGAAAGCAGTTTCTTTTTGCATATGGCTCTGAGGCTAAGTTTCTGACCCTGGCAAGGTCATGGTGCAGTGGGGGCAGTCATCTGGAGGAAGTGTGCTTGCTGTTTTCTGGGGAAGTTGAAGGCAGCTGTCATTTTGGGAACTCTTTAAAGAAACATTTTTTTTGTTGTTTTTTTCAAAGGGATCATCAGGTTTTGACAATTCCTGTTCTAAGTTGTAACTTTTTTGTTTCATTTGTTTTTTTGAGACCATGTTTCTCTTGTGGCTCTGGCTGTCCTGGAACTCGCAAGGTAGACTAGGATGGCCTCCCTCACAGAGATCCGCCTGTCTCTGCCTTTTGAGTGCTGGGATTAAAGGCGTGCGCCACCACCTGGCTAGTAGTAACATTTTTAGTTGCTTATTGCATATGAATTTACTACATGTACAGTAATACTCTGGTTTGAAAAGTGTTACCTTGATTATATTTCTTCCTCCACCTTTGTAAACACTACCCCAAATTATTTAGTTTCAGTGAATTAAAATTATATATACCAGAGTATCTTCTGTTTTAAGGTTTAATGTAAATCCTATGGAATATGTGAATTGGTTTGTTTCTAGGGATACATAAAATGTTTAATTGCTGTCACATATATATTTATGTATGTTATTTTTCCCCTGTGGTGCTAGGAACTCAGGGCTTTGAGCGTATTAGGCTTTATCCCCTGAGCTACATTTATATTCTCAGTGATATATTTGGATTATGAACTGAAAAGTGTCATTTGCCAATGTTAATACTCTGGTTTGAAAAATATTACATTTATTATATTTCTTCCTCCACCTTTGTAAACACTACCCCAAATTGTCTAGTTTCAAAAGCTAGAGGCAGGTGACTGTGATCCAGCACTCGGGAGGTAGAGAGGTAGGTGGACCAGGAGTGCAGATCATTCTCCATCCATTTGGTAGTGAGGTTGAGGCCAGCCTTGATGATCTCAGACGCTGTTTCAAAAACAAAAATAAAACATAGAATCATGGTTCATTAATGAGTTCTATTAACATTACATTAAAATGTCTAGCGAATCCAATTTCTGTATTTCTGCTATGATCCAAGCCACATGATCTCATGTCCAGTCCCTGGCATTAACCTCCTAACGTGCCTCCTTGCTGCTTCTGTACCCTGCTTTCTCCCACCTCACTTGGGATTGTGTTAGAATCAACCTGTAGGAGGACCATCATGAACACATCTTTCCATGTCCCTGCAGATGCCCGGAAGTTGGCCAAGGGAGTAGATTTTGCATCACAGAAGCCAGTGCTGCTGGAGCCCTGCCCCCACCTGCTTGTCAGACATTGAGCACTGTGCACCCTTTAACTCTCTCCCTAAGGAGATTCTGCACAGAGATCAGACTTGTCTTTTAACAACAGGAGTCATCGTGACTGCCTGTCCAGTCCAATGGCTTTTCATTAGACTCAGAGTAAAGCCTTTGTGGTTGCTCCAAAGCCCCGTGCACTCTGCCTCTGTGCTGGAGCATAGTTAGCAGCCCGGGGATCCCTGTCATGTGGGTCAGTGGGGATGGTGAAGGCTAGAAGTACATCAGATCAGAGCAATCTAGACCTGAGGCCTGTTTATAGTTTCTACTGTAGTTATTTGAAGAGATGAAATTTCTTAAGATTTGCACTAAAGAATTTTTGATTATTCAAAAGTTTAATTCATCTTCAGATTCCAGAAGACTAGGCAGATGTCTTTTTTTTTTTTTTTTTTTTTTTTTTTTTTTTTTTTTCTGAGACAGGGTTTCTCTGTGTAGTTTTGGTGCCTGTCCTGGATCTCGGTCTGTAGACCAGGCTGGCCTCGAACTCACAGATATCCACCTGGCTCTGCCTCCCGAGTGCTGGGATTAAACGTGTGAGCCACCGCCGCCCGGCCCAGACAGATGTCTTTTTAAAAGGTTTAAAGAACTTTTCTAAAGTAAAATTATTGCAAATTGTTCTCAACTAAAAATGTTATAAGCATACAATTTTACAAAAATATGAGTTAAGTACATTTCTGTAAGAATGTAATTAAGAAAAGGTAATTTGAGAATGAAAGGTTTCAAACTTAATTTTTAAAATTATTGCTTGTAAAACATACATTTCTGTGTTAATTCTGTTGCAAGATTAATCTGAATACTAAAAAAATTGGTATTTATTTTGTGATTTATTTTTATATCTTTATGTTTATATCTATACTTTATGTTTATATCTTCTAAAATATTTGATAGGAAGGTCATTGTGGGTATAGTGGCAGTTTTATACTAAAATTCTAAACTCTAATATGGTGTGAATGATTATGAGATGTATTTGTTAATTTTTGGCGTTGTAGTCTTACATAATAGTCTAGTGTTTTAATAATCAGCTGCTGTGACCATCCTAACAGGAAGTGTGGTCTTCTCTTGTAGGGTGTACTTCCGAAACCGCTGGGTGAAGACTGTCCACCCGGTTGTGCACCAGTACTGTTTGATCTCAAGCACACATTCCACCTTTCAGATGCCCCAGAAGGAAGACATTCTTAAACATCGAGTGCTGGTGGTCACACTGAACACTTCCCAGTACCTCTGCCAGCTGGACCTTGAACCCGGTATGCCCACTCACCACTGGTGGCTGTCTCCCAGGCTTAGAGTATTCGCTCCTTTGGCAAGTGCTATCCTGTGGGCCATATCTGGCCAAGTGTCTCTTTTTCTGCATGAAATGCAGCTGCCCGTGCCCACTTATTAACTTGGTTCTTGTTTGCGGTTGCTCTTATGGTGGAAAGCTAAGGCGAGATCTTCAGCAGGTACAGGACTCTTTGGTCCTTGACCGAAAAACATTTCCTAACCCCCAGGATAGGCAACTTCATGACTGCCATTCCATTTGTGCTGTAGTTGGCCAGGTGGTTTTGGTTAACTAATGATCATGTGAAGAATTCAAATTTGGACAGTGGTTTTTGTGTGTGTGTGTGATTTGTTGAGGGTTTTGCTAAGTTGCTTTTGTATCTTGTCATGTAGAAATAACAATCATGGCACATGATTAAGGTTTCTTTCTTCTTTTTTTTGGGCGGTGGGGGGGGGGGTTCGGGAGAGAGACAGGGTTTCTCTGTGTAGCCCTGGCTTTGCTGGAACTCACTCTGTCGATTAGGCTGGCCTCAAACTCAGATCCCCCTGCCTCTGCCTTTTCTAACTTAAGTAGTAGACAACAATTTCAGGATTTATGTAGTTCCTGAAAAAAAAAATGGTAACAAAAGAAAATGTTTAATCTTTTCTTTTAAAACATTAAAAACATTTGTTTTTTAGTACTCTGTATATGAGAGAGTATGTGTACGTCTGTGTGTATGTGTCTGTGTGAAGAAGGTATCAGTTCCCTGGAGTTACAAGTAGTTGTGAGCCATCCCTCATGGGTGCTGGGAACCAAACTCAGGTCCTCTACAAGAGCAGTGCATTTGCTCAGCTGCTGAGTCACCTCTCCAGCCCCAGGCTTTTAAAAGACTCATGCTTAAGCTGATTGTCTAGATTGAGGATGGCCTTAAAGTCCACATGACTCTTGGACTAGTGGAGGAAACTCTTACCGTAGTGCAGTCGGAAGCGTCTGCTGCTGTGCTGCCGCTGTGATGTGTGATCTCTTTGCACTGTGCCTTCCAGGGGTTTTTACGCACATTCTGTTAGATGAAGCTGCCCAGGCCATGGAGTGCGAGACCATTATGCCTCTAGCCTTGGCCACGAAAGACACGCGGATTGTTTTGGCTGGTGATCATATGCAGGTAGGTGTCACCTTAGTCACTGTCTTGCAAGGTGTATTTTGATGTTTAGTATTCTGTTTCTAAAATACCAGTTGTTACCAGAGCAGGGCCCCTTCTGGGACTCCTGACTAGCTGGGTTGGCCTCTGTTTTAAAGGAAACAGGTGGGAAAACTGGTGAGGGGGCAGGAAAGGAGTCTCAACTTGTGTGGCAGCAGCAGTGGGGACAGTGTGGGGCTGCCAGGGTGGCAGCAGCAGTGGGGACAGTGTGGGCCTGCCAGCGTGGCAGCAGTGGGGACAGTGTGGGGCTGCCAGGGTGGCAGCAGCCTCGAGGACAGGACAGGACAAGGCAAAGGGTATATCTAGCAGAGTCTGCCAAGGGCCCTGTAATAGCTACTTCTAATATCTGTTTTTGTACAGGGTTAATTTTTAATAGCATATGTAATAAAACATACAATTAAAATTATAGTCACAGGTTCAAAGAACATGTGGGGTTTTATGTTATTTGCATACGTACGTACATGTAAAGAGAGAAGAACATCTGTGGTGGTGTCTGTCATGCTGTTTGGAACTTGTCCTGCTTCTTCAGTGGGTTGAGGGTCTGCAGAGCAGGTTCGAGTCTTCCAGTGTACAGAAGAAAACTGTGCTCTTGCTTTGCCTGAAGTAGTTAGTGTGATTTTTAGCAGTAAAAAGTGCAGCCTAGAGTGGCGCTTTATACTTCTTGAGATCAAGGAGGCTGTTTATCATTTTTTTTTTTTGATTAAAAGGAAATTTTCTTACTATATTTTACCATTTATTTATTGACTTAAGGCTAGTTACATAACCCTTTTTGTAGTTTTTACAAGTTAATTTAAAAAATACTTATCTGTATGTGTGTACAGGAGTATATCTATATGCACTATGTGCATACAGTGCCAATGGAGGTCAGAAGAGGATGTGGGAACTGAACCCGAGTCCTCTGCAAGAGCAGTGAGTGCTCTTAGCCTCTGAGCTGTTTCTTCAGCCCCTTTAAAGTTAATTTTTAAGGTTAGCATATAGAGTAGTAAATTTCATTATGGAAAAAACTTGTTGATTATTAATATTAATATTTGTGCATCATAGTCAAATATCTTATGAGCTAATTGTATTTATTCATTCATTTACTTATTTATTGAGACAAAGTTTTACTATGTATTCCAGGCTAGCCTCAAAATACAACACTTTGGCATCAGTCTCTTAAGTTCTATGATTCAGGGCTGGGGAGATGGCTCAGTGGTTAAGAGCATTGGCTGCTCTTCCAGAGGTCCTGAGTTCAATTCCCAGCACCCACATGGTGGCTCACAGCCACCTATAGTGGGATCTCATGCCCTCTCTGGCATAAGGTTGTACATGCATAGACATTAAATAAATAAATAAATCTTAAAAAAAAAAGTTCTGTGATTCAGGTGTGTGCCACAACATCCAGTCTAAATTTATTATTTTATTTTTAAAGTAAATCCTTTAAAAACATAATTTTTTAGTGTGTGTGTGTGTGTGTGTGTGTGCGCGCGCGCGCTGTGCATGTGGAGGTCAGAGGATAACTTGCAGCAGTCAGTTCTTTCCTTCCACCAGCTGGGTACTCAGGATCAAACTCCAGCCCTCAAGTTGATGGCAATCCCCTTTACCCCTTGAGCCATCTCATCAGCCTCCAAGAATTGATTGGTTTTGGTGAAGTAACTGATTTATGCTCTTTAAATTAAGTTGTGTAGGAGGGGCCCTGTGTAACTGTAGGAACTCTAGACTCTTACTGCACTACACTAAGTAGGAATTTTCGTCTAATCCCTTGTATTAGTGTATAAAATGGTTTGTAGACAATATGAGTAATTTTTTGGAGGGGCTTGCTCCAGCGTTCAGCATGTCAAGTACATGAGAAGTTTTAGTGTAGAAGACTGTATAAGTAGATTTAAAAGTACTGTTTTTATATCTGGTTAAATTTTTTTTGTATGTTTGTCTTTTACAGCTCAGTCCTTTTGTTTACAGCGAGTTTGCCAGGGAGAGAAACCTTCACGTTTCATTACTTGATCGACTCTATGAGCATTACCCTGCCGAGTTTCCATGTAGGATCCTCCTCTGTGAGAACTACCGCTCCCATGAAGCTATCATCAAGTAGGTGTGAGCTGTCCTCTCCAACTCACGCTTCCTGTGGGCTGTGGGAGGGAAGCCAGCCAGCACATGGCCAGGCACAGGTGACTTCAGGTGGATTATTTGTGATCTCTGAGTGTTACAGACTATGCCTGACTTGTGTTTTTAAAAGAATACTTCAAAATCTAGAGCTGTGATTCTTCATAAGAAATAATACAGTATGAGCACCAAAACTTCAGATTTTACTGGTCATGATACACTTTTCTATGAATTAATACATACTCTGTATGAAGAATGACATGCCTGTGTTACTGGTCATGATACACTTTTCTGTGAATTAATACATAATCTGTATGAAGAATGACATGCCTGTGTTACTGGTCATGATACATTTTTCTATGAATTAATATATAATCTGTATGAAGAATGACATGCCTACGTCACCTATTTGAAGAGAAAGGGAGGCAATGGAAGGAGAAATCTCTAACACAGTTTTAAAGACTCCTTTTAAATACAGTCACATGTATAAAAGAGTCATCCTCTACATGACATCTGGGTGACTGAGTCTTATGGCCAGCTCCAGCTGAAGGAGTAGAGCCTGGCCACCTGGGAGCCCCTATGTGCTCTTTGCCAGTCAACACCCACCCCAGAAACAAGCTGTGAAAGCTTCCTATAATTTAGTAATACCTGTTCTGTCATGCCTGTGGAAACCATTTTTAGATCTCACTGGAAGCATTGCATAGATTATGTTCTGTCACCATCTCACACTGTCATCCCTTTTCATAGTTCCATCCATTTGTAGTCAGTGAAGAGTTTAGTACTAGACAGTGTGTTCCCTTTACAGTTGGAGACTGCAGTCGGTGCATTGTATCCAAGTCTGTGCATTTTTGTGTTGCATTTTGTGATGTGCAGTCACCATCACTTAATCCTAGGCTGCAGTCTGAGACCTGTCATTAGAATTTTGTTATTGTGTGAGTATCATAGAATGCTTTTCACAGACCTAAACAGTAACCAGTCTCCTCACTCGGTCTCGTGATGAACATGAGATGTAAGAGACTGCCGGTATGATGGGACAGACCACTCTACAGACATGTTTTTATAGGTGGAAAGGTACACTCGGAAATAACAAACTAGAGTAAGTGCATAAAGCAATAGCACCGTCCTTTGGAACAGACCTACTGTGCATCACTGTCCTTCGTGGGTTTCTACCAGCATCACCACAGAGGCGGGGACCTCTTGCTGCTGTGGTTTGGATGTGCTAGGAGGTTTTCACCTCTGGTATAGGCCATGCATGGGGTCTGTTGTTGACCAAAGGGTTGTTAGGTGATACATGGCAGTGTATGATCCGCATGAGTGAGATTACATGTTAAGAAAACGCAGCTTAGGGTTTTTTTTTCTCAGAGCAGAGAGTTCAGCTAGTAGTGAATGCTCATCATTTCTTTTGTATTCTGGCTTCATTTCTTACAAAATGGATGCATTTAACAATGGTGTTATAGGGACCTTCTCTGTTACCACTGTCCATATTTTTGGGAAATTATTGGCATCATGAGTATTCAATGTTTGGACAAAAATTAATTGTGGACATAAATTAGTATTAGAATTCAGTGGGTTTTTGTGTAGGTGAAATTAATTTGGCTGATAGATCCCTTTGTTCTTTTCTTTTTCTGCAGCTATACCTCTGAGCTTTTCTACGAGGGTAAACTGATGGCCAGTGGAAAGCAGCCAGCACACAAGGACTTCTACCCACTAACGTTCTTTACTGCACGAGGGGAAGATGTACAAGAAAAAAATAGCACAGCCTTTTATAACAATGCAGAGGTATCTTAGTTCTTCATACTGATTTTAGTCTTTTCTTGGTCTGATTCTGTTGAGCATTCATTTCAAATTCAGGGTTGACAGTTTATAGTGTGTTGATTTCCTTTACAAGAAAATTGAGCAAACTTTACATTTATTTATTAAGATGAATCTACAGGAGAAAAAATTTCGATTTTCTTTTTGTAATAATTTTAAAACAGAAAACACAGCTTTGTTAGAAAAAGCCAACATATTCTGACATAGAGCATTATTGGCTCAAGTCTAAAACAGACTGGTTAAATTTCTAGCTCGAAGGAGACATCATTTTGAATGAGAAAGAATTGAATTGCAGAATACTGTGCTTTGGAGAGGGCACACAGTCTCCAACATTGGCCTCACTGTCTCATCAGGGGCTTCGTAATGTGCTCTTCCAGTTTCTGCTTTCCAGAGAGAGAGTGGGTGTCCTGAGGGTCAGATCAGGCAGTAGGCAAACTCGCAGACTAGGAAGCCTGTGGTTAAGGTTCCAGCTGTCACAGGAAGGTGAAGAAAGTGTGTGTGTTTCATTCCTAATCTCGGCTCACTGTATTTACAGAGAAACGGCTTTTGTTACATAACAGGAACTCCTATGTCCCTTTAACAATTGACCAGGGGTTTAGAGTTTAGAATGTAGTGCCGTGTGCTTAGACCCTAGCTCCAAGCCAAGAAGCCTGACATTTTCATTAGTCTGTGCCATTTAATTTTAGGAACAGGTAAACTTTTCTTTAAAGATGGCAAGACTGAAGGTAGCTGTACAGCTCTTTTTGTTGTTTTTGCACTCAGGCTGGAAGTCTGGAAGTCGGTCTTGGTAAGAGGGAGGAGGGCTGACAGAGTAACAAGCAGGGCCTACATTCTAGAAAGGGGCTGAGGTCCTCATGTGACACCAGGGATCATAGCCAAGCAACTGGGCCCTTGTTCCTTCGTGGTATGTTTTTCAGGTACTCTCCACGCTGTAGGATATGTAGAGCATGACTTTACTGGACTGAAAGTATTTTGGGAAAAATTCTTTTTATGTTATGAAAATGCAAAGACAACATTTGTGCTACTTTTAAATATTAAACATGTAACTTTAAAGAAATTTCAAGAGACTTTGAACTTACCCAGAGCATGGTTGTTCAGTCACATGAGTTACTGCTGTCAAAATTTTTTGAGGTACATTGCCCAAGGGCTTTTCCACAGACAGAAAACCAGATTCCAGTTTACTGAAGCTGAGTCTCAAGGGAAAAAAATTTAGAGCATATATTAATTAGATAATTAATGGTATTAATTTCATACACATATATAATATATTTTGATCGTATTCACAAACCCAGCATTGTTTCAAGACAGGGTCTCAACTATGTAGCCTTGGCTGGCCTGGAAATTACTGTGTAGACCAGGCTGGCTTTGAATTCACAGAGATCTGTCTGCCTTGCCTCCAAAGTGCTGGGATCAAATGATTTTTAATCCCACTTGGGCTTTCTTTAATTATTTCATTTATATATACATGTATGTATTTGTTTATTTAAATGTATTTGCTTGTTTTGCTATTATTATTTTTAATCACAACTTTTATTTTTGAGATTATTAATTATATCATTTCCCCCTTCTCTTTCCTCCTTCTAATTCCTTCATATATCCCCTCACTCTCTTTGAAATTCATGGCCTCTTTTACCTTGTTTTATACACATGTATGTATGTATGTATGTATGTGTGTATGTGTGTGTATCTCTATATATAATCCCCCCCAAATATATAAATACAAGCTGCTTAGTCTGTATAATATTACGTGTATGTTTTCAGGGCTGACCGCTTAGAATTGGGTAACTGATTGATGTGCTCTTCCCTGGGGAAGACCATTTCTCTTGCTCTCAGCATCCCTCAGTTGCCTCTAGTTCTTTGTCTAGGATAAAGGTCTAATGAACTTCCCCCTTCCATGTTCGCTGTCTATTGGTATTATCCTTGCTCAGGTCATATTTATGCAATCATGTTAGTCAGACTTTATGGGTTAGCTTCTCTGACGTTTCTAGGAGACAAATTCTCATAGCAAATTTCCTGTGCCTCTGGTTTTTAAAATCTTTCCACATCTCTTCTGAAATAATTCCCGAGCCTCAGGTCCAGGAGTTGTGTTATGGCTAAGTATCAGTTGGAACTGGACTTTACAACTCTACATTTTCATCAACTGTGGTTTTCTGTTAATGGTGAGAAATTTCCTTGATCAAAGGGTGAGGATTACACTTACTTTTTTAAAAAAGATTTATTTATTATGTATACAGTGTTCTGTCTGCATGCCTGCAGGCCAGAAGAGGGCACCAGATTTCATTATGAATGGTTGTGAGCCACCATGTGATTGCTGGGAATTGAACTCAAGACCTCTGGAAGAGCAGCCAGTGCTCTTAACCTCTGAGCCACCTCTCCAGCCCCATACACTTACTTTTGGATATAAGGATAAATATTTAGATTTAACTAGGGATTATACTGGATTAGTAAAATGGTGATTGTAGGTTCTCTTTCAAGATCCATGACTTCTAGCCCTGGTTAGGTGGCTAGGTTTCCAGTATCAGGAATGATTTCCCTCTTGTTGAGTGGGTCTTAAGTTCAATTCTGGATTTGTTGGTTACTGCCAAGGCATATGTGCCAGTACTGTATCCTTAGGATTATCATGCCATGCTGGTTGTTTATGGTTCGTAACTGGATAGGACCATTGGTTGCTTTTTTCCTTTTGGAGCTTCCATGGTGCCTTCTTGTACCATGAAAGTTAGTCCCCAAGGAGGAGGATTTCATGTCTGATCCAGCTGTGTCCTCTGGGTCCTGTGTCCCAAGTGCATGGTGTCTTCAGCAATAGGGATTTATCTGCCACCTCTGTGGGAAACAGCTATAGCCTATATATTGTATTAGGAGTCTCTTAGAGAACCTTGAAGAGTAACTCAAAAGAGTGCTTCTCACACCTAGTGCTGGTGTTTTGTTAGATTGCCTATGATGGCTCTTGTGGGGATCATTGTCAGCTCAGATGTGGAAATTTCATTTAAATTGTATAAGTGTATGTATATGCGAACTCCCATGTATTATATATTTAGTTGTCTAATGATGTCTCTATAGCCAGCAGTGAAATCTCTTTCAGATTTATCTAACTAAATTTTAGGGATTATGGAGAAACTCCTACATAGCTCTACATCTACTCTCCTTTTTTCAGCTTTCATTCTCATACATATTGTCTTAATGCTTAATAATTTGAAAGATACTTTGTTAAAGTGTGTGTGTGTGTGTGTGTGTGTATGTGTGTGTGTGTATTTATATGTGTGTGTACAATTCCAAGAGAAGAAACGGGACAGACACAAGAGTTCCCCCTGTGGGGAGATTCATGGTGTTTAACATGCTAGTTATGTGTTCCACCACCAAGCTGCATTCCCACCTAGCCTATATTACTATTCCCATTGAGTGTTTATGATCTCGTCACCTCTCTGTGTGGTTTGAGTGACTACCTGGCATAATTGTTCACCTACCTCTTGTGTGCTGACTGTCAGCACATAGTGTATTTATGTGTTGTAGCTTGACATTATTTTATACAGTTGCTCTTATTAAATCAGTTGAGAGGGGGAAGGAAAAGAAACAGCTGTGCTCTGCCTTTCATCAGGGTCAAGTCTCAGTGGCACTCTAGCGATTTGCATTGCTGTATGGTACCATTTGATTTTAGACCGAAGAATGTCCTTTGGTGTTTCTGGTCAGCCAGTCTGCTAGTAGGAAATTCTCTCTGTTTGTTTATCTGTAAATGTCTTTATTTTCCCTCAGTTTTGAAAGTTTTGCTGGATGTAAGATTACTGGTCAGTCTCCCCCCACACCATTCCCCTTTTCTTTCTGATGAGAAGTTAATGTTGTTTATCTTTAGCGTCTCTTTGTAAATATGGCTGTTTTTCTTTTCTTGTTTTTAAGCTTTCATTTTTGTCTTTGATTTTGAGCATTTTTACTGTAATATGTCTGGGTGTACATCTGGGTGTATTTATCTAACTTGAAGTTCATTGTATTTACATGTGTTTTTCATCAGGTATGGATGTATTTTAGCCATCATTTCCTTGGACATTTTTATTAGCATACATTAGCATAATTTTAAAGAGTAACAAGTTTCATCATGGCATTTTTATGCATGTACATCAAGTATTTTGGTCATGTTTACTCCTCTTCCCCCCCCTTTTTTTTTCTCATGAGAATTATCCTTTTACATCCACACCATCTCCCCCAACCTGCCCCCAGGTTTCCCATGTGAGAGGCAACATATGCTATTTGTCTTTGTGAAGCTGGCTTATTTCAGATTTGATATGATGATCTAGTTTGTCCATTTTCCTGCAGAAAAACGTATTTTTTCTTTTGATGGCTGAATAAAGCTCCATTTTTTTTTTGTATTTGTAAATACACATATTTGTTTGTTTTTGTTTCTCTGTGTAACTGTGGCTGTCTTGGAACTTGCTCTGTAGACCAGGCTGGCTTTAAACTCACAGAGATCTGCCTCCCTCCCAAGTGCTGGGATTAAAGGTGTGTGCTACCATGCCCGGCCTGATTTTCTTTGGGTATGTTTAATGTATTTTTTTCTTCTCTCCATCTGATTTTCTCTAATATTAGATAGAGGTTGGAGTTGAATTATGCCCCTTTGGTATGTTTTCTTCATCGATTTCCTCACTTTGGGTAGTATTCTCTGACTTGTCTTGTTTGCTGAGTCTTCTGTCAGCACAGATCTCTTGACTCCTGCCAGTATCTTTTCACGTCCATTATCTTACCTTTAATTCTTTGGGGCATGAACTGTGATCCAGCTGAAGTTGGGTTTCTTAGCAGTGTTGCCAGTTTGTGAAGTTTACTTAAAAAAAAAACAAACAAAAAGCTATTTATTGAAAATACAAATTTTATTTATATTAAGTATCAGTGTGGATATCTACATTTGAGTACAAATGCCTGGGGAGACCAGAAGGAGTTTTAGATCCCCTACAGCTAGAGTTACATACAAATGTTTGTCAGCCTCCTAGTATGGGTGCTTGGAACCAATCTCAGGTCTTCTGGAAGACTAGAAAGTACTGTTAACTGCTGATCCATCTCTCCAGCCTCTAGTAAGAATCTTCTGCATTTAGACCAAGGGAAGTTGGGATCCACTGATTCTCACTGGCTGCTGAATGTACATAGGATAGGGTTTTTGTCCTGAGAAAGACTGTACGCTTCCCCTGTGCTGTAGGAGGTGGGGACAGGGGTACAGGCTCTACCCAGCTGCTGCTAGCTGCTCAATACAGGCCTTTTGCAGTGGGAGCTGTGGAAAATAGAGTCTGCCAGTGTTTACTGGTTGCTCCAACCACCTGCAATAGCTTCCTCAACACAGGGATCTGAGGGATGTGGAAATTGGCTGCTGAAGCAGTTCTGGAAGCAGTCCCCAGTATGGATGCCCAAGCCTCTCTCTGTTCTTACTGAGGGGCTGCAGATTTCATTAAACAGACGTTTCTTTCTTGCTTGTAAGCTCTTTGACCAGTTTCTAGAGTCTTTGCTGAGTTTGACTAGTGTACAGCAGGTCTGTTGGGAGGCAGTTTTCATTTTGATACCATTTTATGCTACTTAAAATGTAGGAATATGAATGGAGTGGTAGGGTAGGGCAGTGGTTAGGTTGTTGCTTCATGGTGGAAACTGTTGGGGTTTTGCAGCAGAGTATGCCCCACATCTGTCCACACAGGCAAAGACATGCTTTTCATATTCCTTACTGCAGTAGACATTATAATTTCAAATAGAAATTGTTAGTAAATACTAAATAAATACTATAGTTAAAAGACATCATTTAAAAATTTCCACTTCAGCTGTATGACACTAGAATCTTGCCTGACTTTGGATTAAACTTGCCTGATAGAGATAGATAGATAGATAGATAGATAGATAGATAGATAAACAGTAAGAAAGTAGATAGGTGTGTAGGTAGATAGATAGAATTGTTTTCTAAGTAATAATCTCTTAGGAGTTACGAACATGTCTTATTAATCTGCGCCAAGCAACTTGCTGTATATAATCTATAGGAAAGTTCATGCCACGGCTTGGCTGAACTTGTACCACAAGTAGGGAATAGATTGGGAAAGTCTGTTTGAGGTTTATCGTAATCCTAGCTGAGGCTTGTGCCACCTAGCAGCTGGTGGATGGTCCTGCTTGGTTCTGTCAGTATGGGACGAGGGGGACAATACCAGGCCTTGTCCTCCTGGGACTCAGTGGAATCTTCTGGTTGGTTGGATAGTTCCATGGCTTGCTCGAGAGTGGACTGAGAAGCACCAGGGTGGTGTGGACTTGCTTCCCTGTCTTCCCTACATTGGTAATTCTATCCTGTTTTTCTGTGACATTCCAGCCCTTTTTTACTTTAAGAATGGGGGATGTGGAAGAGGTGGCCACTTGCCCAGCACGTTGTCTTGGTTTCAGTGTTTCCACTAGTCATGTTATAGGATTTTACTGTTTGAAATGTGAGTACAATGTTACCTTCCTTACTATGTTCATGTCGGGAATGTACTACTCCCATTTGTAGGTTGGTTTTTAAATGACATTTACCAAAATGCAACC
This sequence comes from Peromyscus eremicus, assembly GCF_949786415.1. Classification (NCBI taxonomy): domain Eukaryota; kingdom Metazoa; phylum Chordata; class Mammalia; order Rodentia; family Cricetidae; genus Peromyscus; species Peromyscus eremicus. The sequence goes on from NC_081423.1 coordinate 89,605,148, forward strand.
CTGTATCAGTCCGCTTCAGTTACCATATTCTTTGCCCAAACACCAGTGCTAATTTAAAAAAGTCTGTTTGTTTGAAGGTGTTTGAAGTGGTGGAGCGTGTAGAAGAGCTAAGAAGGAAGTGGCCAGTTGCCTGGGGGAAGTTAGATGATGGCAGCATTGGTGTGGTGACTCCATATGCTGACCAGGTGTTTAGGATCCGTGCTGAACTTCGGAAAAAGAGACTCTCGGATGTGAATGTAGAAAGGGTGCTGAATGTTCAAGGTAAGTGTTAACTGGAGTGAACCAAATTATTCAAATGGCCTAAAGTGTGTCCAGATTGGATTTGTAATTCTCTCAAACAATCTTAGATCTTTAAGAAATGTAATATAAAGAAAGAAAAAAAAGAAAAAAAGAAATCTCCTTACTTTTTTGGGCCAGCAATGATATATTCATTTCCTCTCAAGCTAATGCTGAATTTGCGTGTTTATTAAAATTGCAATACCAAATAAAGATAATAAAAACAAATTAAAATTTTCTATCACCACAGTAATGCTATGGATATCTATGATATAACAATATACAACATAATACATGCTGTTGTACTGTATTTGGGGACTAATTTGAAATATTTTATCTGTAGACTTCCTTAAACAACAAGTTACCAGCAAACTTGTTTTCACTGTTCATGAAATGAGTCATTAGAAACTTTGTGCCTTTAAATATATGAAGTAGTGTGATGATGTGAACACTAGAAAAAGCCCAGGGGTGTTAGGTCCATGATGCAACAGGAAGAGTATTCCAGTGTCTAGATCATGGAAAGCAAGAGGCTCCCTTCTCCCATGTCACACTCAATTGGTTATTTTAGTAATGAACACAAATGCTCGCAAAGTAAATGTAGGTCAGCTGATGCTCTGTTCTGTATCCACATGGGTGAGGAGCAGATGAAGATGTGGGGTAGAGAAGAGAAAACTAAAGACTGATGTTAACGCTGTTGTCAGATGTTTGGATCTTTGCCTTACACTGAAGGATGTTAGATTTCTAAGGAACAAATGCTACAAACCCAGACTCCATGAGGCTTCTTTTTGAAATCAGCTGTGTCTGCTCTGTCTAGCAGGAGATTAAATAGCCGTGCTTCCAGAAAAAGACTTCTTGTGTAGGGTGGATGTTGGGCTAGATAATCTCAAAGGTTGGTTCCAGCAATAATGATTAGGGAAAAAAAAAATCAAGCTAGGCATGGTGGTGGTACATACTTGTGATCTGAACATTCAGAAGGCTGAGACAGGAGGATCACCAGGAGTTTTAGGACAACCTGGACCACATAGTAGATTTAGGGCCAACCTTGGCAATTTAGCAAGATCCTTTTTTTTTTTTTTTTTGTTTTTGTTTTTGTTTTTGTTTTTGTTTTTGTTTTTCGAGACAGGGTTTCTCTATGTGGTTTTGGTGCCTGTCCTGGATCTTGCTCTGTAGCCCAGGCTGACCTAAAACTCACAGAGATCCGCCTGCCTCTGCCTCCTGAGTGCTGTGATTAAAGGCATGCACCACCGCTGCCTGGTGCAAGATCTTTTTTTCAAATGCAAAACAATATCATAATAACTTTTTTTTGTGTGTGTGATAAAATGTCCATAACGAAACTTACCATTCTGAGCATTTTTATGTGAGCAGTTCAGTGGCAAGCGGTGCGTTCATTTCTGTGGTACATCACCACAGCCGTCACCACCACCCATCCATCACTAGGACTGCCCATCTTTCTAAACTGTGACTCTGTACTCATTAAATAATACCTCCCATTCTTCTTCTCCAGTCCTTGCCTAACACTATTCTATTTTGCCTTCTCTCTGTGAATTTCACTGCTTTAGGGCCTCTTATAAGATTCAGATAGTACAGCTTGAGTAGCTCTTACCCAAAGTTCTTGAGGTCACACACGTTTCAGATCTCAGAGCTGTTCAGTTTAAGGCTTTTCCCCTCCAGTTATACTTGTTCTTTTGTGACCCGGTTTTATTCAAGTAACACAGTGTCTGAGGTTCATTCATGTTGTAGCATGCGTCAGCTAAGTAACTCATTGTATGTAATGACACTGGTATGTCTGTGGACACTGACTGGGTCATACTTTTTAGCATCATGAGCAAGGCTTCATTGAGTGTGGGTGGCAAGTCCTCCTGGAGACCTTGCTTCCAGTTTGGTGGCTTTTTTCTGAAGTGGACTTGCTGAATCAGATGGTCACTCCTTCATTTTGGAGGACCCGCCACAGTTTTCCAGAACAGCTGTGCACTTCTTACAGCTGTACATAAGGTTGGGATTTCTCATGTCTTACCAGTACCTGTGGTTTAACAGTTAGGATTTTAAAGATGCAAGGTTTATTCTATCAGTGATTCAGAGTGATGATCTTGCCTTGTTTTCAACTTTTTTTTTTTGTAGGAAAGCAATTCAGAGTTCTGTTTCTTAGCACAGTACGTACACGCCACACTTGCAAGCATAAGCAGACACCGATTAAAAAGAAAGAGCAACTTCTGGAAGACTCCACTGAGGACTTGGATTATGGTTTTTTGTCTAACTACAAACTTCTCAATACTGCCATCACAAGAGCACAGTCCCTGGTTGCTGTGGTGGGAGACCCCGTTGCTCTGTGCTCTATTGGAAGGTGTAGGTAAGTCTGTGTTACTGAATTGAGAGAGATTCTAAATGGGAAATATGGAGTTATTTACATCCTTATGCATGTGTTTATCTGTATGACTTCATGGTGAGTTAAAATCAGGCTTATTGTTAATGTTACCTGACATCCAGTATTAGTGAGAGCTCTGTTGGTTAGTGGCTGTTCATGGTACATACATAGCGGTATATTCAGTCACAGTCATAGCCAGCAGATACCCCCCCAAGTGTCTCTGTGTTCTCTGCACTCCTCTAGCCTGGAGATAGTCAGTGAGCAAAACACATAGACATCTGTCTCTGTGGTAGGAAAGGAAGACTGACAGACTAAGTAAGAACATTGCTTAGTATTTACTAGATAAATTAATACCAAAAACAAACCAAGAGCATGAGGAGCTTTTTGGGGTGACAGATGAGATAAAGTGGTTTGGGACCAGAAAGGGTGTGGTCAGAGGAGCCTCCCCAGTAAGGTGACTCAAGTGATTTGGAAGTGCCAGGGCGAGCTATGCGTCCCTGCAGCTGAAGTCTAGGGAGAAGGGCCAGCTGGTGCCAGAGCCCCGAGGTGGGGCATGTGTGTGTATCTTCGGTCAAGTTTAAATTTTATACTGTCTACTGCTTTCCCCTCCCCTTGCTTCACTGTTGTTTTAATTCCTTAAAAACTGAATTTTATTATTAAATTTATTTCTGACAATTTCATACATGTATATAATGTGGTCTAATAAAACTCAGTTCCAAGTTTTGATGAATTTTGTAGTCATTTTCTTTTAAGGCTTCTGTTTGTTTGTTTGTTCCTTTGTTTTGAGACAGGGTTTCTCTGTGTAGCCCTGACTGTCCTGGATCTCGCTCTGTAGACCAGGCTGGCCTCGAACTTAGAGATCCACGAGCCTCTGCTTCTTGAGTGCTGGGATTAAAGGCATGTGCCACCATGTCCTTTGCAGGGCTTCTTAATGTAAATAGTTTTTATGTCTGGTAAAAATTAAAATACCTTAAAATTAAGAGAGTAAGAGAAAGTGATCATAGCTTGCTTTTTGGGTAGTTAAGAGCAACGGTTCTACTAAAATATAGCTGAACTACCACCTAGAAATTTCTCTGCGCAATTATAGTCTTGGCCAGTAAATAAGAATGTAGTTTTGAAAGAAATTTACAATATTTTGTTATGAAAAAGAGAGAGATAGGCTAGGGACTGATTGCATATTATAAGTGTGACAGAACCTGCCATATGAGTTCAGAATGGTAAAAAGAAGTCAGACAATCCCTAAGATGCCCTGGCAGTCATTTCATTTTTGATGTTAGAATCACTCTGCACCCTATTTTATTGTATAATTAATTTTTATTTTATTTTAAATTATGTGTATGTGTATATTTGTGTATGGATATGTGTACATGAGGGCAGGTATCTGGAGTTACAGGTGGTTATGAGTCACCTGACATGGGTGCTGGGAACCAAGCTCAGGTCCTCTGGAGAACAGCAAGTGTTTTTTGTTGTTTTTGTTTTTTGGTTTGTTTGTTTTAGTGTTTTGTTTTTTCCACATAGGGTTTCATTGTGTAGCCCTGGCTGTCCTTGAACTCATTCTGTAGACCAGGCTGGCCTTGAACTTACAGAGATCTGCCTGCCTCTGCCTCCTGAGTACTTGGATTAAAGGTGTGCATCACCACCTCCAGCCAGCAAGTGTTCTTAACCACTGAGCTGTGACTGGAGCCATGCACCCTATGGTTTTGAGATAGGCTCTCTCACTGAACCTGGAGCTCACCAGTTTGCTGGTCTGGCTGGCTAGGAGCCTGCCTGCCAACTCCTCCTCTGTCCTCCTGTCCGTACTCCTCAGCACTGGTACTGTAGGCTTGGCCTCCACACTGAACTGTATCCCTGAGCCGTCTGTGCAGCACCAAGTTAGAGTACCTTCTCCAAGGGAAAGCTGTTAACAAAAGACTCTGCTCCTAACGTTAGGAGGAACAACTTTTTCTTTAGAAAAGTAAAGCTCATAGGTTTCATCGCTCACCTCGGAGCAGTTGTGTGGTCACATGATATCAGTTTTATATCTGAAAAATTATTGCCATGTGTTTATAATCACTAATGACAAAATCTGGGGAAAGGAATGTATTCTAGGTTACAGAACTCTCTCTCTCTCTCTCTCTCTCTCTGTGTGTGTGTGTGTGTGTGTGTGTGTGTGTGTGTGTTTATGCACGCGCGCCTATGCATGATGTATGTGTGGGCATTAACACTATAGCACATATATAGATGTCCACAAGTAACTGTGTAATTGGGTCTCTCCCTCCACCTTTACCTGAGCTCCAGAGGTTACACTCAGATCATCATGTAGGCACGGGCAGCACTTCTGCTGCCTGAACCATCTTACGAGTCAGGGCCAAGGATATTAATGAGTCTCCTAATTTATTCCCATCCTGAGAAGTTTGCTTTAGTTTCTCAACTGTCTATCCAAAGTGTGTTGGTTAGAATATTAGAATGTTGTAGTGTTTTGCCATTTGTATTTGTGTTTAATGTTTATGATTAGATAATATAAAATGGGAGAATGTGTGTGCAGACAACTCTGTACTCTCAGGAGGATGAATGGGCTGAGTAGTGTGGAGCCATATTACTGTGCGCTCTCCCAGCAAGTAATTCTAAGTACTTAGCAGCCTGAATTTTGTTGAAGAAGCCACTACATCTTCTGTGGACAGACTACACTGGACGGCACAGGATTAGCATTTTTAGTCTATCTCTGACATGAATTGTCACTTTCTCCAAGCAGATTGGTGAAGAATTCTTCCTGGGGCCTGCTGTCAAGGGCAGAGCTAATTTTCAACTTTAGGCTGGGTCTACAGATAACTTATTTCGAACTGAATCTCGGTTACCAAGGACTGCAAATAATTCATGTGCTAAGCCAAGTGTTTGCAAGGAAGTAATAAACTGTTCAAGAGAGGGAGAGATTACATGGTGAGATTGTTGATTACCTCTTTCATTTGGATCATGGTTCCAGCTCAAGAGTTGGTAGTAATAAAATCAATAATAATAATTTTGCCAACCAACTAATACAGTTGACAATACAGGCCAAGTCCAGGGGATGTGATGTGACTTCCTGGTCGTGTCAGAAGGAAGGAGTGAGTTCTTTGTAGTTGGGCTTCATCAGCACCCTCCCATTTTGTGTGCTGTTTATTAGAAAGTGACATGCTATTCTCAGGTGTTACTGGGGTTTCAAGAAATAATTCCTGTGTTACACCAGCTTAATCTGTTCTTTTTGTTGTTGTTTTGAACAGAATTTGTCTATTAGTCTGAAATAGATACAGTGAACTTCTTCCCCCGCAGCAAATATTAATCCAGCAGCTACTCCTGACCACCATCTCTGCCAGGTGCTGCCTTGTGTACGTGGCACGCGTTGCCCCATTTAGTCAAACCAGGAACTGGACAGCAGGCTGTTTTATATTCATCTTAGATGGGCAGCCTGGTGCAGTGAAACCCCCCCCCCCCTCCCCAGGCAGGGTTTCTCTGTGCAGTTTTAGTGCCTGTCCTGGATCTCGCTCTGTAGACCACACTGACCTCGAACTCACAGAGATCTGTAGGCTCTGCCTCCCGAGAGCTGGGATTAAGGCGTGCGCCACCGCCACCCAGCCAGTGAGTTTAACTAAAACTGCTCAAGGCCTCAGCTGTTTCGTGGTTCATGAGAATAGTTGTCAGAGTGACTTCAGAACTCAGGCCCTTCTCAGAGACCCCCGTTTCCCAGGAAGGATGATCGTGCATGACAGACATTGTTCTACATCATAGCCTTGGAGGAATTCTTTCTTAAAAACGGAATTTCAGCATTAACACATTTCATTAACTTGGGTAAATAGAAACATATTTAATACACGTGTAGAATATGACCCAGGGACATCAAGGGAATACTTATTTGGTGTGTGTGGGGTGTGTGTGTGTGTGTGTGTGTGTGTGTGTGTGTGTGTGTATTTTCACATGACTTTTCAGTGTTTTACCAGTGATTCTAGAAACAAAGCTAACACAAAATCCAAAGTGTCCCCCACCACCAAATAAATCCAGGTGCTGGGCTGATGAGAGACCCTATCTTAAAGAACAGCAACACAAGCCTGGCTGCTCCTGAAGTTGACCTCTGACCTCCATCCCTGTGCACACTTACATCCACATACTTGCACTCACACACAAAACGAAAAGTAGCATCATGTCTTCTCAGATACATGAAATTACGTTACAGTGTATAGACATAAGTGGCTTTCTAGCCAACATTTCTTTTAAAAAATGGTCAACATAGTAAGAGATTGCCATTTTAGGGAGAGTGCCAAAGATGGCAAAGCCCTTAACTACAGTGGTGAATTCTCATCCCTGAGTACAGTTGAAATTCTCACCTGCCCTTCCACTCCATGTGCTAGAAATTTCTTATGATGCCAGTGTGAGTGGTCCTTGGAGGAGACTTCATGGGGCTGTTGAAATGGTTCAGTGGGTGAAGGCACCTGATGCCAAGCCTGATGATCTGAGAGCCATCATTTCGGGAGAAGGAGATAACTGACCCCATGAGTTATCCTCTGACCTCCATTCACATGCCATGGCACACACTCATACACATACAGTCAAAAGTGTAAAAGAGCTTTTATGGAGAAGAGAACCCAAAATTTTTTATCTTTAAAACTAAGAATTTTGCCTGGGCAGTGGTGGCGCATACCTTTAATCTCAGCACTCAGGAGGCAGAGGCAGGTGGATCTCTGTGAGTTTGAGGCCAGCTTGGTCTATAGGGTGAGATCCAGGACAGGCTTCAAAACTACACAGAGAAACCCTGTCTAGGGGGAAAAAAACAACAACAACAAAACAAACAACAACAACACCAACAAAAATAAGATTTTTGAGAATAGGTAAGATGGCTCAATAGGTAACGGCCTTTGCCACATAAATAGAGAACTAATGTCACAAAGTTGTCCTCTGACTTCCACATATGACATCATAGAATGTATTCCCTGCTAAAAACCCAGGACTTATTTTGTAGGAAATAGTACATACTTACTTACCTAAGCTGCATGAGGCCCTGGGTGACTCTCTAGCACCCCTGTTCCCTGTGTTTTTCTCTGAAAGTTTAGAAGAACTTAATGAGAAACATAATAAGGAATGGTAATAACACTGTTTGCTCTGTGCTATACATGAGGGAGCCAGTGCAAAGGGAAACGTGCCAGATGTCACTGCCCATTGCAGCTGTTGGGATAGAACCTGGGCCTTTGGCTCTGTCCATGGGACAGCAAGAAGATAAGTCAGGTCTAGAATATAAATTCCATCTTTTGAAACTTGATCTACATATCTATCTACCTATCTATCCATCTAGAGATTTATTTATTTAGTGTACACTGGGGCTTTTGCCTGCATATATGTTTGTATAAGGGTGTCAGATCTCCTGGAACAGGAGGTACAGACAGTTGTCAGCTGCCATGTGAGTGCTGGGAATTGAACCTGGGTCGTTTGGAAGAACAGCCAGTGCTCTTAACCACTGAGCCATCTCTCCAGCCCAAAACTCAATTTATTTATAGTAAGTGTGTAGAATGCTTCTGAAATGGTGTCCTTTATGCCAGGTGTGGTGGCTGCTACCTGTAATCCCAGCAATTGGGAGCTTGAGGCAGTAAGATTTTTGTGAGTTCCAGGCCAGCTTGGGCTAGAGATTAAGACACTGTCTCAAACAGCAGCAGCAGCAATAGCAAAAAGACACCCCCCCCCCAAAAAAAAAAACCACCCAAAAGATAAAAAAAACAGCCTGTATCTGAAAGGGTATTTGGTTCTGATCGCTGGGGTTAATGAGCCATTCCCATGAAATGTGAGGTTCTTTGACATTTCTGCTTAATTCAATGTTGTTGCAGATCATGGTCAATAGCTGAGGTCAATATGAGGATGGGATGTGAAATATAAGAAGGTAGCTTAAGGGGCTGGAGAGATGGCTCATTGGTTAAAAGCACTGGCTGTTCTTCTAGAGGACCTGAGTTTGATTCCCAGCACCCATGTGGCAGCTCACAGCTATCTGTAACTCCAGTCCCAGGGGACTTCCATGGGCACCAGACACGAAGGTGATGGACTGATCAAAACACCCACATCTACAAACTAATAACATTATCTTAAAACAGCATATTCTAAGGACATCCCACTATCTAAACTGGAAGTGAAAACTATGTAAAGTGGACTTGATATTACAAATTAAGCCAGATAAAAAAAAAGAATCCATTGGGGCTAGGGAGATGACTCAGTGGTCAAGAGTGCTTGCTTCTCTCCTAGAGGACCAGAGTACAGTTCCCAGCACTCATGCCAGGAAGCCCACAACTTCTGTAACTTCAGCTCCAGGGGATCCACCACCCTCTCTGTCCTCTCTGGGCACTTGCACATATGTGGCATACACACACACACACACACACACACACACACACACACACACATCTTGAGATGGATGTGGTTGCTCACACCTTTGATCTTTGAGTCCCAGGCAAACCTGATCTACACAGGTTAGCTAGGATTAGGAAGTGAGAGTCTGTGTAAAATAAGTAAATTCCTTGTATTTTGTCTTAAAGTCCAACACAAATTAAGATGCCAGGCTATGAAATTAATGCTTTATCATCACACCTGAATTTTTTTCTTTTGTATATTGGATAGCAGAGCTGTGTTGATATTTGAATATTGTAGAAGATCTATGGAGTTTGAGATCATGACTACTGTATTAGAGATAATCCTTACTTAGGTTTTCTTCTATCATTACGATAAAGATTTTTATTTCTTAGGTGGAGAGTAATAGAGCAGGTCATCCAGAGTCCTTCTCTGGCCTCCATATACATACAGGGACTTAAGCATGCAAACACACTAGACACCACACACACACACACACACACACACACACACACACACAAACTTGGTTCATTTAGGAGGATTCTTTGTGTGTTAGTTACTTTTCTGTTGCTGTGCTAAGTGACCATGATCAAGACAACTTATAAAATAAAGCATTAATTTGGGGTTTACAGCTCCAGAGGGGCAGAGTCCATGATGGTCATGGTGGGGCACCTGGCTGTAGGCAAGCATGGCACTGGAGCGGTATGGGAGAACTTACATTTTGATTCACAGCAGGAGGCAGAAAGAGCTAACTGGGAATGGGATGGGCCTTTGAAACCTTAAAATCCATTCCCATTGGCACCCCTCCTAATTCTTTCCGAACAGTTCTACCAACTGGGCTATCAAGTATTCAAATATATGAGCCAGTGGGGGCTGTCTGTATTCAAACCATCACACGTTTAGTTCTTAAAACAAAAACGAAGGATAGCTTTTCAGTGTGCATTTCTTAGCAGCACACAGTTCCTGAAACCAAGTGATCATCTTCCTAGCCTTATGCCTTGCTCAGAAATACCCAAGTGTGGATGTTTTACTTTCCCTTTTCTTTATATTTAGGAATTTTTTTCCAGACCTATCTCTTAAATTCTTCTTTTAAAAAAAAAGACTAAAGGCCCAGCGAGGTGCTTAGCAAGTAAAAGCATTTGGTGTACAAGCTTGACAACCTTACTTTGACCATCAGAACTCATGATAGAGAACTAACGAATGGGGCTTGTCTTCTGACCTCCACATACACACAGCTACGTGCACCTGTACTTACATACACATGCCCACAAATAAGGTGGCAAAATGCAACTGTAAAGAAACACAGTTCAGAATTAAGTGCATGTTAAGACTTGTCAGTCACCTGTACCCACTCATGCCTTAACTTTCTATCACAATCTTTTCCTTACTGGTTTTGAAGCCTTCTTGATTACCTACTGTCCATCTGGACACTGGGATGCTAACTAGGGAAGAAGGCACCTCACATGTCTTCAATGGCGTGAGCTATTATTCTAACCTCATAGGTATTCATTTTATAATGATAACCAAACACTTAAACTTTTTGTAATATTTATTTTGTATTTGGAGATTTGTTCCCAAACCTTTAATAGCATACAACTGTGGTCAGTGTGTTTTTTTGTTTTTGTTTTGTGTGTCATAAATTGTTTGTTTGATGTTTAGCATCCAGAAGTGTTCTGTAGTTTTGTATATTTTTCTTTTCTTTTTTAAGTTAGCCTACGAAGTCATGGGTCTCATGGCATTTGTGTATATATAATATATATGTGTCAGTATAATGGTTCTTAATCTACCTAATGCTGTGACCCTTTAGTAACAGTTCCTCATGATGAGGTGACCCCCAACCATAAAATTATTTTCGTTGTTACTTCATAACTGTAATTTTGCTGCTGTTATGAATCGTAATATAAATGTCTGATATACAGGATATCTGATATGCAACCCCTATAAAAGGGTCATTCCAACCCAGAAGGGGTTGTGGCCCACAGGTTGAGAACCACTGGGTTAGAACTTTGTTCCTCCTCACCCACTTTCCCTGTCTTCACCCATCCTCCATCAGCTGCTCTTGCTGGTACCAGTGCTCCCAACAGCCCGCCTTCCTCCTCCATGTCACATGAACTCTTCTTAGCCTCCTCTCCCTCAAGATCTTTTGTCTCATGGTCTCCTTTCTACTTTGATGACCACCCCACATGCACACACTCACTCCTAAATCTAGATTCTCCATATAAGAGAAAACAGGATATTTGTCTTTTTGAGTTTGGCATGTTTTGCCTCCCACAATGATCTCCCATTCCATCTGTTTTCTTGCAAATATGATTTTGGTTTTCCTTGTGGCTGAAGTATATATGCATGTATGTATGCATTCCGCTTATCTGTTGGGGATCTAGGCTGGTTCCATTTCCTACCTGTTGTGAAAAGTGCAGCAGTAACCATGGCGGTGCATGCATCTGGGGTGTGCATGGCCTCTGTGCTGTATCTTTTAGGTGCTGTAGCTGGGTCATATAGCTTTGTAGTGGCTGTAGCAGTTTGCATTCCCACCAACAGCAAATAGCCCCCTCCCCCAACATCTTCACCAGCACTGGTTGTCACTTGTTCCTTTGGTGATGACCATTCTGACTCTGCTAAGATGGAGCCTTAAAGCAGTTTTTTTTTTTTAAAGATTTTATTTATTTATTATGTATAGTGTTCTTTCTGCCTGCGTACTGGAAGAAGGACACCAGATCTCATTATAGATGGTTGTGAGCCACCATGTGGGTGCTGGGAATTGAACTCAGGACCTCTGGAAGATCAGCCAGTGCTCTTAACCTCTGAGCTATCTCTCCAGTCCCTTAAAGCAGTTTTAATTTAGATTTCCTTGACTGTGAAGGGTGGTGAACTCTTTTTCAAATATGTATCTCTTAAGTTCATTAGCCTGCTTACTGAGTGGGTCAACTTTTTTTTTTAATGCTTGTAACAAGTTTTGAATGTATTTTTTCTTTTTAATATTTACAGATTTGATAAGGAAATGAATAGTGAACATTACAATTTTTACAGTGACTTATATTTTCCATAATTTATTTAGCTTTTACCACTTAGTCAATATTATAAGTTGTGTTTATGACAAGCATCTCTAAGAGAAAAATATATGAGTAGCTGATTATTTTTGAGAATCCTCCTGTGGATTATTTCCTTCATGGCTCAGTTTATGTTCTGACTGAATTGGTTTTATGTAATCTAGCATATCTAAGGTTCTTTTGTGTTGTGTATGTTTGTGTGTGTGCGTGTGTGTGTGTGTGCGCGCGCGAGCATATGTATGCAAATCTGTGTAAGTCAACATCAGAGTATCTTCCTCACTCTCCAGCTTATTATTTTAGATTAGTTTTTATTTATGTGTCTGTCTGTTTGTTTGTCTGTCTGTCTGTGCTACGTGTGTGGGTGCCTATAGAGGCCAGAAGTCAGGTCCCCAGGAGCTGGAGTTGCAAGCCATCATTGTGCCATCTGAGGTGGGTGCTAGGAATTAAAGTTGGGTCAAGTGTTCTTCCATCCATTCCATCTTACTTTCTTGAGAAGGGAGTCTCTCACTGAACCTGGGACTCAGTGAGATCCTCCCGGGGGTATAGGTACCATACCCCAGCCTTTTGTGTGTGGGTATTGTAGTTCACAACGCAAGTCTTCATGATATGCAGCAAGTATTTTACCGGCAGAGTCATCTCCTTAGTCTCACACAAAATACTTTTCAATCTATAGTTCACACTAATATGCATGTAAATCTGAATTCTCTCTATTTGTAGTATATAGATACAATCATTTGTTACTTACTGATGAGAAAGGCAATTTTGGGTGATATCATTATTAAATGACTGTCACAGCAGATGTTTACACAGATTAAGACAGCCATGACATTGTCCACTGCTTTATATATGCAATGTGGTATTGACTAGTTGTTATACAGAGCATAACTGTTTGTAGATGTGTATATTTGCATGTATCACTAGAAGTACATGATCCATGTATACGTGTGTGTGTGTGTGTGTGTGTGTGTGTGTGTGTGTGTGTGTGTGTGTGTGTAAGACTAGAAGTACAGATTTTCTACAAATTGAGCTACCATCAGTTTTGAAAACCTTACTATATGGCTCACAAACATATATTTCTGTAATAGTGTGGCCAAAGCTTTTTGTGGTCCTGTTTTATATGTAGCATACTCCTAGACTGACTGCAGTTTGAGTATCAAACTTAAGAAGTTTTGTCATTTGCTAGAAAGATTCTGTCTATATCGTATGCATATGAATATTAGCCTTAAGGACTTGAGGTGGGCAGAAGTTGAAATCATATTTAGTTACTTCTATTCACCCGCTGACGTTTGTAACCCAAATTTCTGAATCTTTTCTGCAGGAAGTTTTGGGAGCGATTTATTGCCCTGTGTCATGAAAATCATAGCCTACATGGGATCACATTTGAACAGATCAAGGCACAGTTAGAGGCTTTAGAACTCAAGAAGACGTATGTGTTGAATCCACTGGCTCCTGAATTTATTCCCCGGGCTTTACGACTGCAGCATTCAGGAAACAGCAGCAGACAGCAGCAGTCACCACCCAAGGTAAAGGCCCTACTTTACACTGGCTTGTTGGGCTAGAGTTAACTTCCCCAAGATTTCGGTGGATAAATGAGAACACAGCGTGTTGGGGAGCCATGCTTAATATGGTGGTCATCCTCTGGAAGTGTGAAAACTTTGGGGACTTTTTTTTTTTTACCTGCCAGCACTCCTTGCTGGGAGACTTGAGACTGGCAGAGAACATGCGAATAAAATCGCAGCTTAAAGGATTACTACACATTTTATTTTATTTTAAAAAAAAATCTAAAGCCTTTTATTAATGTAATTTACATATTTGTGTGTGTGCCTGTGCATGCGCGCACACACCGGTGCCGTGCATAGATGAGGAGGTCAGAGGACAACCTGGGGGAGTCAGCAAATTGCTTCACCTGCTGAGCCGCCTTCCAGCCCCACTGACACATTTAAAGGCATGTCTATACAAGCTATTATGTACAGAAATTATGTTTTAAAATAATGTTTGAATAAAGAAAATTGTTCTTATCTTTTAAATACCCTTTCATTTCAAGTGGTATTTGACCAAGTTGAGACAACTTGCTGGATTCTTGAGAATGAAATGGTTCTGTAGTCTAGAAACATCCTGTTTGGAGGGGTCAGAGCTGAGGTGTATGGGGAGGTCAAGGCCATTTGCAGTTCTGAGCCAGTTATTTTGAGCAAAGACAGCTGGCTTGTTTGCTCCAGTGCATGAAAAACAAAAACAACAACAACAACAACAACCCTTTCTTGCAGTTAGCATCCTGAGAAGCAGATTCTGAGAATGGCACGTGTGGATTCACTGCAGTCTGCTGGCTCCTGTAGAGTAGGCATGGCATAAACTTACTGTTCAGAACTTAGAGTAGGTTAGCGTTGGGCTTTGCTATACCTAATGTGAGCAGGGATGGATGGCTTAATATTTCCAAGGTCTTTTAGCTGAAGAGGGGCTAAGCTGAGAGCAGCTCTGCTAACGCACAGTCATACGTTCTTAGCTTCATAAAAATGCACTAGGTTTTGCTTCTGTGACTTGGTGTTATTAGAGGGCAGTGTGCACAAATGAATTACTTCCCTGTGCCGTGTGTTAGAAACAGATAAACAAGCAAGCTGCAAGTCCTTTGGTGGCAGATGTTGGATGGATGACAGCAGGATGCAGAAGCTGGAGATGGAGTCAGATACACACCCTGGGGTTCTTGTTGAGGATGGTATTGCGGACATGGGGGCAGGGAGGTTGGGGAAAATGTAAACAAAACAACAGTAACAGTGAAACCCAAGCTAGCTCAACTGGGGTGGTTTTTGCTTGTGTTAGTCATTGCTCTGGCTCTGTGCCCAGAAGACTATCTGGGTAAAATGATGCTCTAAGTACTCTTTACCTGGGTATGGTGATGTACATGCCTGATATCCTAGTACTTGGGACGTAGAAGCAAGAGGATCAGGAGTTCAAGGCCATTCTTGGCTATGTTACAAGTTTAGACTAGCCTGGGCTACATGACATCCTATCTGAAAAAGAAGTAGTGCTTTTTAAATGAATAAGGAAGCTCTGTGTTATATTATTGTAGCAAATATCTAATATAATTGACTTACAATGTGCTAAGATGTATTTTCACATTTTAAAGGTTTTAGTCTATACCCAGTTGGTCCCTTTGCTTTGGGTTTGACACTGCTTGTCATGGTAGAAAAACCAACCACTTCATCGTTGGGAAGCCAAACTGGAGGAAAAAAAAGGAAGGACCAGGTCCCACAAATCCACCCAAGGGCATTTGCTTCTGACTTGAAGACCTCCCACTCCACCCCACCTCTTACAGGGTCCATCACCTGCTGAGGACCAAGTCTGTGGGGAACATTTCATTTCCAAATTATAGCAAGCTTTTACAAAGGATGTGGCTTATCGCAAGTTCTGATTGGTCTTAATAAAAACTCAGAGTCAGGTATCAGGGTGAAAGCTGAAGGATGAGAGAAGCAGAGCAGCAGCCACTAGAGACTTCTTACCTCTATGAATCCTCACCCCAAAAGGGGCTGAGCTCCTGTATCCTCTGCCTTATATTCCTCTCTCTGCCCAGCCATATCATTTCCTGTCTTTATCTCCCTAGTGTTGGGATTAAAGACATGAGATCCCAAGTGCTGGGATCAAAGGTATGTGCCACCACTGCCTGGCTCTTTCTCTTTTAGACTGGATTAATATTGTATAGCTCAGGGTGGCCTTGAACTCACAGAGCTCTACCTGCTCTGCCTCCTGAGTGCTGGGATGAAAGGTGTATGCCACCACTGCCAGGCCTCGATGGCTAACTAGTGGCTTAGCTCCACATTTTGATCTTCAGGCAAGCTTTATTTGTTAGATCACAAACAAAATATCACCACAGTATAGGATTCAAGAGAACAGGAGACATTTTTGCAGGGAACCACAGGAGTTTACAGTATGTGAAAGTTGAGAATTCATGCTGGCAAATGACTGAGCAGGTGGAAATCTTTGCTGGGCAAACACGGTGACCTGAGATGGATCTCCTGAGCTCACAGTGGAGGGAAGAGGACCAACCTCCAAGACACCTGCTCTGTCTCTGTCTCTGTCCCTCTTTCTCTCTCTCTCTCTCTCTCTCTCTCTCTCTCTCTCTCTCTCTCTCTCTCTCTCACACACACACACACACACACACACACACACACACACAGATCATTTTTTAAGAGGTTTTATTTTATTTTTTGAGATAGGACCTCACTATGTATGCCTGGAATTTGCTATGTAGACCAGGCTGGCATCAGCTTTCCTTGGTCCACTGCCTCTGCCTCCTGAGTGCTGGAGTTAAACCGTGTCTGGCTCCAACCTTTGTTTTTTAGTTTTAATTATGTGTATGTGTGTGTTTGTGTGGGTTTGTATATGTGAGTACAATGTATGTGGAGGCCAGAAGAGAGTGTCCAGTTCCATGGAGCTGGAGTTACAGGCAGTTGTGAACCACCAGACTTTGCTGGGAGCTGAACTCAGGTCCTTTGCAAGAACAGTATGTGCTCCTAACCGTTGAGCCACCTCTCCTGTCCTCCAAGTTAGTAAACATTTACTGAATGAAAACAGAGTGAGTGATGAAGAAAGTAAACATTTAAACCAATGAATGATAGATGATACAGATTACATTTACAGATGTCAAAGGTAGGAGCTACAGTTGCTCATAAAAGATCCCACAATCGCACCTTAGCAAAGGTAAGCACACATGCTGAGGTTTATTATCAGATGAAACTAATTATTATAGAATAACTTCTGTACATAGTTAGCTCTAGCTGGCTGCTACATTCAGTTTCAATTATAAGCTACTAAACTGTATTTTGCCCAAACCAAGTAAATCTGCTGTTTACAATTACCCATCAAATCAAAATATGGTGGGTAGCTATGTCCTTTAAGCTGCGTGGAGTGTAGGATTACACTGAAAGACGTGTGTGTGTGTGTGTGTGTGTGTGTGTGTGAGAACCGCCATCTGCTTTTGTATTTGGTATATCACAGAGCACCCAGAGTGGTACTGTCTGTCAGCCATCAAGCCACTCACTTTAAAAGTGGGGTGGACCTCCATTATGGCTACCTTTGCCTCAGTTTCCACTGCTGCTTAACCTCTCCATTAGTAGGGACTTAAAAAGAACATGGATTTATCACCTTGCTTGGGATTGGCTTGCTTTTGTTTCTCTGTTCTGGGTTTTCAAGTCTGGGACTGGGATGAAATCTGCTCCCATACTGATGCAGGTGGTTAGCAGAATCCAGTTTCTGGTGATCTTAGGATTGATACCCTTGTCTCCTTGGTGACTTGTGATCGTGTAAGGACAGACTGATGCATCACATGTGACTCTGTCATTGCTTATTTAATAAAGCCCCAAATGACGGGTATTTGCATCTTAAGCATTTATCACACATATAGATCATACTGTGATGAACATCTGTGCCCAGATCACTGATTATTTCAATTGGATAAATTCCTGGAAGTGCAATTACAGTATTAAAGTCTCGGTACATTTTTGATGCTTCTGATCTATATTGCCAAATTGCTGCCTAGCAATTAACTAAATTTTCCCTCAAAATCATCAGTGTCTCTTTTGCTTTTTTTCAGAGAAAATTGAATACTTTGAGATACTATGAATCATACTGGAAAAAAAAATCAAACCTTGTTAGTATGGTTCTCGCCCTATGAGTAGAACACTGAGATTTTTTCTTTTTGAAAAACAACTTTTATGTTTTGTCATTTCGTTTTTAGAGCAATTTTAGGGATGTTACCATGGGATAGAAATCGTTGTATTGATTGCACATTTCATTGTAGTTTCAGCACTTGGGAGGCAGAGAGGCAGGAGGGTCACTGTGAGTTTATGGCCAGTCCATTCTATCACAAATTCTAGGCCAGCCAAGCTACATAGCAAAAACCAAGCTAACCCCCCCAAAAAAAAATTATTAAAAAGAGAATTTGAGGGCCTGAAAATATAGCTCAGATGGGAGAGTGCTTGTCTAGGATGCACAAAGCCACCTCTAGCACCCCATAAAACTAGGTATGGTGGCCATACTTGTAATCTCAGCACTTAGGAGGTGGAGGCAGAAGAATCAGAAGTTCAAGGTCATGTAGCTTAAGTTTTCCTGCCTGGCCCACAGTCAGGACAAATCTCTATCACCTGCCAGTCCCACAGCCTCAGACCCGACCAAGTAAACACAGAGACTTATATTGGTTACAAACTGTATGGCCGTGGCAGGCTTCTTGCTAACTGTTCTTACAGCTTAAATTAATCCATTTCCATTAATCTATACCTTGCCACATGGCTGGTGGCTTCCCGGCATCTTCACATCCTGTTTCTCATCATGGCGGCTGGCAGTGTCTCTCTGACTCAGCCTTCCACTTCCCAGCTTTATTCTCCTCCTCCCCCCTTGTCCCGCCTATACTTCCTGCCTAGCCAATGGCCAATCAGTGTTTTATTTATTGACCAATCAGAGCAACACATTTGCCATACAGAACATCCCACAGCACTTCCCCTTTTCTTTCTTTCTTTTTTTTTTTTTTCAAAAAGGAAGGTTTTAACCTTAACAAAGTAAAATTACATATAATTTGGGAATTTGGGCGTAACTTCTCTTACTACTTCCTGCTGGAGGGGGGTGCTGTATCTTATGGGGACACAAAGAAAATTTTAGGATTATGGAATAGTCCATGAGGCTGTATCGTCTGAGCCAGATGCCTTCAAACCATTCTGGATGTTGGATCATCTGGGCCATGGTGTCATCGGAGACCTTTCAGGGGGTCTTGGCTGGTCAAACCTGATGTATCTTAATCTGGAACAAATCCATAGCCTCTGGCTTTCTGTGGAAACAAAAGCAGAGTCTCCTTTCCAAAGCAACATATCCTTATATCCAAATTTTGAAGTCAAGGTACCTTTAAAATATACATTTTGGCATAACTCAACAGCTTTTACAATCAAATGTTTTTCTGCAGTTAAAAATCCCAAAGACAACACAATCCAGATTCTCTGTGTAATATTCATCTTTACATGGCTTATTTTCTATATTAATTTTACTGTCTCTTTAAATACTTTATTTTTTAAAAACTATGTATTTGTAGCCGGCGGTGGTGGCCCATGCCTTTAATCCCAGCACTCAGGAGGCAGAGGCAGGCGGATCTCTGTGAGTTCAAGGCCAGCCTGGACTACAGAGTGAGTTCCAGGAAAGAAACAAAGCTACACAGAGAAACCCTGTCTCGAAAAACAAAAACAAAAACCTATGTATTTGTTTATATAATTGTATATATCACCTTTTTTGTCTCTTTCAAGCCTACATATCTTTTACACACATTGTAAACTATTACATCTGAATCTGTCTTATTACGAATTTATTGCTTTAAACTGCAGCAGCTGTGGCTGCTGGCTCCGCCCACCTAAGCTTCCCAACATGGCTACTTTACCGCCAGCTCTGGGAGCTATCGTGGGTCTATGCTTTTATCCAAGCAGCGTGTAGCCCAGAAACCTCTTTTTTTGTTTTGTACCTGCAAAGGCTAAATCCACCATTCAGCTTAATGTACCATTTGCAGAGGCCTCATTCCTGCCATATGGCGGCAGGTTGAGCACGCACGCTAGGAACCCACCAGTAGCTCAAACCAGCAGCTGCCGCTCATTTGAGAGAGACAATTAGGAACTGTTTTTAGCTCCGTTTTAGAATCTTTTTTCTCAGTTTTTAGGTGGAAACTCTTGCCACCACGTTGGACGCCATTTGTAGCTTAAGTTTTCCTGCCGGGCCCACAGTCAGGACAAATCTCTATCACCTGCCAAGTCCCACAGCCTCAGACCCGACCAAGTAAACACAGAGACTTATATTGGTTACAAACTGTATGGCCGTGGCAGGCTTCTTGCTAACTGTTCTTACAGCTTAAATTAATCCATTTCCATTAATCTATACCTTGCCACATGGCTGGTGGCTTCCCGGCATCTTCACATCCTGTTTCTCATCATGGCGGCTGGCAGTGTCTCTCTGACTCAGCCTTCCACTTCCCAGCTTTATTCTCCTCCTCCCCCCTTGTCCCGCCTATACTTCCTGCCTAGCCAATGGCCAATCAGTGTTTTATTTATTGACCAATCAGAGCAACACATTTGCCATACAGAACATCCCACAGCAAGGTCATCTTTAGCTACATAGCCAGTTTGAGGCTAGCCTGGGATACATGAGAATCTGTCTTAACAAAACAGGGACCAGAGCGATGGTGCAGAGGTAAAGAAACTGCACAGTCGTGAGGACTGGAGTTTGCATCCTCACACATGCACAATAAGCCTGTCATCTCTCAAACTCAGAAAATTAAGCTCTAAGATTGAATATCCTCTTCTGACCTCTGTGCCTAAGCACGCACCCACAACTGAGCTCTTACACAAGTGTGTGTGTGTTCACACGCACACACAGCAAGATAAAATAAATCTTAAAAAAATAGTATATTTAACTTTATTTTATGTGAATTGGTGTAAATGTGTCAGATAACCTGGAACTGGAGTTACAGACAGTTATGAGCCACCATGTGGTTGCTGGGAATTGAATCCAGGTCCTCTGGAAGAGCAGCCAGTGCTCTTAACCACTGAGTCACCTCTCCAGCCGTGATAAAATAAATCTTTAAGATAGAAACGAAAAGAGATTTTAGGTATCATCAGTTTTGAAGCAGAAAACTAAAGATACAGCAGTGTTGCCTGAGAAGGTGTGGACCTAAAGAAAGTCAACTTGACATTGTCAAAATAGTTCCTGATTATAGCCTGAGAGTTTTCAAATATTAATTGTGAGTATTTATGAGTAGTTTGCACATGCTGAGGAGATATTCTGTTTGCTAATGTTAAAACATGCTTAGGAAAAAAAAAACATGCTTAGGTTATCTTGTATTTGTTTTTGTCTTAAAGGGGAAAAGCCTTCATCATCCCCAGAGTGACCATTTCCAGAATGATGGTGTTGGTGAGTAGAACTTTTATTTTTTTTAAACAAAATTTGCTATGGGAAAGAGCTTTCTGTCTTTCTGTCTATCTGTCTCTCCTCTGCCACCCCCCCCCATCTCTGAGGCATGTAAAGATATGAACTTCGTAGTTTTAGTGAATTCTTTTACTCTTTTATGACATGTTAATTTCTGAAAAGTGGTCAGATTGTAGCTACCAGCACACAGCCTTTTACACAACTTAAGTCTTCTCAAAGTATTTCTATCCTATAAATGTGATGTCATAAAAATTTCAAGATAAAGTTTATTAGAACCATCTTGAATACCATTGTGATACAGGCATAACCTTCACTCCATATGTGACTGAGTTACAACCGTAAGTCAGAACTTGGTTCTGAGGAACTGTCTGCTCCTAGTCTTGAGGCTGCTGCTACAAGTTGTGCACTCATGCTTCTGTGTCTTGAAGACTTACCTCCAGCTTCTCAGAAGTTAACACTGCAGGCTTTGGAAAGTCCCCTTCGCACAGCTGCGGCTGATGTTCAAGAGCCCCATGGAACGGTTTTCTAATGTGCTTTATTCTGCACACTTGTTCTTTGGTGGAGGCGTTTCATGGGTCTCCTGGGAAATGTGTTTTTGCTATGGATGACTGGAGCATTTCTGTCCAGGTCAGTGTGTACACCTATTGAGTCTCCTTTTTTTGGTTTGTTTTACAGTTCAGCCCAATCCTTCTGTACTCATTGGCAATCCTATTAGAGCATTTACACCTCCACCCCCTCTTGGACCTCACCCAAGTTTGGGAAAGTCTCCAAGCCCCGTTCAAAGAATAGATCCTCACACCGGGACAAGTATTCTTTATGTACCTGCTGTCTATGGAGGGAATGTGGTCATGTCGGTGCCTTTGCCTGTAAGTGGACGTTTGAAATACTTTCTCCTGAGTCAGGTTGTGCCAGCCTTTGCTTTTCAGTGCTGGGCATCAAACCAAGGGTCTCTGAATGCTCAGCAGTCACTACTGTGCCACACCCGTACCCATATACTCTCTTATTTTAACTTTCCAGTGCCCATGAGATTCTTTTAAAGTAACTTGTTTAACTACTAAGTTTTGAAATGTCCAAAGAAATGTGTATTATTATGTGTAACTTGTTGGTTTACCACAGAATATGAAGAAGTCTGTGAGTAGTATGTTTTAATTCATTTAAGCCTTTGAATTCTTCTGAAATATTTTTTTTCCTTCCTGAGGAGAATTGTATAAGTGATGCATTTATTTGTCTTTTGCATCTTATTCTCAATCATGAACTGTTCTTAAGCAGCGGAGTTATTGGAGGAGACAGAGACCTTTAGTTCTCTTGGGTCTGAATTTGTCTAGGAAATCCCCAAGCTTTATGAAACATTAGTGCCACATGAGAACACTACTGAAATTCTGAGAAGAGATTTTTTAGAGGGCTTCTATCTTATGTATAAACTCATTTTTATATCCTTTTTGAAATGTTTGGTACTTTTTGTTCAACTTGTAGAAACATCAATATTTCTAAATTTAGAAGTTTTAGTCTAGGACACAGTTTATTGAAGTGAGGTAATTTCAGGCAGAGGTGATCTTGTCAGAGAGCTTTGGCACTCCTGCCCATACCCATGAAGAGAAAACTGCTGAGCTGCAAGCATTCTTGCTCTTGTCGGCCATGGTAGGCCACAAGCATGGCAGCTAAGCAGAGTAATTGTCACACCTGTGCCTCAGAGGCTTTGGACTTGAGCTGAGTTATTTCTTCCCGGACACCTGGCAACATGATACATGATCTGCTTGAAATAGACTCTCGGTTAGGATTTCTATTTCGTTTTACTAGGTCAGAGAAGCTTTTAGTGTGTAAGATTTCTGAGAGTCTGCATCCAGCAGTTCTAACAGTGACAACAGCAGTTGTCATTACCATCCCATCTGTGGTACCCTGGAGAGATCATGTGTATCTAGGCAAGCTTTCTGCCTCTGTGAAGGGGATTTAAGGTAGAGTTGAATCAATCAAAAGCACTAATTAACATAATGACCTGTTTGAATTTTGCCTGCTGTGAGTGAGCATTAAATGGTTGTTATTCATGAAAGGTTAGAATACCTACTCTCCGAGTTGAGAGGCCCTGCACTCCCTCTCTGTTCTTTGATCCAGTCTGTTAAACTATGTAACCATGCAGTTTTCATTTAAAAAGATCATTTTCATGGTAATCTGTGTGTATGTCCTTGTGGAGGGAAAATGATTCAGGAGTGTAAACTGCTTTGACGTATTAGGGACTAAGTATCAGTTTCAAGTCCTATTTCCTTCTAACTCCCAGTGGTCCATTTTCCTAACATGGTAAAGATTTTGAGAATCAGGTTTGAGCCATTAAGGATGTAGTAGTGATTCCATCCATTGTTACTGTTGAATAATATCAACATGGTAGTTGGGTAAAATTATGGTCTCTCTATGTGTATGATTGTTTTTTGCTAATCAACAACATTATATCAGTTTGTGTTCAGAAATATACTCAGTTCAATTACTTTATTTCTTATAATAATTTAGGTGCCATGGACAGGATACCAGGGTAGGTTTGCAGTTGATCCTCGGATTATTACACACCCAGCAGCGATGGCCTACAATATGAACTTATTACATACACATGGACGTGGATCGCCGATCCCCTATGGCCTTGGACATCACCCACCTGTCAACATAGGGCAGCAGCAGAATCAGCATGTAGAGAAGGATCAACAGGAGCAAAATCGAAACGGTAGGTGGAATCCCCTTAGACATTTTGTGGCTTCAGCCCCCACCCTGGGTCCTTGAGTTAATGTTGTGTGTGGTGTGAGGTAAGGTCTGATACATTGGTGTGGTGTTTTGTTTGTTTGGCATGTCTATGGTCATTGGCTCCAGGATCATCTATAGAAAGTTCTGTTCTCCTGTCACTGGGCTACCTTGACACACATGCTCAAATCACCCCACCATCCTTGGACTCTTTTTTTTTCATTGGTGTCTGTTTGCGTTAGTATTATTTGTGCCGGCCTGAGTACTGTAGTTTTGGACATGCTCCTAGGAAAACAGGCTGTCTAAGTGCTCCTACCTCATTCTTTCCCAAAATTGCCTAGTTCAGGCTTTTTTTCCATTTCCATAAACAGTTCAGAATCAGCTTATCTTTTTTAAAAACAAACAAACAAAAAACACCGAAAGTTTGCTGGGCTTTTGATTTGGATTACATTAAGTTTTTAGGTCAGTGTTGGAATAATTGGGAGCTTAACAATATTAAGCCTCTGGTCTATGGACAGAGTATATGTGTCCCTATCTTTTTAGATCTTAATTTCTTCCAACATTTAAAAGCATTTTACATGTAAAGCCTTTGGGTAGAAGCTCGATTAAAATGACTGTTTCGTGTAATGTCTTCCTCATTAGTACATTCCACAGTTCTGATATGTTATGTTTGCATTTTTATTGAGTTCAGTATACTTTAAAATACTTTTGAATTTCTCTCAAAGTTAAAAATAGATTCATGGACTGGGTGGGGTGGTGCTTGCCTGTAATCTCAGCATTGGGAAGACTCAGGCAAGAGGATTCTGAAATCCAAGCTAACCTGGTTGCAATGTAGTAAGACCCTGTTTCAGAAAGAAAACCAAAAAGATTATATCCATGGGTTATTTAGGATGATGAGTTTCAATTTCTGTTTATTAGTGATTTTCTAAAATGTTTACTGTAACTGGTTCCTACTTTTAATTCCATCATGGTAAGAGAGCATATTTTGTATGGCGTGAATCCTGTTGAATTCATTGAGATTTGTGGTCTGTCTTTATTAATGCTTTATGGGTACCTGGAAGCACTGGAATGCTTAGGGTGAGCTGGTCAGGGTGGCTGCTCAAGTCTTTTGTGTCCTTACTGCTTTTCTGTCTTTTCTGTCACTTTCTGAAGAGAGGAATTAGTCTCTGAAAACAATGTATTTGTCTACCTTTTGTATTATTTTTCTGAGACAAAGTCTCAGCTAGGCTGGCTTTGGACTGCTTATATAGCCCGGGGTGTCCTTGAACTCCTAGTGTTTCTGCCTTACTTCCCCCAAGAGCTCGGTTGACAGGTTTATTTCCTATGCCAGGCTTGTCTAGATTTTCTTTATGTTCTGTTCTCATAAATTTTAGGGGTCTGTTATTAGGAGATAAGCATTCAAGAGTATGTCCTTGGGTGACTCATTTAGTGTTACAGAATGACTGTTCCTGGTGATGTTCTTGACTCTGAGGTCTACTTTAGTCAACATCTGTGGAGCTCTTGGGCTTTTTTTTTTGACCAATGACAGTGGTGCATATTTGTTTTTGACCCTTTGCTTTTATCCTGTTTGTATCATTAAGGTACATTTCTGAGGCTGGGGCTCCAGTGCAGTGGGAAAGGCAGATTTCATTTACGTTTTACCCATGGGACTACCCAAAAGCAGCAGCTAAGTGTGTTGCTAGTAGATAGTTTATAATTAGTATTCCTTCTTTTGGCCCTGCCTGGCCTGGAACTCCACATAGACCAGGCTAGCCTCAGACTCAGAAGTCTGCCTGCCTTTGCCTCCTGAATGCTGGGTTTAAAGGTGTACACCTCTACACTGAAATGGTTTTTTTTTTTTTTAATCTTGGTTTCTGTGAGCTTGATGTTTGTAGGGTGTACTTATAATTCTACTTGATATCTTTTGTTGGCTTATTAGTTACGACATAGTTAATAGTATTTTAGTTGTATTGGGGCTAGTATATATCTTTAACTTCTGTAGTATACCTTCCAACTTATGTTCCATATACCGTGCCGAGTGAAAGGACTGACGGAAGTTCAGAACTTCCTCTCTGGGCTTTGGTGGCCATGCATTTACTTTAATTTTCTTTTTTTTCAGACAGGCTTTCTCTGTGTAGTTCTGACTGTCTTGGAACTTGCTCTGTAGACCAGGCTGGCCTAGAACTCACAGAGATCCACCTGCCTCTGCCTCCTGAGTACTAGGATTAAAGGTGTATACCACCATGACCCAGTGCATTTTACTTTTATGTAGGTTTATTTAAAAATATTACTGGCCGGGTGGTGGTGGCGCACGCCTTTAATCCCAGCACTCGGGAGGCAGAGCCAGGCGGATCTCTGTGAGTTCGAGGCCAGCCTGGATTACCAAGTGAGTCCCAGGAAAGGCGCAAAGCTACACAGAGAAACCCTGTCTCGAAAAACCAAAAAAAATAAAAAATAAAAATAAAAATATTACTGGTGGTTTTTTTTTTTTTTTTTTTAAAGTATCGTTTTACAGACTTGCCTGGCAGTCTCAAGACCCTGGCTTCTTTGACGCCTAGCACAGAGGAAAGTGTGTGTGTGTGTGTGGGGGGGCATCATTAGCCTTATTTTTCATATCTATGTAGTATACTGTGCTTTCTCTGTCTGCTTTAAAGGTTTTTTTTTATACTGGTCTTAGCAATTTGATTATAATATGCCTTCGGGAAGGTTTCCGTTTGCTTTTTGGGTGTATGTGTATGTTGGATCTTTTTATAGTTACGATGTTTGGAGATTTTCAAGGTTGATATCAGCAGATACTCTGTCTGACCGCCTGCCCTCTGCTCTTGTGGCCCCATTTACTCATGCATTCAGATGCGTAACATCCCCCAAAGCTCATGACTGGCCCTTTGTTGGTTCTTTTCAGGGTCTTTCTCTGTGTTTTGGTTTTGGTAGTTTCTGTTGATTTTCTCCTTAGCTTGCCTTGTTTTTCTTATGCACTATCTAATCTTCTGGGCAGCCATTAGTTTTTAACCTTGACCATTACAGTTCCCATGTCTTCATGTGCAGTGATCAGTCAGCTCTGATTTGACAGTTCATTTCCAGAGTTCTGGTGCTGCTGCTAGAGCATTTCTCAGAAAACACCCAACTTAGGCTTAATTCTTTCAGACTAGAGCTCTTCACATTTGTGAAGTTAGGCTAGTCTACTCTAATTTTATTGAAATACCTTACCCTGGCTTCCTCTGTCATCCATCACCTACTTACGTTCGAAATGTTTGCACATTGTAACTCCTGTTGCCGTGACAGAATGGCTGAGGTCAGCAGTTCATAAGAAAGAAAGATGTGTTTTGGCTTCTAGTTTCAATGGATACGTACGGTCCACCCTTGCTTTGTCCCGTTGCTGCGGGCCTGTGGCCTCCCAGGACATTATGATGGCATGTGTGCTGGAGGGCTTCTGTTTGCTTCATGGGAGTAGGGAAGGAGAAAGCCAGAGAGAAAGGGGCTGGAGTCCCAAGCGCACTTCTGTCCTCTAGTCCCCACCTCCTAAGGTTTCCTCTTCCCTGTAGCAAACAGGCTGGAGGACAAGCCTCTCCATGTGGGCTTTCAGGGAGCTTGTAGATCAAGCCCTAACAGTCAGCCTAGATTCCTTCAGTGAGTTGGATGGATATATCATTTGGATTTTCACTTAATTGCATTTGCAAATGAACAAAGTGTTGAGCCTTTATGAGCGGGCAGGAGTACCAAGACCTTTTATATGTCTAGTTTTTAAAAAAATGAGACTGTAAATTCCTGGAGAGTGGACTGTTTTCTTTTTTATTTGCTGTTTTCAGGTTGTTTCTCCTTAGTGAAGCTTTTGCCCTGTCATTTTTCATTATAACTTTTCCTTTTTGGCAGAGAAGCTGCAGCTCTGAAAACAGAGAACTAGAATGCACATAGTAGTATAAAGTGATAAGAATGAGTGCATGTTGTTGAAACTATTCTACTTTGTCTAGTGTTGAATAGTCACTGGAAATATATTCACTGGAGATAATTATAAGGATTTAAAAATATTTTCTTAGGTAAAACTGATACAAATAACCCTGGACCTGAAATTAATAAGATCCGAACACCAGAGAAAAAGCCTACAGAGCCCAAACAGGTATGCTGCTCCCATCAACTGAGTGTGTGGTTCTGGTGGGGAAGGTCTGATTGGCCCAAAGCATCTCCCACTTCCCATGTATGTTAAGCTCATTGTTTCAGTAGGGCATACCACCCTTCTCCTGTCCCGTTGTCTTTCATTAAGTTATTTCCTTTGCATGTAAATATTTCTTCAGATTTTCTTCTTTTAAAAAATTTAAATATTCATTTCATTTTATGTGTATAAGTGTTTTGCCTACATGTATGTATGTGCACTACATGGGTGCCCGTGGAGGTTGGACGAGGCCATCAGAGCTCCTGCAACTGGAGTTAGATGGGTGTGAGCCACCGTGTGGGTGCTGGGAATTGAGCCTGGGTCATCTGCAAAAGTAGCAAGATCTCTTAACTGCTGAACTGTCTCTCCAGCCCCCTTCCTCAGATTTTCTTTAATTCAGCAATAGACTCCTCATGGTAAAAAGTTGTATGAAGACGGAGCTACAGGTGTCTCATTGACAGTGACTTTGGCCTGGAAAGGACTGTGGTAGTGACTCCCTCAGTGCCTGGCCTTGTCCTCCACACCCACTGTGGAGATCCTTAACCTTGTGTCTCCCCATTTGTCTGCTCTTCCTGCGTCTGTGCTGGAACAGGTTGGAGAAGACCGTGTTGTTGGTGGAAGTAGTGTGGCTGGAAGCTGTGTGTTTCAATTTCAGCGAGACTCCGCCCTCTCCTTTCTTGGGCAGTGCTTAGCTCCTTGGTCCTGGTTCCTCGGTGGCTCTTCTCAAGCCTGGCACCTCACAATGTGGAAATGACTGCTCTGGACACACCACCGTCAGGCTTGTGCCCTGCTAGTTGATGCTGGTTTATGCATAGTTTTAGCTATGCATAAGAAGTGCATAACTCACTTTGTATGTGTCCTTGAGCCTCTTTACTTTCTTAGCACTGGCCGAAGATGAAGGCCTCTTGAGTTGACTGTCCCTGTCCTCCCCAGGTCACCTCACTAACTCCAGGCTCTCAGCCTTCTCAGCTGTGTAGACCCCTCCCACCCACTGATTCTTCCCACTCTGCTTGCCATGCACTTACTCATGTTCTAGCCTCACATGTGAACCCTGGCTGGCAGACTTTCAAAGATGCTTTCTCCTGGCATGTGGCTCAGTGGTAGTGTCTACCCAGCACACACAAGACCCTGGATTCAGTGCCCAGTGCCACACAACCACAGCAAAAGAGTACAGAAAGAAAGATGTGTTCTTTGACCTCTGCCTCCTGGAGTCTCGTCTTAACCCACACAGTCTAGGTCTAGTCCCAGGGTCTCACCGTGGCTGTGCACCCCATGCACTGTCTCACCACAGCTCCTGCTTCTTTGGTTGTTTCACTTTGTTATTTTCCTTAACACACCATCTCTTTTACCTACAACTCTCTGTTAGACGCCTTCTGGGGTTTTATTTGTTTGTTTGTTTCTTGTAATACATCCCCCTCTCCTCTCTCCTCATGACCCTAGCTCTCAAGTTGTGATTTCCCAGAGTTCTGTGTGGTCCCACTTCTCTTGGAAGTCTATGGCTGATGGCTATAACCTAGTCTGAGTTGTGTCTTTAAGTGCCCACATCGTAAGAAAGACTTCAGTTTGGATCCCCAACCTGTGCCTAAGCAGCTCTTCTCTGTCTTCAGTCTCAAGTACCCAGCATGTCTGACTGACAGAGGCCAAAGATGGAAGGCATATTGTAGGAGGAACTGCGGTGTGAGTGAGGCAGCCAGGAAACTTCCTGATTGAGTCAGAGGTCTGCTGCAGAGAAAGTCAACCTAATAATAGGGGTCTGAAGCAGCCCGCATCTACCGCTGACCCTCAGCTCCTTTCCTTTTAATGTCTGTCCCATGCCTCTTAATACCGAGGCACTGAATTAAACAGAGCTTGGAGTTCTTTTTTTTTTTTTTTTTTTTCCATGTTTCTTGCGCCCCAAAGCAAAGCATCAGGATGTAAAGAAACTGGAACATGGCTAGCAGGTAGCCTTGTTTTCTAACAGAAGATTTCTAACAGAAATTTAAAAGCCACAACATGACCGACACTTAGCTATCTTGATTCTAATTTTAATAGCACCTAGAACTAGCACTTAGAACTTAGCTACCTCCAACTACATCTGCCACTGCTGCTTCCACTGAAGGATCCTAAAATGCCATTTATTCTCCCTCCACACCCTTCTCTCTCTCTCTCTCTCTCTCTCTCTCTCTCTCTCTCTCTCTCTCTCTCTCTCTCTCTCCCTCCCTCCCTCCCTCCCTCCCTCCCTCCCTCCCTCCCTCTCCCCCCCCCCCCCCCCCCCCGAGCTGAGAACCCAACCCCCACACCTTCTCAATCACACATCACATTCACTTTCTCTGCAGCTCCTTCCTACTTCAAGATCATAGAGTATCGTGGTCATGAGCTTCCTGTCTGTCAGAGTCAAAAGTGATGGAATCATTAAAACAGCAGTGTAGCCACAAACAGCCATGACATGTGACCATAGCCTTGTGTGTGTGGTCAGAGTGTGCACATCCACAGTGTCTTTTGGAGAGAGTTGTGTCTCTGGCTAATGGAGCTTTGCCATCCACAAGATTATGAGTTGAATGAAGAAATGTTTGTTTATGAGGAGCCTCAGTTAGGTTCTGAGATGTGAACAACAGGTATAACAACTGCTTAGGAAGACCAGAGCACTTTGTTTTTTAAACACTTCATACACCCAGCAATCTCAGGGACCCAAAGGGCCAAGTGGTGAGGTGTGACTGCTCTTGGTGTATGGTTGGCATTGCAGCTGGCTGAAACGGCCTGGTCAGTATTCCTCGCTTAAATCAGGAACCCAGCTCCCCGCTCTGTTTTCCTGGGGAGGGATCGGCACGCTGTCTAGCTTTACAGGCTTTGGCTAAGCAAGCACCCTGCAATTCTCACTGACAAGATGACACCCAACAGTTTATGGAGTGGCTTAACAGCTGGAGGAGAAAAAGGGTCACTTTACATATTATTGTTTTTATTTTTCACATTATCAACACTTACAGTCAAACTTGCATTTCAAGACAACCACGCTTTTTAACTTCAAACTTTTTCTTCGGTGGTTCTCCAAAGCTTAATGGCATCAAACTTGATGTTTGCGCTCAGAGTTGAGTCAGTCAGGGTCTGTGTGATTGATGTCAAGAAGGGGAAACTAACATGTAAAGAAGTAAAGATCTAGCTCTATGAACAGGAAATGTGTACCCCACATCTGCTGTGCTAATCTCTCCCTTTGTTTATTAGAACGTTCTTCTCTCCCTGGAGCACCCCAGCTTGTTTTGGAATACTCGGCTCAGACGCCATTGCTTTTCTGAAGGTTTCTTTACTTTTCTTAGCCCTAGTATCTTATACGACCCCTCTTTCCAATGTCTCTTGTGTTTATATAGAGCCTCC
Source organism: Peromyscus eremicus (assembly GCF_949786415.1). Classification (NCBI taxonomy): domain Eukaryota; kingdom Metazoa; phylum Chordata; class Mammalia; order Rodentia; family Cricetidae; genus Peromyscus; species Peromyscus eremicus. Next base: position 89,636,304 of record NC_081423.1, read on the forward strand.
ACTTTTTCTATAAAGGGCTAGACGATCTCAGGCTGCGTGTTCGTGGCGTGTATGTTCAGCTGTTCAGAGCTGTTCAGCTCTGCCATGGTAGCGTGAAAGGAGCCATGAATGACATGTAAATGGTTGACTGTGTTCCGAGAAGACCTTATTTACAGGTTCAGGGCACTGGAGCCAGAGTGCCTGGGCCGAGTGTAGCTCCTGCTCTAAACTCTTGAGGGTGTATACTGAATTTTATTGTTGCTTTTTAATCTTCAGAATCAGACACAGTGCACTTAATAGCCCCCCCACCCCCCCACCCCGGAATGTTAAGAGAAAGAATGTCCAACTATGTAACGACAAAAGTCAGCAGCCGTAATGGTTCTACAAAGGTGTCATGGTATCTAAGTTCATTTGAAAGTTGCCAGACACGCAGTTTTTATTAACGTTGATTTGTTTGGAGAAGTAGATTGGATATATTAAAAACAATAAAATCAGAGGGAAAGAGCACATTTTGTTGATTTATATCTGAAGGAAATTAATGGTTCTCTTTCTAAGAAAGAAAGTGTGAAATTGAAAATAGTATAGCAGGAATTAGAGTGGCCATTTTAATAAACGGCAGTGGCTTTTCTTCAGACTCAAATTTAATATGCTGTGTTTCCTCTGTCATCTTTTTTAATTTATAAGAATATGCCCTTATTTGATTGTCAAAGGTGATTGATTCTGCACCTCAGCACTCCCATTGCTGCTGATAAGAGCATATTATAGCCTTTAAGTGGGGTGTGCTTGGGAAAGGATAAAAGCCGCTGAGTGAATTCAGGGTTTTTTGCAGTTAAAATTGTTTCTTGTTTTTGTTTTTTCTTCTCTAGGTTGATTTGGAATCAAATCCACAGAACAGAAGTCCTGAATCCCGTCCCAACGTTGTTTATTCCAATATCAAATTTCCTCGAAAAGATAATCTCAACCCAAGACACATAAATCTTCCTCTTCCTGCACCACACGCACAGTATGCAATTCCTAGCCGCCATTTTCATCCGCTTCCTCAGCTACCCAGGCCACCATTTCCCATTCCCCAGCAGCACACCTTGTTAAATCAGCAGCAGAATAATTTGCCTGAACAACCAAATCAGGTGGCACCCCAGCCAAATCAGGTGGCACCCCAGCCAAATCAGGTGGTCCAGCAGCAAAGCCAGGCACCACCACAGGCCCCGCAGCCACTGCCTCAGCTCTCTCCTGCATTTCAGGCAGGGTCCACCAGTGCGTTTTTCAATAATGCAGCTGCTCACAGACCACAGTCTCCTGCTGCAGAGGCTGTGGTTCCCGAGCAGCAGCCACCTCCCATGCTTCCTGACGGTCACAGTCCGCTGAGAGCCATCACACAGCCTGGTCCCATCCTGGCATCTCCTCTGAACAACTTTGTTGATGAGAGCTCCCCAGGATTGCCTATAGGAGATGCTTTGGGTAAGCCTCCCTGTCACGATGTCACGTGTGAAGAGTCCCCAGGTTATTTGCTGAACACGGCATGTCCTATACAGTTTACTCTAGGCCAAGATTGATTCATGTCTCCAAATAATGCCAGAAAACCCAACCAATTAGTATAATAAAATTTGACTTCAAGTGTTATATGTACATATGTATATAATAACTATCCAGGTGACGTTATTTATACTAGCATTAGTACTGTAGCTCTGGGCTCTGGCAAATTTAGGAAGTAACTTTTACCTACCCGAACTGTAGCTATTTCTTTGTCTTTGTGGAGAAAATCTGGGTGTAAAGGTCTTTGCATAAAATTAACTTGAAGCCCCAAATGGACAAAAACAATTTTCCACACCTCCTTCTACAGATCGAGTACATGGAAGTGTAGCTCTGGAGACACTGAGGCAGCAGCAGGCCCGGCTGCAGCAGTGGAGTGAACAGCATGCCTATCTCAGCCAGGGCAGCATCCCGTATCCACACCATCACCATCCTCACCTCCCGCATCTTCCTCAGCCACCCCTTGGCCTCCACCAGCCAGCAGTGAGGGCAGAGTGGAAACTCGCTGGCAGAGTTGAGGATGAAGCAGAGACACCATTCTCAAGGTATTCCGGAAGCCCAGGGCCGGCCTGGGCACGAGCTGAGTTTTCTGCCTCACCCTAGCCCGTTAGCTCTCAGTTGGAACACAGTCTCAGATAAGTCCAGTGTTGGCCTTGCTGGTAGTGACCACAGAGTCCTCTCAGTTGACTCTAAAATATGGAGAATTTAGACATCATTCTTGTACAGATCTGCTCCTTGTCTGTTATCCAAAGAAACAAACCATTACTGGACTGTGTGCTTGTTGTTGTTTGTTTACTAGTAAATAAAAGAATGAGGACAGAAGGAAAATTTAAAAATTGTAAGTTTATCATTAATTTCTTTATCTAGTAGGGTAGTTGTCTAACTTCCTAGAGCTATAGGTTTTCTGAGGATTCACTCCTGACTCTGAGTGTATTTGTGGTCAGCATCATGTGACTGCTATAAACTGCTTCCTCCTCTCTGGAAAACACCCACTGTCACTGTGGCCCTTAAAGTTTGTTTGTTCCTTTCTTTCTTCTTCCTCCTCCTCCTCCTCCTCCTCCTCCTCCTCCTCCTCCCCCTCTTCTTCTTCTAGCATTTCTATTTTTCAAGTATACAAATTTTCTTTAATTGATTGATTTTTTTTATTTCATGTGTGTGAGTATTTTGCCTGCATGTATGGTATGTGTACCATGTGCATACCTGGTGCCTGAGGAAACAGAAGAGGGCATTGGATCCTTTAGAACTGGAGGTAGAGGTGGTTATGAGCCACCACATGGGTGCTGAGACTTGAACCAGGGTCCTCTATAAGAGCACAAGTGTTCTTAACTGGTGAGCCATCTCTCCAGCCTCTTAGTTACTTTTATTTTTGCATGTATGGGTATGTATGTGTGTGTACGGGTGTGTACATGTGTGTACGGGTGTATGTGTGTATGTATGAATGTGGGGGTCAGAGGACAGCCTGTGGGGAGTTGGTTCTTCTATCATGTCTGCCAGGATTAACTTGGATTGTCAGATTTGGTGGCCAGCATCTGTACCTACTGAGCTATCTCCCTGGCCCGTGGTGGCCTTTTATCACTTCCAGTTCTCATGTTGAGGCAAGGATGGACCCTTTTATGCAAAGGTAAAAACCAGTTAGGTAATTAACATCTTTACTGAGCATCTCTAGTTCAGAATCTGTTGGATGTCAATACTTAGTTTTGGATTAATTAATGGCAACCCTAATTAGGTATTGTGATTTGGTTTGCAGAAATCACACATGTGGTTGACTCGGCTCTTCTTAGTGCAGTGGGGGTCTCTCTCTGAGGTTTTCCCTCACATTTTCTTGTTTTTGTGTAGGTTTCAAGACTTACTCAGAGAGCTGTCTCATCGTGATCAAGGTGACACTCGAGAACAGGCTGAAATGCCACCACCTCAATCAAGACTTTTGCAATACAGACAAGTTCAGACCAGAAGCCCACCAGCAGTCCCGTCTCCCCCTTCCACCACAGACCACAGCAGCCACTTTTCTAACTTTAATGACAACAGCAGAGACATTGAAGTAGCCAACAACCCAGCATTCCCACAGCGCCTCCCACCTCAGCTCTTCGGCTCCCCCTTTTCGTTGCCATCTGAACACCTTGCCCCACCTTCCCTGAAATACCTGGCTCCTGAAGGAGCGTGGAATTTTGCTAACTTGCAACAGAATCACTTAATAGGGCCGGGTTTTCCCTATGGCCTACCTCCATTGCCTCCCAGGCCACCGCAGAACCCTTTTCTACACATACAGAACCATCAACATGCTATTGGTCAAGAGTCCTTTCACCCCCTGTCACCTCGCACAGTATCTTCTTCTTCGCTCCCCAGCCTAGAAGAGGTAAATGCTTTTCAGTGTTCTTCTGTCTTGGGATCAGTTGGCTGTGAACAAACACTGTTGCTGTTTACCCATTTGATAAAAGGAGATCTTACCAGATAGGATATCTTTTTTTTTTTCCTTCAGTTTTTCAAGACAAGGTTGGTTTCTCTGTGTAGCTTTTGGAGCCCGTCCTGGAACTCACTTTGTAGACCAGGTTAGCTTCGAACTCACAGAGATTCATCTGCCTCTGCCTCCCAAGTGCTAAGAATAAAGGCAAGCACCACCACTACCTGGCCCAAATATAATATCTTTAAACAATAATCTTTTCATGGAAAAATATTTTAATGTCTACCTCATTGTTCTATTTCGGATTTTGTGTGTGGTATTGTTGAAACATGACACCTCTTGAAAGTATTTTATTGCTGTTTGGGCATGTTTGACATCTGAGGATGCTCATATATGAATAGTGTTGGCCTTTTTACTCTGGGGAAATGGACCTTAGTGGCTTATCTTTTTATTAGGTCAATTTTGATAACCAGTACTTTCTAAAGATGTTGGTTTTTCTAGTGAGTGGCCAGTTCCAAGCACCAATTCCCCCACCTGTCTTCCTGAGGTTTTAGTGGGATGTTACTTATGAAGCAGTGGGCACCCAGTCAGACCAGTTTCCAAATGTCACAGCACCCTGTCAGTTAGCATAAGCCAGGCTGCTAAGAGTTAAGCATCTGGAGATAAGCTCAGCTTTCACCACAGGACTCTTCCATACTTCCACCTCAGCAGCAGTCACTGACATGAAGCATTTAGTGATTCCAGGGTAGAAGACTTTGAAAATGGCTGGAGAGATGATTCAGCAGTTAAGAATTCTAGGTGATCTTCCAGAGGACCTGGGAGGAGTTCCCAGCACCCACATGATGACTCACTGTAACTCCAGTTCCAAGGGATCCATTGCTTCTGGATTCCGTGGGCACATGCAGGCAGAACATGCATATGCATAAAACAAAAACATAATAATTTCCAAAACTGTGGAATGTGTCGACTGTTATTGTCTAGCTGTTCCCAGTGAGCTCACAGTGACTAAGGATAAGACTGTGGAAAGGAAGTAGCTGTTAGTTATCGTCTCCTCTTAAAACAGGATAAACAGTTACAGTTTTGTTTATTTGAGATAAGGTCTTAGTATGTAGCCCAGGCTGGTCTTGTACTCAAATCCTGCGGTCCTGTCCTCTTACGTACTTAGATTGCAGGCATGTATCTCCATACCTGGTTTGCAATTGTGAAACATGATTAAAATGTCTTTCTTTAGGACAGGGTCTCACTGTGAGTTCAAGCTATCCTTGAACCAGTAATCATCCTACTTCAGCCTCTTTGAGTTCTGGGATTATAGGCATGAGCCACCACACCTGGCTAACACAGATCTTTGGATGTAATCTTCCAACGAGTCATGAGACGTTATAGCAAATTATAGTTCTGTGAGAAGGCAGCCTATTCTGTTCCCCCTGCCACCAGTGCAGGCTGATTTCCAGGGCTGCCATAGAGCTGGAGAGCAGAGAATCTGACCTTTACCACAGAGTTGGTTATTTTTGTGAAAGTCTCTGGGTTTTCTTGACTGAATGTTCTCATAGAAGCTGCTAGTTTTTAGTTGCCTAGCCCAAAGAGTGGTTGATGCCTTTGGCAGTGTTGGTTGTCATCTGTATGGAAAAGTAGGCTTTGGCATCCGGTACTATGCCACTTTCCTGACACCAGGTGTGACGCCTTGCCTCTCTTGTTGAGGGTGCTCATACAACTGTTTGGTGGGGACTGTGTTCCTGTTCTCACAAGGTTGCATTGTTAATGCTTTGCTAAGCACCACTTCATACTCAACAATCGACTTTAATCACTGAGCTTTTGAAGTGGTCCGTGACTCTGGAATTTAACTTCTTTGTGCCCTGTTGCTTTCAGTGTTTGCTATTTTTGTGTCGCTGTGAGTATTATAAATACCTACCGTCATTTGTCAGTGAGTTCTTCTGCTTAGGAAAAACACTTGGTCATCTTGCTTCTGACACTAGGTTCGTGAGTGATGACTAACTTGCAGCAATTGAAGAAATTCTTTGACAAGGAAAATATTATTTTTACCACATTGTAGATTTTGACATTTTCAACGTATTAGGGTAAGTTCTGTGTGTTCAGAATGATCTTGTGTGAATCATCTCATACAGTGAATGACATATGTTCTCACTGCTTATTTCCGACCTTTTGAAATAATTTCTTTAACGTTAACAATACAAAGAAAGTTACTTTCTTCCCTCCTGTGGATTCTTTTCTTGCCGGAAACTTGGCGGATGCATCGGACACGAAGAAAACACTTGCATGTTAGTCGAACAGTTACCTTAAATGGAGATTTTGTTTCTTCATATTTTGTTGGACTAGGTTTTTGGTTTTATACTTATCTTTTGAGACAAGATTTTGCTCTGTAGTTCAAGCTGGCCTTAAACTATGGTCATCCTACTGTCTCACCCTCCTTAGTGCTGGGATGGCAGGCATGGACCACAAATACTCAGTTGTAATTTTTATTTCCTTCGGAAAAATGAAATGGATGGCCACTATAAAACATATAGAAGCCAGAAAAATCACCCTGCTTCACTACATAAAAATAGCTGCTGTAGCTAGCATTTTATTTAGCCTTTCCTGGTGGCCACAGATAAGAGTTAACCTAGGGTTGATTAACTGTCATGGAAACTGGATATAACCATGCCCCGCATCCTTGTGCCCTGCACTGCCCCGTCCAGTCTGCCTTTCCCCAAGCTCAGGGCACTCTGAATGGGACTCTGGTCTTACAGCTGTTTTCAGTTCTGAGAGTAATTCTCACTTTCTAACGAAGGCTGAACCTCACTGGTTTTCCTTCTTCACTCCAAATTCAGTGGAAGCTGTAGGTGGCCTTTGGCTGTGTGGATGAGGCTGGGACACACAAGATGCTGCCTTGTCCTGGGGCAGGCCCTGACCATTCTTAGCTGGCAATAGATGAATGAATTATTCCAGTTTGACTTCAAATACTAGTGCAAGTTTGGGATCGTGGTTTAATTTCCCTCCAGATACTTCCTAGTTATCTTTATACCTTCCCTGGCTTGTGATGTCATCACTAGCTAGAAGTAGCTTCCCTGTTAAATGACAGACTCTTTATATAGCATTGTATTCTGCTCCAGTGTCAGCTGGCGAGAAAATGCAATCAACAGAGAAGTCCATTCTTAGCTTTGGGACCTCTGAGGGCTCTATATTTCTGGTGGGCTCGATGAAGAGTTTTTCAAGGCTGGAGAGACAGCTCAGTGATTAAGAGCACTTACTGTTTTTGCAGAGAATCAGGGTTCGGTTCCCAGCACCCCCACTGTGGCTCACAACTGCCTATAACTCGAGCCCCAAGGGATCAGACACTCTCTTTTGGCCTCTGCGGGCTCCTGTATGCACATGGTAGGCTTACACACGTACACGTAAGTTAAAAATTTCTCTGAAGGCTGATCTGATTTTTATTTGTGTGAAAATACTCATTTTACATGGTATGACCTCACCTCTGAGGAGGAAGGCATTCTTCAGCATCTCCTGTACTGAAATCACTTTCTGGTCTTTGTGTTCGTTTTCTCCTTCAGCTTCTCTGTTCAGTCCTGTGACGCTCTTAACTTAAATGAGGCTCGATGTTGTAAGCTAACACACAACCTTCAGGGGTAGTGTGAAGGTCATGTGCTGTCTTGTCTCTTCATGTTTCGTAAGCATGTGCACATAAGAGGAGGAGGCCATTTTGTGGTTCTCCTACTAGTGGGAGTTTAGGATATCTTTGTCAACCCTTTCTCTTCCTCATATACCTGTAAACCCTTTTTAGATTTCTCTTTGAATTATGTTAAACTTAGAGCTTAAATTGGAAGGAATTTTATCCCTGGAAATTCTTTCAGTTTCTCCCTTAGGAAATCAATCTCTCTCTCTCTCTCTCTCTCTCTCTCTCTCTCTCTCTCTCTCTCTCTCTCTCTCTCTCTCTCTCCTCACTCTCCTGTGATTGTGTGTTTCTCTTTAAACATTCAGTAGTGTCTTCATATCCGGCCCCCATAGGATAGTGTGTTGTTTTATGCTCTGTTCACTCTTGTGGATGCAAGCTTCTTGCATTATACCTTTCAGGCATTTCATCTGGAAAGATAAATCCTCCTCCTCCTTAAGTGCCTGTAGATTTGTCAAGTTAAAACCTTGCATTTCCCCAGAGTGTGTGGTCCTGAGACTGGCACAGAACAGTTTCCAACTCAGCTGTGCTTCACTCGGAAATAGTCTGATTAAAGAAATAAATGGAGAAAATGAAAAGGTCTTTTCAAATTGTCACTGTACCAATCAGAATTGGTTTCTGAAATTGCACATTTTTGTCTGCAGTGATGATGTTATCCTAAAAGCCTCATTAGAGAATTGGGTCCCAGCTGGGGGTGTGGCTGGTGGTGAGCACTTGCTTAGCATGCATAAGACCAAGGGCTCTGTCTCTGCTTGGGGGAGTGGAGGCCTTGACTATGACAATGCTCCTGGGGCTGCTCATTCTTGTCAGCTGTCAGTCAGTCAGCATTAGAGATGACCTATGCCTCTGCAGTGCCTCTGCCTTGAAATAGTTCTTGTTGTGTCCTAGCTGTTGAACAATGAATGTACTGTGTTCATTTTCTCTCTAGCACCTGTAGTTTCGGCATTACTTAGTTTGGCTCTCCCTACGTTCTCTAGCCATCCTTACTCCTTAGAGCCAGATGGAGGGCTCTCATATTGAGAAAGGCTTGCTTAAGTTTTGCCTCTTCTCATTGTAGATGTAGATATTGATAGCTTGTGATTTCTGCTGTTTAACCAGCTGGAAATACTGCTGTCTTCTTGGCTCAGTAAAGGATGGTGTGTAGTAAACCTCCTAATATAAGTAATAGTGATCAACAGATTGATGCCTCCATTCATGCCTAATCGTCAAAGCTAATCATTGAGATGAGATGTTGAACTTTAATTAAAGCTCCTGGCACCGTAGTTAATGTGACTTGGAATTCCCACTAGAGCACTTAGTTTTTCCTTGGTGATTAGCTTTAGTAGCACAACTATAAATATAGAACTTTAATTAATATGCTAACCTTTTCCCCAGTCATTTATTTATACACATCCATATGAAAGGATTTGCTAACCATAACATTACAGATATGTCTTAGAGTAGCAAGCAAATTAGAAATTTTACTTAAATTGACAATTATCTTAATAGTAATTTATACACAAATTCAGTAATCCTTTTTTTACTTAGAGTTCATATATTAAATTGTTTTTGAAATGTTAGCATTACATTTTTATATTTAGAAAGAAATATTAGCAGTAAAAATTAAAAATAATGATCATATGTTTAGTGATATAATGATGTCATAGTTCAACATGGAGTATTTTTATAAACATTCATTTATTTTTGTTTCATGATTCTGAGTGGTTGCCTGTGTGTATGTATGTGCACTGTGTTTATGCCTGGTGCCTAAGGAAGCCAGAGGAGGGTGTTGGTTCCCTGGAACTGGAGTTGTAGATGCTTTTGAGTCACCATGTGGGTGCTGGGAACTGAACCCTGGTCCTCTGGAAGAACAACAAGTGCTCTTAACCACTGAGCCATCTCTGTCCCCAAAGATCATTTATTTTAACTCCTTCTTTATTATCATCATTATTGAGTTACTGGGAATTGAACCTCAATCCTCATGCATACTAGACCAAACACTGCCGCCCTGAGCTGTATCCACAGCCTTGCTTGCTTCACTCTAAGAGAGGGCCTTACTAAGTTGTACAGGCTGGCCTTGGACTTGCAGTCTGTAGCCAGGTAGGACTTACACTTTCCATCCTCCTGCCTTAGCTTTTTGAGTAACTGGGATTACACGCTTGTGCCAAGAGGCCTATTTTCTTAAAAAAATTTTTTTTATCACATGTATTTTATTTATTTGGCGGGGGGGGGGGGGAGAGAGAGAGAGAGAGAGAGAGAGAGAGAGAGAGAGAGAGAGAGAGAGAGAGAGAGAGTGAGTTAGTTAGTTTAGGCCAGAGGACAACCTTCTGGAGTCATCCTCTGTGGGTTCTCGTATCAAACTCGGGTTGTCAGGCTTGGTAGCAAGCCCCTTGACCCCTGAGCCATCTCACCAGCTCCTAGCAACCTACTTTTAAAGGCAACTGAGGCACAAACATGCCGGTGGGCTCCTGTTAATGAAGTTATCAATGAAGCTGAGACTCATGTCTGCAGGAGCATGTAGGAAACAAGGAATGACCGCAGTTCTCAGAACCAGATGCTGGGGGAAGCAAGTGGTCTTCTGACAGAGAATTACATTTGTAGCCATCTAAAATTTTCCCTTTTGTGGGGATGGGAGGAGCAGTTCTTCAGTTCTGGAAATCCATTCATTCTAGCTGCTAAATCTTTGAATATTCAGATAACTCAAATCTCAGACATTAACAATAAGCAATTAATTTCTCAGTATGTCTAAGAACTGAGTGAAAGTTCTCTGATACTCTTTTTTGAAAATCTAGAATCTAAATTGTGATCATTTTGACCCTTCAGAGAAAAAGTACATTGTTCTGAGTTGAAGGGTAAACCTCTCTGAACTGTGTCCTACTCAAACTGGCTCTGTCTCCTTCTAAGAGGTGTTTTGATAGCCTGACTGTCCCATTGAAGAGGAGTAAACAAAAGTCAGGTAAAGTTGAGGCAGCCTTGTCTTGGTTTGGTGTCTCCTCTGTGACCTGCCTCGTGGGTGTAGAAACACTGTTGGCAAATTCACAAGTGCCCTCTCCTGAGAGGTGCTTTCTTTGTGTGGCACCAAGCTGATGACTGCTCGGTGTCAGAGAGCATGACCATTTCACTGTACATGTCTGTCTGTCTATTTCTTTTCTTTTCTTCCGTTTTTTCTTTTCTTCTTTTTCTCTTTTTGGTTTTCGAGACAGGGTTTCTCTGTGTAGCCCTTGGCTGTTCTGGATCTCGCTTTGTAGACTAGGCTGGCCTCGAACTCACAGAGATCCGCCTGCCTCTGCCTCTGCTGGGATTAACGGAGTGCATCACCACTGCCCAGACACTGTACATTTCTTATAGGAACAAACAATATAAATGTAGTATGGCTTTAGAAACTGAGGTAAAATTTTGCCTTTATTTTTACGGAATTTTATGAAATTAATATGACACTAGAGTTGCTTTTAAAATTCTCTTAGCGTAACTTTCTGTAAAATGTAAATCTTTTTAAATGCTACTATACAAACAGTGAAGAAAGCCATAGCAGTCCCTGTGACTGATAATGGTGGCATGTGCCTATGGCATTCATTGGGAAAGATGAAGGACAAATGAATACAGGATCTACTTGTAGGTAAAAACTGAGGAGTGCCTAGTGGGCTAGACGTGGGTCAGTGTGAACCAAGATGGGCACGCGGAGTCCTGCTTGGCATATTTCTGCAGCCTCACAGCCACTTTTGGGTAGGCACTGCCTTCCTGCAGGTCATGAAAATGCAGCCTCCCAGGTCACAGAAAGGCCTCTGGACAGTCTGTGCCATGTGATGTCATCTCATCCTTTAGTAATCTTCAGCAAGTCATTTCCTTGTCTTTCCTTCTGAGACTTCTGTCAGGAGGATGCTGGGTGCCCAGGCTTCTTCAGTTCTCTTTCTTCCCTTGTTATATTATTCTGCATTCTTTTCCTTCCACACCCCCAAACCCCAGGCGGAGCATTTCACCCAGGGCCTTGTGCGTAGCTGTCAGGCACTTCACCTCCTATCCAGCAGCACTGCCGGAAGACCTTTGGGGTTATTCTGCAGTGGCAAGACCTTTTCAACAAAAATCATTAGAGTTTGTTACTTTATTTTGCTTTATATTTATAATAAAACTAAGGCAATGTTTTGCAAAGAACTTTTCACTTGCCTCAGCATTGTCTGTCACATTGGTGATCCTTCCATCCTGAGGTTTTGTTTTTTTTTTTATTAGATATCTTTGTACCAAACTGTAGGTACATTATTTTAGACATAAGATGATAACTTTATGGGGATTTAAATTGTTAGTAGAACATGAGAGTGTTCCATAGTTGGAAGTTTCTTCAAGTAGTGAGAAAATTAAAAGATTGATTTAAATAATCAGTTATTAAATATGATGTTATGAGTTTTTATGACACAGAAAGATACCTATGATTTTTTAAAAAGATTTATTTTCATTTTATGTGTATTAGTGTTTTGCTTGAGTGTATGTAAGTGTGCATGTCTGGTACTCACAGAGGCCAGAAAAGGCTGCCAGATTTCTTGCAACTGAGTTATGGATGATTAACAGCTTCCATGTGGGTATTAATCTTTTGCAAGAGCATTAAGTGCTCTTAGCCCCTGAGTCATTTCTTCAGCCTCTATCTATGATATGTCAATGAGAAATTACCAAGCAGAATGTATGTAGTAGGGTTTTGTTTTCAGTGAATGTGTATATCATATGCATGTGGAAGAAGAGGCAGGTAGTGTTTAGTTTCCCTGCTTTGGTGATGGTAACTTGGCTGCCAAGGTGAGGGTCAGGTATCAGTCTGACCATTGACTGTAGTTCTCAACAACTTTCCTGGCCTTAACAGCTTTCATCATTGAATACTAAATACTAAAATATAGTCTATGTGGAAAAGGCAAATAAGTACTTAATTTATGTCCTTTATTCATGTTTAGGGTAATAAAGCAGTGCATTAGCAGGATTCAAGGATGGTGTTGAGGTCTTTTTCTTCTTGTTTTCTCTTTGAATAGCATTCTGAATCAAGCATTGTTATGTATTTGAATTTTTAGCACATTGTAGTTGCATTTTTTGATATCTCATTCTGTATCTGGATGCTAATCTTTAAGAAATCCCCTTCTGGTTCCTGTTTTCCAGATGTCTGTGTATAATGCAGATCAGTGGCTTATTGTGTGCTAGAAAGTAAGAGTGCAGCATGTCTGAATTCATGGATTGCTGCCACAGCAACATCAGAGGGAATGGAAAATGCTTAAAGTAGAAAAGAAACAAGATGTCAGACAAGAAAGCCTAAGCCTCTACCTTCAGAAATTCTAAAGGAAGAGCAAGATAAGCTCCAGGAAATGAGAATGATGGAGACAGATTTCAGTACGGACAGCTACAGAAAACAATAGAGAAGATGCCAGGAAACCCGCACTTGGCTTTTTGTAAAGGGAAAGGAGATAGCATTCAGCAAGACTAGCAAGGGTTTCATTTTCTTCTGCATGCTGACTCTGTATACCTCCTGTATTCCACTGGGTAGTGCTGAAACTCTTTTTTTTCTTTGAATCCCGTGAATCCATGAGTTGAAGGCCCTGAGGTCTGGGGACTCCTGAGGCTGCTGAAGGTCACAGTGTGAAGCTGTGCCTCATCTCTCAAATGCTGGTACCCTGAGGTCTTGTCTGGAATCCCTCAGAAGCATTGTTGATTCACTTGAAGTGACGCTATTCCAGTGCTCATACTCAAACTGTCTCATGTCTGCCTTAGTGCAGACAGGTTGAGAGGTGGGTCCTTGAGTAGGCAGGGTCATAGACATCGGAGAAATGATCGAAAATGGATTGGTAGCCTTCTGCAGCCCATAAGATTGAGGATCAGAGTCTTGGGGAGAATTGAAGTAGGATAGGAAGACAGGGGAAATTGTGAGGACATGGAAGGAAAGGAGCCCCTCATGCCGACTGCCTACTGTGGACACCCCAGGCAGTGTGTCCTGCTCTAGGAGGGGCAGGGCCCCCCCCCAGCTGTTTCCTCCTGTTGGAAAACAAGCTGAGACCCACACCTTCAGCCATACCTGTTCTTCTGAGTGCCCCCCAACTCTTCATGCTTCAGTCTGTGTTAAAATAATTATTATTAGCCCCTCCACCCCCAAAAAAAGATTGACAAGAGGAAAAAAGAGAAGACACTGGCTACTGAGACCAGGAACAAAAGGAACTATGTTCCAGGTGTCTTCGAAAGGGCAATAATCGGAAGGTTGCAAACAAGGGCAATAATCGGAAGGTTGCAAACAGTTTTTAAGAGCTTAGGTGAGATGGGCCATATCCCTGAAATCCACAAACTTTCAAAAACTCACCAGCAATGAAGTAAATGTCATAGGGATATAGCTGTTATAGGTCATATAGCTGTTAAAGACTAGAATTTGTGGTTAAAACACTTCGAAAGCTAGCTCTCCAGGGCCAGAGTTATTTCACTACTGAATTTCTCCAAATATGTAAAGAAGAAAACTTACCAATTACAATCATTGCAAGCAAATGGAAGGGAAAGCTCGTCAGTTTATTCCATAGAGCCACCGTTCCTGTTTCCAAAGTAAGACAGAGACAGCACAAAAAAGAAAACTATAGGCTGATTTCTATGGTAAGAATGTAGCAACCCTCAACAGAACAGCAATTGAATTCAACCAGGGATGAAAAGAACAATACACCATGACCCCGTGACGCTTATCTGGCTGGTGCAGTATTTGAAAGTAAATCAGTGTATAACCTACCATGTTAACAGTCTGGGAAAAAGATCACATGATCATATCAATAGATACCTCCCCTTCTGAAAACAAAAACAGCCCACCACCCTCCTTACCCCCAACCCACACATAGTCACACAAAATAGAAAGAAACTTAGAGCTGTTGAAGGTGTCTGTAAACATCCCGCAGCCACCAGCCTGGTTAAGGGTTAATTAGAGAGAGGTTAGGAAGATTAAGTCACAGTGGTGCACACCTCAATCCCAGCTGCTGGCTAAGGAGCCTTTGAGCCCAGGTGGTCAAGACAAGCTTGGGCTCCGTGGTGAGACTTGTCTCCAAAAGAAAGATCGGGGAGCAGATGGGTGGGGTGGGGTGGGGATTGATGAGTGAAAGCAAAGAGAAAGGAAAAAGGCAGCAGGGCAGAGTGCTTGTTGGAGACTGCAGTCAGTGCGTTAAAGCAAGGAAATGAAGCCTAAGAATCGGACGGCCCTACTTCACTTGGTTGTAGTAGGAATCTTTAAGAGTCTTATTAATAAGAACGAACCTGGGGCCAGTTATTGGGGTGAATGCTGGAAGGTCAGAGAGACAGAACAAGCCACAGCTTCCTCACCTGGCCAACTTCTCAGCTGATCTTGTTTCCTCAGACTGGAAGCCTCTGTGTCCTCATATCCAAATGGCTCTCAGCTGAACTGTGCTGCTCAAAACCTAAAAGCTTAACCAGCCAAATGCTTCTAGTTTCTGGTCCTCGCGCCTTATATACCTTTCTGCTTTCTACCACCACTCCCTGGGATTAAAGGCTCGCTTTCTGCGATTAAAGGCGTGAGTCACCATGCTTGGCTGTATCCTTGAACAGATGGATTTCTGCCTCTGGAATGCTAGGATTAAAGGTGTGTGCTACCACTGCCTATCCTAAGTATCTAGTGGCTTTTCTGTTCTCTGACCCCAGATAAGTTTATTAGGGCACACATTATTTGGGGAACACAATACCACCACATTTGGTGTGTAAACGTTTCGTTTGCTGTCTGTTCCTTCACCTGTGAGGAGCAAGCCTGATGAAGATGGCTTTCCACACGCTCACCTTCGTGTGTGCCATAGCTGTACCTAGAGACCTGTATTCTCTTGCCTTTATTCTATGCATGTAACTTTCTGATTTTCCTTTTCCCTCCTGAAGCTCCAAGAGTCCTGTGTCTGTGCATTGTCTATACTACTGTTGTAGGTGCCTGTTAAAGACAGGGCTTATGAAGTAACTGGCTGAGGTCCATATGACTGGCCAACATTAGTGCATTAGCATTTACACATAAAGTCTCAAGAGTTTGATCCCCTACAGACAGCAGCAGGGCAGAATTCCCAGTATGACAATTAAAGAACACTCCCATCTTCATTTCAAGAGCTAATTGTCTTTGTTACAAAAGTGACTGCACAAACTGTTTGATCGGTCACTCAAGGGTTGTCTGACCTGAAGAATGAGCACTTTGGCTTTCCTGCTAAGCACCTTTTAAGGACTGAGACGAGCTTCCAATGTGCCACTTGAGTTTGTAGTTGACCCAAAGCAGCATAGTCTCCATCCACAGGCAAATTCAGAATGATCTCGACCATTGGAAAAAAACTTTCTCTGAAGAATAAAATTAAGTCAGGCAGTGGTGGCGCACGCCTTTAATCCCAGCTCTCGGGAGGCAGAGCCAGGCAGATCTCTGTGAGTTTGAGGCCAGCCTGGTCTACAGAGTGAGATCCAGGATGGGCACCAAAACTACACAAGAGAAGCCCTGTCTAGAAAAACCAAAAAAAGAAAAAAAAAAAAAAGAAAAGAATAAAGTTAAAGGTGAATGTGAAGGATCTAATGAGAAACAAGGATGTAAATAAAATAGATCTGAGAAAGGGAGCTGGCTAGGTGGCAGTGGCTCCTCCCTTTCTCAGATACAGGTGTGATCTGGTCTCGGCTCTCCTCCACCTTTTCCCGCCCATGTAGTGTTCCTCTCTGATTTCTATCCTAGTGGGTTTTGGTTGGGGCCTTAAACTGATGGTTACACCCCAGCTCCTCCATGTCCTCAGCCTGATGATGCCCACCAGTGTTCTCTTGCAGTCCCCAAGCCATCAAGCTATCATTGTGCTGATCAGCTCATCTCTTTATAGTTAACACACACTTAGAATGGTGGTGAAAGATTTGTCTGAACCACAGTTGATCTCAAGCTGAATAGTGGATTTTACTGTTACTGGGGAGAAAGGGTAGATGACTAAAAGCCATTGTGTCGTTTGTGATCAGGTGTAGATCTTTTATTTTCCAGTAAACCAGTGAGAAAACAGTTGGCTCTTTACATGCACCAGGAACCAGCCTGAACACCCTACCTTCCTAGCTTATTCACTTCATTCCCAAGAGGAAGTAGGTGGTGGAGGTCATCCATTATGTAGATAAAGTTCCCAAGAGGTTAGGCCATTTGCCCAACGTGGTATTTGTAGGTCTAAGACAAGGCTTGAAGTCTAGTCCTGCTGGCCAGGCTCTAGACAAGTTGTTCTGCACTGCCTGTCATTGGGGCTGATACCCAGTACCTACCACAGTCAGGCCAGAAGGAACTGGAGAGCCTCTAGCTAACCCTCCATCTTAAAATGGTGGGCAAAGAGCCCTTGTCAGGAAGGCAAGAGAATGTGGTTTGCATACTTTTAGGAAATTTAGAGAAGAGAAGATACATAAGTTACTGGGGTTTTAAACCTGTGAAAAGAATATTGTGGAGAAAGTGATGAGTATTTGGTACCAGCTGACTAACTAGGAGACTTACAGTGAGGCCCAGTAAGGAGTGCTGTGCTAGAGGAGGTGGACCTTGCCGGCTGGGCCGAATGAACAACCAGAGCTGGTCCACCTCTGTGGGGCAGCTGACTTGGGACTCCAACTCATACTCAAACTCCACTGTTCTCTCGAATAACAGTGTGACTTTATAACTGAAGACAACTGGGTACAGGAGCCACAGGCTGCCAGGTGTTATAACAGTCTAGAGATGAGTTTCAGACCCAGGTCTCCTGACACCATGTTGGAGTACCTGTTGTGTTTTAAATGGGAGAAGGTGAAGAGGAGAGAGCCCTACAATATGGAAGAGAATTTCCTTGAGAATCTGCCCCTGCTTTGTGAGGTTAGATCACTGTGGATCTGAAAGTGGTGTGGGTGTGGGAGGAGGCAGCCTGACTCACCACACATCCTTTTCTTTGTGTAGTATGAGCCCAGAGGACCTGGTCGGCCCTTGTACCAAAGAAGAATTTCATCTAGCTCAGCCCAGCCTTGTGTGGAAGAGGCAAGTACTCCACAAGGCAGCCTGGCTCAGGGCAAAGAACTGCAGGACCGCAATCGCCCGCCTGCTTTCAGCTTCCCAGCCCCTGAGTCCTGGGCCAACACCACCTCGTCTGCCCCCTACCAGAACATTCCGTGCAATGGACCCAGCAGGACAGCACAGCCCAGAGAGTTGATAGGTAAGATGAATTGGTGAGTTTTCAGAAAGCTGTGATTTCGACTCCTCAGTGCCTGAATATTTTGGGGGCTGTTTCCTGTCAGTCCTGCCCACATTGCATCGCTCGGAACCCCCTGTGGAATTGCAAGGGTGCATAATACAGTGTTATTTAAATTTTAAAAGATTGGAAACAAAAGCTATGTGTTGATGGACAGTAACACTTCTTAGGAAGACTGGGACCAAGTGTTAAAGACCTTGAAAGTCAGGTGGTGGACATGTAATGTTTATACCCGTTTTTCCCTCATTATTTGTGGGAGACCTGCTCCCACTTTTACCCCTAGGGTACTTTTGAGTAGGGAGAAGTGAGAAATATTTAGATAGAATTATAGAGGGGACAGAGACAGTTAGAAACACAGGGTACCCTCGGGAGGGCCTGGGTCAAAACCCACCAGACCTTTCTATCTCTTCTAAAGGGCTATTTATAGAAATGCCAAGGGGTGAAGCAAAAGACCTCCCCCTAGCACAGCCAAGTACAGACCCTTCCAAACACCGGGTAACTATGCACGTGGTCAGTTCATCCCCTTATGCAGCCCTGCTGGGTGAAGCAAGCTCACATCTCACTAGGAAACCTTTGTGGGCTCCCACAATTATTACATGTTCACTTAGAATATAAGAGCTAGGTATGTTGATGTGCACCTGTACTTCCAGCACTGAGCAGGCCAAGGAGGAAGATCAGTAGTTCAAAGCCAGCCTGAGCTCCATACTGAGATCTTGTTTGAAAAAACTAAAATATTTCGGTGTAAATGTGTGTCACAAGAAACGATAGTGGCTGTAACCAGTAGACCCTGGTGCCACTGGAGCAGATTTAGAGTAGAGCATGCACAGCACATTGCTTCTGATACAAGCATGTTCCAGTTCACGGTAACTCAACTGCCCGAGCAGATTAGTGAGTATTTATCTGTCAGCACATCTCCTGGCCCCTGTTGACATTGGTTTCTGTGCGTTGGGTGCTCCTGTGGGCATGGGTGCTCTTTCTAGGTGATTCTTCAGGAGACGGGTTCAAAGTGTGGTTTCACACATCCTGTGGCTGAAGTTGCGTGTGCTTGGGCTAAACAGCCCCTGCGTTCTCGGGGAAGGAGCAGGCCGTGAGCAGGTTGTGCTCCTGCTCCTCTGGTTAAACCCTGTCGCTGTTCTCTGTTCCTAGCACCACCCAAGACTGTCAAACCCACTGAGGATCAGCTGAAGCCTGACGGCACGGAGGTGTCCAGTTCCTTCAACTACACGGTGCTGCAGCACCTTGGCCAGTTCCCTCCCCTCATGCCCAACAAGCAGATCGCAGAGTCGGCCAACAGCAGCAGCCAGCAGAGCCCGGCTGGGAGCAAGCCCGCCATGTCCTATGCCAGCGCGTTGCGTGCCCCGCCCAAGCCCAGACCGCCACCCGAGCAGGCCAAGAAGGGCAGCGACCCGCTATCCCTGTTCCAGGAGCTCAGCCTGGGTAGCAGCCCGGGCAGCAATGGCTTCTACTCCTACTTCAAGTGACCGCGCGCGTGCACTCTCAGAGCGTTGAGGTCGAGTTTGTCGTAGGGTTGAGGTGGCAGGCTCCTCTGTGCACAGTCTCTGCGTGATGTTGACCGCGCGCTCACTCGGCCCCTTGCTGCTAGACCTGCGCCTAAGTTTAAAAGTATATTCCATTACTTTGCATTTTTGATGTGAGTCAGAACTTTGACAGCTTTTATGTAGAATAAAAATATTTTTAAATTTGTGTATTGTTACATATGTTTGCATCAAGCTAGCAGCTAAGAGGTTAATTGTGCAACTATAAAAAAGAAAAAGAAAAAAAATTTGTCTAAAATGTATTTAAAAAGAAAAAATGTTAAGTAGCATTTACATTTATTCAATAATATTACCACATGCTGGGTTTCTGTACCAGAAATGGCCAGTTGTTGTACAAATGTATGTTATTTTTGCTTAAATTCATTTAAAAATTTTTTTAAATAAAGGGGCAGCATCTTCTAAATACTTTATCAGCTTTTTTTTTTTTTTTTGGGTGACAAGATGCTGTATTCTAAAACTTTCAGAGTTTTAGACTATCTGTGACATGCTGTTCTCTCCATCAGCGTAGGGTAAAGGTCAAGGCCTTCTTTGCCCGTGTATTCTGTATGCCATTGGGTTTTGAAATGTGAAAAAAAAAAAAAGAAAAGAAAAAGAAAACAAAAACAACAACAAAAAAAAAAGTTAGCAACCCAAAACCCAGTGGCATATTTAGTTTTTGTTGTTTGGGTTTTTTGGAGAAGCAACACTTACAGCTTGTTTTTAATGTTAATTTCATAGTGTGGTTTTGTTGTTGTTTTTTTTTGTTTTTTGTTTTTTAAACAAATCATGAAGCTGAAAAATTTTTAGGATTGTTGGTGCTTAGTAGACTTGATAACTATTTTAAAACTGCGTGAATTTAGTGAAAAAAAATCTTTCTCATTCTGCATGTGTAAGTGTTTGTAGCCCGGCCCCTCCTCCAGGGCAGAAAGGACTGTGCCGACTAAAGGTTTGGGTTTCTTTTCCTCCAGTGAAAATTTTGGTACCTTATTTGATGTTTACATTAAGATATGACATTACACATGGCAATTCTAAGATTTTTCTAGTTGTTCTGTGTGAGGAAGATCATAAAAGAAAAGAACAGTGTTTGTCCAAAAATCGATCAAATCTAGGGCATGTTTCGTATCTTTTGATTCTTTAGGAATTCCCCCTTGAACTCACTGAACATAAGAAATTTAAACAACTGTCTGCAGTAGTCTGCAGCCCGACAGTTGTTGTGAATGAACGTGGAAAGGGAGGAAGAGGCTGTCCTTTCCATGTGTTCTTTGACACATTTGAAGTAATGAATGTTATCGGTTCCTGATCCAGTAGCTCTGATCTTACATTTCTGAGATATCTTGAGACTACAATATATCTTTTTTTTTTTTTTTATAGATGAGGCCAAGGGATATTTCAAAAGAGCCCACCTTCCTAATGATCATTCGAGCACAATTTTCTGGAAGACTCTTTTGAGAGAACTTTTTTAACTGGGTTGAAAGTGGCAAGGGGAAGGTAGAATTACTACATCTGTATGACTAGGGGTTAGTCTGTGGCGGCCATCTATGGCCTCCTGGAACCCCTAGACAATGTGGGATAAAAGGCTGCGTTGGTTAAGGGCTAGCCAACTCTAGGACCAATGATGCAGCCTCTCTAATTCAGTTCCACCTTTGTGCTCAGGGCTGAGCCATTGGTACCTGGCTTCCTGTCTCAGGCTGACCACCTCTTTTGAGGTGGCAGATGTGGACCCACAAACTGGAGATGTGTTAATGGATAGTACAAATCACAGCAGGGAGTGGATCTAGTGAGCCAGGGTACCACACTCTCTGCATGATGTGACATCATCACATTGCTGGGCATGTTTTAGGCTGAACAAGACAACTTTTGCCACAGGGCTCTGTGTTTTCTAACTGTGTGCCCAAACAAGAAGTAGGACCTCCCCCATGATGAGGCTGTACGTCCCATCGGTGATAGCCCCCACCCCCACACATGCCCACCCCCACACATGCAGACACACAGGACAGCAGCACACGCTGGGCAAGTGTTCAGAGCCATTTTGCTAATTCAGACAGAACTATACTGTTTTGGTTCCCCTCTCATGAGCAGATTATTGCCTAGTTTTCTGTTTCTCATACTTGAACCTTTATAAAATGTCAGTTTTTAAATTATTTATGTTTAGTTAAAGACACATGTGCTGCGCCCTATCATCTTATATAAAGACACTGATGGTGGGACACCTTGGACGAGGAACCCATTGGAGTTCAGTGACATTCTCAAAGTGGTTATTTCTAAGAAATGACACTAGCTACTTATTGTGACTGCTGCGTTGTGAATGTCTGAGTATTCCCATCTCTGTCTTGATTCTGCAGCTAGTAGAGGATTTGTCTCCGTGTTTTCCTATTCTGCATACAGGCTTATTTTAACCCTACTCCCCGATTTCCAGTGTCTATCTTCCCATCCAGGCTCAAAGGAGCCTGTTACTCATGACCAGCAGCATCTTGTAACAGTCTTCGGCAGATCCCACCAGAAGAACCGTTGTGAGTTCTCCCTGCTGGCTCTTCACTGTTACTTGGCTAGTATTAGCAGGGTTAGTCAGTGTCATGAAAATAGCTTATTTCATTTCTCAGATTGAACTTTAGAGCTCAGACGGAACATACACACATATGTATGTGTGTGTGTGTGTGTGTATATATATATGTGTTTGTTTACATACATAAGCACACCCTCTTTTTTTTTTTTTTTTTTTTTTTTTTTAAGAAAACTTGATAGCTCTGTGAACTTGATAGCTCTGTGATGCCCTTTTCTTCTGGATGGATTTCTCCTGAGGTCATTTTATGATTTCTTTGTTCTTTTGATCAGTGGAGTTTCCCTGTCCCTGCCAGTACTGATTTTAGTCATTTCACTACAACTTGAAGTATTTCTTTCCCTCCTTCTCTCCCTTCCTTCCCGCATCTTTTTCTTTCTTTCACTCTTTTATGTGGTCATTCATAGTGTTCATGCTAAGTTTGATCCCCCTTCCCCTCTTGATTGAAAAATAAATTCCTGTTGAGAGTTGATCAACCTCATTCACTGTATCCTGGATTTTTTTCTGGTGTGTTTTTCAAAGAAGTCCATTCTAGCTCTGCCATTGCTATAAATCTTGTCCTTGCTCAATCAGTAGTTAATTATTGACCATTCAAACTAATGACCTCGGTCTTCCTGTCTTGACACAGACATGCTTTCTGTGTGGGCGGGCCATGTTGTATGAGGAAAACATCAAGCTGTCTGGTGTGGGTTCTTTTGCTTTTGGATAAGTTCAGGTTTCGTCTGAGCATCAACTGATCTTTTCTGCTCAGAGAACTGCAGGGTAAGTAAAATAAGCAGAAATCTTGTGGAATAAGCATTACCCAATTAAACATAAAGCCTGTTTATGTAAGAGGTTTCCTTGTGTCTGAAGGCACTGAAGTCCTGAAGAAGCTGTGTCTTTCTAACCTTGAGCTCGTGTGTTGTGTTGTGTTGCATAGTGTAGTTGATAGTTCTGTTTGATATGTTTCATTTGGAGAGCAAACTGAAAACATAAAAGAACGTATCTCTAGCCACTGTGACTAAGAGTCAGGATATGAAAACAATTTTAGGTTAAATCTGAGTATTTCAACTATGGTCGTGGAAAAAGTTAGATTTCCTAAAATAGTTGATTTTTTAGGAGAAAAATCATTGTGTGAAAGAATCATTGCATAGTGGAGAGTTTTGTTAATAGAAAAATTCTATAAAAACATAAGATTAAAACTTCCCATATAGTAAAATATATACAGTGCTGCTTTAAAATATTTAGGCTGTTCATCCCTCCCCACCCACCTGTCCACTTCCTCATGGCTAAGCTTATCTTTTCTTATCAAATAGACAGTGTTTGCCTTCCCCTCAACATATGAAGACCATGCTTCTACCATCACCCTGTGTGTCTTTTTCTTCTGGGTACAAATGTCCTGGGAGATCTCACTTGTCCTTTGATCGATATTCAAACTGCCTAGAAACGAGAAGAAGGGTGAGTGATGCTTCAGCTAGGACTTCTTGTTCAGAATAGCCCTCCGGATGTCCCCCTCCGGGTGTCCCCCTCCGGTGTCCCCCACGATATCATGTACCCAGACAGAGTACACATCATGTCGGCTTCTTCACATTTCCCTCTGAGACTTGACAGCAAGGCTGCTAAGTTCATACTCGCCAGTTTCATCCCTGTTTAGTTAGCAACCCCAAGACCACTGAAAGGGGGAGATTTTTGCTAGCATTTGACATTCTAATAAGATATCAGAAAGCGGTATTACGTCATCAACTCTAAGCTAGAATATCAGGTTAGACAGGTTTTTTTTTTTTTTAAGTTTTAGTGTAACATTCAGACATTTGAACCTACTGAAATTACCTACTTTAGAGTGATCTTTAAAAAAACTCTCCCTGTTTAAAAAAATGTTTTGTAAGGGAGGTACCTAATAGAATCGAGACTTCGGCTTGTAAGCCTTGGGGACATCCCAGCCCGTTTATACAGGGGTAGCCTGAATCTTTCTGAAATGGGTTTCCAGAGAAAGCCCACGTGTCTTGTAGCTTCAGTCATCAGAGTGGTAGACCAGACTTTACTTGCAATTTGTTCAACAGAGAGATTTTATTTTGATACAAATATTAAACATAAAGCATAGTAAGTTTTATATCATTCTATGAGTTCATTAAACAATATTATGAGATTTTCAGTATGTTTTTGGGGTCTTTTTGGCTATTTCTACCTCTGTACTTTATTTAGCATACTAGCATGTGGCTGCCTGCCTTAGAATGATGTATGGGAGGGGGAATCAATATTACCTTTTAAGAAATTTTTGATTTTTATGGAATAATTGTTCTACTATTTTAATGTTTGAAAGTGAAGGGGGAATGGGTGGCAGATTACATACAGTGATAGCTATTTACAAATCTATCGTATATTAAGATTTTAGAATTGTGAGCAAGATCGAGCAAAAAAGAAAAAAAGTGATTGTGAAGCTGAAGGCAGCCTCAGCTCTCCCTGGATGGGCTGCTGAAGTGCAGGTTGCTGTACCCACCCGCAGGGTGGCCACACAGCTGTCCAGGGAGCGCACTTTGACGACCACTGGTCTAGAGAAAGTCAGGGGGTTCCTCATCTCTTTACTCTTGGGTCATTTTAGTCATTCTGAGACCACAAGTGGCCCATTCATGGAAAAAGCTCTCTCTACCTTTGGGGTCTCTGCTGTGTCTCCTTATTAGGATGCAGGGGTGCTTTCATTTCTAGGGTGAGTTTGTTGTTAGGGACGCAGCTGCCTGGCTGTCGTCTGGAAGCTGTGCGTTTGTGGGATGTGCTTAGAGTCAACCTTGGTCCCTACACTTGGGAGACAGAATTGTGGAAAGAAGCCATCAGATGCCCCAAGAGTGCATTTGCACTTATTGAGGCTCTTAGTGCAGGAGTCCCTGTCCTAGGGTAGCAGTGACATGGAGCATCAGAAACTTTGGGTAGTCCCCAATTAATGGAGTCTATAGCTTTTCATCTTTTTTTCTTCTTTGTCTTCTTTGGTATGTGTGTTGGGGGCGAGGGCAAAGAATTTACTTTCATATTATATGTTTCTCAGGTTAACAAAGTTATTTTGAGTTCTCTGCCATGCCAGCAGGTGTTAGGGAGAGCATGGGTGTGTATGTGGCAGAAAAGAAGCAATTGTTTCTGATTCCCTTGCTACATTGAAGAACTTTGTATGTTTGTAGAAGAATTGAGGGGAACACACCCCCTCCACAGCATGAGTGACTCCTAAGTCATAGCAGACATGGATGAGCAAGTTATTTTTGAGAAAGAAACTTCCTACAGCATAATAAACCTGACAGGTCTTTGGATATTTTCACATTTGTGTATTGTGTTTCATGTTCAGCCTGGGCTGCAGCTCTGTGGGTACTGGGCTCTGCTTCTTGTGTTTAGTTTGGCTTTGAATTTACTGTTACTAGCAAGAAAATGAATCTATGTTTAAGGTAATAGAATGTAGAACAGCATAGGCGTAGAAGTATAATACACAGTGGCCATTCTAGAGCGCACAGTTTTCGAATTTTTACCCCCAGTACTTACTACCTGAAAGGCCCGGGAAGCTTTGGCTGCAGGTTGCGGGTGTGTGTGTTCAGCACTGCTTCCTCAACGCACCCCCAGCTCATAAGGGACTTTGGTTTATTTGCAATTTGTCTTGCATGATAACCCTTTGTATCTTTAGGGAGGTCAGAGGACTCTTTCATCCAGGTTAAAGTCCCAAAGTGTCAATTATACTTGAGACTGTTTCCCACCAACACCCCTTCCCCCCCCACACACACAGGAACAGTCCTGGGTTTTTGTGTATCAGGACTTCATCTGCTCCTATAAATTGGTATATGACATTATGTACATCAAGTACTGTATCTGGTTTCTGTGCCCGCCATCTGACCTGATACTTTGAAACCCATAAAGGTACTGGTTATATGTGATAGTTGCATCCCAGGGGAATAGAGTGGTTCAAATACTTTCTCTAAATTATAAAGCTAATGGGGTTTGCATTTTAGTAGAGTCCTAATCGTTAGTGACACAGGATCTTTGTTTTTAATGTTTAAAAAAAAACCCAATTCTCTAAATGTGGTCAGTGATGGATAGGATCAGTCACGTGGTAGACTCATTCTGGGTCTTCTATTGGGAAAGCCTTCATAAGGGAGGCCATATATAAAACCACCCTGGTCCATTTGTGTTACAAGTACCACTTATGCAGCATCTAATTAAGCATAATCTACGGCAAAAGTAATAGCAATGACTATGTTCCTTTGCAGTATATCATACCTCATCTGGGAGGCCCTAATACCTGAAAAGTTTATTCTTAAAAGTAAAGGTGATTTTGTACATTAAGATAACCCCCAAAGCTGTCCTCCAAGGCTTTTCTTTTCTCCTTTCTTACCTTTCCTCACTTGGGTTTTGGAGTCTCTTAGCTTGTGCTACTTCCTTAAGACATGTTTTGAGCCCGGGAGTCTATGGTGTGATCATTGTCAGTGAAGTTCTTTTGTTTTAAAAGATTCATGGTAACACAAAATGTATTTTACTGCTACAACTAAAATGTATTTATAATAAAATGCCTTTTTAACAATTTGGAGTGTTTATTTTGTGTGGACTTTCTTTCTTCTCCTCCCAAGCCTAGAAGTGTTGGAGAGGTTAGCGTACACAGAAGCGGTAAAGTTCATAGAAGGAGGGCCCAGTGTCACGAAGTAAGGCTGTGACTTTACAGAGAGCTGGGACATAAATCACCGACTTCAGCAGTAGCAAAAGCCATTAAGGCGTAAATAATGTCACCTGGAATGTTAAAGGCAACATAGCAAGAAAACGAGCCTTCTTCAGGGTGCCATTCTCTGGATCAGAACTTACTTATTTTTAGCAAATGTTCTGAATTACTCTTTTTTATTTTTTTATTTTATTTTTCTTTATTAAGAAATTTTCTACTCCTCATGCTATCCACAGACCCCCCTCCTCCCTCCTCCCACCCTCAGCCCTCTTTCCCAAGCTACCCCGCATCCCCACATCCCCCCAAATCGAGGTCTCTCATGGAGATTCAGCAGAGCCCAGCATACTGAGCCTAGGCAGGTCCAAGTCCCTTCCCACTGCACCAAGGCTGTGCAAGGTGTCACACCACAGGCACCGGGTTCCAGAAGCCTGCCCATGCACCAGGGACAGATCATGGTCCCCCTGCCTGGGTGCCCCCAAACAGTTCAAGCCAAACAACTGTCTTCCATGTCCAGAGGGCCTAGTCCAGTCCCTTGGGGGCTCCACAGCCACCAGTCCACAGTTCTCTGAATTACTCTTAACAGGTCTTGTAGTCATTAATACCAGGCTTGTGTGGCACACAATTCGAGAGCTCATTAATCTAGTATACACTAATATATTAAAGTAGGGCTAGTACTACACCTCATAATTACACAGAGGATTGCCCCGAACCCATCTTGTTTCTGTTGGAGAAATGTTGGCCTCTGTGATGATGCATTAGCCTCTTCGAGAAGCATTAGAACTTGCAGACTGCTTCCTGTGTCATATTTTCTATTTAACGCCCCATTAATGTGCTGCTAGTCCAGCTTGACTACACCATGCTTCGGGGCTGCTATTGTGAATGAGGTGGCTGGCCTTTTCCAGGGACAACAGCTTATAATCCATTACACTGTATCTATTTGGTTAACAAAATTTTTTAGATTATTTTTGGGGTGCCAGTGTTTTGACTGCATGTATGTCTGCACTATGTGTGTGCCTGGTGTCTGTGGAAGTCGGAATCGGATCTCCTGGAACTGGTGTTATGGATGGTTGTGAATTACCATGTGGGTGCTGGAATCTAAACCCATTCTCTGCAAGATCAGCCAATGCTCTAACCTCTGGCTCCTCCATTGCAGATAGACATTTTGCTTTGTGTTGCCTAGACAGGGTGGACATCCATCTCTGAATTTTAAAAAGAAAAATATTTTTTTCCATACAAGTGTGGTGGATTCGGAGGCTCCTCAAGTTATGCTCTCTGCAGAAGCAATCCAAGGAAAGGTCTCGTTTCCCCCATAGGGGCACTGGGATTACAGGTGTGTGCTGCTACACACAGCTCTACAGGGCATCCAGCTTTAAATGGGTTCTGGATTCCGAACCCAGGTCCTCACTCTTCATGACAAGTATTTTACCCACCGATCTATCTATCTCCTCAGCCTCAAGCTCCCCCCCCCCCCCGTAATGGGGAGGGGTGTTACCCAGGGACTTGTGAATACTATGAGCTCACTCTACCAACTCACTCCCCATGACCAGCTCCCAAATCTTGATCTGGAGTAAGAAACACCCCCAGGCTACACAGACCATTCACTGAAGGGACATTAGCCCACTGGAGCATGTGGCACTAGCAGGCCATGCATTTCTGCCCGATTCCCTCTACCTTGCTAAAAACCATTCGATTACACTCCTAAAGCTAGACACCAAGGTCTAGTCCCTTATTTGACCACTTCTTCCTCCTGAGGCTAACCACCAAGGTCCAGCTACTAAAGTGTTGGGATTCAGCAATCAAAAGCCCCCTTTGGCTCACCTAATTAACATGTTCAATTAAAATTAAACACCTCAATGCCTTTAATCCCAGCACTCAGGAGGCAGAGGCAGAGGCAGGCGGATCTTTGTGAGTTCGAGGCCAGCCTGGTCTACAGAGCAAGATCCAGGAAAGGTGCAAAGCTACATAGAGAAACCCTGTAGCAGGAATCTTAAAAGTTCTTATTAATAAAATCAAACCTGAGCCAGGTATTGGGGTAAACGCTGGAAGATCAGAGAGACAGAACAGGCCACAGCCACCTCACCTCGCCAGTTCCTCAGGTGATCCTGTTTCCTCAGACTGGATGCTTCTGTGTTCTCATCCGAATGGGTCTCAGTTGAACTGCTTCTCGAAAGCCTGAATGCTTAACCAGCCAAAAGCTTAACCAGCCAAATGCTTCTAGTTTCTGGTCCTCGCGCCTTATATACCTTTCTGCTTTCTACCACCACTCCCTGGGATTAAAGGCATGAGTCACCATGCTTGGCTGTATCCTTGAACAGATGGATTTCTGCCTCTGGAATGCTAGGATTAAAGGTGTGTGCTACCACTGCCTATCCTAAGTATCTAGTGGCTTTTCTGTTCTCTGACCCCAGATAAGTTTATTAGGGTACACAATATTTTGGGGAACACAATACCACCACAAAACCCTGTCTTGAAAAACCAAAAATAAAAACAAAAAACCCCACCTCATTCTAACACGGGGTTTCCCCTGTATCTTTATAAACTGCCGTTTCCTATGGGCCATGTCTGTCTCCTCTATCCAGAGGCAGTCCTTTGTCCTTCTGGGACAAACACCCTTCCTACCTCTCCCTTGTCCCCTTCCCCTTCTCCCTTGTCCTCTGTCTCCTGTCTTTGTCTCTTATCCCTGCCCTTTGTCCCTCTGGGGCAAATAAGTCTCCTTTGTGCTGAGAACTTGGTCTGAGGACTTTGTCTTGGGGTCCTGAGCAATACTTTTCCTTTTACTCACCCTGTGCACCCCAGGAAGCTCCTGGCTTGCTTAGTTCCCTACTTGGCTCTTGCACTGTGCCCTTTCAGCCTTTGTACCCTGGCCCCCCAGGCTGCTCTGGGATGCTCTACTTACTAATCAAGACTAGGTAAATTCCAGCGCTCCCCCTAGCCCCCCCCAGCCCCCCCCCCCCCCCCCCCGCTTGACCAACGCTTCCCTTCTCAGTGCTTGCGGTGAGATCTTGTCAGTCTTTGTGGTAAAGTTAAGAGTGTGTGAGCTCTAGCCGGGTGGTGTTTAATCCCAGCACTCGGGAGGCAGAGCCAGGTGGATCTCTGTGAGTTCGAGGCTAGCCTGGGCTACCAAGTGAGTTCCAGGAAAGGCACAAAGCTACACAGAGAAACCCTGTCTCGAAAAAAAAAAAAAAAAAAAAAAAAAAGAGTGTGTGAGCTCTGGATGGCAGAGACCGTGTCCTTCAGGAGTGTTTGCTGAGTGGGATGCTAAGGTTTGGTGGGAAGAACAGTTAAGACACCCCCACCCCACCACCACCACCACCACACACTTCACTGGCCACAGTGTGGGCAGATGACAGCCCCTCCACAAGAGGGATGCCCAGGGCTGAAGAAGGAATAGAAAGCTGGGATGTCCCCACTCACTCTATGCAGCTTCAAGTGGTGACAGCAGTAGTTCCCCAAGTTACTTTCTGTCATACTGGGTGTCACAGAGCATTTTCTTTCACAGTTTCACTGCGGTTATGCCCATTTTGACGAATGTCCTCTCCTTTAGCATAGCCTGGTATACGGGCACATGGCACACACCTATCGTGATCATGCAGAGTCCTGAAATGTGACAAAATTCCCCATTTGTCTAAAGCTCTGGCTGATGTGGAATCCACAGAGGGTGGTAATTAACTTGGCTAGAAGCTGCAGCTTGTGAAACCTACAGTCTAACCTCCCCCTCGGCTCATTAAACCTGAGGCTCTGCCAATCGATTTAAACATTTTCAGGAGACTGTTGCTAATCCCCCAGTACAAAGTGGCGCTGGCTAATTGTGGGTAGTTGATCTAGAGGAGATAGTAATGGACTCTGAGGGTGGATGTGGCTGGCTGAGTGATCACAGGGAACCAGAGGAGAAGGCAACTTGTGTGGTATTTGCTCCCTAATTAAAAAGAAGCACAGATGGCAGGCTGTCTGGATGTGGGTGGGTGCCTAAGAATATGGGTCATAGACCTTGCAGAGGAGGCTCTAGGAATATTCCAATTAGTACTGAAAGCTTGCTTTCTCTCCCTCAGCAATGGTTTTCTATGTAGTCCAGGCTAGCCCTCAAACTCATGTACTCCTTCTGACTCAGCCTCCCAGATTATAAGCATGTGCCACAATGCCCAGCAAGTTTTGTTTTCTATACATGGAGTCGGGGGAACTAAAAGAGAAATGAAGTCACAGGAATAAGAGTCTTCTCTTTGTTCCTGATGTTCATAAGGCTAAGTGATTGCTCTAGGCCAAGGGCTTTTTAAAGAGATGATCTTGCAGAGTTAGTCTCCTTAGTTCTGCGACCAAGTTTAAAGCAAGTTCCATCACCTGGGACAAAGCAACAGATAACTAGAAAGTGGTCAGCAAATAGACTTTAGCTTGTGGGAACACCTATATTCCTCAAGGTGTTAGGTCTGGACGAGTATGTCCCATAGACCCATGGGCTAAAGGCACAGTCTCACGCCTATGGTGCAATTGGACATGGTGGACCCTTTAAGAGATGGGACCTGGTTTGAGGTCTTTGGGTCACTGGGAGCATACCATTGTAGGGAATTATGGGTAATTCCTAAGAAGGTGAGTGAATCTGACTTGTTGTTCCACCATAAATCTAAAGTAAAGGGGGTGATCAGTCATGTAGAGCCTCCAGAACTGTGGGCCAAAACACTTTCCTCTTTGTAAGCTGATTTAATCCAAGGTATTTGTTGCAGTAACGGAAAGCTGACCAATTTGAAGTGAACCTACAGGCAGTCTAGTACAATGATTCCTGTGGTTGGCTCACTAACAGGGTGGAGGATCAACTGTTTTGAAAAAAGAAAAAAAAAAGATTGTGATCTAATATAATTAAAGGTGGCTTTGTACCTCTGTCAAAGCTCTTAGGAAATCTGTCTGTACTGAATGCTTCTGCTGGTGTGCTCTAGCTTGGAAAATAATTCCATCTTGCATCTCTGGAGCCCTGAGTTCCTCTGTGGAGAACGAAGCTGGCTCAGTGTTACTGATCTGACTCAAGCGTGTGTGTATGGAATCCACTGTGGTGACAGAGACAGCAGGGGCTGGATACCTGGAGTGGGAAGGAGTCCTTTCAAACTCTTGTCTTGCTTCAAAGGATTCTCTGTGTTCCGTTTCTCTTCCTCATGGCGTTCTTGCAGGAACTGTGCCGTACCCAGTCTCCCTTGTGGACAGCACGTTCTAATTCATGGACTAGGCTCACAGCCTGTCCTGAGGCTTTGCAAACTGGACACTGCAGGATTTGGGGAAACGATCAGTGTAAGGAAGGTCCAAGCTACTACAATGATTCTGAGGAAAATGTGGGCCTTGTCTTCAAAGAGCTATAAAATCAGGAAGGCCGAACTGTGCCAAGATGGGTTAAATATGGGGAATATGAGCAGAGCACCAAGAACAAAAGGAGAGAGGCATGAATGTCATGTGAGGGATCGGAGAAGATGTCACCTCACGTTGTCTGATCCGGCTCCTGCAGAGTAAGTAGGACTTCTGTAGGCTCCACGGGTACCATGCCCATGACCCTCTGAGTGTCCACAGGATGCTCTCAAACCTCAGAGACCATACATAAAGCCACTCAGCACTGAAAAACAAGGAAGTAACCTCTCTCTCACTGTGCCCTCACTCACACAGTACCCAACATATAGCGTGCCTCCCATTTCCTCCATGTCTGACTGGCAAATTCCTCTCTTCTCAGATTCTTCCCCCTAGTTTCTCTCTCTCCCCGGAAGTCCTGCCTATCCTCTCCTACCTAGCTATTGGCCATTCAGCTCTTTATTAAATCAATCACAAGGTGCCTTAGCAGAGACACATCTTCACAGTGTACAAAAAGATTATCTCACAACACTTCCAGTTTGCTCTCTCTGTGTTTGTGGTTGAAAAAATCATTTAGCTTCCTGCTCTGGCTACTATGCTTGACTGCTGCCACCTCCCTTGCCACTATGGACTCATTCTCTGGAACCATAAGCCAAAACAACTCTTTCTTCTATAGATCACTTGTGGTCACGGTGCTTTGTCACAGAAGCAAAAAGTAACTCATACACTCTGTGTCAAGGAAATAAAGATGGAAGTGGTCCTCCTGCCTCAATCCCTCCTGAGTGCTGGGATTACTGGTATGTGCCCCTGTGTCCAGTATGAAAGTAAATATTATTTACATTACAGGGCAAAAACCTTTCTTATGAGGCTGCTCAATGCTGTTGTGAGGAAAGCAGCGACACTGAACACCCATGAGAACAAGTGTGACTGTGTGCCAATAAAACTTTATTTATAGACCCTGAGGTTTAAATTTTGTAGAATCTCCATGTCATGAGATAGTCTTCATATTCATGATAAGTTCTTTTGATGTCTTTCAAGCTGTACAAAGCACCCCTGTGTTGCAGGCTATACAAGAGGTGTGGGCCAGGTCGTTCCCACAGGTGGGGGCGTTCCCCTTTGCCAACTGTGCTAGCTCCACGTGGGACTCCAGTGTTCACTGCAAGGACCACAGAGATCCTCCCTGTCTGCCGGTCAAGTCTGACTTCTGTTTCTAGGTTCGGTACAGTAGGGGTCTGAGGAGGCAGGAGTGATTAAATGATGGTGCTAAGTATCTGTGAGGCCCTGCTTCTTGTTTTTTTTTGTTGTTGTTGTTGCTTTTTTTTTTTTTTTTTTGGTGTGTGTGTGTGTTTTGTTTTTCCCAACAAGGATCTGGCTGATGCTAGACTGAGACCATGGGGCTTCAGTGCTGAGAGGGGCTGGATGATTCTAGAAATAACCCCTCCTATTTTTAACACCCTTGCCCAAGTCACAAGGTTTCTAGTTTCATTCCAAACAATTCCAGAGCTCAGACATTCAAGTTGGAATTCAGAACCTCCAAGCTATCCCCACCTCACCTCTAAAAGTCCCCAGTGCCCCAGGCAGTGGTCCCCTACTTTCCTCATGCTGTGACCCTTTAACACGGTTCCTCATGTTGTGGTGACCACCCTCAACCATAACATTATTTTCGTTGCTACTTCATAACTGTAATTTTGCTACTGTTATGAATCATAATGTAAATATCTGATATGCAGGATATTGGATATGTGACCCCCAAAGGGGTCCTGACCACACAGTGAGAACCGCTGCGGCAGAGGGACACTCCTTCCTGTTCTCCAGGGTTTAGGGTACCAGGCCTATAGCCAGGAATCTCGCAATTGCTATGGAAGGCACAGGGGAAAAGGGAAGTGTCTGAAATCTTTTATTTCAAACCACAGATTCTATCCAGTTAAAAATGTCTGTTGGGGACCCTGGAAACCAAGGGGGGGATGGTCGGGTCATGGAAGAGGAGAGGGGGGGGGAGCTGGCTCCAGATGCTGATGAAGCTCAGAGCTGGTGAATAAGCACAGGCTGTCCTTGGAAGGTTTCTAAAGATGACCAGACCAGTTCTTCAAAGACAACAGGCATGGTGGGCAAGCCTGAGCTGGGGCAGGCTCAAGAGAGGGCCCTTCAGATGCCTGCCTGCCTGCTTGCTCTGGCCCTGTGCAGGTCTGGGTTCATGTCCATGTGCACCGTTGGCGGAGGAACTCAGAGGGAGGGGATCAGGGCAGATGTGAAACTCTGGTCTGGGCTTCATCTCCCCAGAGCTAGTGTTCCGGATCAGCATCCATGCAGGACTCCCAGGGGTTCTGGGGCATCCTAGGCAGCGAGAAGAGCAGGAGGAACAGCCCACCGAGGAAGAGCAGGGTGAATGCGGCACAGGCACAGGCGAAGGACCATGAATAGTAGTACTCGATCCAGACGGTGTCCTCACTATCAATCATGCGCTTCACCGATTGCCTCATGACCTCCACGGAGACAATAAGGCAGAGCCCTGGGGACAAAGCCAAGAGTCTCAGTGACTGATGGTATTCCTGCTGCCACCCAAGCCTCCCCCAACCTCTGTTCCCTGCCTTTGACTCGATCCTGAGAGGAAAATGCTTCTAGATGGTTCTAACCGGGAGTCTGCAAAAGTGATCCTTGTCTACCACTTCCCACCATTGCAGTTCCCACATCCTGCAGGAGGTTAGCCAGAGACTGGCCACATTTCCTTCCTTCTTTTGCTAATTGCTCTCTGGGGAGGTTCCTCAGTGTTCCTCCCAAGGGTAGTGCCTTTGGGGAAAAAGGAACAAAGCGGGCTTTCCCCCTCGTAGCCTTCAGGGCGAAGCCTGAGTACTGAGTGGGGAGCCCCAGGGAATCCCCCTCTTACCCAGGCACTGCAGGGCCCCACTCTACCTGCAAAGGCATAGAACATGGATGCTGGCCTCAGCAGATAATCACGCTTATTCCCAAAGGACAGAAATGCGCAGATGGAGCCCACAATGACGAAGCCGAGGCTGAAGATGGCGATGGCCGCTGCTGAGATGCTGTACTCTGCAAAACGAAGGGGGCCTCAGAACCAGAGCCTTCCCAAGTGTTTTGTACCATCAGGTGGCTCAGTGAGCTGCCACAGCCTGGATTCCCATTTCACACCTGACTGAGGCTAACTCACTCTCTTACTCACTGCATGTCGGGTGCTGTGGAAGAGCGGGGCCAGATGCTAACAGGATGGATTCAGCCGTATCTTTCCAGGGTACTAAACTGCAAGGTTCCCTGAGGCAAAGGCCTCAAAAGGAGGCAGGACACCCCGTGGCTAGAGACATTCCTAGAGCCAAAGCCTTCCTGAGTGACAGGTGGAAGGAGGCACTGAGCTGTAGGTGGTCTGTCTTAGATTGACAAGGGGACTCTGGGAGATTGACAGCATGTGGGTGTTACCTGGCACGTGAGTGTGAGGATGTGTGTGGGTTGCCTAAGAATCCATCAGAGTGTGTGCCCGTGTCTGCATCGTGTGTGTGTGTGTGTGTGTGTGTGTGTGTGTGTGTGTGTGTGTGTGTGAGAGAGAGAGAGAGAGAGAGAGAGAGAGAGAGAGAGAGAGAGAGAGAGAGAGAATATCTGTCGGTATATGTGGATGCACGTGTGTGTGCCTTGCTCACGAGGCTGTCAGCACGTACATATCCACACGTGAGGATCTGTCTGCGTGTGCATACATGTGTGAGTGTTCCTTTCATTTAGGCTCTCAGTGTGTATGCATTCTCCATGCACGAGGATCTCTTAGTATGTGCATGCATGTGTGATTGTTCCCTTCATTGCACAAGGCTCTGTTGGTATGCGCATGCATGCATGCATGCATGAGTGTTCCCTGCAATAAGACTCTGTGTGTATGCGTGCCTTGTGTGTGAGGATCTGATGGTGTGTGCATGTGACTACGTGTGAGGATCTGCTAGCATGTGTGTGAGTGTGTCTGTGTCAGCTCTTGTACACTGTGTGGCCACCTGCTCCCACACACCCCAGACTCTTCCTGCTGCTGAGGTCTCTGAGTTCCACCGATGAAGGGCAGGAATACCATGTTTTCCTCAGCTCAGGGGGCTATTAGTAAGTGCGGGCAGGACTACCACAGTCCCCACAGAAACTCTCACCCACCCACCCCGTGATCCTGCTCCAGCACTGTGAGTACCTGCACCATTTTCTTAGTCCTCTGGGCTCTGCTGGATGGAATGTGTTCCTGCTGCAATTTACAGTCTGCCAGAAAGTCTTAATCCACTGTCCCTTACACCAACAAATGTACTCTGAGTACCTGGACCCAGAACGGCTTGTGTGTGCCGGGATGTGACAGGGCACCAGCCTACAGCTGCTTTTCATCCTGAGCAGAAGTCAGCACGTTTCTGCCAAGTGACTCCTAGCTCAGCAGCTGTGACACCGCCACTTGCCACCGCCCCTGCCACCCAGCCTCACCTTTCTGAGTGGTGAATTCAAAGATCTCTGAGCTCTCTCCTGGGTTGAAGTGTCTGAAGTAGGAGCAGTTCTTGTCTGCAAAGGAGGAGACAGTCTGTGAGCTGGTAGAAAGGGCAGGTGTCTCCCCATAGGGCATGCGGAAGCCTATGACTGCCCAACTTCCCCCACATTCTGAATCTGAGCCAAACATTTCCCTGGCCTTTAGCACACCATTCCAGCAGACACAGGATGGCAAAGGACATTGGGACAGCATCAGGGAGTAAAGGATGATGGATTCTCAGGGCAGACAGCACGCAACTGCCTGAGCCCATTAGGCAGTTGGGATAACTGAGACCCAGGCTCATATTCCTGAAGTAGGGGGCATACAGGCTTAGCAGATAACCAGTCAATGATCTTAGCATGTGGATCCCTCTCCTGGGGGCCCAGGGCAATGCCTAGAGGCCAGGGGTTGTGCTAAAACCTCTCAGCTCACAAACAAGCCTACCACAGCATGGAGTTATCCAGTGTGAAATGTTAATAGTGGTGATGGTGAGGGACCTTGGGTTAAATTAGAGGCAGACCCCTATCCTCCATTCACAGTGGGGCCTGGGGAGCAGCATTTTTTCAAAAGATTTCCAGGGGCTAGGGAGATGTCTTAGCTGTTAAAGTACTTGCCACACAAGCATGAGGATTCCCAGCAGCCATGTAAAAAGCTGGGTACAGGGATGTGAGTTTGTGGTCCCAGTGCTGAGGGACCAATCCCTAGAACTCACTGACCAGCAGCCTAGCCAATTGGTGAGCTCCAGTTCAGTAAGAGACTCTGTCTCAAAAAACAAGGTGGAGAGCAATTGAGGAAGACACCAGATGTCAACCTCTGGCCTCCACGTGCACATACGTACAGGTGTGTGTGAACCCCACACATGTGGGGGGAGGCAGAGAGGGAGGAAGAGAGAGGTGGGGGGGAGAGAGGGAGGGAGGGAGGGAGGGAGGGAGGGAGGGAGGGAGGGAGAGAGCTTTCCAGAAGATGCTGGTGCTCATCCAGGTTGGCAACCTCAGCTCTGCCCTACAAAGGGCTCTTCGGCGTGTCATTTCTTCAGACCCTCAGGACCTGAGTCATGTGGACCCCAGACAAAACATCTCCTGGCAAGCTCCTTGGCCACTGAGCAATGTCAGGCAAGCCATGTGGACAGTTAGACTAGATGTTATGGGCAGCCGGAGAGGGAGGGGTTTAGTGTAAACAGAGCCACGAGGATCTTAGATACGATTCCACTGGCAGTCTTCTTCTTTAGCGTCCTCCATTAGTCTCTTCCACAACTCGAGGTGACGCCAAAGCATAGCTGCGGTCCTTACTGAGTACATTCGATATTCTTTATCCATGAATTACTGAATTAGGAAGTATAAGAATGGGTTATTTTTATATTATTTCATATTTGTTTGCTTGTTTTTGAGACAGGGTCTCACATAGCCCAGGCTACCCTTGAATTGGCTGTATATCCAAATACAGCCAATGACACCTGGGACTTCCGATTTGTCTGCCTCTGCTTCCCATGTGCTGGGGCTCCAAGTCCTGGCCACCATTTCTGGATTATGTGGTGCTGGGGGTGGGGCCCCGGCTTTGTGCATGCTCTTCCAACTGCGCCACACCCTCCTCCCTGTTTCCTGTTTCTTAGGAAAACCAAATTAGGTTGCTTTTTATTTACGTGAGGTCCTGTCTTGGTGTCTTTTTCTTGTGTCTCTGTCTCCCTTAGTATAAAAAGCATCTCTGCTTCGAGTTGCAATGCCATTGAGCATGGACTCACAGCTTCACTTCCAGGCTACAGTTGAACGCTCCTTCCCCTAAGACCAGTGCCCAGTTTCTTTTAGATATGTGCCTTGGGCTGCCACCGTCATGGCTTTGAGCGGGATGGTTTCCTTCTATCTGGCTACATCATTTTACTGCTACTTAATCCTGTCCTTACCCACGCCCCCTAGGTTTGTTTGCTGCCTTTCCTGAGGTCGAGGACCAGGGCGCCTGGAGCTGGGGTCTGGCCTGGCAGCAGCAGTGACTGTTCCCGGCAGCAAGCTGCCTTTCTCCCAAGCTTCTATATTTAAATCACTTTTCTTTTGAGCCAAGCTACCTGGGGTGTCTGAAGACCAGTGGTGATGTCAGACTCAACACTGCTCTTTTCTCTCCCAGCATCCACAGCTATTTTAAAGCATAATACAACCCTCTTATATTTATGAGATCAGTAGCTGTAGATTCTCTTGAATCACTGTCTCAAAATGGATCACGCTATGTGACATGTCTCCCTGGGTCTCCCTCTGGACAAAGGAACATTTCTGTTTCGTTCTCGAAGGGCCAATTTCGGTTGCCATTGAAAACCCTCCAAGAAGAATCGGCTGAATTCAAGTGCATTTCATGGTCAGCTGCTTTCCCAGCTACTCGCTGCCTGTGAGTTAAGAGCCTTCTGAGGGAGGGTTGTGAGGTACAGGCAGCCTGGAGAGTCTGGTGACCACGGATGGTTGACCTTTCTGGGCTGCAGAGGCGACTCTTGCATAGCATGCTAGGGAGTCAGCTGCCACCAAATAAATGCCGGGTTCCACTCAGGGTGGACAACAATGTGCAGACAGACGTTCTGGATATCAGGGCAAAGAAGTCTGAGCCCAGGTGCACTGGGATAAGCTGAATGCCTGCAGGGACCAGGCAGGTGTCGCTGGGGGGACTCTTTTCCTTGGGCAATATACATAATGTCTCTTTCTCCTCCTCCTCCTCTGTTAAATGCTCTCAAATGTGGGTGATGGGATAGGGGACATTAGGATTACTGGAAGCGTCAGTTTCTCCATAATATCCTCAACTCTGGACCAGAGGACAGACAGGTTGACACATCTTCTCTTGCACTTGGCACATGAAGAAGGCCTGTGTCCTTGGCTTTCAACCTGAGAGAAATATATGTGCTCCAGACCCAGAGGGCTGCCCGAGGGAGAACACAAACCTATTCACAGTCCCTGATGGCCTCAAAGATGGAGTAGCCACACCAGACCTCAGTCTCATTCAGCACCAACCAAGCCAGCACCTTTAGAGGACAGCGCAAGGTCCTATAAATGGGCACGCCTCAGGTGACTTAGTTTTTTACACCTTTGCCCCTTTGATGGATGGTAGTATTCGGAAAACCGAGCATTCAAAAAAGCCTGAAACAGGTGATGTAGTAAAGTGTTTGCTGTAAAGCATGAGGACCTGAGTTTGATCCTCAGAACCTCTGGGCGTGGGGTAAC
Source organism: Peromyscus eremicus (assembly GCF_949786415.1). NCBI lineage: Eukaryota > Metazoa > Chordata > Mammalia > Rodentia > Cricetidae > Peromyscus > Peromyscus eremicus. The sequence goes on from NC_081423.1 coordinate 89,675,789, forward strand.
GGTGGCATTGGTGACCTGCACTTGTGATGCCAAATTGGAGAAGCAGAGACAAGTGGATCCCTAGGGCTGTCAGCCAGCCAGCCAAGCTAAATCAGTGAGCTCCAGGCTCAGTGAGAGACCCTGTCTCAAACAATAATGTGGAGAATAATGGAGACACCTCAGGTAGACCTTTGTCTTTCATGTGAACTTGCACATACATGTGTGTATTGTGCACACACACAGACACACAGACAGACACACAGACACAGACAGACAGACAGACAGACACACAGACACACACACACACACACCATCTAAAGCAGGCCATAAGTGGGTCACTTAGTCACAGGTAAGGTTGGAGAGGAGAGGGATGGGGACGATCTTGTGTATGGCACAGATTCTGAGCTCTCCTGCTTCTGATGTCATTTCCTGTCTCTAATACCAGGTATAACAAACACCCTTGCGTAGATTTGGGGCCTCAAGCTCTGCCTTGATAGCCCCTGTCCCCTCACTGTGCAGACACAGACAGTGATTTAGATCAGGCAGAGATCCCAGGACCAAGAGGATCCAGGACCATGATTAGCATCTCTGAGGTTATTGCCACCTCTTTTGTCTCTGAAACTGGCTTATAATGATTCTAAGATTTCCCTTTTCTACAAAACTCAGTGGTATAAAGATGTGAACTGGGCTATTCTTAAAAATATACACAGCCAGCTGTGGTGGCACACGCCTTTAATCTTGGTACTAGGGAAGCAGAGGCAGGCAGATCTCTTTGAGTTCCTGGCCAGCCTTGTCTACACAGTGCGTTTCAGGCCAGTCAAGGCTACATAGTGAAACCCTGTCTCAAAAACAAAACAAAACAAAAAACAGTGAGCTCAGCTCAGGCTTGCCTGGGAACTGGGGCAGGGGTGGCTGGCTACCATAGTGTGGTTCAGTCACCGGCTGTGCAGAATCCAGGGTGGCAATTTCAAAGAACCAGAGTAGCAGGCATACGAAAGCCCAAGGTGACCTTTAACAGGGGATAGCTCTGAGTTATCACTGAGTTATCACCTCGTAGTGCAGATTTAATAGATTTAAAATAACTGGATTGTGTAAATCCCCAGGAACTAGTGGCTTAGAGCTATGGAGAATGGAGACAGTCTCACCTATGACGCCCATGTTGCCTTCAGCAAGCTTATAAAGATGAGTGCTCTCCCCATCATCACTGAAGAATTCCTAAGATGAGCTAGGGGTATCCTCAGAGTGCTGTTCTTCCATGGGGAAGTCTAGTTAAAGCTTCAGCCCCCACCCAACACAAGTTCATGTGGGTAGAGGAGGGAGCCTCTGCGTGAGTTCTGTGGATAAGGCAGCCAGCCTCGGCATGAGTTCTGTGGGTAGGGGAGGGAGCCCTGGAGATCCCCAAGCTCAATGACATCATGCTCTTCTTACACCCACAATCCTTGCGCTGAGGAGAGATGTGTGTGTAGAGAAATGGGATGCCAGAGTTGCCCTGGAGAGGCAGAACCTGAAAGAAACAAGGGTATGGAATGGTCCTTCTGGGGCTTCTTGGCTGACACATGGTCTCCCCGTAAACTGAGGAAGCCTCTCCTCCCACTCAAGAGGCATTGGGACCAAGCTTAAGTGTTGATTTTGTACAGAGCAGAACTTCTATGGCTCTTTGTGGACAGTGGAAAACGCACACGAGGCATCCTGTCCTGTCCATCCTGTGAGGAGCCTCCAACACACCACGGCAGAAATGATACACACCGCCTGTATCAGCTCTTGGTCTGGCTGCCTCTGACCATGTCATGTCATATGTGGGGCTCCTTGTGGCCTCTTGAGTCACAAGGTTTTAGGAGCTGTGTATGAACATTGGAAGTCATGGGATGGTTCTGGAAATCAAGGAGGCTAGGGATTTAAGGCCTGAGTGTTAACTCTCCTTGTTAGGGAGTTAGCCTGGGGAAGGCTACGCTCACCTTCAGGGTTCTTCCTTGTCAAATGAAAACCTTCTGTAGAACAAAAACTTCTATGATGCATTAACTAAGAAAGTGGACACAGCAGGCAATTGTCTAGGGACAAATTCCTGCTCGTTAATCACATAGCCACACTCAAATTATCTGTGTCTTCATTTTCCCCATCTGTGACATGGAATGATGATGGGTCTCCTGGAGGTTTCTGGGAGATTAAATGAGTTGGTGTAATTGTGTGTTGCTTAGCAGTATGGATAGTTCTGAACAAGGCATCATCAGACAATTCTGTCATTGTGTAAGCATTATGGAGTGTACATACACAAACTAGGATGACAGTGACCACCACCAGGTGAGATAACTCCATGAGGCCATTCTTTTACATATGGCCCACCGATGACCAAAATATTGATGTGTAGTACACAGCTGCATATGTGTGGCCTCCCATTATCTTCAGGCTTCTGTGGTGTCTGGGGGAAGAAAATCATCTGTTTATCTTATTAAGAATCTCATGAGGGTCTGGAGAGGTGGCTCTGGGGTTAAGAGCACTGGCTGCTCTTCCAAAGGACCCAGGTTCAATTCCCAGCACCCACATGGCAGCTCACAACTGACTGTAACTCCAAGATCTGACACCCTCACACAGACGTATATGCAGGTAAAACACGGATGCACACAAAATAATAATAACAATAATAATAAAAGGAATCTTGTGCATGTGATAAGTGGTTGACACAAGCTAGGGTCACCTGGAAGGGGGAATCTTGACTGAGAAATTGCTTCCATCAGATGGCCTATGCACATGTCTGTGGGGGCATCTTTTTTCAAAATATTTATTTTATGTGTATGGATGTGTGCATGAGTATACATATGTGTACTATGTACATGCAATGTACGTGACCAGAAGAGGTCAGGAGAGAGCATCGGAGCCTCTGGCACTGTAGTTCAAGACAGTTGTGAGCCACCATGTAAATGTTGGAAACCAAACTTGGGTCTTCTGCAAGAGCGGTAAGTGCTCTTAACCATAGAAGCATCGCTCTGGCTCCAGGAGAGTTTTCTTGATTAATGTTGGATGTGGCAGGGCACAGACTACTGGGAGTAGGACCACCCTGGGCCTGTGGTCTTAGGTTGTATGAGAAAGCAAGCTGAGCGAGCCAGTGAGCAGCACTCCCCTCTTCCATGGCCTCAGTTCAGGGCCTGCTTCTGTGCCGCTGCCTTGAGTTCCAGTCCTGGCTTCTCTCTGTGAGAGCTGAAATGAACCCTTTCCTCCCTGAGTTGTTTTTGGTCAGTGTTTTATCATAGCAGAGAAGCAACCTGAGACAGTTCCTAATCTTAATTCCATTTTCTGTTGCCATGATAATTGATTTGGCTCACAGTTCCAGCTTTATAGTAGGGAATTTGAAACGGCTGGTCACATCCACAGTCAAGAGCAGAGAGCGATAAAGCAATGTATCGTTCATAGGCAAGCATGCTACATACCAACCTAGCAGGTATGGATTTCTCCAAGTTTATACTGCCTAGAATTCATTGAACTTCATGGATTTGTATATTCATGTTTTTCATCCGGTGTGGGAAGCTTTTAGCCATTTTCTTTCCCAAATCGTTTTTCTTCTTCTCTCTCTCTGTTCTTCCAGAGACTCCCATGATGGATATGATGGTGTCCCACACGTATCTGAGCTGTTGTTCTTTTCCTCCTGCCTGTTACTCTGCCTGGAGAATCTCAAGGGGTATTTTGTAAAAGTTCATAGAATTTCTCATTTGCCTGCTCAGACCGGCCTTCGAGTCCCTCTAGTGAACTTTCCTCTTTAATTATTGCCCTTTTTAGAAGGATTTCTATTTGATGTTTTAAAACTAATTTCTGCCTCTTGATTGGTATCTGTTTCATGAGGCATCTTCCTCCTCTTTCGTTATTTAGATATGGTTTCTTTCAGTATTCAGAATATATTCAAAACCATTGATTTAAAGTGTTTGTCTAGCTGGGGCTGGTGAGATGGCTTAGCAGGTCCTGGCCAGCAACCTGATGACCTGAGTGTGGTCTCCAGAACCCATGTGGTGGAAAGAGAGAACCGACTCCCTCAAGTCATCCTCTGACACGCCTCCAGAAACAAACAAACTAATAAATGTAATAAAGTCTTTGTCCGCATCTAGACATCCCAAAGGCCCGTTCTAGCTACTCTAGTTTCTGCTTCTCCTCTTCATATCTTATCCATGTCATCTCAGTTCTCTGCATCGCTTGTTTTCTGTTTTGTTTCTGTCTGCTTGCTTTTGAGACAGGGTCTCACTATGCAGCCTTGACTGCTTTGAAACTCCTTATAAAGATCAGGCTGGCCTCAAAGATGCAGATATCCACCTGCCTCTATTTCCCAATGTGGGCTCAAAGGTGTGCACCACCACACCCTTCTTAATGGCTTGTATTTTTTAAACATACACACAACGTGGCAGCTTGGGAAGCCTGGTTCTCCTTCTTGAGGTTTGCTTCTGCTGCTGTGTTTGAGCTAATACTGTGACATCTATATTCTTGAGCATGAAGCCTCTGTTCTCTTAGTGTGACCATCCCTTAACAGAGATGTCCTAACACACAGGGACCAATCATCTCCCAGGCACGGCTTTGCAATGGAGGACTTTTGCAAAATGATAAAAAAAAATTCAGATAATGGCAGGAGAGGGACTCTGCAAGAGGTCCAAGCCTGTTCTGTCTCCTCTAGTGTCAGCCAGATAGTTCTGCGTTTTGCTTTGTTTCACCGAAGTAGTTGTTTTCAGGGACACAGCAGAAGGGAGGAAATCAAAGCCCCCTAAAACTCAGGGCTTCCATGGTCGGTGGGGGCGCACACCTTTAGTCCCAGCTCTCAAGAAGGGACGGCAGGCAGATCTCTGTGAGTTTGAGGCCAGCCTGGTCTCCAGAACAAGTTCCAGGACAGCCAGGGCTACACAGAGAAACCCTGTCTTGAAAAAAACCAACTAACCAAATAAAACAAAACAAAACAAAACAAAAAATTCACTGCTTCTCCCAAGTCTCTTGCTTTTCTTGAATAAAGGCTTGCCAGGTTGCTGTAAGATTTAGGTTAATTTCCGGAATTCTGAAGAATAAAGACTCTTCCCACTTCCCAGCATTCTCATTGCTTTCAGCAAGGGAGAAGACCCAGTGGGGGAGGGGTAATGGGGGAGGGGTTATTTCTTCCTCAGTCTTTTTTTTTTTTTAAATACTTTGACTTCTTTTTAACCCCTTTTATCTCTTACTTTTCTTCCTCTATAATTTACTTTTATTTTGTGTGCACTGGTGTTCTGCCATGGGTCCCCTGGAACTGGAGTTATAGACAGTTGTGAGCTGCCATGTGGGTGCTGGAATTGAATCTGGGTCCTCTGGAAGAGCAGTCAGTGCTCTTAACCGCTGAGCCAGCTCTCCAGTGCCCGCCCCCCTTTTTTTTCCTGGTATCACCCAAAGTTAATATACACAAAGCTCCTAAAGCACAGAGCCCTACGTGGGCATGCTGTTATTATCGTTGATAAATGAGAGCTCTCTGTATGAACTCTCTTTCAGAAAAGACAGGTGCTCCTAGGGAGCACAGAAAAGGGAGATGGGGAAGGAATGCAGGGACAGGCTCTGGAAGACAACTGGGGAAGGTTAGGTTCAGTGTCGCAAGTGTGGGCCGTATGATTCACAGCTGATGAGGGCGAGAAGGCAGACAAACAGACTCCGCTTAGGCTGCAGGCCAAGCCTTGCCGCTTGGTCCCCTGAGGCTGGTGTTCTCGTCAGCCCGTCTCTTTCTGCGTAGACATGGCTCATCTGCTCTGACTTTAAAAGGCATAGGGCTCTAAGGACAGGTGGACAGAGCCATAACGTCCCTCCTCACGTATGATCCCTGGAGAAGCTGCCTCACCCTGCCCTGCCCTGCCCTGCCCAGGGAGTTGGCTGGATGATGCATCTGTTTACGAGTGTGTAGAGTGGCCAAGGGGTGTGGGCATCTGGCTATGTGATAGCCTTCAAGCACATGCTCATGCCCATCAAAGCCCTCCACCCTGAGACTCTGTGTTGCCAAGATAGCTGAGTGGTTACAAATCTCTGGTTCCCCCCGCAGTGATGAGTGACGCCTGGATTTCCTGAAGCAAGTGCTTGAGGAAGAGGAGGGAGAAGCGAGGGAGGGCAGGCTCTTTGCTCCACATGCAGACTGCTGGGTCTTTGAGACCCAGGATTGATCGCTCGAATGGCAAGGGCCAGGCAGGACGTGGAAGGAATCATTCTGAACATCAGGGTGGGAGCCACACACGCTGTGGTCCACTGGGGCCTTGGAGACATTGTGAGCTTTAGAAGTGACTCTTCTGTACAGGCGATGTTGAGGCTGAGATGGGCCTTGTCCTCTCTGACTAGTCCTTCACAGGGCTAAGGGTGTAACTCAGGTGGTAGAGTCCTTGCCTAGCATTCACAAAGCTCTGGGTTTCATCCCCAGCATGGCATGAACTGACTAGATGATAGCTCAAGACTGTCTGGAGAAGAAAATGTCCTTTAAGAGGGCAGTGTGGAACAGTGGCTACAGCCAGGGCCTCTTTTCTCCCTAGCATGCTCTTTCCCACCACACATCTTTGCTTGCCCTAAATCTCAGAGGCTCTACACTGGCTGGATAGAAACACATTACACTGATGCCTGACCTCCTAGGCAAGGAACTTGCTCGCAAGGGATAAGTAGAGAATGGAAGAAGACCGTTCCATCCTTACAGAAGGAAACACTGAGGATCTGAGTGATGTGAACTAAGGGAGAACACAGAGTAGGAGCACAGGCCCCAACAAGGCATCCACAGCACATCTGCTTCGTAGCCATGTGGTAGCCCCCTCCACCGCCCTGACTGCCAAGTACCCCATGCTTGATTTCATGCTCGCCATTACCAACTTGAAATCCTCAGTATTTAAGAACAAGGAACCCGGTGTTTCCTTTTTGCAGGGCCTGACAAACGAGGTGGTAGCCTTGTTTATACTGTTGCCTAGAGGCTGAGGAAGGAGCCAGCCTGCCCATCGGTTCCTCTAGCCTGAAATCTTAGGGTCACCAGCTTGTCTGTGCAGGGAGAGAACGGAGCCGAGATGCCACTGAGTATCACCCCAGAGGATCTGCTGCTGGGGTCAGAAGTTTTGGGAACCAGCAGTTTGGGAAATCTCTTAACTCTAGCAACCTGCCCTGGATGAAGAACCCAGGCCTCAGAAGCTGGAGCTGGAGACAAACACCGTCATGTTCCACCTTGGCTCTGGCCGTCAACACTACCCCAGGCAACAACTCCGTTCCCACAGCTGGCCCCCTTCTCTTGGGGTCTTGGAAGGACAAGAAATGCAAAGCGGCAGAGAGAATGGGTACCTTACCCCCTGAGAGCGTGACGTGTTCACAGTTCTTGTCTTCTGTGCCGCGCACAGCAACACGCGTGGTGCAGATCCTCCAGAGGCCGAAGTGGGCTGCCTCGCAAGTTTCATTACGGTGCTCCAGGTGTGGGCTCAGCAAGGCCCAGTGGTCGGTGACCACGGCCACCATGGCCAGCACTCCCCCCACCAGGATGAAGAAGAGGGTCACACGAACCTTCAGGGTTTCGGTCTGTGACATGATGGTCGCTGAGGTGTGGGTGCTCTGGGCAGGGGACAGCAGTGTCTCCCAGGGATAAATGACAGCTGGCTAGATGGTGGCTATGGAGTTGGGAGTGGAAGCTAAGTTTAGTGTGCCTGGCTGAGCCAGAGTGGGCTGGCCTTGGGACTGAGAAACACTGGGCAGTTGGAGCAGCTGCCCAGACGTGTCCTGGGCCTGAGGGAGGCTTCTATTAATGCTTGTCTCTAGGCGTGTCACCGAGGATGCCTTCTGCTCAGGTTTCAGGGCTTTTCTCCCATCTGGGGGCTAGAAATACCCCCCAGGGTGAAGGAGAGAGAAAGCTCTAGACAGTGACTTGAGAGGTCTATGGAGTAGGTGTGTGTGTGTGTGTGTGTGTGTGTGTGTGCGCGCGCGTGCGCTGATATATTGTGTCCCCCAATATACTGTGTCTCCCGATAAAATTTGCCTGGAGATCAGAGGAAAAAGCCAGCCACTATGTAGAAGTCAGGCAATGGCAGCACACACCTTTAATCCTATCACTTGGCAAGCAGGGATCTGTCTGGATCTCTGTGAGTTCAAGGCCACACCAGGGAACAGAGCCAGGCATGGTGACACACGTCTTTAATCCCAGCACCAACCATAGAGGTCTGGAGGTCTGTACAGACAGACAGGAAGTAACAGAGCTGGGCAGGAAGAGGAAGTGATGTAGCTGGGCTGAGAGAGCAAATGAGAGAACAGAACAGAAAAGCATATAGGTGTGGGTAGACAGGAAGCAGCTCGCTTTGGAAACTGCGGAGTTGGTGAGGTGAGGTTGGCTGTGGATTTCCCTATTTCCCTGATCTCTCAGGTTTTCACCCCATATCTGGCTCCGTGTTTTTTTATTTAATAAGACTGTTTAGAAATTCATCTACTTTGTGTGTGTGTGTGTGTGTGAGAGAGAGAGAGAGAGAGAGAGAGAGAGAGAGAGAGAGAGAGAGAGAGAGAGAGAGAGAGAGAGAGAGCAATGGGCAACAGGCTCACTAGATGTATGCGTGCTCAAGACCAGAAGGCATTACCAGGTAAGGGCAGGGGACCTCACAAGTCACTGGCCTCACAACTTTCCTGTCTCACACTGATAAGGCAGCCACCAACACCAGCAGATGTGAAGAACTCAGGAAGCTGTAGGAGGACACCAGAAGGAACTCCCACAGAGCCCACCCACCTCCCAAGCAAGCACTTTAGTGGCAAGTCCTACCTATCTACCCCCCCCCCCCCCATCCCTCCAGCCACTTCTGACTGGTTCCCAGACCGGAGCCTAGCTTGAGAAGTTACTTCTTTTTCTATTGTCATCTACTCTTGCAACTGGGACCAGAAGAGCAGCTGTGCATGGGGCTTAGGAGTCCTGGCACCTTTCAGCTGTTTGCATAGAGCTTCTGCAGCACACGGAGGGAGCAGCCTGGAGGGTGACGAGGCCACGAGCTGGACGGAAGCCGTTTCTTTGCGCTGTTTCCAGTTTTGCTCCTTTCCAGAGACAGGAAATAAAGATTTTCTGTTATGTTCCCCCCTCACCCCTTTTCTTTCTTGACACTGTCTCATGTAGCCCAAGCTGGCCTCAAACGTGCTCTGTAGCCAAGGAGTCCTCGAAATTCTTACCCTCTTTGTCTCTGCCTCCCAAGTGCTGGGGTTACTGGCATGTACCACCATGCCCAGTTTCTGTGGTATTGGTGCTCAAGCCAGGGCCTTGTGCATGCCAGGCAAGCACTCTACCAACCGGGATATATCTCCAGGCCATCTCACCTTCAAACACAAAGAGAAGGAGGTAGATTCACAGGTGAACGACAGGAAACAAAGGACACACAACGACTTGGGAAAGTTTGGGAGCCCTGTCTGAGGGTCACATGTTTCCTAGCCTGGCTCCTGAGGTTCTGCCACCTCCCTCTGTCCTAGTTCAGCAGGTGGCCCCTTTTGGGTGAATCCATGAGGCTGACACATGACTGGAACTGGGACCCCTGAGCTGGGCAGGACGCTGCACCTCAAAGTCCCAGCCTCAGGTTTATGGTTTTAGGAAGGCTGTCCCAGGGTGTGCAGAAACATCCAGATGTGGAAATCACAGAGTGCTGACCCCACTGGTAAAAGTGATTGCAGCTCCTCTTCAGAGAGTGCCACTGTTTCCGTGGCCCTCTCCTGGAGACCTGCCTTCAGGCTGGCGTGGTGTGGGAGGCGTGGCTGGTGGATGTGGGTCACCGGAGGAGGGCTCCTGAGAGCTAAGGCAAGATCTATGGCTCAGCCCTGCTTCTGGTGAGTTCTCTGCTTCCTGATATACTGAGATGTGACAAGTCATGCCACAAAGCTCCCATTGCCTCCGCTGAGCCCCGGCTGTCAAGCCGGCTTCCTCGCCACGTTGGACTGTAATCTTTCAACTGTGAGCCAAAGAAATCCTTCTGCCCTTAAGTCACCTCTGACAGCTAGTCTGTCACAGACAACAAAAGCGGGCTGTAAGGTAATCTTCACACTAATCCATGGGGTGGGTACAACCATCACTCCCACTGTATAGATAAGCACACCGGACAAGACACAAAGGGTCATTTGTTCACACAGCGGGGAGATGGAAAAGCCAGGTGTCACGAATCTCATGCCCTGAACTCCGAGCCAGTGGCCGGAGCTGAGAGAAACTTTTAAAGCCTCCTGGGGCAGATGAGGAATCGGCAGCTCAGAGACACGCACTGAGCTGGAATGATCTGATGTCTAGGCCACCGGGGTAAACTGAGACCTGCTGCCTGTGTCCGGGGGGCTGGTCACGTTACAAGAGCATCCTGACCCCAGGGTGTAATCTCTCAAGAGCTCCAGTACAAACCCCTCTCTCTCTGCTTCTCCTCCCTGGCCCCAGCTCTGCGTTCTCAATGGAGCTGATCAAGCACAGATGACCCATGGCCGAATGTTTTGCTGACGCCCGCTGTTGTCCCCACTCAGCTCAGAGGGTGACTGTCTCCGTGGAGTCCGTCTTTCCCATGCAGAACTCCGAGGACCTAAGACTTTGCACAGCCTTTGAGCCCCTTTAGGCAACCCGTGCTTAGGAGATACTGGGTGGCCTCGGGTACAGCCAGTGGTCATCAGATGCCCAGCAAAGCACGAGTTTGGGAACTAGACAGGTCTGGTGTTTGAAGACAGAGGATCTAGAAAACAAATAAACAAAAAAAAGACTTAATTTTAGTAGTTGTGGGCTTGTGTGAAGATGTACAAATACACTTTGAATTTCCTGGTATTGGGGGGAGCACCCTTTGTTCTCCCATACTGCCTTGGGGGGGTCTTAGAATGTGACATAGCCCAGGGGTACATTCAGTGTCAGCCAGGATGCCACTGTAGAGCCAAGAGTGGCTAGGGCAGCCATTTAGCAACTTCGTTTTGCATTTTCCTCTGCGGGAGGGGGTGGGGTGGGGGGAGGGCAGGAGTGTGCTGAGTCCTCCACCCTGGCGAGTGGAAGCATTAAACATTGATGGCCTTTTCTTTTTGAAGCCATTTTTGTGTGAAGCATGCAGCTTGGCTGGCAACTCCCGCCCCCCTCCTGCTCCCCCCCCCCCCCCCCCCCCCCCGACTGCAGATGAGTCGGTTCTCTTCTCTTCGCTCAATCTCTCCCGATGCACCTTTTTCTGCTCAAAGGCCACTCACAGGCTTCCTTGGTCAATTCATCTAGGGCCTTGCTGGGCCAGGAAGGGGCTTAGAAGCCGGAACTTCACTGGGAGCTGACATTGCCCACCATGGGCTTCCAGGAGTGTCGGGCTGGGCTAGCAGGAGAGTAGGCAGACGTTTACTGGGGCCACAGTGGCCTCAGGATCACACCCCACTGGGCCGGTCTCCAGCTGTGTGGCTTCCAGCAGGTCCTGAGCCTCTCTAAGCTGCTCCTTCCTCCTCTGTGAAGGCGGGCAATGGGCCTGAAGGGAGCTGGTGTAAGGATTAAGATGATGGTTTTATCAGCTTAGCCCATGACAGATGCTATGAGCTGAATTATGGCTCCCATAATTCACATCTGGAAGTCCTAAGCATGACAGCCATGGTATTTGAACAGCATAGGTCTGAGGACAGAATTAGGTTTAGGTGAGGTCATACCAGTAGAGGCCTCCTGATAGGATTAGAAGATGAGGTCAGTGCCGTCTAGGTCTCCACTGGTCATGTGAGAAGAGAGCTGTCTGCAAGCCAAGGAGTCTGAGTTCTCTGAAGGATCTGACCATGCTGGCACCAGAACTGTGAAGGAATACATTCCTGCTTGTTTAAGACACCCGGCCTGTGGCATTTTGGTATATCAACAGCAGTTTGGGCAGACTACTATAGTAAACAGTTGATTCAGGGTAGTGTTATTTGTAGACTACACATGGATCTATTTTCCTGGATGGGTGAGAAACTTCCAGAAGGCAAGCACTGAGGCAAGCTAGGTACTCATTCTAGATCCCCTTCAATGGCTTAGTCAAGACCTGAGCCCATGGTACAATCTTCATAAATGATTATCGAGTGACTGGTGGACGGATGGATAGGCTGAAGAAGGGACAATAGATCCTATACTCTAATCCACAGATGGCCCAAAGGAAATTTCCATGTGTTTAAGGTCACAAGGACCTATGAGATGGCAATGGGGTAGATCTGGTAACACTTGGATAATTTACTTTACTTTCTGAGAGATGTCATGGGGGACACAATGGAGGCAGGCAAGGATGGGAAGAGCATTGCAACTTGGGGTGCCACTTGCCTTGGGCTAGGTACAGATCCATCTTCTAATAATGCACCTTGCACCCCACGCCCCTCACCTGCATTGAGCCGTACGTACAGCTCCCTTCAAACAATGAAGTAAGTTTCTCCCCCATTAGCAGCTTCTTGCTGACTTCCCCTTTTGTGATTCATTTCTGTTCAAAGTTCTCCAGGACAGATCAGGGAATGGGAGGCGGGGCAACCATCCTGGAAGGACTGGTTTTGGGTGCACGTGCAGTAAAGCAGACTGTGTTTTCTGAGTGAACTTTTAGGGAAACACCCCTATTTACCATCTTATGCCTATGCATAATTGAGTGTGCATATGATTAAAGTCAGATGCATCATGGGAAGGGATATATGCCTTGCCCCTGACCATGCCAAATAGTTTAACCTCAGCAGTAGTTTAACTCAAGCTAGACACTAAAAATGCTAAAGTCATTCTCAAAAGCACTACATTCTTATTCTGAACAGAAGGCATAGGAGCCGTCCTGACTGGCAGGAGTTTGTATATGCATGCATTGTATATGTATATATACACATGCATTGTGTATATATACACACATGCAATATATATATATATATATATATATATATATATATATGACATTACACTTGACCTTATTACTTTATATATATGACATTACACTTGACCTTATTACTTTGCTGGACAAGTTCAGCTGAAAATCTCCTGCTGGTCTCCCCTGTACTTTGCCATGTGGACTCTCTTCCCTTGCTGATTTTAATCCTTATCCTTAAGGATGAAATAGTAAATTAAAAGATTAAATAGAACAAATGGTTATGACCAGGACAACAGCTTTTTCATTCTGCGAGTCCTCCTTGGGAGCTACTGAGGTCACGGGAGGGACCCTGAACATACTAAGGCAGGAGCGCTGGTCAGAGTGGATCTTGAGGGAGCAGAGGAGTGGACTGGCAGATGGATGGAGGTTAGGGCAGAGGGGATGTGGCTGATAGAGGAAGAAGTAAATGCAGAGGCCACTGGGAAGAAAAGGACCAAAACTTTAAAAATTACATGTGGTTTTTTTTTTTTTTTTTTTTTTTCCGAGACAGTGTTTCTCTGTGTAGTTTTGGTGCCTGTCCTAGATCTCACTCTGTAGACCAGGCTGGCCTTGAACACGCAGAGATCCGCCTGGCTCTGCCTCCCAAACGTTGGGATTAAAGGCATGCCCCACCACTGCCTGGCTGCATGTGTTTTTTAAAAAGAAAATGAAGGGAGAGAGGCCATCAGGGGTCAGATCTTGCAGGGTCCCCAAAAACATGTAAAAAGATAGGATCTGCCAGAGTCATAAGTCATGAGAATGCTGAGAAGTTTTGAAGTATTTCCCCCTCTTATTTACTTTTTAATTAAAAAATTTTAATTGGGCTGGGCATAGTGGCTCACACCTTTAATTCCAGCACTTGGGAGGCAGAGGCAGGAAAATTTCTATGAGTTCAAGGCCACCCAGCTCTACAAAGTGAGTTCCAGGACAGTCAGGGCTCCACAGAGAAACACTGTCTTGAATTAAAGGCATGTGCCACCACTACCTGACAATTTTTTTTTAATGTACTGTGTACGTGATGGGGGCTGGGGGGGTCTCATGCCATGGTAAGCATGTGGAGGTCAGAGGATAACTTTGTGGAGTTCGTTCTCCCTTTTGGGAGAACTCAGGTGGCCAAGCTTTCTTGGGAAGCACCTTTTCCTGCTGAACCATCTTACCAGATCATCTGTTGTTAATTTGAGACAGAGTTCCACTCAGGGTCCCTGAACTCACTCTGTAACCAGGCAGTTCTCAAACGTACAATCTTTCTTTCTTTCTTTCTTTCTTTCTTTCTTTCTTTCTTTCTTTCTTTCTTTCTTTCTTTCTTTCTTTCTTTTTTTGGAGCTGAGGATCAAACCCAGGGCCTTGTGCTTGCTAGGCAAGCACTCTACCACTGAGCTAAATCCCCAACCCCACATACAATCTTTCTGTCATAGCTTCCCAAGGAGCTGCAGTCACAAGCCTGAACCACCAGACTTACAAGGCATCTATGTATCTTACTGTCTTAGTTACTTTTCTGTTGCCATGAAGAGACATTATGATGAAGGCAACTTATAAAAGAAGGAATTTATTAGGGCGTACAGAGTTCATCTGTGACCATCATGGCAGGGAGCATGGCAGCAGGCAGGCATGGCACTGGAGCAGTAGCTGAGCACTCACAACTTGAAACAACCACCACAAGGCAGGGAGGGAGGGAGGGAGGGAGGGAGGGAGGGAGGGAGGGAGGGAGGGAGGGATGGGGGAGAGAGAGAGAGAACTAACTCATAATGGCATAAGGATTTTTAAACCTCAAGGCCCACCCCCAATGACACATTTCCTCCAACAAGGCCATACTTCCTAATCCTTCCCAAACAGTCCTGTCAACTGGGGACCAAGTATTTCAGCACACGAACTACTTATGGAGGCCATTTGCATTCAGACCACCACACTTACATCTGCCAAGGCTGTTAGTCCACAAATGATGGAAGAGAGTGAAGCTGAAATGGTTAAAGTGGCAGTCACCAAGGTCCTGAACCAAGGCAGGTACTAAGAAGAGGGCCCATTTGGGAAACCCAGAGGTGTAGACACAAAAGGATTCGGTGATAGACTGATTATGGAAAGGGGTGAAGATGGTGGTCATGGAGGCCTTGGTGGGCCGTGGTGGTGTTGACTAGAACATGACACTCTAAGGAGGAACTGGGTTTTGGGTTCAGAGTCTATGTTTTTGGTCTCGTCTGTGTTGCTATAATCAAGAGCCTCAAAGGCAATGGCATTATTTGATAGTACACCTCCTTTTCCGGTTACGGTCTAGACACTCTGGCCGATAGTGTGACCATTCTCATGCAGGAAACCACACACCCAGGAGTCTCTCCTCTTGCTGCCCTGCCAGTGCGTACGTACAGTTCTTGCCTGTGGGGCTGGAGCTGGCTCACTGTTATTGCAGAACGCTCAAGGAGGAGGAAAGAGTTCAAGTTCAAATCAAATGCTCCAAACGTGCAGTGAAGACTCACGTTGCACAAAGCTCTTGAATGAGCAAGAACTTGAACTCACTGCTGCCAATGGACTGGTGGGTCTGCCGCTCCATTTGGAGGAAATCATGACTAGGCAGATTACAATTCCCTTAGTGTCAGCAATTCTGAGCTTAAGGTATAGACGCCTGGGGTTGCTAGAAGGCAACAGCCAGTAAGATGAGGTGTGACAGAGACCCAGGTCAAAGAGTACCCATTGATGTTAACAACTGACAGGCGATGAAGCAATGCCACAAACAATAATTGATGATTACAGCTGAGGAACGGAGGGCAGGAAAGGAAGGACAGACAGCTAGCACAGGCCATTCCTGTGACATGCTTAGCTTAGAAAGGAAGGTCACAGGCTGGGGAGACGGCACAGTGGGTAAAGACAACCTGAGTTCAAGTCCAGGAACCCACATGGTGGAGCAAACCAACTTAAGTTGGCCTCTGAACTCCATACACATGCATTTGCCCCTTCCTCATACAAATGAATAAATAAAAAACGTGGTTGAAAAAAATGAAAAGGCCAGGATTGGTAATCCAGAAGGGCGTAGGGTAAAGGAAGATTAATTTTGCTGTTTTAAGAGATAAGTTGAATATACTTACACACTTGAGCAAGACTCAAGAAGAGGGCCAGCAAGACGGCTCAGCAGGGGGTGAAAAGTGCTTGCAGCCTAACGGACAGCCTATCAGCCTAAGTTCAAGTCCCAGAACCCACACAAAGATGGAAGACAAGAAATGACTTCACAAAGCTGTCCTCTGACCTCCACAGAAGTGCCGTGGTACATGCCCCCTTCATATACACACAGGGCAGGAACAGTCAGAGCAGATGAGAGGGCTGGCATCTGACAGGAGGAAGGCTAGCTACCATCTCTGCCTAGGCAGGGAAGAGGAGGATCATGGAACAGATTAGTGTGTAGGTGCGAGAGAGATCGGAGCTGTTACCTTCCAAAGCCTCTCGTTTCCTTGGTGACCTAAGACATCAGGTCAAGTGCTGATGAGCCCAGGAGTATAGGGAAGGCTCCAAGGGACTAGCAAAGCCAATATGGCTGTTGTGAGGATGGGGATGACTGCTTAGAGGGAGCATCAAGAATAACTGCTGGGAGGCAGTGAAGTGCTGAGGCACATCCAGGAGCCCTGCCTGTATTAATTTTCTATTGCTCTGGGAACAAATTGTCACACACTCAGTGGTTCAATACCATCTATTATTTCACAGTTCAAGCTGCTTTGCCCAGCTAAAAGGAAGATGGCCACGGGGCTGCGTTACTCCTGAGGCTCGGGGGAAGAAAACAAACACTCCATGCCTCTCCACCCTCTGAAGGCCACCTCTGTCTCATGGCCCCTTCCATCTTCAAAGCCAGCAATCCTGTTACTCTGTCCTTCACTTCCAGCCCATTCCTGGATCTTCCACTTCTTGCTTTCCTTTACAAGGACCCCCGTGATAACACTGGGGGCACGTGGGTAAACCAGGGCAATCTCCATGCCTCAAAATCTTCAACATTTAAAAAACGACTTACTAGATTATTTATTTGTATGTACATATATGTATCAACATAAGTGAGGGGGCCAGAGAGTTGTGAGGCCAGGGAGTCAATCAGAGTGAATTACCTCACGGACACTGATCCTCCCTCATGTGATGGGGGTATTGGTGGGGGCATAAAGGAAGCCTGGTGCCAAAGGCACCACCTCCAGCACACATGCAAGAGTAGTGGAGACATAGTTAGGGGATGGTAGACAGGAAAGATTTATGGTGGTTCATTCATGGCTGTCTGCCTCTACCTGTAACTCTAAGTCTGGGAGTTCATGACCCTCTATTTCCAGACTTCTGCTCCTAAGATCATCTTGCCAGTTTTGTTGGAAGCTACATGTCTCAGGCATGTCTGTCCCAGCATCTTTTTGGACTCTACATGTAGTTTTCTTTTTCTTTTCCTTTTACTCTTTAGGGACCCTCCACCCAACTCCCAAATAAGTACACAGAGACTCTTTCTTACTTCAGAATGCCCAGCCTCAGCTTGGCTTGTTTCTAGCCAGCTTTTCTAACTTGACTTAAATTATCCTATTTCTCTTTTTCTATGTTTTGCTTCTGGGTTTTTTACCTTTCTTTATTCTCTATATCTTTCTTTCCTTCTTACTCCACAGCTGACTGTGTGGCTGGCCCCCGGAGTCCTCCAGCCTTCTCCTTTTCTTGTTCCTCCCTTCTTCAAAGCCTAGATGTCTCCTCCTATTTATTCTCTCTGCCTGGCAGCCCCGCCTGCCTAGTCTCTTTCCTGCCTAGTTATTGGCTGTTCAACTCTTGATTAGATCAATCAGGTTTTTTAGGCAGGCAAAGTAACACAGCTTTACAGAGTTAAACAAAGGCAACTTAAAAGAATGCAGCACATCTTTGCACCATTAAACGAATATTCCACAGCAGAAATGAATGTAACACATCTTAAACTAATATTCCATAACACCTACACGTCCCCAGTTCTCCCTTTTTCCTCACCACATACCTCCTGGGCTGGGCAGCCAAGGCTGCTGACTGGAAAACTGGGTAGGGGCCTTTCCAGGGCGGGTAGCTTTCTTCAGAGAGGCCTGGGGGAGGCAGGGTCTTTACAGGAGGGTGTGGAATCATTTCTCCAGGTAGGTGGAGAGAGACGTGGTGAAGACAGTTGAAGATGTGGGGAGGTCCAGAGAGCACAGTGGAAATGGAGGATGGGTGGGAGGCTAGCTCCAGAGCAGGGTCCTAGAGACAGGCCAGGTTGTCAAAACAACCACAGCAGTATCTCTGCCACCACACCTTCTGGGACTGCCGTCCCCAGTCCAGAGCTCCAAGTGAGAGCTCAGCAGATCTCCACCAAATACATTATGAGAATCCTGGTTCTCGGTGCCACTCAGGTGTCATCCTCTGGCAAGCAAATAGCCATGTTCAGCAACAGGACACCACTCAAATACTCTCTCTCTATTGTTGGTGGCCACTAAACACTGGTGTTAAGTTGAGCCCATAGCTCAGTGGTAAAGCCCCTTCGTTCATGTTTAGCATGCTTGAGGCTCTGGGTTTTATTCCCAGCACAGCAAAACAAAAATACATTTTTGGGGAAAGTTTTCAATTAGCAATAATCACGCCTCAGATAAACCTCATTGGCTACGATACTGCCACTGCGCAAAGCTGCAAAAATCCATTTTTAAAGAATACTTAAAGGTGTGGGGAGGGGGCTGAGCATATGGCTCAGTTGGTAGAGCACTAACATAGCATGCATGAAGCCTTGAATTCAATGCCCCCCTGCATTATATAAACTGGATGTGGTGGTATATACCTGTAAAGCCAACATTTGAGAGGTGGAGGCAGGAGAATCCGAAGTTTGAAGTGATCCTCAGCTACGGCTACACTGTAAGTTTCCAGGCCAGCCAGGGACACATGAAACCTTGTTTAAAAAAAAAAAAAGCTGTGGGAAGAGTGTCATGATCAAAATCAGCAAATAGAAAAAGAGATAGCACCTGAAGCCGAGCTCCCCTAGCCCCTTTTATAGGTGCTGAAATATCAACTGCTTTTTTCTTGGGTAAAAGGACTTTTGACTGATACTTTTTCTTCTTTAAAATTTTCTCTCTCTCTGTTTTATCTCTTTGTATGGTGTACTTGTGTACGTGTGCATGCACGTGCACATATGTGCAAGTATGTACACATGTGTATGTATGCAGAACCAGAGGTCGGCCCTGAGTGTCTTTCTCTACCGCTCTTCATCTTTGTTTGAGACAAGGTTTGCTGAACTTGGAGCTCACTGATTGAGCCAGACTGGCCGGCTGGCTGTCAAGCCACAAGGATCTACCTGTCTCAGCCCATCTCAGCCTTGAGGTGACAGATAAGCACTGCCACATCTGGCTTTTTTACATGGGTTTTGGGGATCCTAAAACTCAGGTCTCCTGACAGGTCAATCCCTTATAATTTTCTATTTTTTTAAAGGTAAATGTATTAACCATAGACTTTTGAAAACAGAAGTGTACTGTTGGTTT
Organism: Peromyscus eremicus; assembly: GCF_949786415.1. NCBI lineage: Eukaryota > Metazoa > Chordata > Mammalia > Rodentia > Cricetidae > Peromyscus > Peromyscus eremicus. The sequence continues at coordinate 89,694,999 of NC_081423.1, forward strand.
TTAGATGGACGTATCTATTGCAATTTTATTTGTAGGTTCTGGGCGTTCCTCAGGATCCAAGGCTGGGCAGGGCAAGCCCCTCCCCTGCAGACATAAGCACGTGGTGGTAACTCTCCTGGACTGCAGACTTTGGCTTCTGAGGTCGCTTCAGCAGTTTTGTTGAAAGCTGCAAGTTTAAAAATATCTCTGCCGAGAGTATCTACTCTACCTCCCCTCTGGATTCTAAGCGCCCCCTCCCCCATCTTGGGAGCAGAGAAGCCAGGTGCTGTATCTGGGACCTGCAACAGGGACCTGAAGTCAAGTGTTTCATTCTGGGCTCTCCTCCCTCCCTAGAAGGCAGCTCCAGTGACTCCACTTGGGTGACACAGGACAGGTACGCTCCTGGTACAGCTACCCTTCTGTCACTGCTGGGCTTTTTCAGCCGTGTGTGAGCTTTATAAAGCCAGAAGTTCCCCCATGGGGTAATAGAAGTTTATGGATGGGCCCTGCAAGTACCCTAGTCATTACTACCCCAAAGTCTCAGGGACATGGAAGTTGAACTAGGTGTTGGTCAGTGGAACTGGCCACAGGAGGACTCAACCAGATGCAGGTACACTGTCTAAGAGTAGTGTGCACCTGCAGGTCTAGTCCTCAGACTCTCCCCCTCAAGAGCTGTTCTAGAACAACCCAACACTGGAAACTCCTTGAGAGCTGTCAGTTAACCCTCTTTTTTATTTATTTGTTTGTTTGTTTATTATTTTATGTGCATTGGTGTTTTGCCTGCATGTATGTCTATGTGAGGGCGTCAGATCCGCTGGAACTGGAGCCACAGACAGCTGTGAATTGGCATGTTGGTGCTGGGACTTGAACCCTGGTCATCTGGAAGAGCAGCCAGTGCTCTTAACCACTGAGCCATCTCTCTAGTCCCCTCAGTGAACACTTTTTTTATTTGTATTCATTTTACATACCAACCACGGATCTCCCTCTCATCCCTCCTCCCATCCCCTCCACCCCCCCCCCCCCAATCCCCTCCTTTAAAAGGGTAAGGCCTCCCATGGGGAGTCAGCAAAGCCTGGTACATTAAGTTCCCCCATGGGGTAATAGAAGTTTATGGATGGGCCCTGCAAGTACCCTAGTTGCAAGTCCCAACCCCCCCATCCCACCCCCACCACACACATCAAGGCTGAACAAAGTGTCCCACTATAGGTAATGAGCTCCCAAAAGCCAGCTCATGCAGGAGGCATAGATCCTGATCCTACTGCCGGGGGCCCCTCAAACAGGGAGAGATCCTGATCCTACTGCCGGGCGCTCCTCAAACAGACCAAGCCACATAACTGGTGCTTATATGCAGAGGGTCTAGTCTGGTCCCATTCAGTGAACACTCTTGAGGATTCAAATGCAGTCTTTAAAAAAAATGATTTGGTTTATTATTTTAACTATGTGTAGATGTTTGTGTCCGTGTGTGGGTATGTACACATGAGTGTAGGTGTTTGCAGAGGCCAGAGGCATCTATCCGATCTCCTGGCGCTGGAATTACAGCTTGTAAACCACCTTACGTGGATGCTGGGAACTGAACTCAGGTCCTCAACAACAATAGTACATCTCTTAACCATTGTGTCATCCTTCCAGACCCTCAGATGAAGTGTTTAAACTGGGTACTTTACAGCATTTCCTTGTTTAAAATTTAAATCATTCTCTCAAAGGAAGATCCTGGTGGCAACCTCTTCCTTGGATGGCGGGAATGGGGGGCTGTGATAGCTGCTCACTGCTGCTGCCCTAGGGGGAAGGCAGGAGGAACTGAGGTTTTATTGGGATCTTTCCTGGCCCTTGGCCACATCACTGCAGCTGCTGGATGTGGGCAGAGGAGGAAGACACCACTGTGCAGTATGCCCATGTGTCACGCTGGGTTTGTTCAATTCTACTAATATTCTGTTCCTAAAATCCAGGGACAAAGACTTCAAGGAGCCTCTCCATCCTTCACCCACGATGGGCCATTTTCCCATGTCCTTCTTCAACTCCCAATTTCTATTTTGGAAATGTGTGGCTCAACAATGATGCAGAAATCCTAATGTGGTAGGAAAAAGGGACTTGAAGAATTAAAAAAAAAAAGTGTGTGTGTGTGTGTGTGTGTGTGTGTGTGTGTGTGGTTTTTTTGTTTGTTTTTTTGTATTTTTCAAGACAGAGATTCTCTGTGTAACAGTTCTGGCTGTTCTGGAACTTGCTTTGTAGACCAGGCTGGCCTCAAACTCAAAGAGATCTACCTGTTTCTGCCTTTGGAGTGCTGGAATTAAAGACATGCACCACCACAGCCCAGCTAAAAACATGTTTTATGTTCATGGTCTAGACTAGACACAAGTACCCCAGAGCTGCTGTGTCATCTTGCGTGAGTGATCACCCCTTTCTGTGCCTTGGATTTCTGCCCTGAAGTTGGTCTTGCTTGGGTTTACTGATGTTTGAAACAGACCATTCTGAGGGCTGAGAGGCTATTCTGGGCACTCTACAAGATTTAGAAGCATCCTTGGTCACTCCCAGAAGACCCAAATGCACCCGCTTCAAGCAGAAATGTCTCCAGACATTGGCAAGTGTCCCTTGCAGTACAGAATCTCTTCTCCCATTGGGCAGGTGATGTGTCTCCCATTTAATAGTTAAGAAACTTAAAAGAATGCTTTCCTTTTACTTCTTCCACATTCTCTCTCTCTCTCTCTCTCTCTCTCTCTCTCTCTCTCTCTCTCTCTCCATCTTCGAACTTGATTCTTCTATGATGAGCAGGTGGTAATGAGGTGAGGCCAGGCCTTCTGGTCATGTGTTCAATGGTGGTGTGCTCATGTGTGATAAAGGCCTAAGCTCAAACCTATTCCTCACTTGGGAAGAGGGTGACACAGGCTCATTTTATACAAAGGACATCTGGAGCCCAAATGAGGCCAGATATCATGTAGGATCCCAAGAAGGGGCTTGGGACACATAGAGGTTGGTGCTGTCACAAAAATTTTACTTCTAAGTGAGCATGCCTCAAAAAGTTTGGGAGTAGGAAGGCAGAAGAGAGAGGTACCAAAAGGTGTCCACCAGGGGCAGAGACTGGTCAGCTGTTCCCCAAACTCTTTTCTCCTCCTATAGATTACATTCCTACTGTGGTAGTTGAAATGAAAATGCCCCCCCCCCAAGCTCATAGGGAGCGGCATTATTGAAGGTGTGGCCTTGTTGGAGTGGGTGTGGACCTGTTGGAGGAAGTATGTCACAGGGGATGGGCTTTGAGGTTTCAGAAGCTCAAGCCAAGCCCAGTGTCACTCTCTCTTCCTGCTGCCTGCCAATCCAGATGTAGAACTCTCAGCTACCTCTCCAGCACCATATCTACCTGCATGCTGTCATGCTTCCTACTATGACAATGGACTAAACATCTGAAACTGTAAGCAAGCCCCAATTAAATGTTTTCCTTTATGAGAGTGCTGGGTGGTGGTGGCACACGCCTTTAATCCCAGCACTCAGGAGGCAGAGGCAGGTAGATCTCTGAGTTCAAGGCCAGATTCCAGGACAGCCAGGACCACACAGAGAAACCCTGTCTCCAAAACCCAAAAGCCAAAAAGAAAAAAGAAAAAAAAGCGTTGCCGTGGTCATGGCATCTATTCACAGCAGTAACCCCAAGACAACTACTTTCTCTTGGATGTATTGATGACGTTATTGAGTTCTGGCTGATGGAGTGTGGACAGCTGGTCACAACTTCCTGGTCCAATAAAACTCAAATCATCTACTCTCATCTTCCACCTGCCTCAGGGGAACCTCCACAGCCTGGGCCTCTGAGTGTCTACACTGACAGCATAGACCAGGGTCTGCTCCACACTCCACTGGGTGCACTTAGTATGAGAAATGACATTCTTTCATCTTCAGCATTTACACTGGGGGCTGTTGAGTGTGTGGTCGGCCTACTCTTAAGTAACAGCAAGGCTAGAATGGTGGCCACTGAGGTGGCCTATGGCTAGGCTGTGTTTCCTTTTCCTTCTTTCATAAATAAATGTCTGTGTGTGGGAGTGGTGGTTTACATGTGTGCGCGTATGCATGGAGACCATCTGCGGGAACCCTGTCCTCCTCCTCTGAGGCATGGTCTCTCATTGACCTTGGAGGTCATCTGATCAGCCAGACAGAGCACCAGAGATCCTCCTGTCTCTGCCTTCCCAGCACTGGGATTGTCAGTGCCCCCACCTTAGACTTGGGGTTTTTAAGTGGGTGCTGAGGATCGAACGCAGGTCCTCATGCTTGCGAAGCACTCTACTAACTGAGCCGTCCCCCTACCTGCAGCCCTGGAGCTTATTTTCATTAAGGAACTACAACATTGATTTCTGTGTTGGTTCTAACAGACCTAGCTCTGCAAGTTATCCGACGCAGCGATTTTAGCTGAACTAAACACGTGACCACGTGACTGCGGGAGGTGGTGGCAGGTCCCTAAATGCAGCCTGGCACGGGATTCGGCCCAGGAGGGCTGGACAGCTTCTGCTGAGCCAGGGTTTCCTCCAGGCTAAGAATAAACCATAGACACGGGCCTTTTGGCACAAGGTGCCAGCTCCAGGCAGAACTGGCTCCAAGCTGGCAGCACAGCTGGTCTTCAGCCTGGTCACTGGTGGAACCCAGCAAAAGCCCGAACTCCCCAGGCTGTGGGTCCTGGTGGCTCAGCAGACCTGGGGACATGCTTTTGTAAGAGGACTAAGAAACCAGAACACAGTGCTGTCCCCACACCTCTGTGCCAGCTTGTCTAAACGCATTGCCCTGGTTTCTTAGCCCTCTTTCTTCTGCCTTAGAAGGGCGCCTAGGAAAACAGGTGTCTCTGGGTTTGCTGATTTCCCACGGCTCAGGGAGTTCAGGCTTTTGCCGAGTCCCACCAGTGTCTTGCTCAGCTGCTCCGAGCTTATCCATGGAAAAGCGTCTTAGCGGTACCTTCTCCAGAGGTCAAAGCCCAACCTGGTCCTCAGAGTCAAGCCAGAGTCTTGTCCACATGGTGTCCGCCCTTACCCTGTCACCCTCCTTCTCTTGGATGACCCACACAATTCCTACACCTGGGATACCAGACCCCCGGAAGGACCCCAGGGAAGCACTCCTCCACCTATCATATCAAAAAGAGAACATTTTAAAAATGTTTTTATTTAATTAAAAAAAAAGAGAGAGACAGAACTAAGAACCCCAAACCACTGGTGGGTACAGGATCACAGGGGCTTAACTGGTGAGACACACAGGGGAGGAGATGGGACAGAGGAGGGGTGGGAAGATGGGCTCAGGCCTCATGTCCCTTCAGAGAAGGAGCCAGATCTGAGCCTGTCAGCGGTACGGTCCAGCTCTACTCCCTTTCCCACAGGAAGGGCAAGCTAGTGACCAGGGTCCCCAGAGTGAGGCCAACAGTCAGTGGGAGAAAGGCTGTAGGGCCGGGCAGCTGAGGCTTTTCTCCGTGTTCTACCCTGCCTCTTCTTCCTTTTCCTTCTGGCTCTCTCTTGTCCCCGCAGGGGGCCTGTGTACTCTGCCTAGGACTGGACAAGAGGTAGGATTCATCAGAACACGGCTTTCTCATGTGGAACCGTGGAAACCTCTGGAACTACAGTTGGGAAGATGACTTGTGTGCAGAAGAGACATGAGACAGGTCTCGGGTCTCCCTGGGGGTCGGGGCTTCCTTCAGCCTCCAAAGATGTTAGTGTGGTAGAGGAGGGGTGGGGGAGGTGGGCAGGGTGAGGGCCTGCGGCAGGGACAGACCACACGTCTTGACACTGGTGCTCACTCACTGCTGTGCGTGCTTTGACACACGCTGAGGAGCCAACCTGGCCCGGAGGGGATGGTTCTGAGCAAGAACGAAGGAGCCCCGACATGCTCACATCTCAGCTCACCAGCTCATGGGCAGTCGGCTGGAGCTACGACATGGGATGTCTTTCTTTAGAGAGTGTGCGTGTGTGTGTGTGTGGGGGGGGGGGGAGGGAATGAAGGGCAGGCAGGGAAGGACAAATGGACCTGGGTCTGAACTCCGAGTCAGCCTAGGGGGCTCCATGAACAGGTGACTGAGGTAAGAACTGGCTTGTCACTTCTAGGTGAGACAGTTACTGGGGTCACAGAGGACTGTTCAAGATTGGATTAAGAAGTCTCAAAAAGTAAGAAACAATTGATCCTTAGAAAGCACGCGTGTTATAGAAAAGGGGGTAAGTTCCACTTTCTGGAGAGTTCTTTCTAATCTGGACACACTCACATGGTGTTTGCTCACCTCGAGAGGGAAAGGGGGAACGGCGGAACAAACTGTGAAACACAGACCTGATCCTCAGATTCAGGTAAAGTGAGAAAGCCCAGGATGGCCCCTTGAGTCAAATGTCCACAGAGTCCTTTGGGTGTCGGCAGAATAAATTAGGACAGGAGTCGGGGGAGACGCCATTGCTACTTTTTAGGATGAGGAGTTGAGTGTGGCTTGCTCTGCTGCTGCTGATTCTCGGTGCGCCACCTTTCAGAACCACTTGGAAACGGATGCTCTTTCTTTGTTCTTTTCCGTCTCCGCTCACCCTCGGTTCCCCTTTCTCATACTGAAGTTTGCACATCTGTCACGGAACACCAGTTTGGAAGTGGGAGTATGGCTCCGCCCCTAGCAGGGTCCCCTGTGGCTCAGGGGACAGTGTGGTTCCTCGGGCAAGTCGGGAAGGACACAGCAAGTGCCTACCTTTCCTCAGACCCATGGAATCCTCCAGATCTCCAAGTTGAGTGAGTACGTCCTGTCCATTCCGAGCTCGGCAGAAACTTCCGGAAGCAGGTAGGAAAGCCTGCAGTCTCTGCCTTTGCCCTGGATCCCTGGTCTCCTGAGGTGGAGAGACGCCAGCCACAGGACAGCTCAAGGCCGAAGCACCAGTTAGCCATAGAGCTTTCTCTTTAGGACAGATGATGTTTACAACCACAGGCTCCACCAGGCTGCCAGACAGAGGCTGAGGGAGGGAGGCAGAGGGGAGTGGAGTGAGCTTCGGCTCATTCTGGGCTCCAGGACACAGGAACTTCCGGGTGGGAAACAGCTGATGGGAGCCCAGAGGTCCCAGTTCTGGAAGAAGCCTTCCTGTGGCCCTGTGCCCAGGGAAGGGGGAAAAGTTTGACATCTTCTGGCATGACTGGTTTCCTGGTTTCCAAGAAGCAGGCTGACGCAGCTTCTGGAAAATTCTTGGGCCTCCTGGGAAATTTCAGGACAGCAATACACCCTGTCTTGGGAGAAAGTTAGCCTTCAGTTTCTACCCTAGCCCTGATTCCAGTCTCCAGGCTCCCTTCACGCTTAGCCAGCCCATGGCATCGTTTGGAGGCTAGGGAGGGTTGCCCTTGGCTCCAGTTCACTGTCTATTATCTTAAGGGTCACCCTGCTGTGTGTCACACAAACAGCCACTCTGGGGGAGGCCGGTGCCGAGACGGGTGGGCAGGTCACACAGGAGTCGTCCGCCGGTTCAGCATGCTGACGTGGAAACCCTCCTTTAGGTCCTGCTGGAAGAAGTCGTGCATCTGCAGGAAGCCAGCATCCTGGTCCGGGCTGTAGCTGGCAGCTGTGGTTACCTTCAGGGGTTCCCTGGACAGCGTGTACATGGACAGCTCACCCATAGGAATGGCCCCAGTGATCTTCAGGCCCACGGGAGACGCATCCCTGGAGGGCGAGGCCTCAGTGGACCTTGAACTGGACCTGGACCGCCGTCGCCGGTACCTGTAGCTCGGCATCCTGGCGTAGGGAGAGGAGGAAGAAGGCTTAAGGAATTCCCGCTTGGTCTTAAACCTCAACTCTTTGTTTTTCTCAATGTAAATGTTTACGGCCAGGACGCCCACGGTCTCCGCCACAATGAATGACAGGGCTCCAAAGTAAAAGGACCAGCCGTAGTTGTAATGGTTCTTTTTGTCTTCGTCACGCTTGTCACTGGGGTCGCCTGTGTTGCTGGAGATGTAGACGATGATGCCGATGATGTTGCTGAGGCCTGAAAGGGAGGTGGGGCGGGAGAGACTAAAGGTCAGACTCACAGCATGACTGACGGGACAGAGGACAGGCTGCTGAATGTGGGATGGTGGCTGGTCTTCTCCCTGAATCTATTAATTATGGTAACTTACTTTTATTTTTTGAGAAAAAGTCTAATGTAGCCTAAGCTTGTCCTGAACCGAGGTAACTGAGGATGATCTTGAACTTCCAATTGATTTTCCACCTCCCAAGGGCTGGGATTACAGGCATGCATTACCACACCTGGCTTGGTAACTAATTTTCCTTCTTTCTACCCTCTTTTCATCCCTTCTTCCCTCCCTCCTTTTTTCCTTTTGATTGGGTCTCATATAACCCAGGCTGGCTCAGACCTCCCTAAGTAGCCGAGGCTGGCTTTGAATTCCTGATCCTCATTTAAAAAAATTATTTTATGTAAATGTGTATTGGTGTCTTGCATGCATGTATGTCTGTGCACGGTGTGTCTGCCTGCAAAGGCCAGAAGAGGGCATTAGATCCTCTGGAAGAGGAGTTACAGATGGTTGTGAGTCACCACGTGTGTGCTGGGCATCAAACTCCAGTCCTCCGCAAGAGAAGCCATGGCACCATCTTTCCCAGTCCGGAACTCCTGATTCTTTTGCCTCCACCTCCCAGCTGGGATTGAGCTGTGCACCACCACGGCCAGCTTGGTGGCTACTTTTCCCTCAAGTCCTGTCCCCCCCGGGTGTTTGTGAGAGATAAGTTCTACATTTCCCAGCAGAACCAGAAATCAGTGATGACCACGTCTCTTAGAACAGTGCAGCATTAACTATAACCCACCCAATCCCCAATATACTTCAGTTCATGTCTAGCTAGCTTGTAACAGCCAACATAATTCTATGCTAAGTAAATGGATGTTATTCTGTCTCTCTACTCCAGTCCCTCACCCCGTCTTTACACGGCAAACACCCTTGGGACTTGGCATCCCAGGAATCTCCAGGTTCTTTCCTGACATCCACCAACTCAGCCAGCTCCCGACCCTGTTACAGGTTTGGAAAGCACCAGAACCTAGTGCTTTGGTTGTACTTCACATACCCGACTGTCTGAGATGAGGTGAAATTCGCACACTATCAAATTAACCTTTCTGAAGGACACAATCCAGTGGCATTTAGTGCACTTGCAATGTGTGCACCCCTTCACAATGTGTGAAATCCCATTTGTAACACTGTCATCTCCTCCAAAGGAAACCCCGTAAAGCAGTCGCTCCCCATCCCCTGCCTCAGTCTTACACATCTATCCTCTTAATGCTAACCATGCACTGATTTCGGACTGCCCTCCCACCAGGGTGCACACTCCTGGCAGTGGAGACCACATGCTCAGGTGCGCCACTATCGCCTCCGCTCCTGTCCCCGAGGGGTAGCCCCCACTCACCTGCGGCCACAAAGAGGATGCCCGCACTGAGGACGATGTTGTTCTTGCGGCTGTAGATCCTCCCAGCGCCGATGCAGAGCCCTCCAAGCAGGAGCAGAATGGTGCTGAGGATGGGGAAGACACTGGAGGCTCGCACGATGCCTAGGCCAGGGTAGGAACAAAGCAGAGAGGGCAGTGAGTCCGGCCATCCTCCCCGCCATGGCCATGGGTGTCTCTCCCAGGAGTCCCCCTGCGGCCCTGGGTGCACGATGGCTCTAGGTTGGCTATTTACTCTTTCAGAAGAAGCCAAATGAGCTATGGTCACACCTGCCTGCAGGTCACTGGGCCTCTTTCTGGGTGTAGGTAACACTTCTTTCAGGTGAGAGGGACTGGAGTCCCTCAGTGTCCCTGGAGAGGCCACACTAACAGTCACTAATGTTCTGGATGGCATGACATTCATGCAACAGCTCACAGCCCACTAAGTTCTCTCCTGGATGGTCCCATAGGTTCATCAGAAGGCTGGGAATGGTGTGCCCAAGAGCCAGCGTAGATCAATGGTCGGAGGAACAGGCCTTAGCACACTGAATGGGACTGGGTGTCATCCTGCTCTGTGGCATGCTGTGTGTTCTTAGACAACCTGCTTCACTCTTCAAAAACTCACTTGCCCCACTTGTAACACATGGTTTAATAACTCAGCATCTCCTCATCTGTGAGGAGGTACATTCCAAGTACCCATAAGGACCCTGTGTTTTCCTACACATATACACCCATGATAAAATTAACATTTAAAATTTTCATTTATTATTATTGTCACGTGGGTGCATGTGCCACAGTCCCATGTGTGGAGGTCAGAGAACAATTCTGTGAACTCAGTTCTCTCCTGTCTTTATGTGGGCTCCATGATAGAACTCAGGTCACCAGGCTTACACACATAGCAAGAACCTTTATCGGGAGCCTTCTTGCCAGTCTGCCATGATAAAATTTAATTGACAAATCAAATATAGAAAGGACTGATAGTGGCTAATAATAAAATATAACCATTGGAACACACTATACTGTAATAAAAATTACTTTTAAAGCCTATGGCTTCTTTATTTCTGGCACTTTCCATTTCATAAGTTTGAACTGTTGTTGACTAAAATCCCACAAAGTAAAGCCATGAATAAGGACTAAAATCTCACAAATTAAGACCATGGGTTAGTGGGGCCCCTGTGCTGTGATTGTTTTTTGTCTCTGTGAAGTGATAAGCACAAGGCCAGCTGCACCATGCACTTTCTAAGTGACTAGTTATGTCCAGCAAATCCTCACCGTGCCTACAGATGAAGATATCCAAGCTCACAACACGTGCAAGCCACAGAAGAGGCAGCAGGGCACTGCGAGACACTGTCTACCATGCTGGCCAGCAGAACCTTGTCTGAATCCTTGTCCTACCCATGACCAGCAGGGGTCAGGGCCAGGGAACCTCAATGACCACCCGAGTTCACTTTTTCATAACTTGGCCACAGTAGTGATACCATGCTGGAGGGCTTGACTGTGTCCTCTCCCCGTGGATGTGGCCTCCTCTGGAAAAAGGTATTACATATGTGTTTAGGGACCTTAGGGGCCTCAAGATGAGACCATCCTGAATGGACCAAGAGGTCCCTGAGTCCAGGGATAAGCATCTTAGACGACGGATAAAGTTATGAGGATGGAGTCAGAGGGCAGAGACATGGTCAGGAAATTCTGATGCTCCCTAACTGCAATAGTGTCAGGGAAAGAGTCTCACTCCCTGAGCATGCGGAGGAGCAGAGTCCTGCCAAACGTGTCCCCTTTTTGACTTCCAGCTGCCACCCAGGGGTCAATTTCTGTTGCTTTTAGACACACGGTTCATGATGGTTTGCTATAGCCCCTTAGGAAGTGAACGCCCACCAGAGCACACAGCAGGCTTCCGGTCTCCACCCTGAGCATCTGGGTAGATGGCAAGGAGGTCAGAGGAAGAGAACAAAGGCATGGGAGATGATGCTCAGAGCTCGGCCTTCTCTGTGTCCTCATAGCTCTAGAGAAATCCAGTTACGTGGGCCTTGGTGGCGCCGGCAGAGGACTGTGAGTCAGGAAGTGAGGGTAGGTGCCCCTCCTGAGCCAGCTGACTGGCTTGGGGCCTTGTAGCCTCTGAAGGCTGTGTTTGTCTCCTTTCTGTACACCCACAGTGTGAGCCCTTGCTCCACAGAGAAGGGATTGTGTGGGGGTATTAAATGAAACGCCTTTCCCCAGCACTTCCTCCCGACTCCTCTTGGCTTTCTTGTAGCTACAGGCTCTGGGAGGAGGCTTCCTGTGTGCTTCTGAAACAGGCCTCTGAGCTGAGATGGCCAGACTCAGGTCAAGACCCTGCCCTGCCTTCTGAAGACCAGTCAGGTGGTCCAGAGAGAAGGTGCTCCTTCAAAGACAGTGGAGGCCCGTGGCTCAGAGCCCTCCATCCAGGTGAGTCCTCCAAGTACCTGGCCCTTGCTTCAGTGCCTTGCTGAACACATGACTGAGGGATGAGAGGCTAGAGTCAGTCATACCACATGACCACGTCAAGCCATGGGGATGATATGTATCTGTCTGGAGGATGGGCCCTATCTTTTAACGTACTCCAGGCTTCACTGTGGACTCACAGACACCAGCACCGTGGCTTGGCAAGTCATCCTCTATGTAACTGGAAATCCTGAACCTAGGAGGGGGGTGCCAGGCCTGGGGGCGAGACAGGCAGGGGTGATGGAGATATGACACTAGATAAGACTCTATGGAGGGTGTGAAGTGGTGACTCCCTCAAACCCCACGCTGTGAATATGCAATGCTCAGGGGCCCCCAGGAATCCAGTGACAATAATGTGACTCAAAATGCAAATCCAGCTTCTCTGGGAGGCTTGGGAACTTGAGCATCAGAGGTGACTTGTTTCTGGAAGTTTCTAACATAGGGTGAGAGCTGCCTAGCCTCGGGGCTGCCGGGCTGCTGTCTCAGGAGGCGTTCCCCTGCCGTAGAGCCTTCTGTGATCTCCAAACTCTCATGCTCTGCCACCAGATCAGCACCTGGAGGGTAGAGCTGTCTCCATGCCATGGTACCCCACTTGCTCAGGATGGTGACAGGCACAAGATACAGTCACGAGTTTCCGTTAAATGAATGAAGAAATAAATGAGATCATCACATGGGCCCCTAGAGACCACTCTCCTGGGCTTCTCTACAGTTTGGAAATAACAGTCTGGACGGAGACCAGAGGCTGAATACTGAGAATCAGGGGGACACAGGCCCCGTGGCTACAGGGACTATGACCTTCACAGGTCTCAGAGTTGTATCTACAGCTGGCTTCAGGTTGCTCTATGTTCTGGGGAAATCAGCTTTCAGGGCCAAGTGTCCCTATCTCCACAGCCACTGAATGGACACACACTAGCTTATTAAGAAGTCATCTCTGCCTCCTACCTGCAAACTCACCATTAGCCAAAGCCTGCAGGCCTGGGGGCCATCTGTCATTCTTTCCCTGGGCACCTCTGGGCTTGTTACGAACCAGCAGGTCACCCTGGGGATCTGGTACATTTGAGAACACGTCCTTTGTGAGAGAGGCAACTGTCACACTGATACTATCACTCTGAGACACTCCCAGTCCCCTGGGTACCAGGGGACACTCCTGGAGGGAGACCTGTAGCATCAGGGCCGGAGCTTCTGGTCACATGCTTTGTGTGACTCCAGATCCTTACTCTGTCCTTCTCTATCCCATCCTGGACCCCAGGAGGCTGACCGTGTGGACCAGACCACCCAGGCTCCCAACTCTGGCTTTTGGGCGACAGTGCCACTGACGGAGTTCTTCCCAAGGCTTCTCTCTGCCAAGCTGCCAAGCGAAGCTGCTACATTCTGTCCTAAGGGTCACAGCTCTTGCCACTCAGCCCTGTCCTCCCAGCTCCCTTTCACGTGCTCTGCCTTGCAGAACCAGAAGGATGTAATTTATGCAAGCAGCAGTCCTTGAGTGGTGCACTGGGCAACCTCCACAGTGACCCACGGCCACTCTGAGGGGCTCTCATCTACCTGGGAGAGTGTGGCCCCTAATATGTAGAATCAGGACGGAAGATGAAAGAGGAGAAGATAAGGGAGGCAGATTGGAGGCAGGGCTCTGGCCATATTATTTCAGGTTCTGGGCCTGGCTGGAGCAGCCTGACATGGCCTCAGCTCCATGGGAACCGCACACTGTTCTATTTCATCAGATGACTCATAATCCAAATCCTTTCTTGTAGGGGAAAAAAAAGAGCCATAATCAGGTGCACAGTGAATTGTGCTCTCTCTAAGGACACACTGGTATCGATTCTCCATGTGTGAGGCTGAGCCTGAGCGCCAGGGGTGCTGTGAGAAGCAGCTCTTTGTGTCTTTTCGCTGACGGGGAAGGAGGAACGGCAGGCATTCTAGCATCCGCTTCTAGCCCCTCTCTGGCTGAGGCTCCCTGTGTTCTGGAGAAGAGGTGTTCAGAGGCCCACAGGTGAACTCTGCATAGACTTCAGGAGCAGGGAAGTTCATCCTTTGGGGTTCAGCGTGTACTGCGGGTACCACCTGGGAGGCATCACTCAGGATCAGCTGGGAGCAAGGGCTTAAGGGCAGAGCATAGGCAGAGGCAGTGGCCACATTTGTCAGGGCGGAAGGGTCTTAGGGCCACCTGTCAGGGCATACCCTGCCACCTCCATTACCATCTCAGGGATGTCTAGCCCCTCAGGAAGCTGTCTTGGCTGGTGAGTTAATCCCTGCATCGTGTGCTTCGGATGCTCGTCAGGCCTGGGCAGAGCTTTTTTTAGCTTTTTCAAGACTGGGCCTCATAGAGCTCAGGCTGGCCTCAGATCCATTCCACAGCAGAGGAGGACCTTGGCCTCCTGAGTGCTGCGATTATTGGTGTGAACAATCGTACTGGGCTCAGAGAGCTCGTATCTTTTCTTTCTTTCTTCCTTTTTTTAAAATTTAACTTTATGTTCATTGGTGTGAGGGTGTCAGATCCCCTGGAACTGGAGTTACAGACAGTTGTGAGCTGCCACGTGGGTGTTGAGAAGCTGGGAACTGAACCCAGGTCTTCTGGAAGAGTAGCCAGTGCTCTTAGCCACTGAGCCATCTCTCCAGCCCCATCTTTTCTTTTTAAAAACTGGAGACAGGGGCTCATGTAACGCAGCCTGGCCTCAAACTTACTATATAGCAGAGGGATGACCTCACATTCCTGACCCTCCCCACCTCCCGAGTACTGAGATTACAGCGTGTGCCATGAAGCTGGGTTTTAACGGTGCTGGGGATGGAACCCAGAGCTCTGCACATGCTAGGCAAGCACTCTATCAACTGAGCTCCATCCCCAGTGGAAGTGCTTATCTGTAACTTCCTTTGCCCCATCAGAGGTCCCTTGAAGCTGCTTGGGCCTCACTGTTTGTGGACCTGGGGCCTTGGCCATCCATCCATCCTGTGTACCCATCCATACACAGGGCATCCACATGCCAGGGCACTGTTGGGCTAAACCCCACCTTCTGAGCTCAGGACTTCTGAATAAAAATGCTCACAGTCCCCAGGGCAAAGAGCTGGGGCCAAGTCCCCAGGGCTCACCTCTCTAGCCCCTCCCTTCCTTTCCCCTCCTCATACAAAGAGCTGGGGGTACTTGTCACTCACGGAGGAGGTACTCTGAGCTGTCATGGTCGTAATCATTGTCCTCTGGAAAGTGGTTGATCCTGAAACAGTGTCCTTTATAGATGCCTGGAAGAGACAAGGGAAAACAGATTGTGAGTGTCCTGTGGGTTCACAGAACTATTCATTCCAGACATGGAAACTTTGGGCAGGTCACAGGGGCCGAGGGAAGAGAAGATGCACACACAGAGAACAGATGAACCTCAATCACAACCGTATCACTTTTGGTTGAGCCTTGACATCCTCAAGAATGAAACAACACACCATTAGTCACTGTCAGTCAGAAAGGCTCCAAACTGCAGGTGAGATCCCCAGACTCAAGGGGATTCTAGAGTTGCAGCTTGAAAAATGACCAGGAATTCGTTCCTGACGAATGAATGGGCAGAGGGTCTTCTAGGCAGAACAAGACTCATAAAGGCAAAAGTCAGGTGGTACATATACAGTATGGTGCCAATCCCTTTCGCCGAATGCTGGGATGGACTCAAGATTCCACCCCCCTCCATCTGATTGATGGTAGAGAGCCGAGAAACTTCCAGAAGGGCTAAAAGGGTGGAAGAGCAGGATTCCCAGTTTGTTCAGTAACTGCAGGAGGACAGGGTAGTTCTCCCTTCCAGAGTCTTCCATCCATTTTCTCCCAATCCTCTGCTGCCCTGTAGCCTGGGAATGCCCATCACTAAACACCCCAGCAGAGAGGGAGTCACATGAGGGAGGGAGGAGTCACGTCACTTTGTGCCTGTGCCTGCCAACTCTTCATGCCTAGTCAGCCGCCTGACTCTTTCCGAGCTCTTCCTCCCCCACCCCATAACTGGTCAGAGCTGGTCTATTTCCAGCTGTAGCCAGTGCGTCCTCGATTCTCGCAGCTGCTGCCAAGCATCCTGCTGGCCTCGAGCAGCCCAGCCTGACCTCACAGTGGGTGGGAGCAGTACTGGAGGCTGGGTGTGTGCCAGAGGCACATCTGTCTTCCCGTGTGTCCAACTAAGGGCTCCCTGCTGAGCCTTCCGGAAGCATGCCCTTTTCCTACCTGGCTACAAATGAGCGGCTGACCAGCTGTCCAACACCAAGCTCTCCCTCTGTCTCCCTTCAGCTGCTCCTCCAAAGACCTGTATGCACTGTAGCACCCCAGGTCAGAGGTGCAGAGGACAGACTGAGGGTCTCAGAGGCAATACCTTGGGTGGGGTGTACTTTCACAGTATTTTCTGTGGGAACACAGTTAACCTGGAGTTTCCCCACCTACACAGTGGCAACAGCCTCAGCTCTCGCCTCCTAGGTCCCTCAGAACATGAGATGGTAGCAGCAGGGTACTGAGGTGGTTCTCGGCCTATGGTGATGACTCAGAGGTACGCTGCTGCTGGCCTTGGAGTCTCCTGTCTTCTACTTCATGTGTCCCTGAGCGGTTGAGTGGGGAACAAATGCAGGGTCTGGTGAAGCGAGGGACAGACAGCTAGAATGGGTTGGTTCCGGGATGTCTGAGGGTTGGTAGCCTGGCAAAGGTTCGAGTGGGCCAGCCACAGCCTTCACCTCATTCCCAGGACCTCCTGCCACCTCAGATTAAAAAATGTTCCCACAGACCCAGATCCGGCCCTTTGGGCGGGGGGAATGAGTGGAGCAGCGTTCCCAAGAGCTGCCACTGCCCACCCCAACACTTCTCTGTTGCTTTTTTTTTTTTTTTTTTTTTTTTGCCACTTCACGGGTCTGAAGAAATCACCAAGTCACACCTGCTTGTTAGAACAAGTCAAATAATAAGAGGATGGAAAAGAAGAAAATAAGCTCTCGAGAGCCACAATCCTGCGGCCGACTTCTCAGGTTTGTGGTCTGTCTTCCCACAGCCTCCTACGCCCGTGCATACAGGTAGGGTTCTCCTCCAGTTTTAAGGGCTGCTGGGAGTTGATCCCAAGTCTTGCTCAGACAAAGCATATATTCTGCTCCTGGACCCCAGTCTCCATTAAAAAAAAAAATCATACCTTATTTTGAATTACTGTAGATTCATATGCCCTTGTAAAACAAAAATAGAGAGAGGGACGGGGCAGGGCAGGGCGGGGGGAGGATGGCTCAGTGGGTAAAGTACTTGCCACTCAGGTAGAAACCTGAATTTGAGTCCCCATACCTGTGTAGAAAGCTAGGTGTGGGGGTGCTCTGTAACCTCAAGGTGTGGGCTGGGAAGGTGGGCAGGGAGAGGAAGATCCCGAGCACACCAGCCAACCAGCAAAGTCTAGACACAACCAGCAAGCTCCAGGCTCAGTGAGGAACCCTGTGTCAAAAAATAAGGTGGAGAAGGCTGGAGCGATGACCCAGCATGCAAGTGTGAGGACCAGAGTTCAGATCCCCAGAAAGGATGGAAAAGTCTGATAGGTAAGGAGGCCGGCCTGGAATCCCAGGTGGGGTGTGCTTGGGAGGTGTGTGTGCGGGAGGGGTGGGGTGGGAGTGGGGTGGGGTGGGCAGATGCATGGGATTCAGAGCAGGTCAGTCAGACTTGCACAAATGGTGAGATCTGGCTTTGGCTGGAGACGGCCTCAATACATTCGGTAAGAACATGAAGGGAGACCCAACAGTAACTCAGTCCACATATACACACATACATGTGCACTCATACACATGAACACACACACACACACACACACACACACACACACACACACACACAAGTAAGCATGAGAATAAAACAGTTGAGAGACATCTCAAAGTCAACTTCTGGCTTCCACACATGCCCATACTGGTGAGCACTCACATGTACAACCACACCCACACACAGCCACACCCACACATACATAAAGAGGAAGAAGTAATACAAAGACATGGGATGTCCTTTACTCAGTTTCCTTACCAAACTAGCATGTCACATCTAGGACGGTGACACAAACTTCATGTGATACAGAACCTTCTTCCATCAAAAGGATCTCTCCAGTCGCTCCCCAACCCCCCCTTTTTTTAGCCACACACATTCCTGTCTACCCCAGTCTGTCCGGACCCCACAGCAGCTTCCACGGGGTTCCCAATCGCGGTAATTTTGCCCTTTAAAAACTGTTATACTTATGGGCTCTAAGGCACGCTATGGTAGCCTTTGGGGAGTGGCTTTTTGCACTCAGCACAATTCTCCTGAGGTTTATCTCCAGTTTGTGTGTTGGTGGCTTGTGCCTTCCATGGCTGGGCAGTGCTCCATGGCGTGGAAATCTCATCCTCCACTGAAGGATGTCTGCTGCTTCCAGGTGTTCCCAACAGGGCTGCTGTGGGTGTTCATGTTCAGGTCTTGGGAGAAAATATGTCTATTACCACTCTGGCAGAAATGCCCAGGGGTGCAATTGTTGGGTCATGTGATAGCAACATGCTTAGTTTTAAGAGAGACTGTCAAACTGGGCTCTGGTATGGCTGTAGTGCCCTGTGTTTAATGGAATATCAGAGACATAATCTATAGCCTGCCATTGCCACTGACCCGCGATCATAAACATCTCTCCAATCAAGAATTTCAGTATTGAGAAAATTTTAGTTTCTAATGAGAAAAATAGTAAGTCGCTATCCATCCAAATGATGCAGGAAAAGTCCTAAATGAAGACCCCAGGAATGAGAGAGGTGAAGGAGGCCCTCCCCTCAGCATCGAGGTCGCCAAAGGAAAAGAGCTTCAGCCTACGTAAGGGTGTTGTGAATTTGTATGTTCAACCTGAAGACAAAGCCGGGACACTAGCTTGCACGCTCCCAGAAACATCTGCTCCAAGCATCCTTCGGATGTATTTCACTGTTCTCCACTCTACAGTTAGAGCATTATTTAACTAAATGAATGAGCTGATTTTTGTGGCACTGGAGACTAAGCCTATGGCCCTGAGCATGCTAAGCAAGTGCTCAGCCACTGAACTGTGTCCCAGGCCTTTTACTTACTTATGTGTTGGTTTGTTTATTTATTTTATTTTATATATATATATATATATATATATTATATATTTACTTATTTATTGGTTTTTCGAGACAAGGTTTCTCTGTGTAGCTTTGCATCTTTCCTAGATCTCGCTCTGTAGACCAGGCTGGCCTTGAACTCACAGAGATCCACCTGTCTATGCCTCCCAAGTGCTGGGATTAAAGGTGTGCGCCACCACTGCCCGACTGTTTATTTTTCATTTTATAAAACTGTAAACAAGATTGTGTAGTCCATTTATTAGCTTTTGTGGCTTTTGTTTTGAGACAGGGCCTCATTATGTAGCCCTGGATGGCCTGAACTTGCTATGTAGACCAGGCTGGCCTTGAATGCATGAGACTCACCTGTCTCTGTTTCCTAAGTGCTGAAATTAATACCACCAGGCCTGGCCTGTGGCCTTGGTTTTAAAGTGTTGGGAATGGAACACAAAGTCTTGTGAATTTTAGGCAAACACCCTGACACTAAGCAACGTCCATAGCCTGTTAACTCATTCTCTCTCTCTCTCTCTCTCTCTCTCTCTCTCTCTCTCTCTCTCTCTCTCTCTCTCTGTGCATGGACACACATTGTGTAATGGGTACATGTGTACATGTGTGGAGGCCAGAAGTCAACTTTGGGTTTCCTTCCTCAAGGACGATTGACCTTGTTTTTTGAGACATGCTCTCTCACTATCTTGGAACTTGCCAAACGGTCTAGGCTGGCATCCAGAGACCTCTGCTTCTCCAGGGTGGGGACTGCAGGCACGTGTCAACACTCTTGGTTTCTGATCAGGTGTTGGGGATCGAACTCAGGTCATTAGGCTTGCCTAGCATTTTACTGGCTGAACTATCTCCCTGGCATCTCATTCTTTAGCATGTTATTTCCAGGGGCTGCATGAATGTCTACAGTTCCAGATACATCACTTCTGTTTCTTGGGGTCTCTGTGTACATGGTGGGCCCCACCCTTTGTGGGACAATGATCAAAGTGAGTCTGAATTCGTGTACTCTGCAAGAGCTTTTCTGGTCCTCCCTTGCTCTTTCCTCCTTCCCCCTGCTTTCTCACATACCTAGAGAAAAACTAGCCTAGACTAGAGATCAGCATCACTGCGGCTAAGCTTTGCTGCCCTCAGGGATCTTGCAGCCTAACGGCAGAAACTGTGAAGGTGCCTATGCCAGTCAGCTGTCCATCCCTGTGACATGGCACAGGAGACAAAGAATGGCCAGAGGACTGGCTCCCAGTTTCTGATGTTCCAGCCTGTGGTTCTCCGAGCCTATGGTCCAGTGTCTAGTTGTACATTGTAATGCAAGCGTAAGGCTGAGAAGCCCATTCACTTCCTGGTGGCTGGGAGCAAAGAAAAAAAAAAAGATGGAGCTAGGGTCCCGATCTCCTTCATGGGCAACCCCTCCCCCAATAACCAAGCTTGCTCCAACCAGGCCCATCTCTTAAAGACTCTACTGCTGCTCAATAGAGCCAACAGCTGGGGGCCAACCTTTAAACCCGGGCCTCTGAGAGACTTTCTGGGTCCCCAACATAGCAGATCCTTATTTTGAAAAGAGGGTCTTGCAGATGAAATAAAGTTACGATGAGGTCATTCAGGGTTTTGGTGGGCCTCCCCTAATTCACATGTGGGGAGCTAGACCCACAGCAATCAATTGTACCCCATCACAGTCTAAGAAGGGAGTGGATGATGGAGCAGGTGGTCACCCATTGTTTTTGCCCCCACTGACCAGACAAAAAAAGATTCCGCCCTGTCCCTGAAGCTAAGAATTTGAGGTATTTCCCTTAAATGGCCTGCTTGGTCAGACATCTTCCATCTTTTTTCCCCCTGGTGGCTCCAAGAGCCCTCCGCCATTCCCATTCTCTCCTCAGGGTCGGTCGGGAAACTCTGTGCCCTGAACACGGCACCTTGTAGCGAACCCAACATTCGGGGTGCGCTCCCCTCCTCTGCACCCCTTGCTTCTGGTAATAGGACCTAACATTCCTGTTGCCTCAGTTTCCTGGGAGTTTTTCCACAAGAGCTACCTCACCTCCCTCAACCTGTTTATGGGGAGCGCAACAGTTTCAGTCCTGACGACTTCACATTTATCTCTGTCAAGTTTAATTTTGTTAGCATTGGCTTGAGGCATTTAACAGGGAGAAAATTAATGGCTGATGAGAGAAGGCCGAGAGAAAGCCATTTCCAACTCACTCGAGTTCTCTTCCAGCAAGACGGGACACGGGCTGTGTTATCTGCGAAGTGAGATTTAGGGTGGTTCACTTGGAGACCCTGGACTGACCCCACTACAAGAATACGGGGCAGGGTGGTTACTGGCGCATGCTCACAGAGACACAGCAGCCCTCAGGAAGATCAGGAAGCTAATCACGTGGTCCCCGATGAGAAGCCCGAGGGAGGGGCTGGCCCTGCTTGCGACCCCATGGTCTCCTGTGGAGCAGATGAGCAGATGTGTCAGCCAGTTCAGCCATTCATTCTACCACGGCCACTTTCCTCAAGAGTAGATCTACCGGCACGGGAAACATCTGGAAAGAAATTTCCCAGTGTATGTCCACTGTTTTATTTCTGGGTGATAGGATGATGAGTGGGCTAAGTGTGTGAATTCCTTTGTGTTTTCTGAATTTTCTGCCATGTCTTCAATTAAAATAGGCTGGGTCCTTTAATTTTAAGAGAAAACACCGTGATGGAGGAGGCCTATCTGAAATGATTACAGATGCCCTCAGCTGTGGAAGCCAGGTAAGAACTGTGGTGGTGGGAGTGGTGTGTGTGTGTGTGTGTGTGTGTGTGTGTGTGTGTGTAGTAGGATGGGGTAGCTTCCCCTTCCATGATCCTTTTGAAGGCTGTACCTCAGGGTTATGCCTCCAGAGAGCCTAAGTGACCAACCCCATGGACCCAAAGTATTCTGGTGACAAGTCTTTCAGTATGCAAGCTGGGGTAGTCAGTCACTCTCTGAGTCATTTCAAGGATGCTGGCATCTGACAGCAGTCTTGGTACGAGGCACCTTAGCAGCCCATTCTAATTAAGGGAATCCTAGGGAAAAGAATTCCAGCTGCTGACTTCATAATAACAGTGATCATTCACATAATCCTTTATCTCCTACATAGCCTTCCCAGAGTATTACACCACTCGAGCCCCACAAGCATTAACAGCAGCTAGGATCCCCTAGCAGAAACATACAGAGCCCCCCCCCCCACACACACACACATCTGCACCAGCCACATCTGCAGCAGCCATCAGTCTTGTGCATATGTCCTCTGTCCATGCCTCAACTCAGCGGCACCAATTACTTCTTGCTTTTTGCTCACAGCAATGGGTAGGTTGCCTGGGGGAACAGCTCTGCAGGCATCCCTCCCTGGTCACCCATCCAGTAGATTTCCTGTAGGGAAGGATCGGATGGGAGCAGGTGGAGAAACATTTCCAGTCTCTGTCCCTTGGGGACACGTTCTGCGGTCCACTCTAAATTACCTCTTTGAAGTTGGGGCCAGGGCTTCCTTCTCCTCCAGGTCTGGCTCCCTAGGATGGCCACCTTTAGCACAAATACTATCTGTAGAAAAACCTGGGCCTGGGCTCAAGTCTGGTGTGCTTTGGGTACTCCATGCATCGACCTGTTGCATCTCCAAAATGAGGCTCCTTTGGAGATGGAGGGAGGAGCCTTGGAGAGGCCCAAAGACCCACTAACACAAGCCCACTACAGAGGGCCAAGGGCTGAGCACTAGGCATTTGCCTTATTCTGGAAAGTGAGGCCTGCTGTGTGCTTGGCCGAGGCGCTGCATGAGTCTATGTGCATCCCTTTGCTGACTCTTGGCTGCCTGACAACTGCCCTTCCCTAACCCTGCAGCCGCCTCCATCTACAGGGAGTGCAGGCAGAGTGGGTACCGAGCTCGCTTAGGAGAGACGGCTTCCTGACTGTGAAGCTGGAGGTAATGGCAGTGTCTAAGTCGTGAGATGACAGTTAGCTTCCTATCTGCCAGGAAGGGTGGGGCAGGGTCAAGGAACACTTCAGGGCTCAGTGTAGATGAGGAAGGGGCAAGTAGAGGAGGGTACTCTGTGGGACGTATCTGTTCATTCCCAAACCATTTGTCCATTCCCTCCTCAACATGAATTCATTCCTCCATTTCATTTATTCCTCAATGAGATTTTCATTGCTTGGTCATGACCCACTCATTCACTTCTCAGCTGGTGGGTGTGTGTGTGTGTGTGTGTGTGCGCGCGCACACGCTGTACGTTCAAAGGTGTATGTGGGGGTGTGCCTATCCTTACTCATGCATGCAGGCCAAAGGATGACATCTGGTGTCCTGCTCTAGCATCCTTGGCCTTGTTCCCTTGAGACAAGGTCTCTTATTAACTTGGAGCTAGGCTTGGAGCCAGCAAGTGCCCCAGACCCTCCTGTTTCTGTCCCCCAATACCTCAGGGGTTATAGGTGTCCATGTGGCCACCTCTGGATTTTTACAAGGGTGCTGGTATCAGGTCCTCATGTTTGTGTGGCAAGTGTTCTTACCTATTAAGCCACATTCCCAGCCTCCTCTGTTGCATTTCTGCTGAGTGTGTGAGGATTAGCGAACACACTGTGAGGTGCTGGAGAGGAGGTACTCTCCCAGAACTCCTATTGTGAGAGTGAACTGAGACCCAAGAAGACAACGTAAACAGTTATCTATATCATTTTCCACATGACGTGAACGAGGAGACTGGTAGGGAGAAGCAGACAAAGGAGGGGCTGAAGGTTTGAGCCATGGACCATTGTTTAGAAACTGAGGCTGACTTCAGGGCTGGGTGGTGGTGAAGGAACAAAGGCCAGATGCAGGGAAAGACCCCTGCAGAGGCTACTCACCCTCTGGGGGTCAACTCAGGAAGAGAGGAAAAGAGCCCCAGATGTCATCCTAAAGAAAGGGTAAGTGAGGTGACAGATATTCTAATCATGCAAATGTAAGCATTGTGTGTAAGCATGGCAACGTCACACTGTGCCCCATGAATCGGTACAGATGCACCATTACATACAGAAGAACATTTAGCTAGGTGCAGGGGCATAGCCTGTAAGCCCAGCATTCTAGAGGCTGGGGCATGATGGTTGTGAGTTTAAGGCCAGCCTAGGCTACACAGGGAGACACTGTCTCAAAATTAGCAATCATGGGGGAATGCTTTACAAGCCAGAGGACTTGAGTTTGGTCTCCAGCACCTACATAAAAAAGATGGGCATGGTGGCACACTTCTGTGACCCCAGCACTGGGAGGTGGAGTGAGATGCAGATCTCAGAAGCTTGTGGGGCAGCCACTCTACCTGAATCCCCGAGTCCTGTCTTGAAAAGGTGGATGCAGGCCAGGGAGAGGCCGAGCAGTTGAAGCGCTGTCTGTGGAAGCATGAGGACCCACCTGATTTTGGACTCTCAGAACTTACACAGATGCTGGTGGGTCTGTGAGGCAGAGGCAGAGGATCTCAGAGTAAGCTGGCTATTGAGACCAACCCTATCTGCGAGCTCTGGGTCCGACTGAGAGCCCCTGCCTTAGCAAATAGGGTGGAAGAGTGATCAAGGATGAGTCCCAACATCAGCCTTAGGCGTCAACGTGTACATACACCTGAATACGTATGCATTCATACATGCAAACACACCCCCACACCACACACAAGTATGTAAAAATGGGAGGGGGAAGATGGATGGCCCCTATTGAATGAAACAAGGTTATCTTGTTACACACACACACACACACACACACACACACACACACAGAGAGAGAGAGAGAGAGAGAGAGAGAGAGAGAGAAAGAGAGAGAGACAGAGACAGAGACAGAGACAGAGAGAGGAGACAGAAAGACAGAGAGAGAAAGAGGAGAACAAAAAAGGAGAATTGAAAAGAAAGAAAGAAAACAAGACCCAGGCCCAGCCTAGTGCTAAGAAAGGGTATAGGCAGAGAATGCCCAGATCAGCCAAGGCAGAGACCACACCGGGTTCAAGATTCTGCCACCTGTGTCTGAGTCATTTTATCAACTCCAAACTTTATACCTTATGAATATTGCAAATATGTCCTATTTAGGCAATCTCCAAATTAGTCCAAATTAGAGAGTTCACTGGTGGAGCACTGAGGTGGGGTGACAATGTGTGGCTCACAGCTCTGGTACAGGGACCAAATGGCCCAAGTCTTTACCTCAGAGCAGTGCATTCTGGGTCTCGTGCTCCCATCGACTGCCACAACTTTCGAGGGCTGTTCACCCACGGGCTAGCTTCCATCCCATTCCCAGGGGGAAGGGAAGAAACAATATGGCAACCCTGGGCAGATAATTCCACATTTTAAATCACCTCGGCCAGGAGCAATCCGGGACTTTGTGGGCCAGGTAGAGATCTGAGAGGGTGGCCAGGCTTCAGCAGAGCTGAGGGCAGGAAGAAGTGGCAGGGTTTCCTCATGGCAGGGTTTCCCAGGAGTGAAACCCACAGCATCACTCAGCTTCTATCATATGCTGGGCACTGTGTGAAGCACCCATGCTTTATCAACACAGCCTTCATTCTATCCCAGGGTACCCAGTGTATGACCACCATCCTTTGCTGCTAAGGACCTCCCTGGGATTTGATCCCAGACCACTAGGCCTCAGAGACCAGGCTTTTATACCTCTTGTACAGAAGCAGCACATACTCAACACTGTGGCTCTATTCACCATGAGCACAAGCCACAGCAGGCTGGTAGAGTCAACTACAACTTTTGGTAGTCACTTCTCTCTTTCCACCATGTGTGTTTGGTCCTGGGGATCACACTCAGGTCTTCAGGGTTGGCAGCAAGCACCTTACCTGCTGAGCCATCTCACCAGCCCCTAGGATCTCGGGTGACCTTTCTAAAGACCGTATCTCCAAACAAGGTCACATACTGAGGTACTGGAGTGATGACGTCAATGCAAGATTTGGGGACAGGGTAGTCGCTTAACCTGGAACAGAGTTGGGAGTGGGTGCACTGGCCAGGCACATAGGCCAATAAACCAGAGTGACCGATCTCTCATTAGGCTCCATATCCTGCCTTGCTCCCCACTTAGAGGTCCTCTTTATAATCCACTTCCACGCCCATCTCCAAAGAAACTTCCTAATGACTATGATTTCCCAATTGGCATGCTCTGGTCTCCTGCGGGCTGGCTGTTCTCCAGTGGCAGTGAGGCTGGCTGCTGAAAAACCTTTCCCTGGGTTCCTACAGAGAAATGCCAGGCTCTGAGAAGCAGGGAGGGCTGGGCTGCACTCCAAGGAAGCGCTAGATTCTTGGCCTACAGTGACACTTCAAGACCCTGTGGGATAATCACAGACTTCACTTTCTTTGTGCAGTTTATACTTCCTGAGCCCTGCTATTTTCTAGGTGATGGAGTCTGGAGATGTAGCAGAATATTTTCTCATTCTACCTGTTTCCCTTTCACTGGGCATGTGGCTAGTACGGACTTCCAACTTTTCCCGTGGATATGGCCATGGGGTAGGTGACCGTGTTGTCCTCTGGACTGTAAGTAGAAGTGATACATGTCATGCCTGAGGCAGTTCTGGGGCAGGAAGTGTACCCATTTATCTCCATGCCCAAACAATGGAGGAGCGACAAGATGCCAGAGTCACACTGTGGAGGACGATTGTGGAGGATGGTCCTCGGCTAGGACCGGTCACTTTAGACTGTCAACTCCAGCAGGTGACCAGCTATTGTATTAGCTGCTCTCCACATCTCAGAGTATTTCTGCTGTGGCAAAAATCAATGATAAGAGAGATTATGACAGACACGGCCTCTGCCTTTCAGAGCTTTCTCTTGGCAGTTCCTCAATGGTGAGGAAGGAAAGGCTCTACAGGAGAGTCCAGGGCCTCAGAGAATGTTCGGCTGAGGAGCCTGGCCAAGGCTGTGGTGCCGAGCTCAGAGAAGCTGTTTCTTACCTCAGTGTCACGAGGAGGAGGACAGTTTTCAACTCCCTACATCTCAGGGCTGTCTTCAGCCTGGACTGTTTTCTGACTGGAGTTTGGTGAAGAGCTGTCCATGTCCTCTCCATGGACAGCTATGAGGGGTTCTGTAGAATATTATTTTAAGATGTGTTACATTTGTTTATGCTCCGGAACATTTGTTTAATGATGCAAAGATGTGTTGCATTCTTTTATCCTGCATTTGTTTAGCTCTGTGAGGCTGTGTTACTTTGCCTGTCTAAAATACCTGATGGTCTGAACAGCCAGTAGCAAGGTAGGAGAAAGGATAGGCTGGGCTGGCAGGCAGAGAGAATAAATAGAAGGAGAAACCAGGGAGGAAAAGAAGAAAGAGCAAGAGAAGGAGAGGAGGATGCTAGGGGCCAGCCACCCAGCCACCCAGCCACCCAGCCACCCAGCCACCCAGCCAGCCACAGAGTAAGAGTGAAAGTAAGATTTACAGAAGTGAGAAAAGGAAAAAGCCTAGAGTCAAAATGTAGCCAGGATAATTTAAAATTAAGAAAAGCTGGCTAGAAACAAGCCAGGCTAAGGCCAGACATTTATAATTAAGAATAAGCCTCTGCGTGTGATTTATCTGGGAGCTGGGTGGCGGGCCCTCAAAAGAGCAAAACAACCAACAACGTTTTGGCGTCCAACGAGGGGCTAGAGTAGAGGAAAATCTAACAACAGGGTTCAGAGGTTGGAAAGTTTTCTCAGCCAAATAGCAAGCCTAACACTAATGCCTGAAGAAAGCCTCACACTGCTCTCCCTACTATTGTTTAATATTTTTCGAAACAGGGTTTTTCTGTGTAGCATTGGAGTCTGTCCTGGAACTCACTCTGTAGACCAGGCTGGCTTCAGACTCATCGAGATCCGCCTGTCTTTGCCTCCCGAGTGCTGGGATTAAAGGCCTGCGCCACCACCGCCGGCCCTATTATTTAATTTTTGTATTAAAGAAAAACATTTAAGACAGGGTTTCTATAGCCCAGGTTGACCTCAAACTCCCAAGGTCATCTGAGCATGACCTTAAATTTATGATTCTCCTATGTCCACCTCCAGAGTGCTGGGATTACAGGTGTACTCCACCACACTCAGTTTATGAAGTGCTGAGGATTGAACCCAGGGCTTTGTGCATACTATGCAAGGGGTCTACCAAACGAACTACATCCCCAGCCCACAATCTCTTCTGAAAGCCTTAACTTAGCACCTGGAAGGTTTTTGTCCTTCTATGATCTTTAGGGATTTCCTTTTAGATGCGTGCCTTAGTTAGGGTTTCTATTGCTTTGAAGAGACACCATGACCACGGCAACTCTTATAAAGGGTTCGATGCATTATCATCATGGTGGGGAGCATGGTGGCATGTAGGCAGACATGGTGCTGGCTACAACTTGATCAGAAGGCAACAGGAAGTAGACTCAGAACTGGGCAGTATCTTGAGCATAGGAAACCTCAAAGCCTCCCCCCACAGTGACACACTTCCCCCAACAAGGCCATACATACTCCAACAAAGCCACACCTCCTAATAGTGCCATTCCCTATGACACTATGGTATAGGGACCAATTACATTTAAACTACCACAATGTGGTTCAACCATTTGACCCTTTATCCATTCTTTTCTTTAATTCAGCATTCCTATATTGATGCCAGGCCTCATGGGAGTGAAAAGACACAGATCCTGTCTGGGAGAACAGACACCTCAGATGGGGAGGTGAGTGGACATCCTACCCAAAACAATGAGGGAGGAGCAGGTATATGAGGGTTCAAAGAAGTTCAGTGCTGGATGGGGTATATGGGGAAGCTGCAGGGGGCTGTTCCCCCAAGCAGTGCTGGGCAAATAGCAGCCCAGAAAGGAGGCCCAGAAGACCCTGAGATTTGGAAGAGAAAAAGCGAGGGACTAAGACTTAAAAATGTAGGTGAGACTCAGTTAAAAAGACAGCCTTAGGTTCCCTGTAAGGGGGCTGCATTTAATGCTACCTGCTTCAAGGTGCCACCAGGAGGGAGAGATCATATTGTGAGACCAGAGAGTGATTGGCAGCTAGAAAAACCCCTCATGACTCATACAGTGAGTGCTACTCTTTGGAGGCTCTGGATGTCTCTGATGCTATTCCCAGCCTGCCTGGGCATCATTTGGTCTGTTAGGTTTGCCCTACCCTAGGGCTCTTGGGTGTCTGCCTCTAGTCCCAGAGGAGCTCAGCTGCCTGGGAGATGGCAGACTGTGCTTGCCCGGGACTAACAAGCTCTCTCCTCATCATGTCTTCTCACATTGGAACCCTTCGTAAGGATACATTTAACCCTGGCTCTAGGTCAGCAGCTTCCTGCAGCTGCCTGAGGACCCTGGGAAGCCTCTTGCTGGCTGCCATCAGAGCAAGGTGCAGGGAGAGAACAGGGAGGCGTGTGGATGGGTAGGTGTGGGTGCTTCAGAATCAGCCCATCTCTCCCCTCACAGACTGTCAGTTGTAGGAAAGCACTGCTGTGAGAAGTGTTGGATCACAAACCACACTGTTTGAACACAACAGAAGAGGGGTTCCAGGGCCTGGGGCCTGGGAAGAAGGCATCTTCTATGGGTTGGCTCCCACGGTCATGTGTTGGAAACTTTGTGTCCTATATGGTGATGGTAAGAGGTGTTGGGCTAGCCAGGTATGGTAGAATGTGATTATAATCTCAGCACTCAGGACCATGAGGAAGCAAGGTCATAGCAAACTGGGGGGAAAAAATAAATTCATTCGAAAGAAGAGAACCTGAATTGAGACTGCCACTAAAGAGGTTCCCTGCTTCAAAACTGCCTGGAGAGGTGGTTTCCTTAGGTTCAGCAGTCAAGGCACACAGAGCTCACTACAGCTGTGGAGGTAGAGGAGGGGGCACACTACAGCTTCAGCTGGCCCCAGAACCTGGTTGTGTCATCCACATGGGGCTGGCCTTGCAGGCATGCAAAAACCAAGAGTTACCATGTCACAGAGGCTTGCATCCATGTTCCAGAAAACTGCTGAGGTCAGGTTTCCTACAAGGAAGTCCTCAGAGGACAATTTCCCGATGTGAGCATAAAGCATCAGTTGCAGTAGCAAGTTCAGGAGAATGTTGGAGATACCAGGACCACAGGACATCTGTGGAGGCAAGATGGAGGCCTGGGGCAGAGCCAGCCCGAGAGATAGTCTATGCATGCCACCCGAAACGGAACTGGGAGGTGGGGCTACTCAATGTCCTTTGTACCTAGACGATGACACCACAAGTTCCAGATGCTGGACATGGAGCTGCAGTGTTTTCCTGCTGGGTATCAGTCTCGCATCGGCCCAGTCTTTCCCTGACATTCTCCCCATCCTTTCCCTTTAAAATGGGAATATTTACTCTATGTCATCAAACACTGGAAGAATGTAACCGGTTTATTGATTTTACAGGGACTCAGATTGAAGAGATTGCTTTGAGTTTCAAAAGCGATTTTATGTTTCTGAACAGTGTTGAAACTGCTGGAGTTATGGACAGTTTTGAAGTTGGAATAAATGCATTCTGCATTACGAGATGACCGTAAACCTATTGGGGCCAGGGGTAGAAGGTGATGAACTTAAAAGGATGTGTCTGGGTGTCAGGTTGGCAAGGGGTGACCGTGTAACAGTTAATCTTGATGGTCACCTTGATGAGATTGAGAGTCCCCCACGAGATAAACTTCCGGCCGTGTTTGTGAGGCCGTGAGAGAGGCTTTAAGTGAGGTGGTAGGAAGACCCATTCTGAGCCTGGATAGCAACAGCCGATGGGTTGGGGGTCTGGACTGAATAAAAAGAAGAGAGATGAATCATCCCTCTCTGCTTCCCGACTGCAGACGCAACACGACCAGCTGCTTCCTGCCCTACTGCCCCCTCTTGGTTGTGATGGGCTGCACCCTCAAAGTCTGAGCCAAACTGAACCCTCACTTCCTGAGGTTGCGTTTGTCGGGCATCTTGTCATAGTAGCAAGAAAAGTAATGAATGCAGAGACTCACAGTCCCTTCCTTTAGAGGTGGGAGGCTCTGAATCAATTTTTACCTCCAAACCGAGGCATCTCTTTAAGGTCTTGTGCTATGGACAGTTGGACATGAGTCTTGAAGGAGGCGAGCCATCCTGTCCTTCTGTGCCCACAGTGGCCATATTTCATGGTCTTGACACCCCCCCCCCCAGGGACCCAGGCTGACCAATGAGACACTCCCCCATGAATACATATTTGGGTTTAGCCAGAGAAAGCCCAGGAGATGCCGGGGGGAATTCACAAGTGGAGTATACTTGAGTGGTTTATGATGGAGGTCCCTGGCTTTTCTCTTCTTTGGTCTTGGCTGTACCCTTCCCTACATTCCCTACACCCTTAAGGATCCGTCCACAGTCTTCCACTAAAGTCATTATCTATGCTTGTAATCAAGAGGGTCCCAGTTCCCAGGCAGCTGAACCTTTGCTTGGGGGAAGGATATCTGATCCTGGCTGGCTTGGAAGCCTGGATTCCACTTTACTCCACGGGAAGTTTGGGAGCACTGTTCTGAGATTTGAAAGTAAGTGTAGATTTCCAAGAGATCACAGACCTCAGGGGACAGAAAGGACACCTTATCAGAAGACGTCAATATTGCACGCCATCACGGGAGAAGCATATGACATGTGCCTCCCAATCTCTTTAGGTCTCAGTCACCTGGAAGTTAACCAGCCCTGAGGTACTATCTCTGAAATAGGGGTATCCATGAACCCCATGGAGTTGCCATAGAAGAAATGAGATGATATAAGACCAAGAGGGAGAAGGGCCTCACAAATGGCAGGTTCTCTTCTATCACTCATTAAAAAAAAAAAAAAAAAATACAAAAGCCCTTCTGCTTGCTCACAGCCTACAATGAAAGCCCTGGCAGTCTCCTTCCTCAGGGTGCCTTTTCAGGAAACACAGACCTGCCTGGGCACTGTCTTAGTTTTGTTTCCTGTCGCTGGCAAAAGCAACTTAAGAGAGAGGGCTTAGCTGCCGATTCCAGTTACAGCCAGTCATTGCTAGGAAGTTACAGCAGCAGGAGCTTGGGAGAACTGGTCACATGACACCCACAGTCAGGCGCAGAGAGCATGCGCATGCGTGCTGGCTAGTGCTGGGGGGGGGGCTCTCCTCCTCTCCATTCAGTCCAGGGTCCAGCCCACAAAATGGTGCCTCCCCCATTCAGGGTGGGCTTTTCCCACTTCAATTAACCCAATTAACAAAATCCTTCCCAGGCATACCTGCAGGCCAGTCTAACTTAGATAATTCCTCATTGAGACTTTTGCAGCCCATTCTAGATTGTGCCAAGGTGACAATTAAAACTAGCCATCACAGGGGCCTCAGAGGTGATGCTGCTGGGCCTGCGGCTCACGGCCCATCTCCGGACCCTGGGCCTCTGGCTTTCTCCATCCCTTCTGGGCTCAGTGAGTCCTTGGAGGGCGTCACAACTCCAGCCTCACCTCCTCCAGTGCCGTTCTGCAGAACTGCCGGGATTTTCCAGGCTTCCTGCCGAGATTCATAATTGAACAGAGCCGGAGCGATTCCCCAACCAATAGCCATTTTCTCCCCCAGCACCGGGGAATGGTGTTCTCTGTGATTTCTCTCCTTGTATCTGCTCCGTAACTACTGCTTGGATGAAAGCTTGGTACTGAGGGTTGGGCTTTTTTTTCTTTCCTCTTTGCCTCCTTCTTTCTTTTATAATGAGGAAGAAATACGGTGCTCGGAAGGGGCAAAACAGCTCTCTGCAGATTCCAGAGTTTTCCATGGCTTCACTTCTGCAGATCTCTGGAAAGTTATGCCCCAATAACCTGAGCGTTTTAATTGGAAGGCCTGTGTGGGGGAGGGACAATCATAGTGGAGACACACAAACTTCTAAAAGGAGTCTCCCGGGACTGACTCCTTCATCTCCATCACTTCACACATTAGGAACCCGAGGCCTGGAGAGGTGAAAGACCGTTTCCATGGTGACAGGTTAGCTGGTGGAACAGCCACCAAGCCTAGATCGCCGATCTCCGGACTCCCGAGCTCAGCATTCTTTTGCTCACCCACGGCTGCCTGCTCTGTGTCAGGGCTCTCCACACATGACTCTACCTCCCCAGTGTTCCTGATATCTGGTGGCCGAGGGCAGCGACACTGTCAAACATTTTCTAAGACACTGCCCTCCCACTCCAACAAACTGCAACTTAATCCTAAATGTCAGACGTCCTTGTCGATGATGAGTCAGGGGCCTGAGGCGAGTTAAGTGACCACCCCCACGGTAGACATTGCTAACCAATCGCAGTGCTAGTCACTCAGTCTGAATCGTCTCAACACAGCACTCCACCAGGGACTCCTGATGGGGACTAGCTGCTCCTCTGTGGCTGAACAGTGTAGAGGTGGGGGCTTCAGCACTCTCTGGGGGTGGTTGTCTGGGCACTGCTGCCACCCGCCCACCAGCTGTGTGACGTCGGTCCTAATTAACCTCCCCGTGCCTCATTTTCCCTACCTGTAAAAAGGGGCTCTTACACAGGGGTAACCTCAGAGGGACTTCTGAAGGTGACACAACAGGGGTTTGAAAGGTCACGGAGCCTGGCATACTGTAAGCGCCTCAAACATGTGAGCAGTTCTGACCGAGAGAGCCCAGTTTGCCTGCCTCCTCCACGGGATAGCCCTGGAGTCCTCCCTGTCCTCAGTTTGCCTGGCTGTGAGGAGGGCCCACGGAGTGACTGCTTTTCCCTCAGCCCCACTGTTAACGGACTCACCTCACGAGAGCAGCTTGCCCTTGAGCGCTAAGCCCTGCAAAACTCTTAGCTAAGCGCTCTCCAATTTCTTACTTAAGCCTTAAAAATGCCTTAAGAAGCGGGAGCTCCCACAGCTAGGGATGTAGCTTAGTGGTAAAGTGCTTGCCAGGCATGCGCAAAGCCCTAGATTCGATTCCTAATATGACAAGAAAAAAAGAAAAAGTAGGCACTCCTATAAGCTTGTCACACACAACAAAGGCTCAGAGAGGGCAAGCCATTTGTTAGCAGAGTCCCAAGGAGCCACAGAACTCTCCGGGAGAGAAAGGAGGTGTGTGTTGGGGGGCAGCATCTGGGAGGGCACACACCTGCCAAGTCACCGGCACCTTCTGGTAGCCAGGCAGGGCCGAGAGCTCAGAGCTGTTCACTGAGTACACCTGGGGCTGGGGTAGCAATGCCTGCCAACTAGAAACCCAATCCGTGCCCGATTTTCAATGCCCTCCCCCTCCCCCCCACACCTGTGGTCCAGAGTGCCAAATAAACACAGAGTCATCAGCTGGGGCTCTGGTGCTTACATGTCCTTTGGTGAAGAGCCACTAGCTCAAGGCTTGGATGGGGCCTCAGAGCTCTGGGCTCATCAGCCACACCTGATGCCCATGTCCTTTGTCCCAGCCTCCTGGGAACCCAGAGTCCTGCTTATGCAGCCCATTGGCTGCTTTCCAGGGGGAAAGTCATTATTTTTGGCCCTTACATGGTCCACTCTCTATGGCAGCAGAGACAAATGTCCCCTTATCTTACCTAAGGTGGGTCTCCCAGCACTGAAGAGCAGGTACCTATGCAGCCATGAACTCAGTCTTGGATTCAAGTTAATGTCTACATGGCCACAGCCTGTCATGTACCAGGTGCCTGGCCACATGTGTGTGCCACAGCTGTCCCATCCCTGCCTTTAGCTTAGCAGTGACTTGGTGACTTGGACAAGGAAGCCACTTAGAGAAACTAATATCTGAACTGAGCCTCACAAAGAATCAGCAAGCCAAAAACTAGGTAGATGTTCCAGCAAAGACACATGGCAGAGTCAGGGCCAGAGGCCGGCATGCCTTGCGAGGGTAAAAGGTGACTATGGACATAGTAAGATGTGGGGAGGAGAAAGCGGCATGGCCTGGGGGCTTTGTGAACCTGGGAGGCAGGAAAGGTATTAAACTAGCAATGCAATGAGATCAGGTTTGCTTCTTGTCCTCAAGAGTCAGGGACAGAGAAGCAGAGGGGCCAGTCAAAATCCAGACTCTGGGACAGTTTCTCCTGGATGCTCACCTGCTGTTCTGGGGCAGAGAGAGGATTCCCTCAGAGCAATGTGTCTCCCCAGCTCTGTCCATCATCTGACCACCCATGCCCCACTTCCGAGCACTCTTGGCTTAGGGCCACAGTAGCTTTCCTGGGCTACTTCTTCCAGGTTGTACCCACACTTAAGGCCTCTAGTGACCCTTCCACAGTCTGTCCTTAAGACCAATACATCCCAGGCTCCCTGTTGGCTGTTCCAGATCAGCTGTCGCTGTTTGTGGTCCTTCTGCACGTTCTTTCATGCCCCAGTCTCAGCTCTCTCTCCTTCAGCTTCTTCTAGGAGGTCTGGAGCTAAGGCTTGGGGATTTTGCTTGCCAGAAGAGAAAAAAGTAGCAAGAATGTAAAAGCCAGCTTTTCTCCCTCCACACAGGCACAGCAGGTCTGTGAGCTACAGGCTTTGGTGGGAGCCCGAGGCAGAGAAGATATGTTGGCCTGGAGCCAGGCTGCAGAGAAACCCTCGGGAACAGAGCGGAACAATTGCCATTGTGAGTTAAGCAGGCCGTTTATGGGGAGGATAAAAGTTAATGAGAAGCTGTACTTCAGCCCCCACCATTAAGCAAGAGCAATGCTGGCAAATAAACCACACAAAGAGGTGGATTTGAAGCAGCAGAGAGCAGAGCCATGGCAGCTTGCTGGAGGAAGGGGCGGGGCCACATCCATCACCTCATTAGGAAGGTGGTCAAGGTTTGGACATCGCCAATTTCATCTAAGTTCTCCAGGTGGCTTCTTAACCTCTTACCCACTGTCCGCTTACTAGGGGCAGTGGAAGCTAGTCAGGGAGGGGAGGACTCTGCTCATTCACCCAGATAAAGCTTTGTTTGGTCTCTAGAAGCCATCCAGGTGGACAGCGCGAGCTCGAAGCCTTGACTGTCCTAACACTTTGCACTAGCCCAGGCTTTTTCTCACAGCCTTCAGAGCTGAGACAGGGGCATGAAACCAAAGCCTGGAGTGGTGTGGGCATCAAGTGTTGCTCTGATGACATTAGTAATGACAATACCAGCAGCTGGCACCTCGTGGGGACATCAGTTCTGAGTGCACTGTCTTAATGCTGTCGACCCTTGCTGTGAGCCTCATGTTACCAAAGGGAGAAACTGAGGTCCCCAGAGGTTCCGTAAATGTACAATTGTGTTTGGAACCCAAAGAGTCATCTTCAGGACCCAAGTGTTTAGTCCACACTGCTCTACTCTCTCTGGAACCAAATATGCACACGTGCACACAGGCACCAGCTGGGAGTTAAAGGGTTGACATTGCCCAGCATAGAAGATGGAATGTTCCACATCGTCTCCCCGTCGGCCAGATTCTGAACCATACGAGGTACCCAGGAACCAAGGAGGAGCCCCAGGTCTCTCTGGAATGTACCTATTTTTAAAAAATATATATCTACTATCACCATTGTCCCCGTTATGTGTGTGAGTGACACGAGAGGGTGTATGTGCTGAACAATGCATGTGGAGGTCACAGAATAGCTTGTAGAATCAGTTCTCTCCTACCTTTTCTCTTTTCCTGAGACAAGAGTTCTCTGTGTAACAGCCCTGGCTGTCCTGAAACTCACTTTGGAGATCAGGCTGGCCTTGAACTCACAGAGATCTGCCTGCCTCTGTCTCCCGAGTGCTGGGACTAAGGGTGTGTGCCACCACTCCAGGGTCCTTCCTACTTTTACAAGCATTCTAGACGTGGGATTCGGGTCACCAGGAGTGAACCTGCTGAGCCATCTTGACAGTCCTGGTTTGGTTTGTTTTATTTGTTGTGGTGGTGGTGGTTTGAGTCAGGGTTTCATGTAATCCAGGCTGGCCCCAGATTTTCTATATAGTCAAAAATAACCACGGGTCTCTGATCATCCTGTCTCCATCTCTCAAGTGCTGGGATAACAGGTGCACGCCTCTCTCTTAACTGAAGTCTTCTGGAGGCGTATTTCCCGGAGGACTCCCTCTTCATCACTCAATCAATCCACCAGCCAGTCTTCCAGTTTTACATCCTGATGTTGCCTCCTTCCTCCTCTGCCCCTATTTGGATCTGCATGACTTTTAACTGGAGTCCTCACTCAAAATCCCCCGCTAGGGTGATTTGATGATATGGGACTTCAATGCTACGCTTGACTTCCCACCTCCTTCAGGAGCAGATCTCGGTATGCCAGGCTCTCTCCTGCTCTCCAGTCCTGTTGTGGGCACTACCCTCCAACCACACTGCACTAGGTGCAACCCTTATTGCCCTAAACTGTTCCCAAGCATGTTCCCTTTGTTTTGACCCCTGCCACATCTCCTTGCAAACTTTCAAAGGTCATCAGGGCAGGTGCCACACCTATGAAGCCTTCGAGCTGCCACCCCTTCCCCTTTTCCCTATAACCAGCCCTCTGTCCCTACGAGTTCCGCATCAACAGAGCCAACCAACAGCAGGTCAGAAACATGCAGGGAAAGAGTGCGTCTGTACCGAACACATGCGGACTTCCATCATTATTGCCTAAATAATACAATGTACAGAATACTGTATGAGGAACTAGATGCTGGAGATGACTCAACACATAGAGAAGGATTTGTGCCAGTGATATGCAAATCCGTAGCCATTTCGCATGAGGGACTTGAGCATCCTGGACTTTTTAGCCATGCTGGGGTTGGGGGACAATCCATCCTCTCTGCACACCTCCACCATCCCAGCCTCTTGCATTATCTATGAGTAAACTGTGTTTCAGTCCCTAAGCCAGAGTCCTTGATCTGACAAAATTTGTCTTTGAGTACCTGCTTGATTCATGTTGGTAAAAACCAAAGGACCCATGAGGCTGGGGATGCAGGGAGCACTGGTCTCTCCTGAATCCCTGGTTCTGTGCTCACGTGCAAAAGACAGAAAGAAATGCTCCCTCCACACTCTTCTTCATTTTGCCCTGCAGTGAGAGAAATACCCCTGGACCTAGAATGCCCAATCTGGACAGGGAGAGCCACGGTTAGGACATCAATGTCTCTGACCAAAAGATGCCAGTGGACTGAGTTCTCTGTAATTGCCTTCCTGAGTCCACTCAGCTGTGCTGGAAGCCCAAGTTGATGTAACATGATAAATAGAAATGTTCTGGAGGTGAAAATCCATGGGCTGTACCCCCAAGAACCACAGTGCTGGATTCAATGTGATCAGATGTCAGACGAGTACGATTTTAACTGACTTGTGTGTGTGCCTGTGCACAAGTGCCCATGTGTGCACACACATGTGGCAGTCAGAGGTCAACCTCAGGTTCCATTCCTTAAAAACTGTTCCCTCCCCCCGCTTTTGTGAGGCAGTGGCTCTCACTGGCCTTTGGGCTCACTGATATAGCTAAGCTAATGGGCCGCTGAGCTCCGGGGACACAGATGCCTGTCTCTGTCTCTCAGCTCTGGGATGACAAGCGCATGCCACCAAGCCTGGCTTTGGGCACTGAACTCAGGTCCTTATGCTTGTCGATTGGGTTACGTCACCAGCCTTCACTTTAACTGATTTTAATGTCGAAATGAAGTAACCACCAATAAGCAGGATGGACGGATAGCTCCACACACAAACCCCAGAGATCTATCTGAATCCTGTTCTCTCAATACATCTTGTTCTCAAGCCCTACAGTCCGATTGTTTCAGAAGTAAAGCAGGTCACCCCCCAAGATGGTGGCAAGCTGCAGGTAGATCCCAAGACTCAACCCCTGCCAGGTTCTACCCTGCCCTTTTCATGCCTCCCTTTGCCTGGCTGGAGCTCAAAAGCCAGACTCCTCAGGCATGGCGAGAAGCCACCTTGTGACCGCAAAGCTTCCATTATTCATTAAGCCATTTTTCCTCACGCTTGAGATCCCCGCTCAGCCACATGGACCACGCATCTTTAGTTCTCCAGCAACCCTCTCCGGGTCACAGACAGAGGCAGTGCTTTAGATGGCAGCTGTAGAAAAGCAGTTTGCCAAGGTGCTGTAAAGCAGGTCAGCGGCCTGAGTGCCGTGGCCGGGAGCCAGCACCGTGTCCACTGAGGTCTGAATATTTTACACCTAGTGGCTCCGAGTTATAGGCTTTAGAGCTTCAGCTTCAGATGAAACTCGATTTGAAACTGGCCCTGGAGGACATTTGTTAAAGAAAAATGAAGATGCTAGATGGAGCCTGATGTCCTCTGTAAGGTGGCTCTGTCTACAGTCGAAGGCTGTGTACTTCTGGAAATATCCAGGTGCCAGCTCTTGCCTTCCCACCTTCCCCTCCTTGCCCTGGAAATCTGTCCCCTTTCTCTGCCCCCTCTCCTCTTCCCACTACCAGCCTCTACAGAAGTACCGTGGAGACGTAGGCAAATCCCTGCCCTACTTCTTTGGATGTGTCCCGTATGTGGTGTGCATGCATGCTTGCACGGATATGGGGACACGTGTGAACGGGCAGGCAGAGGCCAGGGATTGATATCAAGACTCTTCCTCAATCGCTCTTTCATCTTATTCATTGAGGCAGAGTCTCTCAATCAAACCCAGAGCTCACCAATGAGACCAGCTAGCTAGCTCCAGGGATTCCGTCTCAGCCTTTAGAGGCTGAAATTACAGATGGGCTGCCATGCCCACCTAGCATTTGCTTATGCGCCACCTCCTCAAGTGTCCCTCCCCCCAAAGCTGCCAACTCTGTACCATCACAATAATCTGCTGGTGTATACCAACGGACCCCAGAAGTCCAGGAGATGGACACTGCAGTTCCATTTCACAGAGGAAGCAACTGAGGCTCCAGAAAGTGACAGAATGAACAGATACAGAGAGCTGGTTTTCAAACTGCCTATACTTGGCTCCAAAGTTCCTGCTGCTTTCTCATGTCACCCAGCTTGTGGTCACTGATGGTCACAATCAGGCCACTTTGGAGACCAATTCACAGTCTAGTTGAGGCGGTTCGTGGCCACAGCACAACCTCTTGCTCCCAAACCCATGCTTCACTTTCGTGTTCTGAGCAGCCAGAATAACAGGATCGATCGCCTTGATTGCGGTTAGTTAGGGAAAACATGGGAGTTCCCGGCACATAGCCCTGGTGTGCCTCCTGGGTTTCCAGACTAAGGAGGAGCTAGCACATGGTCACCAGTAGCCCTATCCCTGGAGGGGCAGGGGTGGGCTGACTTCTCAGGCACAGGGTGAGCGGTGCACAGTGGGCTCTGGCTGGCACAGCAATGGGGTCTTAGGCAGATGAATGGCTACAGGTAGGGAGCTGCCTCTCCCCCTCAAATGTGTGATGTTGGCAGCTTTGGGAAGGTACAGTGCTTAGCAGGTATGGCCCACAGTGGCAGCTGCAGCCGCAGGGATGCAGGGACGATGCTGGCAGGGCTGAAGAGGAAGAGCCTGGAAGCTGGGTCTTGCCCGCCCAGCCTCTCAGAGGCCAGGCCTCCAGCTGGGCCCTAATTCACATGGCTGCTGCCAGTACTCATTCATAAATGATGAAAAAGCTCTCAGCAAATGCCGCCGAGCTCTGCATCGGGCCCCGAGGTCCCTGCTGGGGACCTGAGAGCCAAGCAGACTGAGTCCCAGGCACTCTGGGGTTGGTGAGTACCCTACCCTGTGTGAACTCCCAGGGCCATTACAGCCAGTGTCTCCCTGGGCAAGTGAGCAGGGCTGACTATTGACATTTGACTGTTGGAGACAGGAATGAGGCACACTCTGAGGATTTCCCTCCAGGACCTCAGAACAGCAAGGTTTGAAGGTTTCTGTTTGCTGACAGGGCTTGTGACAGCTGGTACTGGAAAGGGCAGACTGAGGGACATGTTTTCTGATAGTCTGGGGAGATGGAGACCAGACAAAGGTGAGGAAACACATGCATGATGGGCCTTACTGGAGGAGCAGACTTAGCTTTGGAATTAAAGCTAGCTCTGTCCAGAAGTCGCCAACCCTACTTCTGGAAACTCACTATGCTTAAGTCCTAGACGCCTACTGTCCCCATCCTCAGAGGGAGACTCCAAGGGGGAACGTAGCTACATCCAGAGGTGGGCATTTCCACAGTGGACCTCCACACCTCCTTTCCAAAACGGCCCCGCAGAGCAGCCTTACTCTCATGGGAAGTCCTTCTTGTTTATCTACAGTCTAGCCAAGGGCAGATGCAGATTTTACGGGCTCTTGCGTTTGTATTACTGGGCCGGTCCTCTTATAAAAAAAAGAACACCCAATAAATGCTGAGCTGGACTAGGCCTTGGTGGGGCTGGGGCTGCCTAAGCAGCTGTCAAGGCTACATCTGGGCCGACCTGGCTGGGGCTCCCCAGCCACAGGACTGGTACTGTATGCAGAAGCCCCTCACCAGATGGGTGGGCTCTGAATCAGGGTCTAGGGAACTTTAGGACCTACAGCTTCCTGCTTGACATTCACTACGCCCCTCTCTCCCATCACTCAATCCAACCCAGGTAGGACTGCTTCAAGCTACGTAAAGATAACTTTCTCTGAGAAATGGTGTGCTGGTGGACGGGGGCGGGAAGGGATTTTAATGCTATTGGGAAAATGTTTTTTTTTAAGGTTTATTTTTAATTTTAATTGTGTGTGTATGTGTGTGACTGTGAGTACAGATGTCCTCAGAGGTCTGAGGTGTCATAGTCTCCTGGAGCTGGAGTTACAGGTGGTTATGAGCTACCTCATATGGATCTTGGGTATTGAACTCAGAACCTCTGCAAGAGCAGTTCATTGGTTCTTAAGCCCTGAGCTGCCTCTTTAGCACCCCAAAAAGTTCATATTGCTACATGCTGAGTACCTGAGAGTACCCAGGGTTAGAATGTCAGCCACAGACTCTGCTTGTCTCAAATTTTACAACTTCACATGGGGACTCTTTGATTGACCCAATGTGGGGTTCCAGGAGGTAAGTACAGATGGCCCTTTGTATTGGAAGATTCTTCTGTGGATTAACCACTGAAAAAATAGTATTTTATATAATGTGTGTATGTGTGTGTGTGTGTGTGTGTGTGTGTGTGTGTGTGTGTAG
The DNA here is from genome assembly GCF_949786415.1 of Peromyscus eremicus. NCBI lineage: Eukaryota > Metazoa > Chordata > Mammalia > Rodentia > Cricetidae > Peromyscus > Peromyscus eremicus. The sequence continues at coordinate 89,736,648 of NC_081423.1, forward strand.
ATGGTTTCCTTATTACTCCTTAAACACTACAGCATGACAATGCTTTACACAGCATTTATATTGTTTTAGGTACTGTAAGTCATCTAGAGACGATCGGAAGTACTCAGGAGGATATTTGAAGGTTATACGCAAATACTACCATTTTATACAAAGGGCTGAATATCCTTGGGTGTCCGAAGGGGTCTGGAACTCGCCCTGTGGATAACGGGTGTACTGAACAGTGGAGAACAGTAAGGTCCCCTGCTCTTAATCTCCTTTCCAGATCCATTTGCACATTGGTTCATCCAGCAAACGTTGACTTAGACCATGGACTTGGATGCTCTGAAATTGTGAGTGAAGGCCACTATCCTTGCCCTCCGGGAGCCTTAAGCAGATATCTGGTGACATGGCAGATACATCGTGCCCAAGTTTAGGCACAGACTTGGAATTCTGAGAGCAGAGTGAGGAAGTGTCACCATAACTAGGGATGGCTGAGGCTTGGTGGATGCATGGAGTGGGTAGGCAGTTGCTTCCCTGAATGGGTCCATTCCAGGCAAGATGACATGCTGAAAATGTAGAGCAGACAGAGGGATTTCAAACCACAATTCTTCTTTGAAATTGGAAAGCAAGTTCAGCCTTCAGATCCTTTACTTCCTGCTTCCTGCGCTCTTGGACATCACACTCTGAGATGTGCACGGTTTCCGGCCATCAGCTAGGGACGACTTTGATTTACAAGCAAGAATCTTAAGTGTGTAGTTGGCAGTTATCAGGTTGTATCCCGGGCTTGCATTTGGGGGAATGGGTGGGTGGGGGATTATTTCCTTTCTGGATGGGGATACCCTCATAGGCTGGTGTCCTTACACACGTGATCAGGGGACACTGATAGCCTAACAAGCTTCTTCTAAGGGTCTGAACCAATATAATGGACCAACACACTGATCACACAGGAGCAAAGATGCCTGTCACTAGCAGGAATCCCGAGCCCCCTTGATTCGACACCAGGTAGTGTTCAGGATAGAGTCCTCTGGCTCTGGATGCTGAGAAGGGGAATGGTAGTCCATCACAGTGGAATAAGTGCTTCTAACTGAAGATCTCAATTCATCTTCTCCTTTCTCCAGGCAGAGCTACTGTGGTTCCCACCAGTGGAAGAAACAGAAGGGTGTGGGAAATTATATGATTTTTTTTTTAGGTGAATCCCACCCAAGACCAGGCTGGAGTCCCCCAGGCCTTTAGGCTCCAGGACGTGGTGTCCTCTGTGTGAAACACCAAGCCGATGTTTTGTGAGATCTGTTTGCACAGGGCAGGAGGGAGGGAGCTGTCATTTATAAGTATCTAGCAACTGCCTGGGTTTGTGGTTGAGCTGATCTAATCCTCACAATAGCCCTTTAAGTCTGGTATTATCATCTTCCTTTTATAAATAAGGATACTCAGATTTAAAGAGAGCAGAAGCAAATTCCCTGAGATCACTCTCCTAATCAAGAACAAAGGCCGACTTCCTAGTCAAGTTCACCTGCCTGAGAGTTACCCTTTGTAGCGAAGTCCCTCCATCTGTGGCAGGAAAATCCTAAGGTGGCCTCAAGACATCTCCTGGATGGTAGGTAGGACCTAGGAATATGTTGATGGGATTATGTAATATAGATTTCCCATGTAGGCTGGAGAGGAAGGAGCCAGGGAGGTGTGTCCCCTCAGTTCCCAGCCTGGAAGCAAGCAAAGGGTCTTGTTTGTGAACTGTCAATGGGGTCATGGGGCAAGCCACCATCGATGGCTTCAAGGCCCCTGGCTGATGGCTAGCAGGTCAGCAGACCTCCAATGGACAACCACAGCTGACTGTTTTCTGTTAGCAACCAGCAAGCTTGTAGATAGAGGACTCCACACCCCAGGAAGGGGCATATCCCATCTGTGTATCTTTGGGACACTTGAGCAGAGGGGCTATGCACATGTTCCCATTTCCAAGCCATGGAAACTGAGATAATGTCTATACTCTTTGAGATTTTGGTGATGTGTTAGGAAGGCTTTTTTTTTTTTTTTAATGAGTATCTGTTTCACAGAAAAAGTCCATTTTGCCTCTGGGAGCTCAATCCAGCCTTCAAAGGAGTCGTGGCTCCAGAGAGAAATTCACGTCACCTTTGGGAAACTGTTTCATCTAAGACTCAAGTTCTTACAACTGAAATGAGCCTACGGTCAAGACTTATGTCACCAGGCTGATTGGAGGGAGCAATGAATACATTGTATTCACGTGTATGCATTCTTAGACTCCACAGCGAACTGTGTGTGTGTGCGTGTGTGTGTGTGCGTGCGTACACGTGCGTGCATGTGTCCATGTTCACATGTATATGGATGCACTCATATATACAGGCCAGAGGACCTTGGGTATGGGTCTTCAATTGCTGTCCACTTCTTTTTTGAGACAGGGTCTCTTACTGGCTTAGAACTTCCCAAGTAGACCAGCTCATGAACTCCAGCAACCCACCTGTCTCCAGTTCGCCGCTCCTGTGATTTTAAGCCTGAGTCACTATGCCTGGCTGTTCTTTTTTTTTTTAGATGGGTTCGGGGGATTGAACTCAGGTCCTTGTGCATACAAGGCAAGTACTTTTACTGAATGAACTGTTCCTCCGGCTCTTCCACAGGGAGCTATCAACGCACAGTGGCTAACAAAATTGTGAGAATTTTAGTCTCTTGGAGAGTGATGCACAAAAATGTTCTGGAACCCACTTGGCAGTCATGTGTAGGCTGAGTTCATCTCGAATTCACTTCCTGGGGGTGCTGTCACTAAGTACCACACATTGGGTGGGTGGCTTCCAACATCTGACTTCATTCTCTCTTGGACTTGGGAAGCCTGAGGTGTGGACAGGGCCAGGCTCTCTGGCTCGAAGGAAGACACTGCCTCCTCCTCTCTCCTCCTCCCACACCTCCTCTGTTCTCATAAGCACCCAGGCTATTGGTTCCGGCCACCTCAACAGAGCATGACCTCAGCTTAACTTAATTACATTTGGTTCTAAAGTCCCACTCAGGTACTGGAAGTTAGGACTCTAATACATCTTTGGGGGGCACAATACAGTCTACAACCGCCCCCCCCATGCTACATATGATGTGACTAAAAAGCCCTTGGCAACCCCCAATTCTCACCTGCCACTCCTGCCTCTTTCAGACGGTATGATATGGGATGCCTCTGCCAACAGTTTTCTGGAACGTTCTGACCCCTGATGTCTCATACTCCTTACCGACTTCTGGAGAACAGTGAATGGCATGGGTCCTGAGGGACAAATGAATGACCAAAGCAAGGGGCAGGTGAAACTCAGCAGACGAGGTGAGTTAGAGGTGTGAGTGTGGGTGTGTGGGTGGGAGACGGGGTTAGGGCTATGGCAGGGAGCACCGTGAATTCCCTGGTTAGTTTTCTAAGGACAACAGGAAAGCGGCCCCATGGCTTCAAAGGAGTGCAGCTCTGTAGGTTCCCAGGGCCCCCTCCTCCTCTCTGGATCCTCTGCCTGCTTCTCTCTCCTCAGCAGCGGAGTGGAGGAGGGAGAAGATCCACAGGGTGGCTCAGACAACCAGAATGGCCAGGTCACGGGTCACAGGTCACAGGTCACAGGGAGGAGACGGCAGAGTCTCGATGCCCATACTCCAGCCTGGGCTGTCCCACTACCCCACCTGAGTGTGGGTGACAGATTCCAGGTAGACACAGCTTCAGGTTCCATATGAGGGGCTCATGTGCTCCCTGGTGGGCACAAACAGGGAGTCATGCAGCCAGGTTGGGGACTATCAGGACAGTGGCTTTGCGGCCACGCACTTTCACATGTCCTGTGTATGAAAGAAGGATGCACAGTTGTGAGGTGTTTACACACGCATGCACGCTGCACTTGATTTCCTGCACACACCAGGAGCTTGTGTGATCTGAGGCACGCCAGCATGCATGAACTGGTACCAGCACCAACAGGAAACACTGCTCATCAGTCGCCTGCCTACTGACATTCCCTGTTCTCCAAGGAACTGCACTTCTGACCTTCCCCTGCCTCTGGCGCTTGGCCAAAGGGAGGTTGTATCTGGAGTCTATGACAAGAGCCACCCGGCCTCTGGTTCTGTTACAGCAGTACTGGTTAGGGAGTGCAGCATATTCTAGCCTATCCTTTCCACCCCGCCTCATGGGTTTTGAAGCCACCCAAGGGGTGACCCCCGTTTCATTATTGTGCTTGGCCTTCTCCAGAGACCAGAACCAGGGTGCTGACAGACAGAGTTCTTTAGACAGTTTGTAGGGGCCATGCTGCCTCCCAAGCAACACTGTGGGAAGGAGGCATGAACAGGGTGAGGAGGAGCATGGAGCAGGGTGAGGAGGAGCATGGAGCAGGGTGGGGAGGAGCATGGAGCAGGGTGGGAAGGAGTACGGAGTAGGGTGGGGAGGAGCATGGAGCAGGGTGGGGAGGAGGCATGAACAGGGTGAGGAGGAGCACGGAGCAAGGTGGGGAGGAGCATGGAGCAGGGTGGGGAGGAGCATGGAGCAGGGTGGGGAGGAGCACGGAGCAGGGTGGGGAGGAGCACCAGCTTGTCAAATTCTTCCTGGAAGCAGAGCAGGCAAGCCTCCTGAGAAGCCCCAAGTTTTTCCATGTCCCACCAGTGGGTTCCCACAGGACAGTGCCACCTGCCCTGTGTCTTCCTGAATCTCCTGCATCCCCTATCACCGCCCCAGAGTCTATCCCTCTCATCCAGTATCTGGAGGGTAAAGGCCTCCCTGGACAGTGGTTAGGGACATGGCTCTGGGACCAGACTCCCTGGGTTCAAATCTCAACCTTAGCCCTGCCACTTGAGAGAATTCTTAATACTCATGGTGTTTCGGTTTCCATATCTGCGAAATGAAGACAGTTTGTTAAACAGTTAAGAAATTAGTTAAGGCACGAGAGCCTTGCAGTCTGGTCCAACTAGACCAGGGTAGTCAAGCTGGCTTAGCCCTGCACATGCCCACACTATGACACACCATTCACTCTGTCACATTCCTGCATCTAGTCTGTTTTCCTGCTGAAAAACAATGAAATGCCATGACTCTCGCTCAGCCCCTTGTCCCGATTCACATCCCACCGTACCTACTCTGGATTCTTCTCATGTGCTCCTAAAGATGCCCTGCCCTGGGCCTTGCTCCCTCCGTCCCATTCTGCACGGCCCAGAGGCAGTGAGCACTGTGTCACCGAGCATGTCCAGCCAGGAGGGCAGACACAGGCTTCTCACAGGACAGGAGGACAGGGCCATCAGCCCCTGCCTCTTCCCAGCCCGACTCCTGCGCCTCCTCTGCTTGTGCTGTCTGCTCGGACATCGCTCCATTTCAAGCAGTCCATGGCCTGTGTCCACACCTTCCCAGAGACTCGGCCATGCTCAGGGCTGGAGTTGTTGCTGAATGGCTGTAGATGCCTAGAGCACCCTCCATGCTTCCTCACCCACCATCTGCTCTGAACCCCCTTTTCCCTGTTACCCTGACAAATTCATGGTTAACTCCCCAACCTGGCTCACATGGGTGTCACCTACAAAAACTTCCACAACACCCCCATTCCTTAGAGGACTTCCTTCTCCCTGTCTTGCTACTGAAGCTCCTTGTGTGTGTGTGTGTGTGTGTGTGTGTGTGTGTGAGAAACCGTGACGGGGATGCCTGTCCCTCTCTCCACACTGGATGCTCATGCTCTTTGAGGACAAGGCCAGCATTCTATGTGTCATTGGAAACTCCTTTAAGAGTCAGCTGAGTGAACAAAGGGGTCAACTTGTGTGAGTGAATGAAGACAGACGACTCTGGGGTCATTCCTCCTGCCTAAGGGACGCTTGAACATTCTGTAAGGCACAGAGGCAGCGCCACCTCCTCCGTGAAGTCTCTCCTGATTTCCCCCTGGCTGACAGAAGCCAAGTTGTTCTAGGCTTGAGACGTTAGGGAATTTCTCCTAACCAAGGGCTCCAGCAGTTCCTCTCCCATTTAGGGACCATCCAAGTGTAGGCCTCATGCGAATCATGCTATAGTGGCTGAAAGGATCCCGTTGGAACTCAGGTTAGGACATACCTGGGTGAGCTCAAGTCCAATTCTCTTCCTTTCCTCGGGGTCTGTGAGAATTCCATGAGGCCACAGACCCCGAGGCACGGACCCGTGGGTGGCCACGCCATTCTAAACCGCGTTACATCCCAGAACTTGTGACAAAGACCCTTTTCCCCCAGGTTCCAGTTTCCACACAAGGCAGTTGGATGAATGAATGAATGAATGAATGAATGAACAAGTCCTCACGTCCCCAGAACTTAGCACAGCACTAGCTACATACACCTCCAATGAGCATGCGCTGAGTTTATCGGGTTCAAACAACAACAACAACCAGAAGACCCACACTAGGAATCACGGGGGACAAGCATCTGAGGGCTGGAGCAGGCCACCTGGGGGCCTTTGTCACCCAGATGGCGTTTTTGTGTGTCGGTGGGGGGGGGGTAACTTTTATTGAGGCTAACACAGAGAAGAGTTAGATGGACACGTGTCTACACCCATGTAACTCCCACCCTCGTAGAGACAGAACATGTTCACAGCCTGGCAGACTCCCTCTGCCTCTCCCCATCAATGGCTCCCAAAGAAGCCATCTTGCTACCACCACCTCAGACAGTCTTGCCCGCCTTTGAATTGGATCTGAATGAAGCCTGCAGTGTGGTCACACTGATTTGCGCCAGTCAGCAGGTGAATGCCATGGTTGGAAGCCGCGTGTGGAAGTGTGTGGAACCTTCTCTGGGGGTTTGATGTCTGTGGTGAATGTCTTCTCAAAGAGGTGTCTTAGCAGACTGCTTGCTCCCTGTATCACTGAGGGCACCCCATCTTCACAGCCGCCCCCAGTCTCACAGTAGCCTCCGTCCTCTGTGGGCTGCATGAGTCAGATCTGGACCCAGCATCAGGCAGAGTTGTGGTCCCAGAGCTCTACCTACCTCCTCCGTGAAGCCTGTCATGCCAGCCTGGCCCACAGCCAGCATGGAGCAACCACTGCCCTGTGAGTCCTGCTCCCTGATTACACTCAGCCTCTCCCCGTGGTGTTCACTGCTTGTACCGTGACCCCCCAATCTTCTAGTGTCACTGTAGGTTCTTTGGAATATTTCAGAAACAATGCAGTCCCCTTCTCTTCCTTACGACAGCTTTTAGCAGAAGGCTGACAAAGAGTTCAGAGCAGGCGCTGGAGCCAGAGACCTGGGTGTCGACACCCACCGTGTCTCAGGCAGTCACAGGAATATGCCATGCGTGCTGCATTGCCAAGATGAGGCTTGCTGTGGAATGCCTGTGTCGCAGTTTGGTAGGTTGTAGCCAACACTGTCATCGGGAGGTGGTACAGCTGGGGTAGAAAGGAAAGCTAGGGGCACTTACCCTGAGGTCACTACCTGCTGGTTCTGGGGCCTCAGGCAAGTGGTTTGACTTCTCTGTTCCTCAGTTTCCCCATCTGTGGAAAGTAGTGGCAGCGCCTGCCTCGGAGGGAAGCTGAGGATTAACCAGGTTAATGTATACTAATGTGTATAAACCACTCAGGGCAGCTGCAGGCACACAGTAATGACCATTGCAACTACTAGCTCTTCTTCTGCCCACGAGCTACCTGATTACTTGGTAGTTAATTCAATAATTAATTAAACACTGTTAAATCCTAGCTGTTAGGAGGAGAAAACAGAATAACATAAGGGAAATGCACGGAATGCGAGATAATAGACATTGTGCTCGGTCCACAGAGAGCACTTGGTAGTTGTTAAAGGATTTGTAATTATGCTAAAGAGAAAGGTGATCAGGAGAGGGTGGGGTGGATAAGCCGCCATGGTGGAAAAGAAGGCACATACCATCAGGACTGGAATGGGCTAACCTGGGCTTCTTCCTGCTTGGGCTCACTTCTAAAAGGTAAGAGGGTCTCCTGAAGGGGTCTGGTCTCAGCATCTCATTAGTGCTTGGGACCAGCCCACGTTTTACAATATGTTGATTTTAAGCCAGAAACGGGCAAACCACACACACACACACACACACACACACACACACACACACACACAATGCAACCATATATATATATATATATATATATATATAAATATATATAATCTATAACACGACATATAAGCTATAATGCAACCACCATATATTTTACACACACACACACACACACACACACACACACACACAAACCAAAAAACCAAAAATCCAGGTAAATTTCCTTTCCTATATTCCAGAGATGGGCAGACTCAGGAGAAATAACCACTTCCAAGAATCTGAAGGGCCTTGAAGGGCCAGAGACAAGTGCTTTGTTTTCAGGTTCCAGGAAAGGCAGAAGGAGAAAGGAGTGACGTCACTGCTGAGGGACGGCAATTTTGATCAGAATCAAGAATAACCTTCCCAGGTCAAGAGCTGGAAAGGAGAGCTGGAGAGCCTGTGCTGTCCTCCCCTGCCTCTCCCGCTGTGTTCATTCACACCTTTGTCCTAACTGAGACCCCTGCTAACAGGGAGCAGCATGGTGACCTGGCGTCAGGAAGACAGGGAGCTGATACTTCTGCATCAAGCGGCATTTCAAGGGTCAAGTGACTGTGACACCAAGAGAAAGAGGTCACGTCACCAGTCACCAGCGTGAAGAGGCCCCCGTGGAAGCTGGTTTTCCTCCTGTGCACTCTCTATGCACAGATTTGTCCAAACTTTACACAAATGAAATTGGCAGTGGCAATTTCTTTCTTTCTTTCTTTCTTTCTTTCTTTCTTTCTTTCTTTCTTTCTTTCTTTCCTTCTTTTTTTTTTTTTTTTTTTTTTTTGAGACAGGGTTTCTCTGTGTAGCTTTGCGCCTTTCCTGGAACTCACTTGGTAGTCCAGGCTGGCCTCGAACTCACAGAGATCCGCCTGGCTCTGCCTCCCAAGTGCTGGGATTAAAGGCGTGCGCCACCACCGCCCGGCTTCTTTCTTTTTTTGAGAGAGAGCCCTTTACTGAAAGAGTGTGAGGATTTCTGGTGCATCGAAGCATTGTTTAATTTTGTCACAGGGGAAGAATCCCAGGGGCTGGGGGAAGCAAAAGATCAAGGCTGCCTCTGTCTCAGGGTCACTCCGAGTCCTATTTTGAAGAAACTTGGTCAGTCTGGCTGTCCCCTCTGGAGGTCTCAGGGCCTTGGGGCCCTCTCTGAGGCACTCAGCTTTACATCTGTGATAGAAGTCTCCAAGAGCCCACATCTGCATTTCATTTTCCCCTCAATTACTTTGGGCACTTTGTATCGACGGAGCCAGGTCTCTTGGATGAAAACCCAGAGTATAAACTGCAACGTACAGGAAATAAAAGATTCAACTCTGGATGGCTCTTGAAAGCTTTGATCCAGGAATCAATTTGGTTATAAGTCAGGGGCGGCCAGTTGTGAAACCCTGGCCAGAAGCCATGGGCGTGGTGCCTAGATGCATTTAAGACTAAAGAGACAGAACACCGTCGGTGGGGAAGGAACACATCTATCCGTTCATCTGTCTGGAGCCAGGCCCAGTGGTTTCCTTTCATTTAAGCATGAGGTTTATACCATTCTCCCCCAACATAATAGAAAATTTGGAAACCATAGGAGATAAGATAAATCACTCCTGGTTGCTGTGACTACTGCATTAACATTCTGGTGAATTTCCTTCCAATATTTTTCCCAGCCTAATAAAACAACCATCGCCACAGTCATATCTATTTTGTACCAGATGATCTTTAAAGGTCCCACAACTGTGGGGTTTTCACTCACTCAGTTTGCTCTTTAATATAATTCTCTCTGTGTTTAAGAACCCTCCTAATCAGGGCAGAGTTAAAATAATACTTTTTTTTTTTTAATCTAGGAAATGCGTCAAGAACTTGAAAAAGGCAGTCTGTCTTGCACAGGAAGCTTGCGTGATTTAAAGAAAGGAGAAATTATTAGAAATAAAAAGGAAAAGAAAGAGGGGGAGGGGCTGGGGAGATGGCTCTGTGGGTAAAGTACTCACCATGCAAGTACCAGGACCCAAGGTTGATCCCCAGGACCCACACAAAAGCCTGGAGAGGTGGCATGTGCCTGTCACCTAAGTGCTGGGGAGTGAGACAGGCAGATGCTTGGGGTGCTCTGGCCAGCTAGCATTGCTGAATTGGTAAGCTGTAGGATCAGTGAGAGACTGTCTCAAAAAACAAGGTGGAGCAAGACCATGAGAGACACCTGACATTGAACTCTAGCCCCCCCCCCTTTCTATACACACACACACACACACACACACACACACACACACACACACACACACACACGGTGGGGGGCACACACACACAAAAAGAGGACTCCAGAGGTGGTCAGACATATAAATGGTGGGGATGGTGGCCATGTTGGCGTGGTGGCCACCCAGAAGGGAACCTTTGGGACACATCAAACGCACTCATGGAAAAAGGAGCTGACTAGTATGAGGATAGGAGACAGAAACTCAGAGGCCAGAGGGCAACAGCCTCAGGGCCTCAGACTACAGGTTGCAAGTGATCACCAAGGTGGAAGAAGAGAGCCCCTTGAAATGGTTAGGCCAGTGGGACCTCTCAGTCACCAGGCATCTGGCCCCGACTCACGTTCAGGAATCCTTGGGCTCCTTGGACTCAAAGACAACAAAAGCCATTTTTCATGCAAGAGGAGTCAGCCATCAGGAAGAATCAGAGGCCCTTTTGTATGACAAGCCAAACTGTTGAAGCGAGAAAATGTCTCGGGCGAGGGCTCAGATGCGAGCCGGGGGCAGCGTGCTCGCCTGGGGAACCCTTGCTGTCAATGTACACTTGTTATCAGGGCTTTTCAGAGTGAGGCCCGGAAGCAGCGCCGGGGAGCCTCAGCCCACACCCACAGCATCTTAATGATGAGCTGGTGGCATGGCCTTGGCTGGGCTGTGCAGCCCCTGGATGGGAGCCTGGGTGTCCTGAGATGTCCTGAGGGAGTCTTGAAATGGGGGGGGGGGTGTCGCAGCCTTTTCCCTTGCCCATGGTTTGGGGTATGGATTAGGAGTGAAGTGTGCAGAAGTCTTGGGGTATAAACACCAAAGATTTCTGTTTCTAAGACCCATGCTCATTCTGGGCTATCACAAAATCTCTAGGTGCTGGGTATCCTTTATGATAGCAAATGAGCTGCAGATGGTTACGTGGCCACAATTCCAGTGCCACGCCAAGCTCTTGCCTGTCCACCCTTCACTCCTGCCAGAAAATGAGCAAGGCAGGGATTGCTACCAACCCATTTTACAGAGAAAGCAACTGAGTCTCAGAGAAGGTGGAGTGTTTGGCTTAGGGTTCCCCAGCTAGGAGGAGGCAGTCTGGATTCAAATCCTGACTTAGACCAGGTCGGGGTTTGCCTCACTGCCCTGCCTGCTCTTTACAATTTCAATTACAAGAGTACTGTGTAGTTCCAGCCATTACATGGCACACTCACTCCACACCCCATCCTGTGAAATGTCTCCCTTGTTGCAGGTGGCTCTTGAGAGTCAGAGGGGAAGTATTTGCAGGCTTTTTGGACCCATAGTGCCTAGCCCACGACCAGGTACTCAGCAGGGCCCCTCCAAACGCTTGGTAGTGGTGTTTCCCTTTGAGGCAGCCCCTGATCCTGATGGGAGGTGCATCCTGGTGATAGCTCTTAGAAAATGCCAGACAAGTGAGGTCTAGCTTCCACACCTACCTCTGTCTCTCAGCAGCAGCTGCCTCCACGACCCTCTCCCCCAGCACTAGCTTTTCTGTACCCCAAGGCCTTCTTGAAGCAGAGCAGGTCACTCAGGATCACTGTTGGCATTTGCAGGGTCCTCTAGGTCAGAAGCGGTTAAGGAGCCGGGGAGTTGGCTCAGAAGTGCGTCTCATACAAGCATGAGGCCTGAGTTTGGATCCCCAGATCCCACCTCAGTGTCAGGTTGGCTGGGTGTAACTGTAATCTCAGCCTAGAAAGGAAGGGACTGAGGATTCCCAGGGCAAACTGGCTAACAAGACTAGCCATATAGACAGGCCCTGAGTTTGATGGAGAGACCCTGCCTCAGGGAATGAAACTCGTGGCGGGGATGAGTCCCAACATCAAACTTTGGGCCTTCACATAGTGTGTGCATACACGCCCCACTCCCCCACCATGAGAAAATGATCTCTCTCCTCTCCTCTCCTCTCCTCTCCTCTCCTCTCCTCTCCTCTCCTCTCCTCTCCTCTCCTCTCCCTCCAGTCTTTGCAGTCTAGGCAGTCCTTGAACTCTGTAAGTAGCTGAGGATGACCTTGAACTGGCCCTGACCTTGCCTCCCTCTCTCCCAGGTGCTGGAGTTACAGATGTGCACCACTACACCTGGTCTGTGGGGTGCTATGAATCACACCTAGGGCTTTGGGTACTTTACCCAACGAGCTATATCTCTGGCCCCTGGCATCTGGTTTTTCCAGCCATCTTGATTCAAATTTCCCAGATGTCTCTCCCTTTCCTACCCAAACTCGGAATGTCCACCTTCCAGGATCCCGACAGCACCTGTTGTATCTCAGCTTAACATCTACAACAAAAGTCTACCGCCAGGCCTCTCAGCCAGAGTTTTAGTTCAGAAGTATCACTGGCACCTTAGTCCAAAGCACTGGGACTTACTTCACATCACCAGGGGGAGCTATTTTCATCCATCCATCGGGACTTCCACATCTATATTTCCAGGCCATGGCTGTCGCAAGCCCAGGAGAGGGGAGGTCTTCAGCCAGATACATAGTGAAGTTGAACCCTCCTCTCCCCACTCAGCCCTGGAAAATAAAATGGCTCTTCTGTGGGTTTCCTGGTCTCCTACTTCTGGACCTGTTCTCCAACTGCCACTTAGGACACCCAGCCAGTTGGGCGGTCCTCCTTCAGCCTTTGGAACACACTCTTCTTTTTTGGATATCCAACAGCTACTGACCTCCCTCAGACCACCATCTTGGCTTCGACTCTCACCGTTTCACCTCAGGGACAGCCTTGGTGGCCTCCCAGCTTCATTCCATCTCTGCCCCACAGGAGGTGTGCACCCACAAAACCCACTTGATGGCTGCCTACAACACGTAAGTCTAAGCCACAAGCTCTCAAGCTTGGCAGGTAAAAGAGTGACTTAAAATTTTAAATATATATTTGCTTATTGTGTGTGTGTGTGGGGGGGTGTTGTATATCCCATAGCAAGATTATGGAGGTCAGAGGACAATGTGTAGGAGTTGATTCTTTTGTCCTCACACCACGTGACAATCAGGTATTAAACTCAGGCTTGGCAGCAGGTACCTCTACCCACTGGGTCATCTTACTTAGTAACTCTTCATGAACTGGTTCAGCTCCTGGTCAGAGTGGGGTTCCTTGGGTACAATCCCATTTGACCTTTGTGACTATTCTATGACATGGGGACTGCCTAGCATCCATACCGCCATTTCTCAGATGAAAAAACAGAGGCTCAGAGAAACAAAGGAACGTGTCCAAGCAGACCGGAGCAAGATTCCAACACAGGCCTTTCCGACTGCCTCCAACCTCTCTTTCTATTCAGCATCAGCGGGTTCACTTGAGACTCTGGGAAATGTCAGAGCTGGACAGGGTTAGAGCTGGAGGTATCAGGGCCAAGCCTGACTTTTTCACAAGTGGGTGCGTTCTCACTGGAGGGAGCTGGGGAGTGATGTGATCTGACTGGTAGCTTGGCAAGATCTCTGTGGCTGCATGCAGAGAGAGAGAGCCAAGGGATGAGGAGGGATGCCACCGCAGGCATCTAGGTGGAGGTGCAGGGGCGGGTTGAGCAGCAGCCCCACACAGAGGAGAAGCGACTGGGAAAGGAGGTAGAAGCTGTGCTCTGGAGGGAGCCCAGACAACTAGCAAGCATCAGGCTCTGCCCTTGTCTCTGCAGCAGCCAGTGTCATGCCGGGCACAAGGCAGAACCCTCCAATTTTTGATGGAGGCCGATGACAACCTGTGGGAGAGCGAAGGGAGATTCCTCCAGCTGGCAGACAGCTTGCCCCACACCTCATGCGTGAGGCTCTCATGTGCAAACCTTTCCCTGTCAAGGTGTGTTGGGGGTCGGGGGCAAGCCCAGAGCGTTTCCAAGAAAAAGATTCTGAAGTCTCGGTTCCTGACATTATGGGGGCATGGCCACCATCACAGGCCTCCCCAAATCTCTTCACACTGCATGTTTGCACACCACTGGGGGAGGGGCGGGGTTAGAGAGAGGAGAGAGAGGGAAGCTAGAAAGAAGGGAAGCTGGAGGAGGGAGCCACAGGAGGGAGGAGGGAGGAAGCAGGGAGGAGGGAGGAAGCAGGGAGGAGGGAGGAAGCAGGGAGGAGGGAGGAAGCAGGGAGGAGGGAGCCACAGGAGGGAGGAGGGAGGAAGCAGGGAGGAGGGAGGAAGCAGGGAGGAGGGAGGAAGCAGGGAGGCAAGGGTGGGTATCATTTTCCAATCTGATGACTGAGCAAGTCAAGAAGGTGCAAGAGGTTAACGGACCAGCTGAAGAGTGTCCAGATGGTTAGTGACAAAATGGGAACCAGTCCACAGTTCCGCTGACCTTCTGCAATGGTCTCCACATCCTGGGACCCAGCTATGCTTTATCTGTCCCCATCTCTGACACTGGGAATCGCAGCTGTAGCTTTGGAGCCTGAGCGGAGTTTGGCTCTAGGCAGGAAGAAGGGATGCATTGGACCATCCTCAGCTTTACCCCAGATGTTGTCTTTTTGTTGCGGGCTACCAATGGCCATTCAGCTTCTGCCTCAGCCATCAATTTTGGGGCTCTCGGTAGGCAGTCATGTGGAGCTCTGTCTCCCGGAGTGATGAGCTAGCACCTATGAGCTCCATCAGGGGAGGCTCAGCCTCCTCCATCCCCGGACCCTGGAGGCCTGGAAGCTGACCCGCCCAGGTCAGCTGCAACATCTGGGAGATGTATTTCTAGTGTGAAGACTTCCAAAGTTCAGGAATTACAGAAATGGAAAAAAAAAGTGATGGCATGCTTCAAATGACTACAAGGTGCCATGCACAAGGAAAGGCCGTTTGCATGTTTCATAGACTAACATGAAAACAACCCCAGGAGCTGAGCTCACAATACCATGCTTTATACTGAAAGAACTGGTATTCAGAGAAACTAGGTAATTTGTCTGGAGACACACAGCTGATGAGTGGTGGCGCTTAGACTTGAACCCAGATCTCTGTGACTTTAGTGCTACTGCTGCTTCTATATGGACTGATGTGAGGAGAAAGGGTTATCGGTGATGAGCATTTGGGTCTTGCCTCTGCCGGCCAGGAAGTAGAAGGCTGGAGGCAGGTGAGGCAGGCAGGCAGACTGACAATTTGTGCTCATTCATTTCTTTCTTGGGCTCTGTGTGGATGGAACTCTGCTGTGTTAAGGAACTTCTTAGGCCCTTTGGCTCTTTCTCAGAGACGAGGCAGCCATGGAGAGGGTAGCAGGGACTAACAACACTTTGCAGCAGGTGTGGTGGTGTGCATCTGCAATCCCAGTGCCTGGGAGGCTGTGGAGGAAGGCTGCAAGAGTGCCCAAGCTGTTCGGTGAGACCATCTTACAGAATCCAAACAGGCTGGGGATGGTAGCTCAATGGTAGAGTGCTTGCCTGGCAGATGCGAGGCCCTGAGTTACGACAGAAGTAAACTGGGCCTGATGGTACATATCTGCAATCCCAGCACTTGGGAGGCAGAGGCAGGAGGATTAGCAGCTCAAAGTCAGCCTTGACTACAAAGTGAGTTCAGCCTGAACTACATGAGGCCCTGTTTCAGATATCCAAAAATAAAATCCCAAAACAATAAACAAATGCAGTCTTGGGTTAACACAGAGACCAAGGCTTTTGTCTACAGGTACCTTTACATCTGTATGCAGCTGTATGCACTGCCTGAGCGATTGGGGGTAAAAGGGGTTGTGGCTACAGTCCAAATCGGAACCCATACACCTAAGAGGTCACCAGTGTCTGGGGACACCCAGGTGAATGTCTGAAAATCCCAAGGAGGGGCTGACTGATGGAGTCCCTGAACCCATCTTGGGTCCAGGTACTCAGCCACACTGGGTATGGCTAAGAGTCCACTCTGCTGTCTGGAAGCCAGAAGAGAGAGAGCCTGGGGTCTGGGAGGGACAGACCCCTGAGCTGCACTGGAAGGGTCTGCTGTGTATGCTGGAGGCTGTCACTCACCTGCCTAGTTAGACTCACAGGGCTCACCTCTGGGGCCTCATGCAGGAGCCCGGGACAGTTCTACATGGCAGCCCCCTCCAAACCATCTATTTGGGAATCCCTACTCTGTAAGTGTATGCTGGTTGCTTTCTTATTCACTGTCCTACTATCCCATTTCAGTGAGACCTGGTTTCAAAATAAAAAATTAAAATAAATAGAGGGCTGAGGGTACAATTGTGGTAAAGCAATTGCTAGGAAGAGTGGGGTACCATAAGAAAAAATAATTAGGGGTGGGGACTCGGGGGGAGGGTCTCCTCCTGGGACAACGGAACCAATGTGTTCCCTTTTGAAGGTGTCCCAAGAGTGACTGAACACATACCAGGGAGAAGGTCCTTACGAGGCTGTGGTGGAAGGCAGAGGCTGCCATGGTAGCAGTGATGCCCCGAGACATGGAGCCCACAGCCGTGAACTTCCAGTGGCTCTGCATTTATGCATTTTACCCTGATGCATATGCTGTGGTGGCAGCTTATTGCCCAAGTGGAAGCTGTGCTGGGGACAGACCCTGGCAGGGTGGCCTCTGCACTCACTGGCGCTCTGTTGTTCATGACCCTCGTCACTGCCATGTGACCTTGGGCAAGTCACTCTGCTTTGCTGGTCCTGAGGTTCCTTTGCCTGCTGTGTGTGAGGAGTGACCTCCATCAGCAGCTACCAGGCCGGCTGAGGCCGCGTGCTAGGGTGGCACAGGCAGGTGAGCCTTGCTATTAATAAAGGAAGGAGCTGGGCACTTAAAGCAGATGCCAGGTCACCCCATTAATAGGCCGGCCCCAGCTCTTGCCTGAGTTCCCTGTGTATCTCTGAAGGTTAGAGAACTGAGCAGAGCTTCTATCTGGGATTAGGCCTGCCTGCCTGACCCCACAGCCATCAGACTAAATGATGCTTCCCCTAGACCAATGGGACCAGAGGGACATGGTGACATCTGAAGGCACTTTGGTCACAACAGGAGGAGATGTGCTACTGACTCCTAGTGGTTCAAGGCTGGGATACAGTTAAAGATCCTACAACGCAGCCGGGCAGTGGTGGCGCACGCCTTTAATCCCAGCAGTTGGGGGGCAGAGGCAGGTGGATCTCAGTGAGTTTGAGGCCAGCCTGGTCTACAAATCAAGTTCCAGGACAACCAGGAATGTTACACAGAGGAAGCCTGTCTCAAAAAAAAAAAAAAATCCTACAACACAGGATAGTGACCACAGTGACATGGCCCGAAACGCCAGAGTGCCCAGGTTTAGAAACCCTGACTCGCAGTAAACCGCTGGTGGCAATGAACCTGGGGCCTGGTTAGTTATCATAGACTCCTGTGAGGTTCCATGGAGACTTCTAGCACTACTGCTTATTATGAACACGGAGGTTTGTGGTGTCAAAAACCTGATGGGCCCTGCATCTGATTTCTTACAGTTTCTTCAGTCTTCCCACTTTTGGATATGGTACCATCACCCAGCCAGCTGTGAAGCATCAGCTCTGGGCCATAGCCTTGACTCCTCATCCTCTTCCCCCGACCCTTCCTCCATACCTCCTATCTCTGCAGCTGCCATTTGGCCCCAGGACTCTAGTGTGGCCACCTACCACAGAGTCCAGCTGGGCCTCCTAGCCTTCTGGAATCCTCCCAAACGGTCTCAGCGAAGTATGTTTGTGGGGGTGCACACCTGCAATCATACCTGTAATCCCAGCACTTGAGAGGCAGAGGCAGGAGGCTCAGGGTTCAAGGTCAACCCTGACTACATAGAGAGTTCTGGGCCAGCCTGAGCTACATGGGACCTTGTCTCAGAAAAAAATAAAAATAAAAAAGCCATTGGATACCTTTCCACCCAGCCTGACTAGCAGCAGCAATCCCGGGCAAAAGGAGGAAGGGCCCCTAACCTGGCCTTGAGCATCCCTGGGCCACCCTCCCTGGGCTGCCCTCGGCCCACCTTGCTGATCCGCCTTCATCCAATCAGGTTTGGTTCAGCTGTGACTACAACTGGATGGCAGTCTCTCCCAGGACACTCCTCTGATTCCATCAGAGAACAAATTAGCACAGGACTGTCAGCTGCTCCATTAGAATGTGTATCCTGCTTGCATCAAGGGTCCAGGGCCTCCCAGGCCCAAAGAGACCAGGTGTTTAGTGAACTTGTGCCGAATGAATGAATGAATGAATGAAGTGTGCCGATGGGCAGGAAGCTTGTATCGCAGGCGGGTGTCCAAGGACAGCATAGCTGAGGTATTCTGAAGGAGCTTAAAGCTCCTGTCTCTGACAGCTAAGTCTGGCTCTGGGAGGTAAGAAGGTTCCAGATCAGCTAGACCCCATGGGTCAGGTCAGGAGACAGAGGCCAAGCAGTCTGTCTTCCCCACATCCAGTGACTCCAGCCTGGCTGGGTTGGCCTTTGTCTTCCACATTTCTGAGACCCTGGGTCCTAAGACCACAGGCCCCTTGCCCACTCTGCCTTTCTGGGACCGCTTGCTTCCTGGAAGTCCTCAGAATCTGAGCTCCCTGGGAAGACTGACACAAGAGATTGACTGTAAACCTGTAGCTTGCACTACTGAGGCCACCTGAAAGCCTGTGACAAACAGTTTCTCCAGAGCCAGGTCGCTTAGAACAGGGTCCACCAAGATGTATGGCTTTTCCTAAGTTAGCCGGCTCCAGTGAAAAGGAGCTGGTATTTTCCACAAGGAGAGAGAGAGGAGGGGGCTTGGGCTGCAGCTCAGTTGGGTGTTTGTCCAGCATGCACAAGGTCCTGGGTTCGATCCCCAGCACCCGCATAAACTGGGCATGGTGATGCACGCTTGTCTGTAATCCCAGCACTCAGGAAGTAGAGGCAAGACAACAAGGAGTTCAAAGTCATCTTAGTGTGTCGAGTTCAAGGCCCGCCTGAGCTACGTAAGACCCTGGTGTGAGACAGAGGTGAGGTGAGGACAGACAGAAACAGAAAAGACCAAGACCATCTGGCATTATCAGCAAGTAGATACGAGAGAGGGGACCTCCAAATGACTGGGGAGTGAATGCCAGCTGCTGAGTGGGGGCAGGAAAGAAAAGCAATGTTGTCATGGACTAGCTGCTGCATATCCCCAAATTCATATGGTGATCCCCCAATCTTCAGTGTGAACAGCGGTACATGCGGATGGGGCTGGGGGCATGGTTAGATTTAGATGAGACCATAGGGGAGGGCTCTCTTAGAAGGGATTGCACAGACAGCTTCCTCCTGTTATGTGAACTCTCTAGGGCAAGCAGCCATCAACAGGCCCGGAAGAGCATCCCACTGGAAGTCCAGGAGCCAGCCTCTCTACTTTGTCTTCCTGACCTCTAGAACCACGGGAAGGCAATGCCTATGGTTTAAATGGCCCTGCTTCTCATACTTTCAATCATTCTTTTAGGTTAGTGCATATGGTAAAACAGCCCCCCAGCTGCCCTTTCCCAAGCCTGAGTGGTTCACATAAAGGATCCAACCCTGACACAGGAGCTCCACTCATCTTGAACCTTAGTTTCTCTACCTCTGAAAGTCAGAGAATTAATATTTACCCAAAAGTGTTGCTGGCAATTACATGCGCCTATGAAAGTCTTTGGTGAGTGATGATGACTGTTAACACCAGGGGACAGGGGACCAGAAGGTGGCACCTCAAAGCGGTAGGGATAGAGAGCTTGCCTTGGCCACTACCACCCACCTTAGCTGGACTGGGATGGGCTGTCTATGGGTTACTGCAAGTTAAAGAAAAACAAACAGAAAAGGTAATGTTCCCAGTGCCATGCAGGGCCTTGCAGCTGTCCACGGCAAAGCTATCCTCTGGATGTAGGCTCTCTGAGTGGTATGGTTCATCCCAGAGTGTGGTGTGAAGGCCCACTTCCCAGCTCAGCTACCATGGAAGAACTTGAGGTGTAAGAAGAGTACACACCTCTCCCACCTGTGGGCAGGTGGACAGGGCTTAGGATAGCTGGAGCCCATGGAGTAGGCACCCTAGTTAGGCCCTCTCTTCTCACATGCAGGGTACAGTGCTAGGAAATATATATGTGCGCGCGCGCGCGTTTATATAATCTGTGTGCCATTGTGGGAATAAAGGCTTGGGATGCCAGTATGAAAGATTCTGGCCAGTTGATGGAGGTGGATGTGATTAGGGCAAAGGATTTGCCTATCCTAAGGTCCTAAAACCTTCTCTATACCTTCTCCTTCTAGTGCCCAGCACCAAGCCTGCACAAAAGAGGCCTAAGAGCCACACCCCCGGTGTCAAGATTGTCTTGTTCAGGTTCTGACAGAGTTGGGAGTGTGCTGGAGGCGGCTGCATCTATGGGTGATGTGGTGACAGGGCGGGGGGTGGGGGATGGGAGGGAAGTGTGCTGCTCAGGCTCAACTTTGCTGTGATGGTAACAGTCTCTCAGGGGTCTGGGCCTCAGCAGGCTGTGTGCGCTTTGGGGTGCGTGGTGGGTGTGGAGCCTTGATAGACGGATCTACGCTTGTGCTTCTGGACCCAGGGTCGTCTTCTCCCTCCACTTCCAAAGAGCACTTCTGCCTTTGAGCAGGATGTGATCTACACCTTCCACATTCCAAAATGACAAGGAATTAAACATTTGTTGATGATGCTTGGAACAGAAATGACTTTGTTTCCTCTTCTCCCTGTCCCTGGCCTCAGCCAGAGATAGACAAAGAGATGCATAGTGGGGTGAGGGTAGGGTGGGGAAGGCAGAGGAGCATCCGGTGGGACAAGCTTGTCCAGAACCCAGTGGAAGGAGAGAGACACACACAGAGAAAGAGGGAGAAGATTGTGTTATGCAATTTATGCACTGGTTGTACATCCTCGCTTCCAAATGCCTTTCTGCCAGCCACCCAACCTTCGAGCTGGGCTCCACTGAGTAGCCAAATACTTGGTTCTATTTTTAATGGCGACCCAGAAGCTGCTGGGGAAAGGGCAGGGGAACATGGCGGGAAGAACTTCGTAGCGATAGAGGCTCAAATCTAGCCTGGCTGCCTCCTGCCTGGCTGGGTGCCTCTGGGCAAGTCCCAGAACTGTTCTCTCTTGCCCGCACATGTGGGTGAAGGCAGTACCTCACAAGGCTCTCTGAGCCTGCCGGGGAGCACTGTGCACCCGAGTCTTCTCACATTTGTCCAGTGGACAGTTAGGTGGGTGGAGGGAGGCTGGGGCAAAGTCAGCCCTGCTGAAGCTGGACACGGCAGGTGTCCCTCTCAGATGTCTCTGTGGACACCTCAGTGTAGAGGGCTGAGCTCTCCATGTTCAACACGCATAGGAAATACGCAGGAAATGGAACTGGCTGTTAGTGAGTGGCCAGCAAACCCATCAGCCTCCTCAAGCTGCACTCCGGCTATTCACTGCCCACTGCAGGAGTCCATTTTAGCTCCACCTCTTAATTTAGATGTCGTGTGTGTGTGTGTGTGTGTGTGTGTGTGTGTGTGTGTGTGTGTGGTACAGATGTCATACCTGTGTGTGTGTGTGTGTGTGTGTGTGTGTGTGTGTGTGTGTGTTTGGGGGGCTGTTGCTAGAAAACAGGAAGAAATAGTGTATTTTACCCACAAACACTAACAGAAGTAGCAACCTCCCAAACACCTCTTGGTGTCCCTAGGGAGTGTCCCGAGGCTAACTGTACCGTCTTGGTCTCAGCCCTGGGCCACGTGCTGGCTGGCATCACAGGAGGCATCAGTGGCTCTGGGAGCTGCCAGCTTCCATGCTCTGTTCTTATGAGAGAAGCTGGCAGTTCCCGCCCAGTTATGGATCTGAGCACTGGACAAGGAATCCTGAACTAACTCTCCCGGCGCTAGGTCTCAGGAGGCTGTTCTGACCCTGGGAGGTAGATAACAGCCTGCTTGTCCCTCAGAACCCCCTGAGCTTTGGGGAATAACAGAGGCAGCCCAGTTCTTCCCGTGAAGTCCCCCAGATGGCTCCCTCTGCCAGGCGAGCCAGCTGCCCTGATCAGCTCCGGGCTCTCTTGATGAACAGTGAGTTCAAACGGCTCGAGGCAGCTGGCAAGATGCTAAGTGCAGCATCAATCCTAATTAGGATGAGGAATTAATACAGAAGGCACTGGAGTCACCACGCAGGCCAGGCTTGACGGCGGCGTCCAAGTTTCCCTTGGGAAACGGGAAGGTCCCAGCTCCGTGGGGTTCTTGGGGGTGGGGTGGGGGGGTGACGGTGGCATGATTCCCTATGCCACACATGGCATGCAGTGGAGCCTGTGAGGTAGAACACAGCCCTGCAGCCCTCGCTCTCTGCCTAACTCCAGTGCTGTGGCAGGTAGTGACGTGGGTACATTCTCCAGATAAGGAGTAGGTGTGCACGACCTGAACAACTGCATACCCAAAATGATGTTTTTCAGAAGAAAAGAGGGGGGTGTCATCGCGGGCCCACTAGCTCCTTTGTGAGGCATGCTTTCCCCCTTAACTGTTAACCTCACACTTCTGTCATCGACAGCCTGCTCAGAGCCCTGGCATGAAGCGCCAAAGTGCAGAAGTAGCCCTGATCTGCAATCGGTGCTGGGGACAAAGGTGGATAGGAGTCCGGGGTCTGGCGGGGACATGGGGGGGGGGGCGTCAGGGAGCAGACACAACCTCACAAAGCCTCCTTTCAGATGGCTCCAAACGCAGCCAGGAAGGGCCCTCTTTCTAAGAGCCGGTCCCCAACCTCCTGTCACATCCCACCACACTTAAGTAGCGGGAGGGGTTGTAGCTGCGGAAAGAAGAGGATGGAAGAATTTCCTCAACCACCCAGGGGCGGAGTGAACACAAGACAAAAGGTGACAGGAAAGAAAGAGGAAACGCTATCCAAGGATTTCTGAAAAAAATTAAAGCAATGATCGCCAACTCCCGTTCTGTCCCCCGTCTCAGAGCCAAGACCTAGCAGTGGATCTGACGACAACCTGGCAGAACCAGACCGCCCCTCTGTAGACACCTGTTAGTTCGAGTTTCACAGTTGGGCTTGACGGCGCCAGGAGGGCTAAGAAGCTGAGAGCATTTCGGGGCTTCCGAGGCATCTGGTCCGCGCTCCTGGAGGCTGTCCCCACAGTCCAGGGAACCCGACCGCGATCTCTAGATGCATTTCAACCTCAGCACACCTCTGTATGCTAGGGGGTCGCAGAGCCCCGCCCTGCCCTGACAGAGCGACCACGCCCCTCCCAGCCCACTATGGGTCCGCGGACCGCTCTATGCTCCCCAGTGTGGTTCCTATAGGGGTCTCTCGCAGCCTTGGTGCTGAGGGGCTGTGACCCAGGGCTCGCTGCTTCAGTTACGGGAGACGCGGTGTGGCCTCCCCTCAAGTCCCTATCGCTCAGGGAGGAGAGAGTCTGTGGCCTCATGGAATAGGAGAAGGGCGTCCGGCTGGAGCTTCCTGGTTCCCCCGGACCCGCTGGAGGCCCAATCTGTACCCCGCCCTCACTCCCTCTCTTGGGGGCTTGGAGTGAGCACCTAGATGCCCCGGGGCTCCCCGCCCCCGGCCAGCCCCGCCCCAGGATGGCCAGTTCCCATAGCAATCGCACAGACACCGGTTGCCAAGCAACCCCTCCCCCTCCTCCCGCGTCGGCTCCCCCACAACCCTAGACTCCTCCCGCCCCCACGCCAGCCTCCACCTCCCCCAGGGGCGCCGGCGAGGCCCCTGGGGATCGCTCAGCTCTCGGGTTGCGCGCGTGTGCGTGAGTTTCTGTGTGTTTCATTGTGTCTGTGCGCGAGGGGGTGTGCGCGTGCGACCAGAGAGTTTGTGGGATCAGTGTGTTGGGGAAGGTCCCCAGCCTGGAGGGACCCGAGGCTGCTGCACCCATGTCCACTCGGGGACCCACCCTTCCAGCTTCAGGTCCTTTGTGTCTCGCGTGGAGCCATCGCCGCGCCCACCCCTCCCCCGGCCCGCTCCCCGGGGCAGTGTGTGCGTGTGCAGTGTGTGCGTGTATGTGCGTGCGCTGGGGGGCAGGGGTCGTACCTTCGATGCAACACACCCGCCACAGTCCCGAGTGGGTGAGGTCGCCGCGGGCGCGGCGGGGCGGGGGCCCGTCGTCCATGGTCAGGTTGGTGCCGTTGCAGATGTGCGCGCTGGAGTACAGCCAGTAGTCGGTGCCGATGGCGATGGCCATGAGCGAGAAGGCAGCGAAGGCTCCGGCCGTGGTCAGCAGCATCTGCAGCCCGCGGTCGCATCGCACCATGGTGGGCGCCTCATAGTCCGCCGCCCGCCGGCCCGGCCCGCCGCGCCCGCCCGCCCTCCTCCCTCGGCGCGCAGCTCCGGGGGCGCCAGGGGCTGGGGGGCCGAGGGCCGGGGGGCGGCGCCGCGCTGCGCGCTCCGACCCCGCGCCCCGGGCGTGCCTGCGCTCGGGCTGCGCGGGGCTCAAACTCCGAGGCGCGGCGGCGAGTGAGGGCTGCGCGGGCTACGCGGGCCGCCGGGCGGGCTGGCGGCGGCGGCGGCGGCGGCGGCGGCGGCGGCCGGGGGCTCCTCCCTCTTGGCCCGCCCTCCCCTCCGCGCTCGGCCCGCGCCCTCCGCGCCTCCACCCACCGCCCGCCGCCCGCTGCGCTCTCTCGGCGCCGCCCCTCCGCCTCGGGCCCGGCGCTCGCACACCCCCGGCCGGGATTTCCCCTCCCCCCTCCGCTCCCCTCCCCGCGCTCACGCGCGCTCTCTTTCTCTCCCAGGCTTCATTCACATTATTAGAGCGAAGGAAGCCGAGGGAAAGGTTGCTTCCCTGGAAGGACCCCGGGGAAGCCGCGTCTCCAGTCACTCCTCTTCCCAACCCCGGGGATTCTGCAATCTGTGGAATGGGAAGTGTGTTCCTTCCTCCTCCCGTGTGCCTGTACCTGGCTGTGAAGATCTAGGCATGGATGTAGAGTGAGACTCATATCAGGTTTCCAAAAGCCCCAGATATGGGTCACAGATCCGAGGCATTCTTTACAGGCTAAACCGGACACATCACCTCCATCCCAACCCAGGCAGCCTAGGGGTTCTGGCAGGTGCTGGGAAGCTCTGGACTTCGGAGGGGGATTGAGGATGTGACTCACCACAGTCACTTCTGATAGTCCATGCTGGTAGAGGCAGGGACACCGCGACTGTATTGAAGCGGAGCAGCCTAATTTTGCAGCCTCCAGCTGTTCCCCTCTCCTCTTAGCTCCTTCTTGGAACCTTTACTTTTTCTTTGGTTTGCTCTGCTTCAGCTTAAGCGGCTTTTTTCTCACCTCCCCTTAACAATGCTAGACTCTGCATCAGGCCCGCTGGCCTCTTCGCTTAATTGCCTTTGGTGTTGGCAGGATCCCAAGCTGGATATACTCCTTTTTCCTCGGAGCCACTCCAAGCTCCTTTGTCAACACCCAGTCCCACTCTTCCCCCGCAGGAGGCCTGAAACCCGCACTGGGAGGCCCCGTGTTTCCTTGCTTCACATCCGTATTCTTGTTGCATCCTTGAGGGATGTCCTGTGGGTTGCTATCCTGAACCCCTGGAAACTGAAAGAGGTATATGGAAGGCTGCTGCCCTTACAATTTTATTCTCTGTAGTACCTTCCCAGCACTCCTCAGAGAATGTTAATGACCCCAAGCTGGAAGCGCTGTCCCTCCTCTGAGAGTGTGACACCACCACCACCACCACCACCACCCCCGTCCCCCCCCCTTCCCCGCGAGTGCGCTTGCCTAACATGTATGGTAAATAGTAGCAATGTGCAAATGTTTGCCCTGGGAAAGTTATCTTTTGTTGGGGGATAGGAATACAAATAAATAAATAGAAAAAAAAAACCGATAAAGCTCGAGGACCAGGTTGGCTACCCTCATCAGCATTGCTGGCCCTTTCTTCTGCCTTTGGGGTTGTCTGTTCTGCCTTCCAAAGTTTCAAAGGACAAGGGCCACTGCTTTTTCTTCCCTTTCAAAAATGTACTGTCACCTAGTCTGGTATTCTGCACACAGCAGGTGCCTGATATATGGCTGAAAGGACTGGAAGGCATGTGATGGTGTCTCCTGGCTCAGAACGAGGCTCTCTCCAGTAGCCTCCACGATGAACTCAAGGTTCCGTGTTCTGAGAGAGGCGATTTTCAATCTTCTCTTTGGGAACAAATCTTTGTTTCAACAGAACCCCAACACAAATTAACCTGGTCTCCCACCTTGTTGTGAAGAACTACCGCTCTCTGAGCAAATGAGGTATGGAGAGTCCCCACACCCCCACACCACACCCTGCAGCTGCAAGCACCCCTGTGGTGCTAGAGTTCCATGACACAAGGTGTTCGCTAGCTGCTGGGTTACACAGAGGCATCCTTGGCCGCTCTGCTCGAGCCTTCCTCCAGACCTTGGAAGAAACCAATGGAGTGGTCTGATTGATCTGGAGGGGTGGGGTGGAGAGGAATAGATTTCCCCATATCCCTTCTTAGGTAGCTATGAGACGATAACCCCTCCTCCAAGCAAGCAATCCTGAAATCCCACAGGAGATGGGACAGAAGTCTTTGGTCCCAGCATGCAAGTTTGGACCAGCGTTTGCACTACACCCACAGAGGAACATGGAGAGTATGGGAGAGATCGGAGATGGAGCCTGGGCCTAAGGTCATTACCATCTGGAGTACTGAGCAGACTGATCTGGACAAACCACACCCACCTGGGAGAAAGCTGCCTCCCCAGTCTGCCTTTCAGAGTTGATTTGAGGGTCTCAGAAACAGCTTTGGGCACCCATGTACTGGGCAGCCATTTCCAGGATGAGCGGCAAATGCCACTTCTACCTTTCTTGAAGACAGGGATCGGGATGTGCTATGGGAACCTACAGGACATTCTGTGAATTTTCACAACCACCTCCCCACCCCCCAGAATACCTGGACAGTAGAGACAAAGAGAAGCGGAGGAGCTTGCTCAAGCTCTCACACTAGAAGGCAGTGGGTTAGAACCTTGCTCAGGTCCTGGGATTTCAAGGATAGAATTCTCAAGGATCATCCACCAGCCTGCTTGCCATTGTCAAGTTCTACTTGGCTGTGTTGTTATTTCTTGTTATGTCGGGAGGACCCTAGTGGGGGGGGTTGATAGTTTACCTGTCTGTCGGTGGACACCCAACCTGCAGCCACGCTTGGACTTGAGCTCATGTGGATGTAGACCGTGGAGTCAAATAAGGTCTTGACCGCCGGCAAGGAAGCTGGAGCAAACTCAAGGCTGTCTGAGGCCATTCATCATGCCTGGGTGAGCACAATTGAAATCTGGAAATTTCTGCTCAGCTAGATTGGAGACTTCTAAATGGCAGAGTTTTGCTGCCTGGGGACCCTAGAGTTTTCAGCATCTCCTGGGTTGCTTCCAGACCTGAGAGAAAGATGTATCCACCCCTTGCTTGGGAGAAGATTCTGGACCAGTCTTATTCCAAAGAGATATGACACTTCTTCCAGGGAACCACCCAGGACAAATTGTACAACTAATTACATATTTTATTGCCTCCCTCTATGATAAAAAGAAGGGGCATGAGACTATCAGTTAAAGGGGGTTCTCTAGAACCATCCCCCCAATTCCCAGTGGTTACTTCCTCATTGGTTCTTTCTGATAATTGCCTTCAATCTTTATACAAGCTGTGAAGGTGAAGCCATCATGAGTGAAATTTTTAGCCTCAGGTCCAGGGTTGGGCAGCCACACCAGGCAGTTAGTGGGGAGGGAGAGGAATACAGTTCTAGGCTGCATAACATCCATGTCAGAGCATGCATGTCAAAGTGGCTGGTCCTGCAGAGCAGGCTACCTCTGCAGCTGGAGGAGGAGGAAGAGACGCCCCCTCCCACCAGGGATGCAGCCACTGTGTGTGTGTGTGGGTGTCTCCGAAAGCCTTTATTAGGAGCTTTCTTCCCCCTTTGTCCCCCCAAAAGAATGACCTTTATGTGGCAACGTTTCGTGATATCTCTTTTCTATGCAGATGGTTGTTGCGATTTGAGGAGGCTTACGGGGGGGGGGGGGGGCGGATTTGAGGGAGCCCAGACAGCGTCTCAGGCACCTAGGCAGAAAGAATGATTCTGAGTTTTCATAGGCAAAGGTTGGGGATGAGTCTCGGAATGTTCCAGGGCTTGACTGGGGGTGGAGGAGGCTTATCTGCTTGGAGGCTGCTTAGCATCCAGAAGAATGCCCCCTCCATCAGATTATGCAAAGTAGAAAAAAATGACTTTCTATTCTTCCTTCTTTCAGAAGGTTCCTCCGAGGGAGAGCGAAGATCAGAAAATGCCGCTTGGCTTTGTGGATTCAAGTTTATTCCATTTCATTTGCTTATCTCTGAGATCCCATTTGAGCTGGATACATAGCTTTCTTTTTCATCTCCACCTCAATAAGCTAGAAGCCCCAGAGGCAGTCCCCCATCCCCCGCAGTATAGCGGGAAGGAAAGTGGCATTTAGTGGGCGCCTTTTGGGTGATGGTCACTTTATGGCCTCATGTAAGTTCATCATGGTATCAATCCTAGAAGGTGGATGTCTTTACCCACATTTTGTAAACAATGCATGGGTGGATAAACAGTAAACCTGGAGGTAGGATTTGAACACAGCTCTCTGGAGCACAGCCAGGCTCTGATAATTACTATATTGTACCCCACTTCTCAGGGGGTGCTAAATCCACTCTGCCTACCCTGGCCCCTCCTCCACTTCTCATTCACCTATACAGTTAGATGAAATCAACTTCAAAGCACTATTGAAGTCGCATGGGGGTGGAGTCTAGGACTTCTATTGATTTCTTCCCCTTGCTTCAGAGAGGGTAGGCATGGGTTGGGACTGAGGGCAAGTGCTAGAAGCCTCTGGTCTTAGGAGCTCACCTTCTCCTTCCTAGGACCTTCCCTAGGTGCTAGCCAGAGCAGAAAACAGAGGCTCAGCTCTGTAATATAAGAGCCCTGTGGCTCCCCCACCAGACAATGCTGGCCTCTGGCTGCTGCCGGTCTCCTGGGTATTGCCCGTGGGAGGAAAACCCAGCACATTGCTGTCGGTGTTAAATAGTGAACCAATGAACTGTGAGTGAAGTCCCCGTGGGCTTCTTCGAGACCAGAGTACTTTCAAAGGGAATCACATTAGGGGCTGTGCTGGGTGAGCTCCCTAGCAAGAGAGTGTTCCGGTTCCAGCGCCACTGATGAGCGTATTGATATGAAGGGCCAGCTTGGCCAAAGCTTCCAGCCCAGCACGCTGGAGAGTGAAATGGTTATTCTGAGAACATTCTTTTCAAAAACACTCAACAGGACAAACAGGCCAGAGGTTCCTTTGTCCTCAGCTAGCCTCTGAAACTGAGCTGACTCTTAAAGTTGGAGATAACTCCAAGGAAAAATGGGTAGGCACTGAGAGACAGGAAGCCTTTGAACACTGGGCATGAGCGGCAGGTGGGGAGGGTGGCCAGTGAAGGCACATTCCTCAGCTAATGCGTGTGGCTGGTGCTTTTACCGAGCACAGCTTTAATTCCTAAAATATAACAGCCCTGTGAAGGAGCTGGGAGAGAGGGCCGTGCCTCATGCAAGGCTGCTGCTGCCAAGTGCCAGCTGCGCCAGGTTGGCTCTGGGGGAAGGTCCAGTCCCCTGGCCTCCTGAACCACGCCTGCCTTTTCATCTCCTACCTCCCACAGCTCTCAGCTGCCTGCTGGGGCTGGAGGTAGGCTGCTCTTGGCCCTCTGGGGGCCATCTTGCTGTGGAGTGGGAGGGCTTGCTTTATGTTACAGGCGTCTTTCTGAATCATGCATGTCAGCAGAACGCTTGCACTCTCTCCTCTCCATCTGCTCTCCCTGCCCACTTGGTCACTGAGAAGCCCTGAGTCGCTCCTGCTCTTCTCTCTCTGGGTGGAAAAGGAAAGTCATCTGATTCATGCTAACCTGGGGCTTCTAGTCATGCTTTGCCACCTGCACTGTGTGGCCTTGGACTAGTGGCTGAACCACTCTGGTAAAATGGGACCCAAGTACCCGTCTTGGGTGGCTGTGTGGAACAGAGGCCAGGGGAAGCAGAAATGCTAATTAATAGTGTTTAGTAAGCACTGCCAATAGTCTAGATGCTTGGCCTCGTGTTGACTCACCGTCGTTCCCAGTTCTTCAAGGTAGGCACTGGTATAACCTCGTTTTACCAAAGTGATAACGAGGGTCTGAAGCAAACAAATGACTTGCCGAGGATGCTGTGATTTTTGAGACTCAGCAGTCTGGCCTTAGAGCCCACACTTACCATTTCAACTTAAATATATACTGAACGAACAGTTATTATCTTGTTTGCTAATACCTCTTAACAATTAGGCTTAAGTACTCAGCTTCCTCTTCTACCAAAAACCAGGGGCATTGCCAGACCCAAGCATCCTTTGCAACACAAGCCTATTAATTAACCCAGGCTAGAAATGTTGGTTGTCATCAATGAATCCTTCTCTGTGGTCCATATTGTCTCCTGGGAACCTATGAATGGATACATATATCCTGGGTGACAGGCACATCATTAAAGTCATTGTTTTCAGTCACTAAAACGCTCTTGGAACTCTTCCCCCAATCCAGAAGGCTGTGGCAACGCATGGCATAGGAGAAGAGAAGCATGAGTTACATCCCACCTCATGGACTCATGAAGAACTTTATCTCCCAGCCGTGAATGAGATGGTAGCAGCTGTGTGTAGACAGCTGTTGTGAGATCTGGAGAGGAGGTATGAGGTCTCCAGAGCAAAGGTCAGCCGTTAGGTGTCTGCCTGACCCAGACAGAGTGGCCTGACATTAGCTCATCACACGGTAGATGCTTGTAATGAGAATCAGTATTTCCTGCTAGGCACGGTGGAATACTCTAGTAAGCCCCAAACTCAGGAGCTGAGACAGGGGGATTATTGCAAGTTTGAGGCCCATTTAAGCTTCATAATGGATTTTGTGCCAGCCTGGTGTACAGAGTGAGATGGTCTCAAAAAAAAAAAAAAAACCCACCAAATAATTGAGCAGGGGAGATAGATGGCTCAGTGAGTGATTGTTGTGAAAGCACGAGGACCTGAGTTCAGATCCCCAGAACGCAAGTAAAAGCCAAGCATGGTGGGCATCTGTGACTCTTGTGCTTGGAGGCAGAGACAAGAAGATCCTGGGGAGATGCTACCTAGGCAGTCTAGCAAAAACACAGGCTTCAGAGTCATTGAGAGACCCTCTCTCAAAAAGAAAAAACAAAGTAGAGAAGTAATTGAAGAAGAGATGCTGAGTCAACCTCTACTCCCCCCCCCACCCCCCCCCCCCGCAAGCCAGCACGCAGCATCACTATGGGCATCTCCAGTGTGTCTGTTCAGAAACACCTGCCTACTGGCGTGATTGCTGTGTGTCTCAGCCTCATCCCACCTTGGCTCACAGCAGCCAGAGTTCTTAGACACCCCACACAATGTGTCTCTGCTCCTGTTGGATTTCCTGCCAGCCTTGGCTACCTGGATTGACAGTTTAGATGCTCCAGGTCACTTGAAATTCCAAGAAAAATACTCTTGGGTTTTGTTTCTGAAGGGAGTATTATCACTTTGTGGGTAGTACTGCCCAGTAACCACAGTGACTCCTACAGTGTCTGTGCACAGACCTGGGGCCCCATAGTAGTTCTGTGGGTAGGAGAGGTGACCCACCTGTAATAGCATCTTGTGATTTGCCAGAACCAGGTGTGACTGTTCCCACTGACCTGGCCAGCCATTCCAGACTCCTCTGAATATGCCACAAATAACCTCTTGTCTCAGACGCTGGAGTGCCAATAGAACTTGATCGACCCAGCAGATGTTTCTGGGGTCAGGCCCCTCATCATGGGAAAGGCAATGCTAACCCCATTTACTAGATGCTGCTGCTGAGGCTTCCAGAGGGCCAGGTTCTCGGAGAAAGTGTTTGGTTTTCGACTGAGTCTATCATGGGCATGCACAGTCTGTCTCAGTCTCTTGGTAATTGACGGGGACTAGAATGCTGGGGGCTTTCAGAATTAACGTGATTCGCTGAGTCTTCGGGCAAGCAGACAGCGTAGCTGTCTGGCTGCGGGAGAACTGGGGGATTTTGCAAGGCTCTACTTTATCCTTGCTATACAGCTGGCTCCTGGGTGGAACATGCTTTCCTGCTACTGTATTTCTGCCTGTCCCCTACCTTGCATGCAGGGAAAGCTCCCAGGCATAGGAGAGCCTGGGGATCTAGACCCAGTTAGCATGTTCTTTACCAATCTCCCCCATTAGGATTGTCACCAAAGACCCACTGGAAACAGGTCATTGGAAACACAGTCACTACCCCGGTGGTTTTCCTGGAAGAGTGGGGGCTTTCACATCAAAGTAGTGAGGGACAGGAGAGGGTACTCACAAGTGTCCTGAGTCCTGGCTGGCACAGGGTGTTAGGACTGTGGAATGTCAAGTTTCAGACATTTTGTTCTCTTGAGTTGCCCCAGTGCCCTCCACCAGGGCATCCCAGAGCCAGGGAACCCACATTGAGGCTGTGGGGCTACCAGCCTACCATTTCCCCTGTTCTGCCTCGGCCAGTCCTCAGGGAAGGCCCCAGTGCACGTGCCAAGAGAGGCAGCTGCTGCTTTGGGGAAAATACCTTCTGGAGTTTGTTGTCTGAACCCTCCCAGCTGACGCCCACAGGGGAGAAGACGTGCCAGGATAAATGGGA
The DNA here is from genome assembly GCF_949786415.1 of Peromyscus eremicus. Lineage (NCBI taxonomy): Eukaryota > Metazoa > Chordata > Mammalia > Rodentia > Cricetidae > Peromyscus > Peromyscus eremicus. The sequence continues at coordinate 89,769,193 of NC_081423.1, forward strand.
AATCTCTTCATAAATATTTGAAAAAAAAAAAAAAAGACAAAAAGGAAATGGGGGAGAAAAGGACAAAACCCCTAAGTCCCAGTGTTAGGGAACTGCAGTGATTGCTCCGAACAGATGGAGAAAGCCAGTTGCAATGTTCATCATTCTGGAGAGCGATTTCAGCAAGAGCGCCTTTCTCGATCCTCAGTGGGAGCCCTGAGTCTCCATGCTTGGTTCCTGGGGCTTTGGGTATCAGGCATGATCTGTCTACTCCTGCGGACCCCCTGAGAAGTGAGGACAGGCCTGCCAGAACCCAGTGATAGGAGCCATAGAAGCAAGCATGGATGAAGTCGGGGAGGGGCTGCTCTTTCTTTATTCCTACTGAAAAAAAAAATTGCTTCTTTAACTCAATTGCCTTGGGACATCATGATAAGTAGAGCATAGAGAAAAGTGGCTTTTAGGGGAGCCCTTGAGGGATGAGCAAAGAGGCCCCAGGAGACTGAAGAGCTACCTAGACAGGGCTAGCAAAAGACAGCAGTATGCCCCAGGTCAGATGGCTGGGTATGGGTAGAATACCTCTTGCTCAAGAGTTTGTCTAAAGGGAGATTGGGGAACCATAATGCTGGGGTGCCAGGTACCCCAATGAGAAGGAGGTCTTGTCAAAGAAACTCCACACCCACAGCGAGTGCCTTAGCCTTACCCATGACATTCCAGTTCTGGTCACACCCCTGGGCATCCCTGGAAACCCAGCTGGTATCTTTGCATGGTGGGTTCTGGCCTTTTGGTCTCTCACACATTCTGGCTGGTCCTGCTGTAATGTCACTTACCTGGTCCCTATCCATCTTGGGGTCAGGACACACAGACTCTTTGTGGGACAGAGACAGCTGTCAGAGGCTGCAACAGGGGCAGCATCTGTGGGAGACAGACCCTCGTGGACATCGGCCTCAGGTAGGGAGAAGCTGTATTCCTAAATCTAGGTGTAACTTGGAAATGCAGGTGTGTGCTCTGTAGACAGTCACCTTTGCCTCGGGACTTCTTTGCCCAAGTGGATAATCATGCTTCCCTCCACATCTTCAGCAACTCATAGCAGATCCTGTCTGGGATTGGTGCCCCCAAGATGGAGGGGGAATTCAGCACTGACTGTCTAAGTTGAGAGGTGTCTACCTAGAGCCGAGATGTGTATAAAGTGTCCGACTCCAGCACCAGTGTTGGAGGTCACATTGACCTTGGCCAAGATGTGTTTTAATCATCATCTCTCATGGGCTTTCCTCCTCCAGGAGGTTGGAAACCACCATTGCTTCTGGAAGATGTGAGGATGGCTATGCAGGAGGAATGGAGGATCTGGCAGTGACAAGGCAGTCACGTGTTTGGGTTTACAACCAATGAGAAGGCAGAACAGCTGGACTATATAAAGACATACACACAGGAAGTAGGCCCCTTTTTCGGAGAGCTCTCTTGGCTGAAGCAGGAAGGGTAAGGCTCTTAGTTCTGACCTCTTGGCTTTCTTCTCTGAATCGGCTCTGTGTTTCTTATTTAATAAGACGGTTGGTTACATCTACAAGGCTGTGCAGGGAGCCTCAGCTGGGAGGTGGTACCTTTGCTCTTCTTCATCTTGGGAGGAAAACACAGAGGCAGCTCTGGTTATGGGGCTAGATCCATGTTCACCTTTGGAATGCTTCACCTGATTTTAAGTGTGGCTCCCCTCTTTTCCAGTGTATCCATCATGGGTTCTGCCTGGAACTCCTCACTGTGGAATTACAGCTGGCATAAGAAACTGTTGGTGACATAAACACCCTGCAGAAGACTGGGTGGAAAGCCAGAATTTATTTTCTGAATTACCCTTGGTTCTTCTCTTGACCAATGAGCCAGCCTGGAGCTTACAAGTACCTGGCTCTAGGTTACTCCCCCTGTGAGTAGGGGGTTATGGGATTCAGTCCAATCATCCTCTCAATTGATGGATTGACTGTCTCAAAACATAAGCCCAAGTCCAAATTCCAGAACCTGCAAATGTGAGCTCATTTAGGGAAAAAGATCTTTACAGATAGAAACAAATTTAGGATCCTGAAGTCATCCCGAACCAAGGGATGCTTGAGGTCCAAAGGTAAGTGTCCTCATGGAAAGGAGGGCTGGGGAGGTAGAATGGATGCATAGTGGGGCATGCCTGTCATCCCAGCCCTGGGAAGGTTGAGACAGGGGGATCCTAGAGACTGCTGTCTGGCCAGTGTAGCTTGATCAGTGAGTTCCTGTGAGAGATTCTGTCTTAGAAACAAAGGTGGACAGTTCCTGAGGACTGACATTCAAGATTGATCTTTGGCCTACACACACACACACACACACACACACACACACACACACACACACACCCCGCAAATCAAGAACAAACATATGGTTCAAGAAGGGAAGTGGAGGGGAGGAGATGTAGAGGGGAGCGATGTGAAGACAGACTGGTGTTACGACCCAAGACCCACCAAGGACTGCCAGCAGCCAGTCATGCTGAGACAAGGTATGGAGTACACTTTGTCTAAGAACACCTTGATCTCAGGCTTTTGACCTCCGGGATGTGGAGAGAGTTAGTCTGGGTTAGTTTTAGGTTAGTGATTGTTTCTTGTGGTAGCCCCAGGATTCTCGGATGCCAGGGCCCAGGTGCTGCCAACCAGGACAAAGCTGTAAACTAAGGACATGGGATCCCCAGCTCTAATGGGACTTCCCACTCATTTGGAAGGGGACAGACCTGACTGTGTGACACTAGAGAGGGATCTAAGGACTCAGGTCACACAGAGTCCTTTTTTGTAAACTGACTCCTCCTTCAGTTTTTCCATCTCAGTAATATGCAGCCGTCAGCTCATTGCTCAGGCCACAAGCCCATCAGTCACCTCTACATTCCCGTGTCTCCTAACCTCCCATCAATTCTGCCAGTCTCCCACATAGGGTACATTTAGAAGCTTTCCATGTCCCTTGCTCTGACGCCTCACCTGGCTAAGCCAATGCCATTTGTCCTGTGGATGATGAGAAGACCCTCAAGCTAATTTGCCTCCTGGTTCATGCTGGCTCTTCAGTGTCCCTGTCCCTCCACAGGGAATATGTGTGAGTCTCAGTGGTGGATGCTCAGCTGAGATCCCATTGGAGCTGTTCACGTGCTCAGCATCAGCACCAAGGCCTACCCTGGTCACTTGTTCTGCTCCATTCTCAGATTTCTCCTCCCTAAGAAGCTACCCTCCTGTCCTAGTGGCCACCTTCCCTTTCTCCAAATTTCTCCAACTTTGAGCTTTTACAACTCAGAGAAGTCACAGTATAGCTCTGGGCACATCTGTAAAGTTCCTCCTTTGCTCTATTTTGCATGATCTCAGAGAGACCTTTCCAGATTCCCCAGTCTAGTTAATGATTTTAGCTGTTTTCAGGCCCCGTTCCTTTCTTTTTGTCTTCCTTCTTTCCTTCCTTTATTTTTTTTTTTAAAGACAGAATCTCATTATATAGTTTTGGTTGGCCTGGAACTCAGTATTTGGACGAGGCTGGCCTTGATTTCACGACAAGCTGCCTGCCTCTGTCTTCCCAATGATGATATTAAAGGCATGTACCATCATCATGCCTGGCTTCTTCCTTTTCCTTAGCTCAAGAAATAATATAAGGACTTCTGTCTGTCTGTAATGCTGGGGATGGAGCCTAGGACCTGTGCATCCGAGGTAAGTATTCTGCCACAGAGTCTCAGCCATAGCCCACGGCCAACCTGTTTGATGCCTGTCTTCCTACTTGCAGGTGGTGGGCACCGTATTAGCTTCTGGTCCCCCACCCAACCCACAGGGCCTCACATAGAAATGCTCAACACACATTTGCTGAAAAAATTAAATGAAGGTATTTCCTGAGCTATATGAGGGCAGAGGAGTAAAGAAGAAAAGCCAATAGTTGTATGGTGAGCTTCCCGGTTCCCAGATCTTACAAGTTCGATATTGCATGGGTAACAGACTCAGAAGTGTTATTACTTCGGTTTCCTCTCTCCTCAGAAAGCTGTGTTCTTAAAGTTGATTTCCCCCCTTGAGTAAATGTGTATAGTCGCCCTCAGGACTAGAAAAGGGGGAGGGCCCACACACTTCATACAGGGTGAGCAGGTGCCCAGAAGGAAAGGGTTCCTGAGAAAAGAGGTTAAAACGCACTCTCAGAAGAAATATGGGTTGCTGTAGCAACCACCCTTGTTCTCCCTCAGAAGAAAGACAGAAGGAAGAGGAGGGCAGAAAGTCAGCTGACTGTCCTAGGTGACAGAACTGTAGGACAAGGCTGTGGAATGTCCCCTTACCAGGGTAAGATGGCACTTGGCTTGCTCTCCTGGGCAGTGGACACTTACCTGATCTGACTAGTCTTTTCCATTGCTTTTGGGCTAGCTCATGCAGGTGGTGGAGGGGTTAAGGCTGCTGGACTATGCCTCTTGGATCTTTTCAAAGTCACATGCCAGCTTCCCCAATAAAGGCTCCCAGCAACTTGGTCTATAGGAAGACCCTACGTTGGGTCCTTGACTGAAGAGGGATTGCCTCTTAAACCTGCAGGCAACCCAGATTTGTATCTATAAATGGCTTCCTAGAGGAGAAGCCACCCACCTGTGCTAGGAGAGTTCACCAAAGGTATCAGAGTGGGGAGCTGACTCTCCAAGGTGGCTTTCCATTGTGCAATCAGAGTTCCTGGGGCACAGTCACCAGGCAACCTGTGTATGTGGGAGAAGGGGGGCAGTGGGGCCCAGGTGTGGCTGAAGTACACGATGAATATGCTATCCACCCCAGCTTGTCTCCCCGGCCCCCTAGCAGCTGACCTGTTGATGGCTACTTTTCATAATGGCCAAAAGGTCCATGACCTTTGTAGGTTCAATTCAATCCTCCATCTCTGCAGGATGCATGTTCTGAACCCTCTCTGTGGCGGACAGAATAATGGGTCTCCGAAGATGCTTACATCCTAATCCCTAGAGCCCATGATGGCTATGCCACATGATCAAGGGACGTGAGTGAGGCAGATGGAGACCGCTGCTCAGCCTGGATAGCTCATGGCAGGGGTCAGCTTGATTAGCTCAGTTTACTCCTCACTCTGACACCTTTGGTGAACTCCTTATGTGCATGAGCATTTTGTCTGCCTGACTGTATGTGTACTCTGTGCATGCCTAGTACTGGAGGAGGCTGGAAGAAGACACCGGATCCCTTGGGACTGGAGTTCTAGTCAGTTGTCTGCCACCATGTAGGTGCTGGGAACTAAACCCTCATCCTTTGCAAGAGCATCAAGTGCTCTGAACCCCTGGTCCATCTCTCCAGCTCTTCAGTAATATACTTCCTAATAAATTAGTAAGCCTGTTTCTGTGAGTCTTGTGAGACATCCTAGTAAATCTGGATGTAGAAGCCCCAAATTACACCATAGGCCAGGGGCACAGGCCGGACAACCTTGGACTTTCAGCAGACACAGGAAGTGGTGGGCATTCTTGAGGATGGACCCCTCCTGCGTAGGATCTGATGCTAATCACAGTTAAATAGGGTCAGGACTAAATGCACTAAGGATATCCAGCTGGTGTCCTCTGTAGAATTCCAGGGCTGCTGGCAGAGTAATCCCCCACAAGTTCTTGGTGACCACAGGTCTCAGAGGTCCTTGATGCTGTGAGACTCTAGGAGAAACTGGGTTGCTTACTGCTGTTTTCTGGGTTGTACACAAAGGGCTAGCTTATGGAAAGTGTGTCTGGAAAGTGATGTGGGGTGTGTGCCCTGAGGCCTGGTGTATAGCCAAGAGGTGTTGGATTGGAAAGGCAGTCTCACGGGGGAGCAGCCTTGGGGCACCATGGGCTGACTTCGGCTTGGCTGACCTGCTGGAATCTAACCCAGAGCCGTGGGGAACCTCTGAAGGATTTCTAGCTAGGAACTGACATGTTTTGATCAGCCTGACTGGAGATGTCAGCCAGAAGTTGAGCATGTCAAAGATGATGGAGCCCAGTGGATCAAAATAAAGGCTTACTAAAGCTCTGAGCTGAGAGGGTTCAGCTTGCTGGGGAGAGGTGAGGGGACCACACACTTGGCCCTTTCTCTTGAGGGTCCTTTCTTCACCTCCCGCTGGCTTTTCATGCCAGTCAAGGTCTCCTAGATACTGTTTGACCTGCTTCAGAGAAATTGCCAGAACCCCACAGACAGATCCTGTTGCCTCCATCCTGTGTCTTTCCTCTTCCTTAAGGGATGGGCACCAAGGAAAGAAAACAGACAGAGAACAAAGTTGTCGTCCCAGATGGGAGTGCCGGGCCCGTCATCCTTCTGTAAATTAAATGTAAACTGTAAAAACTGATTATTTAAGGGATAATTGCCATTCTTTTCTAATGGGAAAAGGGATGATGAATGCTGTGATGGATTGCTGGGGCTGAGTGATGAGAGGCGATTAATTAATTTCAGGACATCAGCTGTGAAACCAAACTTCACCTCAGGCCATGCTGTTACCAGCTCTTTGTGGCCTGGCTTCAGGTGCTGGGATCTATCCACAGAATGGTAGGTGAGTGGAAGGTTAGAGGGGGGCCAGGGTCTGCGCTGTGGTCAGGAAGGTCAAGGTTCAGTTGAGACACTCAGGGACCTCCTATTCTGCCCGTCCTCCTGGGCAAGCTCCACTGTGTCCTCTTTAGTTCTGGGTGTTGCATTGTCCCTCCTGTCCCAGTAGTCACAATGACCATCACATTTTATTTACAGCATACTCCACCCTGAACTGAGACATGCTTTCTCTCAGTGCCTTCAAAAACCCAATTTCCCATTGCACAGACGTGAAGTCTGAAGTCCAGGGGGATCTAGCAGTTTCCCAGGCACCCGTGAGTGGCAGAGTCAGGATTAATCCCAGGCCCGGGAACTGAGGAGATAGCTTCATTGGCAAATCGCTTGCAGCACAAGTATGAAGACTCTTCTTCAAGCTCAACATCCATAAAGAAAGAAAAAAGCCAGGCAGTGGTGGCACTCATTGTAATCCCAATGCTGGGAAAGCAGGGATAGGCAGAGCCCTGGAGCTCACTGACCTGAGCCAGCCTAGCCTACTCGGGGAGCCCCAGGCTATTAAGAGACTCTGTCTCAAAACTAAAATAAAATTTAGTTTAAAAAATGACAGCACCATGCTGGGCAGCAATGGAACACACCTTTAATCCCAGCACTTGGGAGGCAGAGCCAGGCGGATCTCTGTGAGTTCAAGGCTAGCCTGCTCTACAGAGCGAGATCTAGAACAGGCACCTAAACTACACAGAGAAACCTGTCTTGAAAAAACAAAAAAAACAACAACAAAAAATGACAGCACCTTAGGTATGACACTGGAGGTTGTTTTCTGACCTGTACACACACACACACACACACACACACACACACACACACACACACACACACATATGGGCACACATACATACACACCCATACACACATGCACAAACACACACCCATACACTATGGGTACACACACCCACACATAAACATGCACACCCACAGTCACCAAACAAACCCATGGAGAGCCCATCATTCCTGTCTACCACAGATCACTCAGGCTCTGCCCTGGAGTCCCCAAGGTTCTCCTCTGACAAGTTCTAGATGGGGTGGAGCCAACTAGTAGGGGCTGTTTCTAGCTTGGTGTGGCTACTTTCAGTGGCAGCATCTCCCAGTTACCTTTAGAGAGTCTGTCTCCCAATCACACTGACTTCAATATCTGAGATGGCTGAGAAACTGAACTACAAACAGACAAAAGGACTGTCCCCATCAGACCTCCTCTACTGTCTCTACCTGCTCCATATACACACTCATTTTCATCCTTGACGCCAGGCAGTAAAGCACAAATGTCCTTGCACCAGAAGCCTGGACCTGCCCTTGTCCCAGCTGCAGACACAGCATGAGTCACTTATAGGACTTTGAGCTAAACTTGGAGTCAAAGCCCCCATGTGCCCCCAGGAGTATCAAGCGAGTAGGGGGATGATTCTATATGACTTGTGTATGGACCAGGGAACTCCAGAGAAGGAGGTCATGATCCGGTCTAGGGAGCCAAGATGCTTCCCAGAGTAGCAGCCATTTACTAAAACTCTCATAATGGTGATAAAAAGCATTGGAGAAGCTTCTGGGCTAAGAACACACTGCATCCATGCAGCTGCCAGCTTTTGGGAGTAGGAAAGGACAGATAGTAACCTTGTTTCTGTGTCTGCAGAGTGTTGGGAGGGGACAGCCAAGCCTGATCAGAGAGAATTAAGGGTTTAAGTGGCAAGGTGTCTCCATCCTTTCTTGGAAGCCAGTGCGTGTCATGGAAGTGATTTAAAAGGAAGAGCTGGGGCTGGGGGTGTGACACAGTTGACAGAGTGTTTACTTGGCATACCCTGCATCACATAAACTAGGTGTGGTAGCACATGCTTGCAATTCTAGCACTTAGGAAATAGAAGCAGAAGTATTAGGGGTTCAAGGTCATTCACAATTGTGTAGTAGGTTCTTCAAGACTAGCCTGGGATATATGAGACTCTCTCCTTTGAAAAAAAAAAAGTCAAGAGCAAGGAACTGAGGGATGTGGCTGGATCTCTTTTCAAGAAGCAGTCGGTGTGTGAAGCAAAGTTCCAATGGCCTCTGAGGGGAGGCTGGGAACGAGGGCTAGAGAAAGTGCTGCTGGGCCCAGAGCAGAGGCCAGGAGGGAGGTGGCGATAGGAGCTTTTCTCTGACGTAGGCGTCCATGAGAGCCAAACTAGAGAGGAGATGAGATGGAGCAATCACTCCCACCGCAGTGCCGGCCATGTGCCTTTCACAATCAGCCACGACCCGTTACGGCTGTGTCCCCTGGAACTGAGCAAACCACACCTTCCCGACGTTGGTGTGACACTTGGTCCCTGTGACTGGCACTCAGGAGGCTGGCATCTAATTAACTGAACACATCAGCCAAGGAGCCGCTGCTTCCAGAAGGAAGGTTGAACTCGTATGAACTCGCCAGCTGTGGTAGAGAAGGACCCTACTCCAGCAGTCCAAGGCAGGAGTGGAGATGGCTTAGAGCAAGAACAGGCCCCGGAGCTGCCAGCTGTGCCTCCTCCACGGGAGCTGGGATGAGAGCCTTTATGCAGGGGGGCATAGCCACTTGTTAGGGGACAGATTCTGCCTCCTCCCACCCTCCCTCTTACAGTGGGGGTGACAAGAATGGATGTTCTGTGAGCAGTGCTCCTCTGAAGAGAGCTGATTGTCTTCAATTTTCATTTTACTGGGCCCCATAATTCTTTATTACCCCGTGCTTTACGACCGGGAGGCTTTGGCTCTGAGCTGCTGTGTAACAGGCAGGCCGTGTAATTCACACGACAATCATTCATTTGCCGGCAGGATGAACGGTGCCTTCTGTCATGAAGGGGATGTTCAGACTCTCATCTTGTCACTCCTCTGTTCCCATCTAAGACAGGTGTGTCAATCTCAGAGCTGTAGCAAGCCTGGTCTCCCCCCCCCCCCCCCCCGCTCTACCCCACCCCGTCGCCTTCTGAGAAGACAGATGGGAACAGGAGTCCTCAAAGGAATCTCAGAGATGATCCAAAGTCAAGGCCACCTTCCGTCTTGTGTTCCAGAACAAATGGAATGGTTGGGGAAAGAAACCATGCTTCAAGATGGTTCCCTGGTGGCCAGTGACTTGAAAAGAAAAAGTGTCACCAGGAGAAGCAACCCAGCTATCGCTCCATGTGGGTAGGGTGCTCTCCTCCTCTAAGCTGGCTGGGCAGAGTTCCAGAAAGCCGGGGCGCTGGGCGGCTTTTCAAAGGCTTGGGTCATCGCTGCTCTCCCTTCGCTGCAGAGATACAGAACAGAACGCCAGCACCTCCGGCAGCTGCCTCCCCAAGTTCCCAAATGCATGGCCTCATTCATTCACTCACTCATTCACTCTCTTACTCCACATGCATTTATCACGTCCTCGCAGCAGCGTGGCAGGCACTGGGGACACCGAGATGAATAACACTCTCAACGCTGTTGTCAAGGAACTGGCTCTCTGGGAAGGGAGGAAACCAACCAAATGCAAGCTTGGAAGAGAGCAGCAGAGCTCAGAGACAGCTAGGAAAGGGGCAGGTACTACCCACAATGGTGGGTAGAGGGGAGGTGGGTAAGGAGGACCAGGGAAGGCTGGGAGTGGGGGTGGGATGGACATGCAGAGGATTTGGGGACTCATTAGCAGCCTGCATGGCTGGAGTGGAGATCAAGGGGAGGAAGGGCTGGGTCTGGTGAGTCAGCTCACGAGGCTGGCAGCCTAGCTAAGCAATTTAGATTTTATTTTGGAAGCAATGGGGAGCCAAGGCAAGCCTGAAGCCCTAAAGAGACACCAGCTAATTGTTTGATGTTTGCATTTTAGCAAGATGCGCCCCCCTGCAATGGAGAGGGGTTTAGGAGTGAGTGAGGATTGGTTAGGGATAGGTAAGAGCCTGACCTACGAAGTGGGCAGAGATCATGGGGCGCAGAGAAGAAGACCAAAAGGACATCCCTGGGTCTCAGTGACTGACCGATAGACATAAAGGGGTCTGAGGAGAGATTTTTGCCCATGAGATCCTGTGCTGGTTAGTTTTATGTGAACTTGACACAAGCCATAGTCATTGGAGAGGTGGGAACTTCAACTGTGAAAACTCCTCCATAAGATTTGGCTGTAGACCCTATAGTGTAGGGCATTTTCTTAATTAGTGATTGATGGGGGAGGGTCCAGCCCATTGTGGGTGGTGCCACCCCTGGGCTGGTGATCTTGGGTTCTATAAGAAAGCAGGCTGAGCAAGCCATGAGGAGCAAGCCAGTAAGCAGCATTTCTCCATGGCCTCTGCATCAGCTCCTGCCTCCAGGTTCCTGCCTTGCTTGAGTTCCTGTCTTGACTTCCTTCAGTGATGAACAGTGATATAGAAGTGTAAGCCAAATAAATCCTTTCCTCCCCAAGTTGCTTTTGGTCATGGTGTTTCATCACAGCCATAGAGAAGTAACTAAGATAGATCCTGATGTGGGTACCTCATCTGCATCTGGGCACTGCCAGGCCCAGTGCCAGTAGTGACTCCAGCTATGGAAGCATTTGACTGTTTCACACGCTAGGACGTCTAGAGCTGGCTTAAAAATCTCAATAACATTGTCAAGACCTAAGACCTGTTTTTCATTCTGTTCAGCCATCCAGGGAATACTGGTTCTTTCCCTCACGGTTGCAAGATGGCTGCTGTAGCACTGGTTATTTTTTGCAGCAAGATAAGAAAATTGGGTGGAGGTGGCTATGTTTGTATCTATTCTCTGTAATCAAGGGAAACAAATCATTGGCTACTCCATCTATATGGAGGCTCAAAAAGTGAGGCCTTTGGTTTGTTTGTTCTTTTTGTTTGTTTGTTTGTTTGTTTGAGAGGAAATCTCACTATGTAGCCTAGCCTGGCTTTGACTTCAGACTCCTATTGCCACAGCCTCTCCCTCTCCAGAGTGCTGGAATTGTGCGCATACATCTCTATACTGGCTATGGGAAATGAGTTTTTGCTTTTAACTGTTCCAGTTAGGGGAGGCTAGTGAGAAAATACACATCAGCTAAGATGGAAGAGCTAAAGGGAAAAGCCAGGAGAGCCCTGAGCTCTGGGACAAAAAGCAAAGCCCTGCCCAAGTGCGTCATGGGTAATGGATGCTGCATGGAGGAAGCCCAGGCAGACGAGCTTGGGCCAGCTGCTCTCCAAGGTGGCCCTGGCTCTTCCACAGTCTTGTCCAGCTGACTATCTGGGTCTGTGTCAGCTGGTTCTGGATCATGCAGCCAGTGGGAGGCTCTTGCAGGCTGGGTGTCTCTTACCTCTATCTGTCTCTAGTGCCTGTGTCTCTCTACAGGCTCCAGTTCTCATTAGTAGTAACTCCAGCTTTCCTTGGCTGTCCCCAGGTCCTCTCTCATCTGTCCTTTCAGAGAGGGAGACATTTGACTTCCTTCAGGTTCTCCACTCTGGATAGCCTGGTCACTTTTCTCATTGTGAACCAAGACCCTAGATTAAACTCTCTCTGCTGGAAACACTCAGGTTTCAGCTCTCTAGGCAGAACCCTCACTGATCTGTTGTCCTTGAGCAGGGTGATATTCTGTGTTCTCTAGAGAAGCGGAATCCATAGAGTGGATTTATGTTGCAAAGGGGACTAATCAGGTTGGCTTACACAGTAGTGTGTGGTACTTCACCAATGGTTGTCTGCATGCTGGAGAGACAGAGAACCTGGTAACTACTTAGTCCACGAGGCTGGGTGACTCCACAGTCCCAGTCTAGAGCTGGAGACCTTGAGGGTTCCTGGAGAGCCACTGTCATGGAAGCCCAAAGAAGCTGAGTTCTGATGTTGGTGAAGGAAGGCATCAGCAGTGGCAATGGGAAAGATGCTCTCACCAGCAAGAAGCGAAGACAGACAGGCAAGTGAGGAGCCCTCTCTTTTCCTCAGTTCTCTGTGTATCTGGGCTGCTGTCTGAAGTTTCACCCACTCTGGGGGAGGGGCTTCTCCCCTCAGTTAATCCTTCCTGGAAATGCCTTCACAGACCCACCCAGAAGCATATCTCTTAGTTGATTTCAGACCCCATCAAGTTGACAATCAAGATCGACTATCACTTGCTGTAGTGGACTTTCTTTTCTGAACTAATAGACCCAAGGAAGCAGAGTTAGAACCAGAGGGTCACAGCTATAGGAGATGAGTGTCCAGCTATAGGAGAAATTGAGAAAGGGCTGAGGAAGGAAGGCATCTCTTTGGGGTCCTGAGATTGGCAAGATGAGAAGAGGCCACGTCAGAAGGGAGTCATGGCTACAGTAGGCTGGAGGACTGGGGATTCTGGACATGGATCCAGCTGCTGTCTCTAGGCTGCTCTGGGATATCCAGAAGTAAGTGCTGCTATGGCCACTGTTTACAGGGAGTGAAGTCACAACATGGCACTCATTGGGTACACTTGATGGGCAGATGAATAGATGAGGCAGGCTTGCAATGATTATGTCTTCTGCTGGGTGATCTTCTAAGAAATAACACAAGGACTGGAGTACGGAGAACTCATGTTGGGTAGGTCAGTGTCTGTCAGTAGATGCTCAGTTATGTTGCTATAACAAGCATCCCCCCTCTCCAAAAAAAAAAAATCTTGTGAGGTATTACTTCAAACACCCTTCTCACTCACAGGGCAAGCCCATTGTCAGTCTACTCAAGAGCATGCCTGCTCACAGGGGTGTATCCCTTGGTACTTCAGCTGTAAGAGAGAAAACATAGGAAGCTGTGTCCTGACCCTGAAAACTTCCATCCAGAAGACAGGCCATGTCTGCTTTTGTTGCCTTGGCCAAACAAGGCACACATTCACTTCCTCACACTGCACATAAAGAGGAGAAATAAAAATCTCTGTGAACAGAGCTAATGAATGAATCCTGACATGAATGTTCTGGAACTGTGGGTTTGTTATGCTGCTGTGGTCACTGCTGCTTGGAGAAGAAAGTCATACTTTAGTAGTGATTAGAGTGTAGGAAGGTTCAGAAGCATACTGGAAATTGTACAATCCTGAATACATTGGCTCAGACATCAGTATTGGGTGGGACTCTGTAGGTCTTGTTCATAGGTGTCCCCCCCCGTGTGTGTGTGTGTGTGTGTGTGTGTGTGTGTGTGTGTGTGTGCTTGTTTGTGCATGCAGGGGCCAGAAGTCAATGCTGAGTGTCTCCCTCCATTGCCTTGTGATCTAATTTTTTTTTTGAGGCAGAGTTTCTCACTGAACCTAGAACTCACCAACTGGCTAGGCTGGCTGGCCATCACACATAGGGTTCCTCCTGTCTTTGTCTCTCCAGAGCTGGTGTTTCATGCCCAGCTTTTTATATGGCTGCTGCAGATCCAAATTCATCACCCCGGGCCCCCAAGGTTACCCCCTTGTCCTCTGCCCACACTTCTATGTTCGGTGAGATGCTCTCTCACCTGTATGGAGGATGCCTCCTCACAGTGAGAAGTGAGGCAGTGCCGTTCTTGATACCTATTCTGGATTTATTCGCTAGCAATGTGACCATGTTCTCCTTTCTCTGGTGATTGGTGGTGCCCATCCTGGTCGATCCAGTCCGTGCACGTGCTTAGAGTGCTGGGCAGGTCCACCCCTTGCCTTACAAGCATCGGATCATCTGTGACAAATGGGGACAGGGGAGAGCTGCCCTGCTGTGTCACACACCTTGTTACGTCATCTTCCCCGTCCAGTCAGCATCTCTTAAAACACGCAGTAGTGGACACCGCTTGGGGTTGCCCTTGACCTTGGAGGAGCTCACAGCCAAGTGGAGCGGACTCCTGGAGAGAAGGGAAAATCCAGCACCACGGACAGCAGCAACCGCTAAGGAGGGCAGCCATTGCTGTTAACCCTTGACAGCAGAATCAGAGCAGGGAGCAGCGATGTGGCTTAGTTGGTAGAATGCCTACCTGCCTGTCATAAAGCCCTGGGTTCCATCCTAAGCACTGCATAAACCTAGAGTGGCTTATGCTTGTGATCCCAGCACTTGAGAAGTGGAGGCAGGAGGACTAGAAAAGCCATCCTCAGGTACATAGCGAGTTCAAAGCCAACCTGGGTTACATGAGACTGAGAGTCGGTGTTTCTGGGTTCTGGTCATGTCACGCCAGGTGGTGGATGGTTTCTTGGCCCTAAGCTATGTCCTCCATCCTTGTGGGAAATGGCACCCATTCAGCCCTTAGAAGACCTGCCATCCCTGGTCATAGCCTGGTAGGGCTTAATCCAGGTCCCAGGCTGGGGGCTCTGGGTGTTGACATGGAGATGTGGGCTCCTGTAGTTTCCTGAGAAAGGAGTGCAATGGCGTCTTTGCTCTGTCCACAGCCTTTGTCTTGTATGTCCCTGCCTTCCTAGATCTGAGTGCCCCTCCCCACCTCCCCGCCTCCCACCTCCCCACCTCCTCACCTCCTCACCTCCACACCTCCCCATCTCCACAGCTCCCCAGCTCCCCACCTTCCCACCTTCCCACCTCCTCACCTCCCCACCTCCCTACCTCCCCACCTCCACACCTCCCTACCTCCCCACCTCCCCACCTCCACACCTCCCTACCTCCCCACCTCCCCACCTCCCCACCTCCCCACCTCCACACCTCCCCACCTCCCCACCTCCTCACCTCCTCACCTCCACACCTCCCCATCTCCACAGCTCCCCAGCTCCCCACCTTCCCACCTTCCCACCTCCACACCTCCCCACCTCCCCACTTCCCCACTTCCCCACCTCCCCACCTCCACACCTCCCCACCTCCTCACCTCCCCACTTCCACACCTCCACACCTCCACACCTCCTCACCTCTCCACCTCCACACCTCTCCACCTCCTCACCTCCTTACCTCCTCACCTCCCTACCTCCCCATCTCCCCACCTCCCACCTCCACATCTCCCCACCTCCCCACCTCCTCACCTCCCCACCTCTTCATCTCCACACCTCCACACCTCCTCACCTCCCCACCTCTTCATCTCCTCACCTCCCCACCTCCCCACCTCCCCACCTCCCCACCTCCTCACCTCCACACCCCCACACCTCCTCACCTCCACACCTACTCACCTCCACACCTCCCCACCTCCCTACCTCCACACCTCCACACCTCCTCACCTCCACACCTACTCACCTCCTCACCTCCCCACCTCTTCATCTCCACACCTCCACACCTCCTCACCTCCCCACCTCTTCATCTCCTCACCTCCCCACCTCCCCACCTCCCCATCTCCCCACCTCCCACCTCCACACCTCCCCACCTCCCCACCTCCCCATCTCCCCACCTCCCACCTCCACACCTCCCCACCTCCACACCTCCACACCTCCACACCTCCCCACCTCCACACCTCCACACCTCCACACCTCCTCACCTCCACACCTACTCACCTCCACACCTCCACACCTCCACACCTCCCCACCTCCTCATCTCCTCACCTCCCCACCTCCACACCTCCCCACCTCCCACCTCCACACCTCCCCACCTCCACACCTCCTCACCTCCCCACCTCCACACCTCCCCACCTCCCCACCTCTTCACCTCCCCACCTCCACACCTCCACACCTCCCCACCTCCTCATCTCCTCACCTCCCCACCTCCACACCTCCCCACCTCCCCACCTCCCACCTCCACACCTCCCCACCTCCACACCTCCTCACCTCCCCACCTCCACACCTCCCCACCTCCCCACCTCTTCACCTCCCCACCTCCACACCTCCCCACCTCCACACCTCCCCACCTCCTCACCTCCTCACCTCCACACCTCCCCACCTCCACACCTCCCCACCTCCTCACCTCTCCACCTCCTCACCTCTCCACCTCCACACCTCCCCACCTCCCCACCTCCTCACCTCCTCACCTCCACACCTCCTCACCTCCACACCTCCATACCTCCACACCTCCACACTTCCTCACCTCCACACCTCCTCACCTCCCCACCTCCCCACTTCCACAGATCCATAGCTCCTCACCTCCACAGCTCCCCACCTCCTCACCTCCATACCTCCTCACCTCCACAGCTCCCGACCTCCCCACCTCCACAGATCCATAGCTCCTCACCTCCCCACCTCCACAGCTCCTGTCTGTGTAACTGGATGAGGCTGTCTTTCACATCCCAGATAACCTAACCAATGTAGGCAGGCTTCCAATACGGCAGCTGGAGGATAACATGGAGACCACTGCTCTAGTCCTTCCAACCTATAGCTCAGCAAACTGTGGTCCATGTGTTCATCAGAGCTGCGGTGGGGATGGAGGAGACAGTAGCTGGATGCCCAGTCAGCTGCTCCTGAGCATCTCTGACTTCCTAATCTAAAAGAAAGGCCTGCACCCTTGGCCCTGGACAGGAAGCAGCATGTGGGAGGGCTGAGCTGCTCCCAGACTCACTCAGGTTCTTGGGAGCGCCTACACCATCTGGCTCTAGAGCTATGCTGCCCTCAGGATGCTTTCTTCCTCGTGTGGCTCAGTTAGGTGAGAATTTTCAAGGCTCGGGCTTCTGGTTTCTACACAGAGCTTAACCACAGCATCACCCTCTATGTGGCTGATGGTCCACCAGCTTCGTCTCTCCCTCCTCTCCTCTTGTCCCTTTTGCTGTGTGTCAGGCAATGTTCCCACTTCTCTGGTATTGGGGGGAGAGACTAGTTGTGGGACACAGGGCTCTGCACATGCCTGGTCAGCTCTGTAGCTCTGAGTCCCATCCCATACCTCCACTTCTGTGACTTGGAAGTTGTTCCTTTGGGCAGTCAGGGCTTCATGTATCTAAGCCTGTCACATGCATCTCCCTCAGTCATAGCCCAGAGCAGAAAGCCTAAAAGGGCAGATCAGGAGAAGCCCTTGCAAGATCCTTAGGGATCTTTGGCTCAAACAATGGCTACCACATTCCACTTGGGGACCTTCCTGGCCCAAATGCCATGGGCCCTACCATGCACCAGTGAGACAGTCTTAGGAACACACCCACAAGTTATGAAACCTCAGAACCTTGCAGTGAAATATTCTGACTACTTGGTCTCACTGGGAAGACCTCACTTCCGCCATGCCTCTGCCTGGATGATGGAGGCCATCCCCCCAGCAGCTCCTCAGCCTGTGTCTCCCAGTGTTCCTCTCTGCTGTCCTGCCACACTGCCTTACTGTTACATAGACTCAGCCACGCAGGCCTCGCTGGACGCCTCTGTGCTCTCTCTGGAAGAAGTGGGATGGCTCAGGCTCCCGTGGGAATGGTTTTCTGTGGGGCTACAGACCCCAGTTCCCACCTGACCCAAGAAAGGAGTGGTCCCTTTGAGTCAGTCACTGATTCTCTTGGGCCCAGCTCGGCAGCCTCATATAGGAGGGGGCTTCCTTCAAGCATGGATGTTACCTTAGTGAGAGACAAGTGTGTGTGTGTGTGTGTGTGTGTGTGTGTGTGTGTGTGTGTGCGCACACGCGCGGAGGCCAGAGGTGACGTCAGGTATCTTCCTCTATTGCTCTCCACCTTATTTTTTGAGGCAGGATCTCTCACTGAACCTGGAGCTCACCAACGTGACTAGACTGGCTAGCCTACATGTCCCAGGAATTCTTCTGCCTCTACCTTTCTGTACCATCACACGTGGCTCAAACCTGGCACTGGACATCAAGGGACAGTGCATTGTTCTAGTGTTGTTGCTAATCTGCACAAAGACTCGTTGGTACCTTCCAAAGTCAAAGACAGAGCCAAGTGGCTGGAACTCCATGCTGCCCCTCTGGGGAGGTTCAGGAAGGCCTTTCAGTACTTCCCCCGCATAGTCATTCATTTGTTGATATGGAGGGGGAGATGATAAGGTGCGTACTAATGCTTGAGACAGGGCTTACCTCTGTGGGCACCAAGCAGAGCAGATGGCATTAAATCCACAGTGACAAGCAGGCGTGAGGAGCATCCTACCACATTGCAGCAGCTGGGCAGACCTGGGGCAAGGAAGGCTGCCCCCAAGAGGGAGAATTCTGGGAGACATTAATGTGGTTTCAGGTTAATCAGGGCACAGAGACAGAGCTACACAGGCCGAATGTGGGTCACCTGCTGACCTCAACAAAGACCACAGTGAAGACCAGGATTAAAGAGGAAGAGGAGCAGGCCGTTTGTATTCAGTGTCCTCTCTCCCCTCGTGTGTGTGTGTGTGTGTGTGTGTGTGTGTGTGTGTGTGTGTGTGTGTGTGTATGTGTGGTGCTCCAGCATCAGCTGCAGATATCAGAATCCCAGGATGCTCAAATCCATTATATAAAATACAGTTGCATTTGCAGGGAACCCACATGCAGCCTTCCGGCACTTTAAATTGCTTCTAGATTATGCACAATACCTAATACTATGTAAATACTTGTTATAGTGCATTGTTTGGGGGATAATAACAAGAAAAAAGTCTGTGCATATTCTGTACAGATGGAATTTTTTTTACCCAAATATTTTCCATCTGCAATTGGTTGAACCCACCTGTACTGAACCTGACTATAATTCAATAATTGACTGACACCTACTGTGCTCTCTGTGCAGAGAGAGAGAGAGCTGGAGGCTGGCCAGACTTGGGGGAGGGGCTTGAGAATCAAGTGGAGTGTTTCTCTAACACTGGTGAAGACTGTAAATTTTATAATACCATTTAAAAAAGCAAATGTGTGATGGCTAATATTGCCAATTTGACAGAAGACACACCTCTAGGCAGGTCTGGGGGAGCTTCTAGATTGTGTCAGCTGCGGTGGGAAGACTTGCCCTAAACACGAGTGGTACCACTCTGCGGGCTCGGGTCTTCCACCGGCGAGAAAGCAGAGGCAGCAGCCTTCATCTCTCTCTGCATCCTGGGTGCTGATGTGAGGAGGACAGCTCCCTCAAGCTCTGGCTACCACACCTTCTCTACCGTGATGGAGTGCACCTCCAAACCATGAACCAAACAAACACTACTTCCTCCAGGCCACAGCAGTGAGGGAAGCAATACAAAGTGCCCCCAAAAGATGTCAGGAAGAAAGTAATACAACCGCCTGGGTCAATTTTCCTTCCTCCCCATCCTTTCCCACCTTTTCTCTCCATTCCTCCCTTCTCTCCCCATCACCCTCTCTTCTTCACCACACTAGAAATGGAACCCAGGACTTTGTGCGTGCTGGCAGGGACTCCACCACTGAACTCCACCCCTCATCTATAAATCCTGCTTTTATGAGAGGCACCTGTGCCAATCCAGGCCCAACTTTCCTGAGTCCAACCAACCCCAGGTTCTGGCCCCCTACAGGCTCTCCCACCAACACAAACATCTGCTCCTCACACAAGTTCAGCCAGCAGGTGACCGGCCACCCAGTGGGTGGAGAGAAGCCCCCATGCCACCGTGCTTAGATGTGCTGTCCATCTCTGACAATGCAGCTCCAAACAGCTGCACCCCCCTCCCCCCGCCCCCAGTTCCTGGCCAGCTGGGAGTGAGCTGGGGGAGAGATACAGTTGACAAAACACATTAGCATCTTCCTATCTGCTAATTAGTTTTTGTGAAAAATTATTTATTTATCTGTTTATTTATCTCCAGAGCAACTGGAGATGCAGAAAAGAGAGGACGTGTTTTACACAAACAGGAAAACGCCTCTCCCTGTGAGGTTCAGATCATCTCTCAGGTGGGTAATAAGCAAGATATCCCGAGGTCAAGTCCAGAGGGATGACTGGAGAAATGTCTAGAATCCCTGGGTGTTATTTGGCTCTTGGGGACAGTGTGCCAATCTCATATATATATATAACCTTTGGAATATGAACAAGAATGCAGTCATGTTTTTGCATTCCTAAGGGATGAAGAAAGACTGTGGCTTCTGGGTTTGGCTCATGACTAAGTATGCTTGTGGTCCACAAATGTCGGGTAGGAAGGAGATGACTCAGAAGCAGCAGGTTCTGCAGGTCATGCTCAAAAGAGATGGGTCCCTAGGGGAGGAGGCTTAGAGCTGGGGTGACAGTGATGGAAGGATGTGTCCAGGTGGCAGAGAGATACTAACTACTTAGGGTATGTCACCAGCTGGATCACTTACACGGGGTCTTCTCCGCCACACTAACTTTTCTGAAGGCAGGTGTGACAGTGCATTTGACACTGTGTTCATCATAAGCATCCAGCCTAGCTAGCATGGGTGTGTGTGGAGGATTTGCTGAAAGAACAGAGATACTGTGATACAACCAAAACCACTGGCCTAGAAGTTGGTCAAAGTGAAGATATTGGCCTCTCCCTGGGTTTCAATACCTTGTCTACGGTCTCTAGAATTCCTGCTGATGGTTGAGTTGAAGATTTCTTGTGATGGCTTGGATGAGAAGTGTCCCCTGTAGGTTCACATGTTTGAACACTTAATCCCTTGGTGGCATCAACTTGGGGAAGTTATGGAACCTTCAGGAGGTAGACATCTCACTGGGGGTGGGCTTTGAGGTTTTGTAGCTTGCTCTATGCCCTGTTCCCTCTCTCTGCTTCCTGGGTGTGGGTGAAAAGGTTATCAATCAGCTTTCTGCTCCTGCTACCATGCTTACCCTGTGTCTTAGGGTCTCTATTGCTGTGATGAAACACCATGACCAAAGAAACTTGGGGAGGAAAGAGTTTATTTGAACTTACATTTCCAAGTATCAGTTCATCACTGAGGGAAGTCAGGACAGGAACTCAAACGGGGTAGGAACTTGGACACAGGAGCTGATGCAGAAGCCATGGAGGAGTGCTGCTTGTTGGTTTGCTCCCTATGAATTGCTCAGTCTGCTTTCCTTCCTTTTTTTAAAGATCTGTCTATCTATCTATCTATCTATCTATCTATCTATCTATCTATCTATCTATCTATCTATCTATCTATCTATTATGTATACAGTGTTCTGCCTGCATGTATGGCTACATGCCAGAAGAGGTCTCATTATAGATGATTGTGAGCCACCATGTGGGTACTGGGAATTGAACTCAGGACCTCTGGAAGAGCAGCCAGTGCTCTTAATCTTAATCTCTGAACCATCTCTCCAGCTCCTGGAGGCATTTTCTTGATTGAGATTCCCTTCTCTCAGATGATGAGTTGACATAAAACTATCCGGAACATCCTACCCATTGTCGTGTTTTTTCTTCCATGATGGGCTCTATCACTCCAAAACTGTCAACCAAATAAATTCTTTCTTCTTTAAGTTGCTTTTTATCAGGGTATTTTATTATATCAACAACAACAGCAACAACAAATAATACAACCAATACTCTGCTCTTCCCATGTTTAGGATGTGAGGGCATCCTGGCTGTAACATGTAACCCATTGATTTTGAGGGTTGATTTGGCTGATTTTGCTGGTGAGGCTGGTGTCCCTCCCCTTCCTCCCTCACCACTCCATGTGCATTCTTCCTGACACTGCACACTCCTTCCTTGATAGATTAAGACAATTTTTCCATCAACGGTATATAAGTAGTTGTGCTCCACATGAGCATGTAAGGTCCATATTTGGAGGGCTTCCTCATTATGAGTCTCCTCCCACAGACCCAAGAAGGAAGCAGAACTCACTTCCCCAGCCTCCCTTGCAGCTATGATGTTGTCATGTGACCTAGACTCCACCAATGAAAGTCAGGGAGTATAAGGCAATAGAGAGGTGCTACTTGCAGGTTACAGTGTGTTAGAAAGGCATGAAGCTTTTAGGAGCAACAGTAATGGAGTCCTGGTGGTATTACCCATATAAGGCACATTTGTAGTCAGAGCTGAGGTCCTTTTGTGGTGGCAGGAGGGTCTCTGATGGGAGCCATGAGCAGAATGTGCTGCCTTCTATGAGCCTGATTCCATGATCTCCTTCAGAACCTATGATTTGCTCTGAACTGACCTCAAGCCAGTGGGCTAGAGACCTGGTCACTTGGTGCTCTCTCTGAGATGAGGTTTTTAAGTGGAGCCTGAACAGCAATTATCCATTATTGATTTGCAGCTATGTTAGCCTTCTCCTTTTACCCACCAGTGATTAGCATGCAGATTCAGGTCATTTTTCAAGAACTTGGAAAGCTTAAGTTTTGAGGGACCTCACTAATTTGGAGGAAATGTCTCAGGCACTGGTGCTAACCCTCATATGTCACTCAGGGCCAGGGTCAGTGACACATAGATTTCTGCTTGAGCATCACATGTGACCAGAGACAGAGCTGTGTTTTGCCTCTCCTGGAACCGTTTCTCTACACTTAGAGACCTCAGAGCTTTTGTCTGGGCTGTAGAGCCATTGAAAGCAGCCTTTGGAATGTGACAGCCTCATGTTTAAATCCCAAGTGTAGTTCTATGCCAGCTTCATGACCCTGGCCACATACTTAGCCTCCCGTAGCCTTAGCTTCCTAATAAGTGAAATTGGGACAATGATTTCTTTATGTTCGATGAAATAATGTTTGTATGTCAAGGGAACAATTTTGATATGCTCTCCCAAGTTCATTTCTGTCCAACATGAAGTCACTCCTGCACTTAATATCTTAGAGTGGCAATCATTTATTTGCTTCTAACTCAGTAATTGCATGGGGCTCAGGAGTGTCAGCTCATCTCAAATGCCTCCACATGGTAATGCTGCATCCAGTAAGCCCTCATTCATATGCTTGCTCCTGGCTAAGCTGCCTTCAGCAGTTGGTGACTGGCTGGGTCTGTTCCCTCATCTCTCTCCTCTCTCCCACTCCCCTCCCCCCCCCAATCTTTTATACTACAGGACTTCTCTTGCTCTGTATCTTCCTGGACTTGACAAGGCAGCTGAGGGCAAGAGGAGAGTGGCAAAAAGAAGCTACAGAGAGATTTCCTGGAACTTACAGAAATGATGTGGGTCATTTCCACTGCCTTTCATTGGTTCTGGCAAACTGAAATCAGTGAAGAATCGATCCACACAAGACCATGACAGCAGAGTGGGGGTACTCGTGGGGGCCATGGTGAAAATCACACAGAAATCTTGTGGTTTTTTTCTTGTCCTCTCCCCACTTCCCTCACTGAAGCACCCAGGCTCAGACATGAAGAAGGGCAACCAGCAGGACAGGAAACGAAGAGGGAAATAATGGCTCTTCCTGGAAACTGCTCTTGAGACTATGACTATGAAGTCAAAATGAAGGAATCTAGGCAAATTAGGAGCAAGCTGTTGTACCAGGCTTTTTCTTTTAGGCCACCAAACAGCTCCCAAATCATGACACAGAGACTTCTTATTAGTTATAAATGCTCGGCTTAGCTTAGGCTTGTTTCTGGCTAGCTCTTTTTAACAAATTAACCTGTTTCTCTTTATCTACCTTTTACCTTGGGCTTTTTAAACCTTTCTTCCTTCTGTATATCTTATGTCACTGCTTCTCAACCTGGGGGTTGTCTAGCTGGCCCTGGGGGTCTCCCTCTTTCTCCTCATTCTCTTCTCTTGTTACTCCTCTTTCTCTTTCTTCTCTCTCCCTGCCAGCCCCATCTATGTAACACAAATCTTAAAAGGTCTTACAATAAAAAACTCAGAGCCAGATATTGGGATGAGAGCTGAAAGATCAGAACAGCCAGCCACTAGCTTACCTCTACGAAATCCTCAACCTCAAGAGAGAGAGTTCCTGTTTCCTCACACCTTATACACCTTTCTGTGTCCTGCCATATTACTTTCTGGGATTAAAGATGTGTGTCACCACTGCCTGACCTCTATGTCTAAATTAGTGGCTGGCTCTGATCCCCAGGTAAGCTTTATTGGGGTGCACAATATATCACCACACACCTATCCTTTCTTCACTTAGCTATTGGCTGTTCAGCTCTTTGTTAGACCAATCAGGTAACTTACACAGGAAAGGTGAAACAAATGCAACACATCTTTACATAGTTAAACACACATCCTTACATCGTTAAACAAACGCAGCACTAACAATGTTAATGCACCTTTATACACAGTTAACGTAATATTCCGCAGTATAAACAAATGTAACACATTGTTTTGTTCTTTACATAATATTCCACAACAAGCTGCCCATGCTCAAAATTATGATTTTTAGTCTTTATACTTAATTTTTTGAGTTGGTAAATACATCCCCATGATAGAAAACTCATATAGATGAGAAGTGTTCCTCTACCTTCTGGCCATAGCCACCCAGATGTCCTTGTTAGATCAGCCAGTGTTGCTCCATTTGCATGCATCCTTTCAGAGGTAGGAGGATCTCTGTGAGTTTGAGGTCAACCTGGTCTACATATCAACTTTCAGGCTAGCCAGGGCTACATAGTGAGACTCTGTTTCAAAACAAACAAACAAACAAACAAACAAACAAACACATCTCAGAGATGATTCAAAGAGGTACATAAGACCTTTGTTTTTTTCTGTGGCCACACAGTACTCCATTATGTATATGCATCATAGTTTAATGAAATCTCTATTGATTTTCTTCTAATCTATAACTAACTCAGATAATGCTGAAAGCATAATCCCAGATACCCATCATGTCCACATGTGAGATTCCAGTTTTACTGGTAAGAACAGTTATCACTGTCAGGGACCAAAGAAACTCAGGACAAATGGCTGACTGTGGTGCCTATTAGCATACCCAAGTGCACACTTGGCCTCCAGCCTCTCTCAGAGCCTCCTTCCTTACCCTAAACTTCTCCAGCCCAGGGGCTTCCTCAGCTTCTCATTCCTACATAACCCTTCTACCCTTCTGTTTTGGCCATGCACTCTCTTGGTCCTCTTGGCCTCTCTGTCTCTCTGTCTCTCTCTCTCTCTCTCTCTCTCTCTCTCTCTCTCTCTCTCTCTCTCTCTCTCTCTGCCATCTCTTCTCTTTGCTCTCTGTCTCTTCCCTTCCTCTCCCATTCTCCCCCAATCTCTCTTCTCGTGGCCTAGTTCAGTCTGCTGTCCATGTTTAGTTTACTACTTTCTCTCCTTTTTCCAGATGCCCCTGGCTGTTCCCTTCCTCATATCTACAATAAAAACCTCGCCCTCAGCCATATCTTGGAGCAGTTATGTCCTCACTTGATACATTCGGTGCCGAAAACCCCACTTTATACAATCACCACGTGATGGGGCACAACTGTAATCCCAAGTATTTCTGAGGCTAAGCCACTAGGATGGCAAGTTCAAAGCTAACCTGGGCTACATAGCAAGACCTTGTCTCAAACAACAGCACCCCCCAATAAGACAATGAGACCAGACAAAACACCAAGAAAATGGACTATTCTTTTCCCTTTCTTGCATGTGTCTATATAGGTGTGTATTGGGGGTAGGCATAGGTGCCACAGTGTTCTTACGCAGGCCCAAGGACAACCTGCAGATCAGTTCTTCCCTTCCACCTTACGGGGCCTGGAGATCAAATTCAGGTCAGCAGCAGGACCCTTTACCAGATGAGCCATCCCACTGGCCCCTCCTAAGGCATTTTGAAGATTCTCTTGGCTACAATTCTCCACCTGACTTTAACCTCATACTATCTTTCCTCTTTTTGGAGAGTGTGTAGATTTGATACTGTCCCCAAGGCTGCCACGTCCTGTTGCAATCACCAGAAAACATTGGTTTTCTTTGGCCACTGACCAGGCATCTCACTGTTCATTTCTGCTTGGCTCTAGAAGGAAGAATTCAGTCCAATTGTTAGAACTGGCAACTTTGCCTTCCTGTGCAGAAAGTCCACTCTAAATGAACCGTGCTCTGGGAGGTGGAAAAGCAAAGCCAAGAGAATCTTCAAAATGCCTTAGGAGGGGCCATTTGGATGGCTCAGCCAGTAAAGGGTCCAGCTGCTGACCTGCTGACCAGAGTTTGATCTCCAGGCCCCATAAGGTGGAAGGGAAGAACTGACCGCTGCAGGCTGTCCTCGGGCCTGCATAAGTACACGGTGGCATTGAACATTAGCTGAGATACCCCTTCTTTGCTCGCACAGACTGGGAATTGCTTCTATGAAGCCGTGGTTCGAGTGAGTGGTAGTTCTCCCTGGAGGTCAGCTGGAGTCACAGGCTCTGTCCCTGTCTGCATAGAAAAGCTGCTACATTCCTATACTTGGCCAACCTCTGTTGGACCTGTTTTCTCATCTTGATCCACTTGGAAGTTGGTTGACTGTCAGAAAAAAAAAAAAGATGAAGAAATCAAGATGGTGAGTGCTGACACTTTAGACACAGGACCTGGAAGTTTCCTGCCTAAAGACAGGCTCTCACAGTAGCAGAAGGAGTTATGCAAGCCGTCAAGAGAGGAAAGCAACCAATAGCCCTACCCAGCCTGTGAGCCACAACAATGATCACATGGTACGATATTCTGAAAAGTCTAACAGTGCCACTTACGTCCTGGGGGTGACCAACAGCCGCCTAATTGGATTTAAGGCCTGATTAACGGAAGGAATTCACGCCTGGCACTTTAAACAGCCTATACTACCCATGGCGCTGAGGCCATGGGACCTGGAGGAGAATCTACTACTGCAACTTCCTTACATCAGTGTAATTTCAAACTGCATGCTGACTACTGATCCTTAGACTCACAGTAGAGTGTGGCTCTTACCCTGCTTCTTTCTGCAGCAGAGATCACTACAGAAAGCCATGACTGGTCAAAACGCAGAGACCAACCGAATGTGAGTACCTAGCTCCAATTAATGCATTCATAACACCAACCCCTTCACACAGTGGAAGAGGGGGCAGAAAGACTGTAAGGGCCAGAGGACCAGGACATCTGCTGCCACATCGTTTCTTCTAAATTTAAAATAAAAGAAAGAAAGAAAATATGAAAGGGGCTAGGGAAGAGGAGGTAGGCCTGAGAGGAGATGGTTGGGGGAGGGGAGAGGAAATGAGTATGATCAAAACATGTATGAAATGATAGAAGAATTAATAAAACATTATGTTAAAGAGGTTATGAGTACTGAAATAAATAGGGATAGACTAGTTTTCCAGTCTGAATTTGAAATGCCCCTCACAGGTGTGTCTATGGAACGCTTGGTCTTCCAGTTGGTGGCACTATTTTGAGAGCTGTGAGAAATTGAGGCGGTGGAGCCTAGCTACAAGAAGGAGCCCCTACGGCTGTGTCTTGTCCTATCCATTTCCTGCTGTCTTTCCACTCTTCTTGTCTGCCATGGAGTGAGCCACCTCTCCTTCCGTGGGGTCCTGCTGCCCTGATCTTCTGTCCAAGTTCATGCAGCAAGGTGAGGAATAAGTCTTTCCCCTGTTACATTGCTTCTGTCAGGGATTTTGGCCCTAGTCATGGGAATGTGACTAATAAAACTGGGCATGACTCAACTGTCTTAGTAATCCCATTTTCCTACTTTCTGAAGGCCTAGGCACCGAGGACCATAGACATCCAATAGCTTCTACCAGATCCAATATCCTGCAGTTGATACGTGGAGAAGCCAAGACTCGACCTCACAAAGTTCAGTGCCTAAGATAGTTTTGCTTTGCACTCTATAATTCATCTCACCTGGTGCCAGCTGAATATTTTTGTCTGTTGTCCTCAGGAGAGACAGCGACTATTCCAGAAATGGCAGATTGGCTTCGTCGTTTGTGCAAACTCTGATTGCATTGCCATGGCTGCCTGGAGCAAGGGGTTGAAGAAGAACCAGCTTCGGCAAGAGGTGGTTGATTAATGGTATCTGCCATTCAGGACAAGAAGTAGCAGCTGGGGTGCCTCATCTCTGCTGTCTCCAGACTACTCCATTGAAACAAGTAGATTCTGGTTGATCCAGCCATCCTCAGCATCCCTGGGAGTGAGATCTCACTCTCCTCTAACTCCGCCCTCTCCTCTAACTCCACCCCCTCTAACTCCACCCCTCTAACTCCGCCCTCTCCTCTAACTCTACCCTTGCCTCTAACTCCACCCCTCCTCTAACTCCACCCCTCCTCTAACTCCACCCTCTCCTATAACTCCGCCCTCTCCTCTAACTCCACCCTCTCCTCTAACTCTACCCTCTCCTCTAACTCCACCCCTCCTCTAACTCCGCCCTCTCCTCTAACTCCACCCCTCCTCTAACTCCACCCCTCCTCTAACTCCACCCTCTCCTCTAACTCTGCCCTCTCCTCTAACTCCACCCCTCCTCTAACTCCACCCCTCCTCTAACTCCACCCCTCCTCTAACTCCACCCTCTCCTCTAACTCCGCCCTCTCCTCTAACTCCACCCTCTCCTCTAACTCTACCCTCTCCTCTAACTCCACCCCTCCTCTAACTCCGCCCTCTCCTCTAACTCCGCCCTCTCCTCTAACTCCACCCCCTTCTAACTCCACCCCTCCTCTAACTCCACCCCTCCTCTAACTCCACCCTCTCCTCTAACTCCGCCCTCTCCTCTAACTTCACCCCTCCTCTAACTCCACCCCTCCTCTAACTCCGCCCTCTCCTCTAACTCCACCCTCTCCTCTAACACTACTCTCTCATCATTCACCTCTCCAGCACTTACCCACTGTGTTCACGTCTCTGCGTTCTCTGTAACACTGTCTCCCCTCCCACGCCCCGGCTGTGTATGGCTTCTTCCTACAGCATGAGCTTGTTTACAATACCAACCTCATTTCTCTTCATTTTCTCAGGGTGTCTCTGTGTCGTGACGTGTGGTTCAATACTTCTGAAAAAGTCAGATGGATCCCAAGACTTCCGCCAGACTCTGAGCTCGGAGGCGGGCAGGGAAATTCATCCTTGGTCCCTGTCTACTCCAGAGTCTAATGCAGTCTGTGAAGTTTGATACTTGATCATTTTTGGTTGTGAGTCTAGCCTTATACAGCTGAGCCATCTCTCCAGCCCTTTGATAAAATATTTACTAAATAAGTAAGTGAAGGGATGACTGGACGATGCTCTTTGTTTCTTTGAACGTTTCCCACCTGTACATCTTTGAGTCTTCCCGGGGGTCATTTATTTCTGGGTCCTCCATGGAACTATTGTGATAGACAGTGCCTTCTCACAAAGCTGTGGATACAGGATTTTTGTGGTTAGGCGGTCTGAGTGGGATACAAAGTAACCAAGGGGTCTGGCACAAACACTTGCCTTAAAAACAGTAGCTACAGCAGCCATCATGGCACTTACTGAGTTAACAATCTTAACTGAACAGAAACTGTTTATTTACTTATTTCATACAGGCTTGCAATATATACCTCAGCTGGCCTAAAATTTGTGACTTACCTGGGACAGCTGAGTGTTGAAATTATTGGCATGGTCCATCATGCTAAATGGAAGCATTTTTTTTTAATCTAGCATTTCCATTTACAAAATAACTTTCCTAGGTGTGGTGGTGCACACCTTTGTTTACAGCACTCAGGAGGCAAAGACAGGTGGATCTCTGTGAGTTCTGAGTTTGAGGTCAGCCTGGTCTATACAGTGAGTTCCAGGCTAGCCAGGGCTACATAATGTAATCCTGTCTCAAAAATAAAACAAAGCAAAATAATTTAACCCAAGAACAGAATCAGAGCTGCCCCTCAAGGTATCTCTATAAACATGTTAATCATATTATCTAAGAAATTAAATATGAAAATAATGTAAATGTCCACCTATAGGGGATTGTTCAATTAATTATAATAAAGTGCATTTGACTAATACAAAATAATACCACAAAAATGTTCACAGTTCATTAAGTTAAAAAAAATTGGAGGGGACTATAGAGATGGCTCAGCAGTTAAAGGTGGTTACTGCTCTTTTAGAGAGCCCAGCACCCATGTGACAGCTCAAATCATCTCAACTCCAGTTCCAGGGGATCCAATGCCTTCTTCTGGCCTCTCCGGGCACCAGGCACACACACACACACACACACACACACACACACACACACACACTCACACAGCAAACATTCATACACGTAAAATTTAAAAAATCTTCCAAATACACGAGATTACATGATTTTTTTTTTTTTTTACATTTTTACTACGAGAACATGATTCAACGTAAAGAATAGCGGATTTCTGATCACATTATGCAATGAATTGCAGTCTACAGGACACAATGCCTCAACGTATGAAGGGCTAATGAGCCGAAGGTAGTTAAGCATGCTAGAGAACCCTCCAGCCTCCTTCCCTCCATTTCTGCTCCTACTCTGTTTGCCTGAATGTGGGACATAGATTTACAAAGACATCTCTTCACCTCTACCAGAGGGGTCAGAGAACCACCGCAGATAGCTTGTGACTTTCATTACTGGAGATAACACCAGAGGACATTATATTAGCAGACCTTCTGACCTAGTTGATGAAGAACAGCTTTTTTCTGTAAGGGACTAAGAAGTTTATTATGAGCCTCAAGTGACCCATAGCCCAGGAACATGGATTCAGGTTCCCTCAAATGGCGCATTCCACCATGCAAGCAGTTAGATGAACCTTCATAGCCACAGAACAAAGACAGCTGTGCATCGATGCATCTACCAAACACCCTGACCGGGAGAGGAGGCGGGAAATTTGCGGTGACATGCTACAGCAGGTTTCAGGACCTGTCTGAGGACTTTCTTAGATTTTGTATTGGTGGAAGCTAGATTAGTGAAATGTTAGGTCAGATACTGAAGTAAGCCCCCCTCCCCCCAAAAAGTCTATTTCGAGGGCTAAAGACATGTTCCCCCTCCCCCCCCCCCGGGAACTTTAGTTCATATCAGCCTTGTATCTACCATGTGGCCTAAGTTTCTGCCCACAGACTCAGTATCATTTTTCTTTGTCTCCTAATTTCTCCAAAGATGCATTGTTTTTCCAGATGTGGTGATACATACCTGTGGTCCCAGAACTCAGCGGGGCAGAGGAAGGAGGATCACAAATTTGAAGCCATTCTGGTCTACCTAGAAAGTTCCAGGTTGTTCTAGGCTATATGAGACTCTGTCTAAAGCCAAATAAAACAGAAAAGAGGAGGAGGAATAAAAAATACAATACTATTCTTTCTTGAATATACCATATACTACAAACTTCAAAACCACCTCTTTGCTCAGTGGTTAGACGTGCATACCATTCTTTTTTTTTTTTTTTTTTTTTTTTTTTTTTTTGTTTTTTTGAGACAGGGTTTCTCTGTGTAGCTTTGCGCCTTTCCTGGAACTCGCTTTGGAGACCAGGCTGGCCTCGAACTCACAGAGATCCGCCTGGCTCTGCCTCCCGAGTGCTGGGATTAAAGGCGTGCGCCACCACCGCCCGGCAGTGCATACCATTCTTACAGGGGACCCAAGTTCAGTTCTCGGCACTCAGATCAGGTGGCTCATAGCTACCTGTAACTCTAGTTTCAGAGATACACCTCCCTCTTCTGGCTTCCTTAGGTGCTGCACCCCCACATACAATAATAAAATACTACTACTATGAATAATAATAATAATAATAATAATAATAATAATAATAGCAACAACAACCACCCACCTCTTTGAGATCTACCCATTCCGTGTGTGTGTGTGTGTGTGTTTGTGTGTGTGTGTGTGTGTGTGTGTGTGTGTGTAAAATATACATGTTAACAAGCCTGTAATTTTTTTTTCTCGTTAACCTTTTTCTGGTACTTTTCAGTAGTTAGCTAGATATTGACAGGCTTGGAGATCATTGGGTGGATCCTCATTTATTATCCACAGCCATAGATACAGAAACTGAAGCTGCAGGGCATTGATTTCTGGTCAAAAGCATGGGGTCTGAGTTGTATTTTGGTCCTGGGTAGAAGCATGACATACTAAACTGCCCTGAAGCTTACTGTGTAGCTGGAGGCTTTTAGGTACCAAACAGATATCCCATTTCTTCCCTCCCCTGAGTGAATCCAAATAGACCTGTCAATCACCTGTTCCTTAGAGGAAGCTGTCTGTTTGAGAGATTCTAGGGATAGAACAAAAGCCTACCTAAAATGTAGATTGACACACGGCTTTCTGGCTACAACCCACTCATACTCTGTGAAAGTCTGCTCTGTGGTGGTCTCTTTGGTCATTGTCCACTATCACCCTACTGTGCAATCAACTCTGGGGGTCTTCTTCTACCCACCACTCTCTGTGTCTCATCTTAGTTAACTATTTCAGTTGAGATCATAAGGACTGGGGAACCAATGAGAACTCAGATTAAAATCCCAGTGACATCTTTTGCTGTCTCTTGGTTACCAGTAGGCTTTCTTCATCTTCATCATGATTAGGCATGGACTCCTCTCTCATGGATTGAGACCATGGAATTCTTTGCTCTTTCCTACCCACGATTTCCCTTGGTGGATGTATTTCTGAGCCTGGCTCTGGGGAATCTCCCTTACTTTCCAGGACTATATGACTCAGGTTACTCTTGCTCCATTTTGTACTCCTCTACATCCATGCTAACCCATCTCAGGTACCTTTTTTTTTCTTCAGAAAGAGATGATTATACTCATGTAATTTATATTCCAGATGTCCCTATCACCATGTGATAAAGTCAAGACATCCCATATCAGATTTAGAGGCAACATCAGACTGCAAAGTGTAGGTGTCAGGTTTTGAGACACTTATTTTGCATAATACACTAACTGCATCCTGCAATCCTCTTCAGCCACCAGGATACGTGACTATTTGTTTTTGGGTTTCCTCTTGATCTATCCACATTCTTACAGGAAGGAAATCCATGCTATATCAGAGAGAGATAATTGTATCTTTATCATGTATGAAGAGGGTGAATCTTGGCCCCTGCCTTCCAAAGCAGCTGCAAATCAGGCAAGACACGGTAAATATGTAACGCAAACAATATTAGGTCCAGCCTGTATTGTTTGCTCCCAGGGTTACGATTTCTGGTTACCTTGCAAACTTGGCCCTTGTTGGCCAGGAACTTAATCCCCATTGGCCAAGGCAACTTTGGAATGGGCAAGGCAAGCTAACCTTGAGCCAAGAGGGATATCCCAACCATCCATTGATGTCTCTCTATCTCTTCTAGATGAGTAACTCTCCTTTAATCCCTATTGATTCTCTTCTCAGATATACTGTTCATGGTTCAGACAAATCAGACTCCCCAGATCTTAAAAAGAAAGAAATTAATTTGCTTCCACATAACCAGTGTAGTCAGACAAGTTAAATTAGATGTTAGAGAGGAAAGTCCAATAGAGAAGAAGCATCGACCAGTGACCTCATGATAAACTTATTTGTCTTTTAGAGCTCCATAAAGAAGACATATAAAAGTATACTCCAACTGATTCTTCCTCCTTTGTAGGCAAAATCCCTTGCTGGGTTAGATTACTTACTCAGTCTGCTCCCAACAGCAGAAGAAAATGACCAAAGTTGTCACTGGGAACCAGGAGTCCCACCGATAGTCTCCGATAGTAAAGCAGTATGGAAAATTCTGTTTTATATAACCAGAATCTAGAGGAGGAACAGAGAGGAGGGTAGGAGGGAGGGAGGGAGAGAGAGAGAGAGAGAGAGAGAGAGAGAGAGAGAGAGAGAGAGAACAAAGGTATACAGAACTTCTTGTAGTCTTACTTAAGATCTCTCATTGTAATCTTGCCCAAAGGAAGCAGACTGTTGGAAGACAGGTCACTAGAAGAGAGTGCCCGATACTGAGCATCCTTCTAAGTCTCCTTGCCCTAAACGTGGCAAGACAGGACACTAGAGGACTTACTGACCCCAAGATGCCCTGGATGGGAGCCCTGGATTTTGTTCCTGGAATCAATAAGCCAATGGTGGTGACAGCCTCGAGCAAACCTTGTAGTGTAAAAGTCTCTTGATACTGTGGCCTCTTACTCTGTTGTCACCTCATACTCCAGACAACTGGTCTCTGACTTTTGCTGTGGGCGTCAATGGGTTTTCATGACCAAACATTTCACTTGACCTTTATGCTCATTATTGAAAATTTATAACTTTTTCAGAGTTTCTCACTGAACCTGGATCTCACAAATTCAGCTAGACTAGCTGACCAGAATACTCCAGGGATCCTCCTGTCCCCACATTTCCAGTGCTGCTGGGATAGGTGTGTGCTGTGGGATATCTTTCTTTATGCTATTGCTCTGATTGGTTGATAAATAAAGCTGCATTGGCCTATGGCAGGGCAAGATGGAGCCAGGTAGGAAAATCCAAGAGAGAGAGTGGGAGGAGAAAGGGGAGAAAGGAGCCACTGCGAGCTGCCGGCTGGAGAAGCAAGATGTGAAAATACCAGTAAGCCATGGCCACGTGGCAACTTATAGATGAATAGAAATGGGTTAATTTAAGATATAAGAGCTAGCTAGCAAGAAGCTTGAGCCATAGGCCATCCAGTTCATAATTGATAAAAGCCTCTGTGTGTTTACTTGGGTCTGAGAGGCTGCAGGACCAGTCAGGACACAGGAGAACTTCCAGCTACATTTGGCGCCCAACGTGGTAGCAAGAATTTCCACCAAAAACCTGAGAAAGCTTTTAAAAAAAGATTCTAAAATGGATCTAAAAACAGCTTCCTAAATGTGTTGCTCAGGCAAGCTGTGAGCTACACTGTGGTGGGTTCTCAGCGTGTGGGCTTGAGCTACAGCATGGTGATTCCCGCCGAGGTACACAGAGGTTTCTCCAAGCCATGCAGTGCACTGAATGCAAATTTAGCTTTTACTAGTACCAAAAAAGAAAACTCCCCAAAAACAAACAAACAAAAACCCAAACAACTAAACAAACAAAACAAAACAGGTTTCTGGGCTACATGCTGCTTCCTAGAAATGGTGGTAGGTGTACCTCCACCATACTGGTAAGTGTAGGTGCGAAGAGTCAGCAGCCAAGGCCACCGTGTTGGTCCTAGCCATGCAGTTTAGCAGTTTAAGATCTCTTCTTGTTAAAGAAGGATTATAGATTCACAATGAAACAGATTCAGATGGAATAAACCTCTAAATGGTTTATAGTGTATGTAAAAATGTACTTAGGCTTGGAAGAGAGAGGAAAAGGAAGATAGACAGTTATATAAGGAAATAGTTTTTAAAAATAAAGTCTCTAAAGAGACAATAAGAATAATATAAAAAATGAGTCACATAAAGATGGAAATTACACAGAGAATCTGGATTATATTGTCTTTGGAATTTTAAACTGCAGGAAAGACATTTGATTGCAAAGGCTGCTGAGTTAAGCCTATATATATGTGTGTGTGTGTGTGTGTATATATATATATATATATATATATATATATATA
The DNA here is from genome assembly GCF_949786415.1 of Peromyscus eremicus. Classification (NCBI taxonomy): domain Eukaryota; kingdom Metazoa; phylum Chordata; class Mammalia; order Rodentia; family Cricetidae; genus Peromyscus; species Peromyscus eremicus. Next base: position 89,804,437 of record NC_081423.1, read on the forward strand.
TATATATATATATATATATTTAAAGGTGTCTTGACTTCAAAGTTTGTGTCTAAGGATATGTTGCTTTGAAAAAGAGGTTCTGCTTTTGTTTCCACAGAAGATGAGAACTTGTGGATTGCTTCCAGTCTAATATAGTTTGATCAGCCAAGACCCCCTGAAAGGTTTCCAATGACACCATGGCCCAGATGATCCAACATCCGGAATGGCTTCAAGGCAACTGACTCAGACAATGCAGCCTCACAGACTATTCCAGTCAGGACTTGACCATAATTCTTAATTTTCTCAGGATCCTCATAAGATTGCCAGTATCCCCATCCAGCAGGAAGTCGTATGAGAAGCTATGCCCAAATTCCCAAAATATTGTTTATAAATGTTTATCTTTATTTAAAGGGGGTTAATTATAAATACAATCTCTTTATAAAGAAGCAAAGGGGATAATATAGATATGATATGATAAGGGTAGATTATTGAACCTACTTTTAAAGAGCAACAATTTGTTTAAAATGTTTTACATTGCTGTAGATTTTAGTTTATTACAAATTTAAAGTTAATTTTGTTATACTGTATATATATATATATATATGTATATATATATTTCTACTCTTGTTTAAGGTATTATATTTATGTAACTCATTTAAATTGTAATGGATAATTAAGAAATACAGTTATGATAGTCAAAATTATAATCATGTTAGTTAAGTTATCTAGGTATATGTAGATATATTTCAATTAGGTAGATAATCTTCAAACTCTTCAAAGACTTACAGAATATGGCATTTAAAATGTTTTTAAAACTTAGACTTTCCCTAGACAATGAGACATGTCTGCTCCTGGCATCACTGGATTTACTTCAAAGAGGAGAATGGACATCAAAGACACTCTATATGGAGTTTATCTTCTTCTTGGCAAAACTGGCCATTTGGGCAAGAAACTGTTCTTGCCTGGACTGACTGACAAAATGTTGTATAGACTAGATATTCAGGATGCATGGAAAAATGACCACTAAATTTTTCCAAAACAAGGCAAGATGGTCCTTCAGGTTCCTGCTTTGTAGAGGAAACTGCAAGATATTCTGCAGGACACAGGGAGAAGTGACTAAAATACTCTAGATCTATTGGCTGAAGATGGATGTCCCAATGTTAAAGAGGAACTTTGGATGACTGTCCAGGCAGGCAGCTGTCTCTGTCATTTCCAGAATTTTGGAAGTTGCTTATAATGCATTTCCTGTTTACTTAGGTAATGTTATATCCTTCTGAGGTCTTTGATGTAGTTGAAGACTGGATAGTTATAATTTTTCTTGGTTATGATAAAAGAGAAATTAGATATGAAACCTGCTGTGGGATGTTCTGTATGGCAAATGTGTTGCTAATTAGTCAATAAATAAAACACTGATTGGCCATTGGCTAGGCAGGAAGTGTAGGTGGGACAAGGAGGAGAATAAAGCTGGGAAGTGGAAGGCTGAGTCAGAGAGACACTGCCAGCTGCCACGATGAGGAACAGCATGTGAAGATGCCAGTAAGCCACGAGCCATGTGGCAAGGTATAGATTAATGGAAATGGATTAATTTAAGCTATAAGAACAGTTAGCAAGAAGCCTGCCACGGCCATACAGTTTGTAACCAATATAAGTCTCTGTGTTTACTTGGTTGGGTCTGAGCGGATGTGGGACTGGCAGGTGAAAGAGATTTGTCCTGACTGTGAGCCAGGCAGGAAAACTTAAGCTATAGAAACCTTAGACTTACAAATATAGGATAGATAGAATATTTTCTTTAAATTTGTCAAATATAAATAGACTAGATATTGTAACTGTAATTCTTGTTGATAACTGTTTTGTTATATATAACTTTACTAGGTTAAAGTTAAAACCTTCCTTTATGATTAGACAGGAAAGGGGAAGTGCTATGTGATGTCTTTCTGTATGCTGTGAATATGTGTTGCTCTGATTGGTTGATAAATAAAGCTGCATTGGCCTATGGCAGGGCAGGATGGAGCCAGGTGGGAAAATCCAACAGAGATAGTGGGAGGAGAAAGGGGAAGAAGGAGCTGCTGTGAGCCGCTGGCAGGAGAAGCAAGATGTGAAAATACCGGCAAGCCAGGGCCACATGGCAACTTATAGATGAACAGAAATGGATTAATTTAAGATATAAGAGCTATCTAGTTAGAAGTTTGAGCCATAGGCCATCCAGTTCATAACTGATATAAGCCTCTGTGTATTTACTTGGGTCTGAGAGGCTGTAGGACCAAGTGGGACACAGGAAAACTTCCAGCTATAGGTGTGTGTCATGACACCCAGGTTTTTTATATGAGTGCTGGTGACTGAACTCAGGTCTTCATGCTTGCACAGTGTATTAGTTACTTTTTTTTTTTTTTTGCTATGACAAAATACTGTGACCAAAAGCAACTTAAGGAAGGAAGGGATTTATTTGAGCTTACAATTCCAGAGGATTAGAGCCAGGAAGTGGGGTAAGCCATGAACTCTCAAAGCCTGCCCCAGTGACATACTTCCTGCAGTAAGGTGCCACCTCCTCAAGGCTCTAGAACCTTCCTAACCATCACTTCCAACTGGAGGCCAAGTGTTCAACAATATGAGCCTACAGGGGACATTCTGCACATTCAAATCATCACACGTGGCAAGCATTTTACTGACTGAGCTGTCTTCCCAGGCTTGGAAATTTTACTGTCTATACATATCCAGTAACGTCTGCCTGGAAGTGACCTCCCTTTATCAGGTAATTGACAAAAATGGGGGCCCAAATTATCTTCACCCTCAACTAAATCTGGCCACAACCACCTGTTCTAAAAGGACAAACAATGATTCTGTCTTTATAAGTCCCTCCACTAACCCCCAAGGATGGACTCCTGGTATGTCAGATAACTAGACCAGATCACAGCCACAGTGACCATGCTCACATTAAAGGACTTTCATGCTTTTTCTAACCACAAACAATATTTTCTCAGGCCTAAAGCTGGAGTGAGGCTTAAACCCTAGCCAGTAAATTCTTCTGTTACAGACTTTTAAGTCCTTGCCATTCACCCAATCCTACCTCAGTGCTGGCCATTAAAATTATTGCTCGATTGGTCCTCCCGAGATCACTGCAAAGTGGTAATGGTCTTTCCTTAATTTCCCAGACCCCTCATTCTCTAGCTAAGTCTCTGGGCATTAGATATTATCTTCATTTTTCTTGCAGACCTCAGTGCTCTGGAAAGATGGGATGAGCTAATCGGAGCCCAGAGTTTTCCATTGAGCAACTCTACCACGGGGCTGGAGAGATGTCTAAGTGTTCACTGGGCAAGCTTGAGGACCTGAGTTCGCATCTCCAGGACCCACAGGAAAAGCCAGGCAGGGTGACGTAATCTGGTAATTCCCCTGCTAGGAGGTGGGGACAAGAGGAACCCCGAGACTCACTGACCAGTCAGTCAGTCTAGCAAATCAGTGAGCACCAAGTTCAGTGAGAGATCTTGTCTCAAAGAATAAAGCACCCAACATTGACCTGTGGCTTCCATATATGCATACACTGGTATACCTGCCTATGTATACTAGCACGAATGGTTATACAACACACACACACACACACACACAGAGAGAGAGAGAGAGAGAGAGAGAGAGAGAGAGAGAGAGAGAGAGAGAGAGAGTGAGAGAGAGAGAGAGAAAACACTTTGCCAGGAGATTCTCACTTAGGGAGCAATATTGCAGTAATCCTCCTTAGGTCTTCATTCAGAGCTCTTGGCTTAAGCATCTTTGAGGCATTTTATGGCATAGTTGTTGTTTTTTTTATGTATTCAAATCTGCTTCTAGATAATGAAGCCTAATCTTTAAGCCAATTTGTCTCTAGTCCCAATGAATTCCATCAGGCTATCAAAATTATGGGTTAGAGGAACTGCCTAATCTATCTGGAACCAAAACCTGTTTCCAATTTATGGGGAGGGCCTCAGGGCCAAGCATTGCTTCCTCTTTGGAAAAGTCCTTTTCCCAATACTTTAGCATCTCTGGCAGCCATCAAGGTCTCAAGATTTGCCGGGTGGTTCATCATTCCTGAGTCAAACCTTGGAAAGGAGACCTTCCCATTGGAACATCTCCTGTAGACCCTTGAGAAACTTAGCAACAAGTGACCTTAAAAACCTATTCAGATGAGAGGAAAAATAAAAACGTTTGTTGCCTTCTGTCTTATTTCAAAGCCACCCTTTGCTGTTTGTATGGGTTTCCAGCCAGTCTTCTGTTTCTGCCTTTTTATACATCCAAGATAAAACTGCTAATCTGTTAGTGAACTCAAAGTATTCTCTGTTGGCATGGTCATCTAGCTTCCATTTTTATCATATCTGTAGGATTAGAAGATGTCATTTGATCATGGTTAAATGCCGTATCAGTTACTTTTCTATTGCTATGATAAAATACCACAACTAAAAGTAACAGAAAGTTTATTTTGGCTTGTGGCTCTAGAGGGAGAGGACATATTGACCAGGAAGGCATGGCATGGTAGCAGAATCAGGAACTGTTTCATTGCATCCTATCCATACGGGAAGTGGGGTGGGGTGGGGGAGGGGGAATGTCAGGAAGTGGACTGAGGCTACAAACCCTCCTGCCCCCAGTGATGCGTTTCCTCTAGCAAGGCTCTGTCTCCCAAAGATTTCATAACCTTCCCAAACTGCACCACCAAAGGAAAAACACAAGGATTCAAACACATGAGTCTATGGGGCCATTTTTCATTCAAACCACAACAGACGCTCTGTGTATATTCCTGATGATTCCGCTGATGTCTTCTGCTTCCCATGATCTGCAAAATCAGATCCAAGCCATGTCAGAAACTGCCATTCCCTCGGATGTGTTGCTTTAGAACTGGGCCTCGGATTTTCGTGGTGGAAATGGGCTGTACTTAGTGGCGATCCTGTCAGTCTTGGAACTTTGCGTGCTTAACTGCTTCTTAATTGTATCTCTTTTTCTTAACCATTAATCTACCCTTGGATAGTACTGTAGCTTTCTAATTCTATCTATCTGCCTTCCTTATCATCCTCCAAGGCCTGAAAGTTAGCAACAGTGGAGACCCTGCTTCAGTGGGAAGTAGCTAGAGTGACTTGTCTATGTCCTAAATAATATTAGGATCCCAACTCTTGGTCAGGGGTTGTTTGGTGGCAAGTGAGATATTAATAGGCTTGAAGGTCATTGAGGTTGGACCCCTCACTTATGTCAACCATTGTGGAACCAGGAAGTGAAACTGTAGGACTCTGATGAGTGTCTGAGTTTTATCTCTGGTCCTAGGTAGAGGCGTGATATTGGAAATTGTCCAGAAAACTTTAAGACTACCGCATAGCTGCAAGATATACCATTATCCCCAACCATGAGTTAATCCAAATGGGCCTGTCAATCTTCTAGAAAGGATAATGCTCCTCAGGGGATGTCTGTTCTAGATACTTTAAGAAGTGTATCACTGGTGGGGGGGGGCGGTGGAGGTGGCACATGCCTTTAATCCTAGCACTCTGGAGGCAGAAGCAGGCAGATCTCTATGAGTTCAAGGTCAGACTGGTCTGCAGAGTGAGTTCCAGGACAGCCAGAGCTACACAGAGAAACCCTGTCTCAAAAAACAAAAACAAACAAACAAACAAGAAACTAGCAGTATCAAGCCTATGTAAGGGGCCGATCCATATGTGATTGTCTACTCACACACATGGAAGTGTTCTGCTCCACAATGGTCCTTTTGGTCACTGTCCACTCTGACCCCTTGAGGATATGCTGACCTACCCTCTGCAGTAAACCCTGGCTATCTTCTGCATCACACTCCGTTTCTCTTCCAAATTCTTTCTGTGGAGCTCACAGGCCTGGGGAATGAGGGGGTTACAGAGGAAAATCCCAGTAATACTACCAGGGTCCATAAAATAAAAGAGATTCTAGTAGGGTTTATCTGTGTGTGGTCAAATGAAGTCTCCCTGGGCAAAATACAACTTGAAAAACCTTTGTTTTCACAGTGTGGAGTAACCTGGGTCAGGGAGCAGCCTGGTCCCGAGAGTTGGGGCCACAGGGTTTAACCTACGTCATCACTTCACCTGTGGCTCAGGATTTCCAAAGCAGAAAGGTTTTCAGCTTGGAAATTACATGCCACTTTTTGTCTCATTCCATTGGTCCAAGCAAGGCAAGGCTAGCCCCGACTGAAGGGAGAGTGGGCGAGAGCTCTGCTTCTGTTTCTTGATGGTCAGAGCAGCACACATCAAGGGCTTTGTTTGTTTGTCTGAGGCGGTGTCTTATGCAGTCCAGGCTGGCTTCGCACTCTCTCCATAGTCAAAGATGGTCTTGGACTCCTGGTGCCCCGCCTCCACTTTCCAACCAGATGTGGTCATCAGAGCATTTCTACAGCTGACTCGAAGAACCACTGATTTGGCAAATATTTACTCTCTGTGGTGCACTAGGCTGGACACATGTCTTCGCGGGAGACACACATCTCGCTAGGGCACAGGTGCCAAACACAGGACAGGCTGGGGGATGTGTGGAGGGAGAGATGGAGTTGGCATAGCTCTGCTGCGGGATAGTCTGTATGTCAAATTACTCTGATTGGTCAATAAATAAAACACTGATTGGCCAGTGGCTAGGCAGGAAGTATAGGTGGGACTAACAGAGAGGAGAAAAGTAAGAACAGGAAGGCAGAGGGAGACACTGCCAGCCGCCACCAGGACAAGCAGCATGTGAAGATGCCGGTAAGCCATGAGCCACGTGGCAAGGTATAGATTTATAGAAATGGATTAATTTAAGCTATAAGAACAGTTAGCAAGAAGCCTGCCACGGCCATACAGTTTGTAAGCAATATAAGTCTCTGTGTTTACTTGGTTGGGTCTGAGCGGCTGTGGGACTGGCGGGTGAGAGAGATTTGTCCTGACTGTGGGCCAGGCAGGAAAACTCTAGCTACATAGCTCTGCCCCCGCCCCCGCGACCAACCACACTAATAAGCTCAGTTATTATCCCCCACTGGCATGATAGGCCGCCACATGACACACTGAAGCTTTCAGAGGCCAACTCACGTGAGAGCAAAGGAGGGCATCTTCTAGAATGAACGGCATGCTGGGTTGTCATGGGTCTCAGTCTGATCAGAACATGCAAACTGCTCATGGCTTCACCTTCTGCACACATGAAAGGGAAAAAGTGAAGCTCTAGTCATTCCAGAGAAAACAAATCATTATTCTGGGCTTATACATAAGTAGACAAGCATATGAAAGGAATCTATTTCTTTGATGTTATCACTGATCTGGAGTCTGGCTGCTTTGAAAGCCAGCCTTGCTTGGCCTAACATCTCAAAGCAGCTAGAGAGAAAACTAGAGAAGGTGTAGGTGTATGGTGTGTGTAAGAGAGAAGTGTATGTGTGTGTATGTGTGTGTGTGTGTTGTGTTTGTATGTGTGAGAGTGTGTGGGTATGAGAGGTGTGTGTGTGTGTGTGTGTATAAGAGGAGTGTGTTTGTGAGTGTGTGTGTGTGTGTGTGTGTGTGTGTGTGTGTAAGAGAGAGAAGTATGGCGTGTATGAGAGATGTGTGTGGGAGTGTGTATATGAGTGTGTGTGTATGAGAGAAGTGTGTGTATGAGAGGGAGAGAGAGAATAACATCTTTTCATCTCTGAGTACAGAACACAGATGTTGGCTTACTTTCTGTTTTGTGCTGATTACATCAAGAACTTGGTCTCAGGAGTCTCTCTCCTCCAGGGAGAAAGCTCCTGCAGTAGCTTGGGGGTGGAATCTGGCAGCAGCACCTGTCTCTTGACCCTCCATGTTCAACAGCAGCAGCAGCAGCGCTTGCTGGGACAGAAAGCCTGACCACAGTCTGTGTCACCCAGAACGCAGCTGTCCCTTCCCTCTGAGCAGCACACAGCACCTCTGCCATCACTGCAGAGACACCCAGGGATGACCTTGTCTTGTCCTGGTCCTCTTGTGGTCAGTGAACACAGAGGTTCTTGTAAGGCAGAGGAAGAGGCTGGTGAAGAGGGATCCAGATGGCATCATCTCAGCCTGTGAAGTGGTGTGTGTGTGTGTGTGTGTGTGTGTGTGTGTGTGTGTGTGTGTAGAGTTCAGGAGCATGGACTTTGAGTCTAATAGCAATGCCACTTGTGAAGAGGGTAAATTTGGGGCAATCACTAAATATTGCCCTACTCTGGCTCCTTACCTGTAAAATGGGGCTAATAATTGTATATTTCATAGGGCTGTGAGCTTGGGTATAATATATCTAAGCTGTTTAGCATGTGATAATTACTTACTAAACAGTAGTCATACTTCATTAAGGACAACACTACTAGGTGTTAGAGTGTGGAGAAGAGCGTCAGCAATCATAAACCCCAAGAGCCCCTCTGCTTGGGTTCTCACCCTAGATATTCACTCTCTTCCTCCTACCCTCCTTCCCAGTGTCTACAGGGTTTCCAGCTCCATAGACAGAATGATATTATAAAGGGTGACATATTTTATAGTGTCTTCAAGAAGAACATAACTCCCTCAGCTGTGAGAGTCTTGTCCCTGGTAGTATTTGAGCAGAGTCAGTTGGCAGGGATATGCAGAAGGGGTCATGTGAGAGGGTAGCCACCGGCTTTGAGGGCCTCTGGATGTAGAATATGGTATGAGGGTTTGAAAGAAAATGGCCCCCAAAGGTAGTGGCACTATTAGGAGTTGTGGCCTTGTTGGAGGAAGTGTGTCACTGTGGGGGCGGGCTTTGAGGTCTCTTTTTCTCAAGCTTCTCTCAGTGTGACCCTCAGTTGACTTCCTGTTGTCTGCAAGATGTAGCCAGCACCATGTCTGCCTGCACACCGCCATGCTCCCCATTATGATGATAAAGGACTGAACCTCTGAAACTGTAAGCCAGCCTCAATTAAATGTTTTCATTTGTAAGAGTTGCCATGGTCATGGTGTCTCTTCACAGCAATAAAAACCCCAACTAAGACACTGTCCACTGTTCAGGCAGCTGGCTCAGAATGGCTCTCACACCAGAGATATGTCCATTCTCTATTAAGATGCCAAAGGTGAAAGGCATGAGAACCAAATGGTGTTGTGATTTCCTTTCTTAATAATTGAACATGCTCTTAGCTATGACCCAATTAAGGAGCTATTGTTTCTTGAAACCTAAGTGTGAAGATTTCCCTCACTTCTCTGGTGACTGTCTGTGGAGGTCCTACCCAGTTCTGCCGGTGACTGTCTGTGGAGGTCCTACCCAGTTCCGCCGGTGACTGTCTATGGAGGTCCCACTCAGTTCTGCCGGTGACTGTCTGTGGAGGTCCCACTCAGTTTTGCCGGTGACTGTCTGTGGAGGTCCCACTCAGTTTTGCTGGTGACTGTCTGTGGAGGTCCCACTCAGTTTTGCCGGTGACTGTGGAGGTCCCATTCAGTTCTGCCGGTGACTGTGGAGGTCCCACTCAGTTCTGCCGGTGACTGTGGAGGTCCCACTCAGTTCTGCCGGTGACTGTCTGTGGAGGTCCCACTCAGTTCTGCCGGTGACTGTGGAGGTCCCACCCAGTTTTGCCAGTGACTGTGGAGGCCCCATTCATTTGGTTCCTCAGTGATGTTGGGCTGCCTCTCTGTGGTCTCATCTTTGACCCGGGTTTGAAGCCACGTGGCTTCCTTTTTCTCCCTGACAGTATCAGGGCATTCTCCACACACCAGTGAGGGACTTAGCAGAGGGTTCTTCACTCCCAGGCTCTGTGCCCAGACTCACTTCATTTTTGCCATTATCTTTTTTAAATGCTGTGGCAGGGCAGCAGGCATGATGGGGGAATTAAGTTTAATTAAGCCAGTTGGCTCCTCCAAGCCAAGAGTTGTCGTTTATTTTCTGAGATAAAATGTTGGTATCCTTGGGGCTTTTCTTCTTCTAAAGACTTTTCACCACAAAGTCTGGATGCCGGAGCAAATTATACATAGTTCAAAGGTCAGTCTCTGAAGCAAGATGGGTTGTTCAGATTCTCTCAGTATTCCTCATGGTACTTGGGTGAGTCCCTTGCCCTGTTCCTCAGTTTCCTTGCCCGTAACCTACACAGAGTCAATGCCAGTGCTCACCATTCTGTTTGCCTTTAGGGAAACAACTGGAGGCTGTGGCGTTCTCCAGGTAGAGGAGGCTTTTGCTTCTGTCAACAGCATGTCACTGTACTTTCTTCCTGTGAAGGTTCAGTGATGTGTGTGGCCTGGGGACGCCCAGGGGAGCGAGCCACTCAGGTGAGTGGATTTGAGTCAGAGGGTTTTTTTTTTTTTTTTTTTGGTTCTATGTGACAGATGCGTGCAATCGAGCCTAAGCTGAAGGGATTTATTTGCTTTGTTGGAGCTGTTTCAGAGCACATTGTGGAAGTACAGGGAGGTGGCTGGGATCTCGGCTTCAGAGGCAGCTGGATTTAAAGATCTGAATGCATCAGAATGGCCCAGCCATGGCCATCACTGCTCTCTGCCAGTGGTTTCCTTCAAGAGAATGTGTATGTGGTGTATGTGTGGGGCAGGGGGGGGGGGGAGGCAGAGACGTTACGTGTCACCCCTTAGGCACGGTTTATCTTGTTTTTTGAGTCAGGAGCTCTCACTGGTTTGGAGCTTGCTAAGTGGGTTAGACCAGCTGGCCCGCACGCCCCAGGAATTCTCCTGTCTCTGCCTCCCTAGTGCTAGAATTATAAGTGTGTCCCACCATGCCTGCCTTTTAATCTGTAGGTTCTGGAAGCTTGCATGCTAAACTCTTTACCAGGTGAAGCATTTCTCTGTAGCATCCCTGCCAGGGGCTTTCTTCTTTATGGTTAGCCAGTCTGTGATGGGCAGTCTGGGGTCTGTGCTGGCTCTCAACCTGCTATGACTTCTCAATTTAGGTGCCTCTAGGCTCTGGGACAAATTTTTGTGTGTCAGCCCCATGAGCACCCACAGGTCCATCTTAGCCATGGCCACCCTGGCCTAGAGTGTCCCTCTCTTTGTCTCCACCTTACACATCCACTCTGCCTATGGCGAGATGAAGTGATAGTTGCCAGCCTCCTGCGGTAGAGATTTGGAACTATTAGAAGCATGTGCTCACTGAGGATGTGGCTCGCACCCTTAGGATTCAGTTACCCTAACCTGGGGTCTGGCACCTGCTTCCTGGTGAGGAGGGGCCTTTTACCTCCAGCCCCGCACCCTCATCTTACCATCCACTCTCATTGTCACGTGAAGCAGTTGCTGGTTCTGTTAAAGAAGAGAAGACTTTGAGCTAATGTTGCTTTCTGTCCTTCCTCTCCTGCTTGAGGAGTCTCGGTTTCCCGACGCATCTAAATTTCCGTTCACCTTCTAAGGCTTAATGGTCCCCCCTCTGTGACCGATCCTGGTAGAGCTAACCAGTTTCCGGGTGCTGAGGTCACCAGTGATCTCGATTCTGACCAGCATCTGCCTGATCTTGCTTGATAGCTTTTACTACACTCATAGCCACACCCTCCTGAATGCATCTGAATGCTAAGCAGGGTCAGGCCTGGTTAGTACTTGGATGGGAGACGAACTGGGAATAGATGGTGCTGTGTGCTTTAAGAAAAGAAAAGAAAAGAAAAGAAAAGAAAAGAAAGTGTGTTTTAGTGGTCTAAGTTAAAGCCCAGCAGCTGTACCCCAGCTCAATTTTAATTTTTTAAGATTGATTTATTTTAATTTATGCTCATGAGTGTTTTGCCTGCATGTTCGTGTACCACATGCACACAGAGGTCAGAAGAGGGCATTGGATCCTCTGGATTTGCTGTGACAGTTGTGAGCCATCATGTGGATGCTGGGAATCAAACGTGGGGCCTCTGCAAGAGCATTAAGTGCTTTCAACGGCTGACCCATCTCTTCAGCTCCCTCAGCTCCCAGTTCAAAAGGCACTCCTTGTATTTGTTACTTGTCCCTTCGCTGTGACAAAATACTCAAAAAGAGTGACTTCAGGGAGTGTGATGGCTAATCTTGGTTGCCAACTTGACTGGATCTGGAACCAACTCAAATGCAAAACTGGGCATTCCTGTGAGATGCTTCTTGATGTGGTTATCTGAGGCAAGGAGACCCACTTTAAGTGTGGGTGGCGCCCTCTGGTGGCAGCCCAGATAATAGGACATGGAAGAAAGAAACTGCTTTGGGCCCCCTAGCGGCGGGCACCTTTGTTGACACGGTCACAGTTGCCCTCCTTTGCTGTTACAGAACCGACTTCTTTGGGCTCCTGGCATAGGCTGAAGACAAGCAACTCTCCAGGAATCCTTCAGGTCTAGCCCCAGACAGCTAGAGACATCCAGCCTCATGGGCTGGGCAGCTTCCAGGTTCTCCACCTCACCAGTTGAGACAGTCTGGACCACGTTGTGTGAGCCAGTCTAATTAATCTCCTTTTAACATGAGCATATTCATTCTATCAGTTCTGTTCCTTTAGAGAACCCTGGCCAATGATACGGGAGGAAGGGTTTCTTTTGGCTTACAGTTCTTGGGGACACAGTCACGCAGACCGTATAATGGCAGAAGCAAGAGGTCACGCTGCAGCCACAGTCACAAATCAGAAAGCACTGGATGGATGTGCTCTGCTCAGTTTCTCCCTTTGATTCAGTCCAGGGCCCCAGCCCGTGGGATGAGGATGCCCATGGTTAGGGTGGGTCCTCCCACTTTAACTGACATAATCTAGACAATCCTCTACAGACATGCCCAGAGATTTACTTCCATGGTGGCTCTAAATCCCATGAAACTGGCAATCGAGGTACCATCACATTCCTTAGGTGCAGGGGGTGGTGGGGAGCTCTGTCCCAGGTCCCAGGAGCGGCTTTATGACTGCTCTAAAGCAGGGGCTCTTTGGTGTGTATACGTGACAGAGCAGCCTGGGGATGGACATCAACTGATTGTCGGGGGTCCAGAGTCCGGGTGGGAAGGCAGCCTTACTTACAGGGTAAACACTATTTCTCAAGCATATGCATTGGGCTTGCTAGATGTTCTACAGCCACAGATAGAACATACTTGGTAAAAAGCCAGGCAGGGCAGTGCACATCTGCAATCCCAGAACTCAGGAGCCCGAGGCAGGAGGATCATGAGTTTGAAACCAGTTTGGGTTGCATAGCAAGGCCTTTTGTCATTGTTGTTGCTGTTTGTTGTTAATTTAAAGTTAGCTACAAAATGATGGGTATTGTTATGGCTTAAACAAGCAAACAAATAAACCCCCAAACCAGGGTCTCACTCAGAAGTCCTGGCTGGCCTAGAACTCATAGAGATCTACCTGCCTCTGCTCCCGAGTGCTGGGATGAAAGGCATGCACCACCATGCCCAGCTGTTACAGCATTTTATACATCTGTGCCACTGTGCTTGTTCTGATTCATCACCCTCCTTGATGCTCTCCCCCTCCCAACAGTCCACTTCTCTCCTCTCTCATGGTTCCTCTTTCTATTCCCATCACTTATGTTCCATCACTCTCTCCTTTTCCTCTTTCTCCCCTTAAAAACCTCATCCTTTCCTCCATGGTCTCATAGTCCCCTTTCTATATTCATGGCACACACACACACACACACACACACACACACACACACACACACAGTCTGTATTTGCCATATGAGAGAAAACATGGCACAGGGCTGGGGAGAAGGCTCAGCTGTTAAGAGCACTTACTGTTTTTTCAGAGGATCTGAGTTCCGTTCCCAACACTGAGAGACTCACAGTCGCCTGTAGCTCCAGCTTCAGGAGGTTCGTCACCATCTTCTGGCCTCTGTGAGTACCTGCACTCAGGTTACACACCTTACCTCAACAAGCACACATAATAAAAACTAAAATACAGCTTAATAAAATAACATAAAACACGGCAGTTGTTTTTCTGAGTATGGCAGGCAAGCCTGTGTCTTTTCAGAAAGCAAAGAGACTGAGGAGGAAGAGGAGGGGGAGGAGGAGGAGGGGCAGGAAAGTGCAGAGAACGCACCTACAGTGAATACACACACTTTTCCTTGTAATTATCATCTAGGTGATTCAGCAGCTGTTTAACTATTCGAATTGTGTGAGGTGGTTTAAAGTATAGAGGAGGATGTGCCTGGGTTGTAGGCAAATACTGTGCGGTTTCATGTAAGAGAACTGTACATCCTTGATCTGGGTGCCTAAGAAGCTTCTGGAACCAGCACTGAGGGACAACTGTACAGACGATTGGCTTTGGGGGTCTTGTGGACGCTCTTGTGGTGAGCAAACCCCAGATGGACTCCAGGACTCTGAAGTTGAGAGCACTCCTCTGTGGGTCCTGTGGTTCTCAGTCAGCGCCCGCTAAATGCACAGTCCTTTGTGAGAATGAGGTTGGCACCTGCCAAGTTTGGAAGCAATTCTCACCTGGCCTGGCCTGCCTTCCTCCAGGACAAGGGGTCAAGAATGCTGTCCCTCAGAGTCTGTGTTTCCAGGGGAGAGTTTTGGCAGGCAGGAGCGCAGATGGGGCCAAGGAGATGTGGAAATCTCATTACCCAGGGTGCCACCGTGCTCAGTTCCCGTGGCTCTGAGAAGAGAGGCCCCAGGGAAGGCAGGAAAGAGTCATCCTGCTCCAGACCACATTTCCATGTTCAGATGAGTCACCCAGGTAACTTTCCTTAGCCTTGGGATTCCCAGCTTGAGCTCTGCCTGCCCCACTTCCCCACTTCCCGCCCCCACCTCCATTTTTTAATGCTGTGTCTGCCCCTTCTGTGCTTTCTCCTCATCAGAGCTTTCTGAGCGGACCCAAATGCATTCTCCTAGCCAAGAATGGCACCTGGAAAGTGACAGATTAGGGACATCTGGCATCGATAAGTCACAGCTGTCTGCACGGAAGTGCCCCCTACTCCAGGTTGTTATCTGGGCAGCTTCCCCCACATCCCCATGTAGAGTAGACTGACACTTGTTTCTGACAATGGACCAGAAAGAAGATTGTGAGATGAATTTTGCATGTGACAACTTGTCTAGAAATTCTACCTTGAAAAAATTAAATATGGATAATACTATCTCCTTCACTTTACCTTGACCAGTAAATCACAGGACGGCAAACTTATCAATGCATGTTCAGAGAATCATGCGTAGACTTCAGATTTCAGAACTGGCATTGGAGGGGGCAGCACTGCATGAAAGGGGACTCTGAGGCACTTTCAGGATGACACTGGCCTTCCTGGGCACAGGGGAAGACAGACGGGCACTCTGGTAGCCTGGCTTCTGTTCAAGTTCACCACTCCCAGTGTGATCCTTCAAAAATCATTTAACCTCTGGGCCTGGGGGCTGGGATTGGATACTGGTTCCCAAGGCCATGGATCCCACACCTAGACAAGCAAACAGTCAAAGCCCTCTGGTTTTTGGCATCGCTGGGGAATTGTGCCTCAGACCTTAGGAGGCCGGGGGCATGATGTTAAATAATCTCCCATCTCTCAATGATAAAATTATTGTTTGCTTCAAGTCTTTCATGGCTTTTAGCTAAGGCAAGCCTTGGTCCACCGTGTCCCTCTGCCTCTAACATCCCAGATCTGCGGGCTGATTCCCATTTGTGACAATGACAAGGAAAGGTCCAGAGAGAGTCACACTGCCATTTGGCATGTCACCTGTTTGTCTCCATGGCTAGTACCTGCTTTTGTTTGGGCATGGTGTTAGATTTTCTGCACTGTCAGAGATGGCAAAAGATTTTTCTTGTTTTTAAATGTTTATTTTGTGTGTGTGTGTGTGTGTGTGTGTGTGTGTGTGTGTGTGTGTTGTACGGGACTATCCTCTGAGCCAAACTGCCTCCATCTCAGATCAGCTGGGCCTGGAAGATCACCACAATGAGACCTATGGACTGTTGACATTTCCTCAGAGGAGAGGGTGGAGGGGATCATGGGACCCTCTGCTGTGGGATGTTCTGTATGGCAAATGTGTTGCTGATTAGTCAATAAATAAAACACTGATTGGCCATTGGCTAGGCAGAAAGTGTAGGCGGGACAAGGAGGAGAATAAAGCTGGGAAGTGGAAGGCTGAGTCAGAGACACACTGCCAGCCGCCATGATGACAAACAGCATGTGAAGATGCCGGTAAGCCACGAGCCATGTGGCAAGGTATAGATTAATGGAAATGGATTAATTTAAGCTGTAAGAACAGTTAGCAAGAAGCCTGCCATGGCCATACAGTTTGTAACCAATATAAGTCTCTGTGTTTACTTGGTCGGGTCTGAGGCTGTGGGACTGGCAGGTGATAGAGATTTGTCCTGACCGTGGGCCAGGCAGGAAAACTCTAGCTACAACCCTCACATGAGTTTCCGATGACATTCTTCTGAACCAGTTGTTTGCAGAGCTGACCTAGTTGCACATGGCCCCAGGATCATAGGAAGGGCTAGAAAATATAAGAGGGGAAAGACTAACCAAGGAATACTCCATCTACACAGCCATAGGGAAGTCATCATCCATGCTAAGTGAAGACCTTCCAGAATGACTGCCTATGGCTGCCTACGCCCTGCCCATTACCTCTTACTCACTGCTCTGTAAGTACACCTAATAAGCTCACTGGATCCCCAGACTGAACTCTGGTGGAATTGTAACTTGTACCTGGGTTTATCATTGGGGCCTTAGGAGTGTGGTAGACACTTTACAATCTCCTCTAGAAAAGAATTGTAGTACAGTACGTGTTGGTTGGGTAGTGCCATTCCATGCCTGTGGAAGTCAGGGGCTGACTCGCAGGAGTTGGCTCTTACTTTCCAACCTGTCAGGTCTGGGAATCAAATTCAGATCATTGGGCTTGGCAGCAAGTGTCTTTACCTGATGAGCCGTATCACTAGCAGATTTTTCTTTTAAACAAAATGCATTTAAGTGATTTGTTTATTGAGAAATATTAATTTCAAAGATGGTACTTAGATCCTGCAAGAAAATATAGCATTTGCTCATAAACGTGGACACACAACTCACCTTCCAGAACTACAGGTTCCCATCTGTGGATTCAACCAAACTCAGACTGAAAGTGTCAGAGAGAGCAATTTCATCTTTACTTAATATGTAGACTTTTCTCCTTGCCAGTATTCCCTAAGCAATACAGTGTAACAACCATTTGCATAGTATTCACATTGTACTAGATGTAAGCAACCTAGCGATGATTAAAAGTCTGGTAGAGGATGTATGTAGGTTATATGCAAATTCCACCCAATTTGTACAAGGAATTTGAGCATCTGGCTTTTGGTACTCAAGAGAGCTTTGCCATTAATTCCCTTCCAACAGTGAGGGAACATTGTATGTGTAGTTGGAGATATTTATTAACAACCTTCCTTCCTTCCTTCCTTCCTTCTTTCTTTCTTTCTTTCTTTCTTTCTTTCTTTCTTTCTTTCTTTCTTTCTTTCTTTCTTTCTTTCTTTCTTTCTTTCTGTCTCTCTCTCCCTCTCTCTCTCTCTCCCTCCCTCTTTGTCTTTCTTTCTTCTTTTGTAGGTTAGTGATACTCATCACACTGACTCTAAATGATATGGTGGTTTTGAAAATATATATATAGTATTTTTGTTAAAATCTTTGAGAATTTCATACAATGTAATTTGATCATATTTACCTCGTACTGCCCCCTTAACTTCTCTAGATCCATCCACTCATCCTCTGACCTCTCCCAACTTCATGTCCTTTTTTAAAAAATCTCTTTAGTTATTATAATTACATGTATACATGCCTATAAACATATAAGCACAACCCACTGAGTTCATTAAGTGTCGCTGGATGTATATGTTTTTAGGGATGGTATCAGATAACCAGGTAGGGGACTCATCTCTGGGGGAGACTGATTCTCCCTTTCTTATCAGTCACTAATTGCCTGTAGCTCCTCATTGAAGGGGTGGAGCATTGTGAGATTTCCATCACCCATGTTGCATGTCAACTAGTGTTGTTGTTCAGGTCTTGTTTAGGTAGCCGTGTTGTTGAGATTTCATGGGCACTGCTTCCCTGTCCTGTATAGAAGGTAACCTTGAAATAGATGTCCTTGTCACATCTCTCTCCTCCATAATATCCCCTGAGCCTTCGGGGTTATGTTGTAGATGTATTGGGGCCAGGCACCCCCTGGTCGATTGTTCTCTGCATTTTGACCATTGTAGCTTTCTGCAATGGACTCTGTCTGTTGCAAAAAGAAGCTTCCTGCTGAAGGGTGAGAGCCACACTCATCTGTGGGTGTAAGATCAGTAGTCAGCATGCAGTTAGGAGTTCCACTGGTTCAGGAAAGTGACAGCAGTATGTCCTCTTCTAGGTTCCGTGGTCTCACCAGCCATGAGCACTTGGCTTAGGTTTACAATGTCAGTCATTAATTCCTTCCTATCGAGCACGCCTCAGGTCCAATTAGACAGGTAAGACCATGTTGCTGAAGACACCACCCACTTTGGATACAGGACTTGAGATGGAACTTTTAGATACAGGAACTGAGATGGAACAGACCTGGAAACCTCCTGCCTGAGGACTATTCCTTAATAGTATTGGAAGGTGCTGTGCAAGCTGCCAAAAGAGAAAAAGCAACCAAGAGTAGTCCTACTCAGCTGTGATGCCTACAAGCCACAATGACCACCATGGCAAAGTATCCACAAATGTGCAGTATTGGTATTTCTATTTTGGGGTTAACCAACTGATGGGATGTGTATTTACTTACTTATTTATTTACTTACTTATTACTTATTTATTCTATCTACCTACCTACCTACCTACCTACCTATCTCTATCTATCTACCTACCTACCTACATCTATCTATCTATCTATCTATCTATCTATCTATCTATCTATCTATCTATCTATCTATCTATCTACCTACCTACCTACCTACCTACCTACATCTATCTATCTATCTATCTATCTATCTATCTATCTATCTATCTACCTACCTACCTATCTACCATCTATCATCATCATCTATCGAAATAGGGTCTCTGTATTAGTCCCGGTTGCTCTGGAACTCACTATGTAGACAAGACTGGCCTTGAACTCAAAGAGATCCACCTGCCTCTGCCCTCCTTACCCTAAATTCTAGGATTAAAGGCATGCACTACCATATCTGTCCATCCTGGATGTGTGTGTGTGTGTGTGTGTGTGTGTGTGTGTGTGCGCGCGCGCGTGCGTGTGTGTTTTAAAGGAACCCTGTGCCTCTCTCTCCTTTGTTTTGTGGATGTAGAATTCACCCAAGTTCTGAATTTCCGTGGGCTTAGTTCCATGCTGTTGCTACATCTGGCCACTAGATGGGGCTTCTCCCTTTGCTTCCGAGCGGGCTCCTGGCACTTCAAACATGTCACCATTTTCTGGACTTAATCAAACTTCAATGTTGGTAGGTTCCACAAATGCCACCCCCCCCCCCCAACATTCAGGTCTCAACGTAAATGTCACCTCCTCAGAGAGACTCGCCCTGGTTCTCCCCCACCTGGACCTATTTTACTGGTGCCATTTTTCCTACGGCAGGTGTGTGCTGATGTGGCCCAGTGACCCCAGGGACAATCGGGATTCTGCCCAGACTAGCCCCTGGCTCACAGTAGGTACTCCAGAAGACCACACTGGTGGTGGGCATGGGAAGGTCTTTCAGTGGCAGTGTAGACGAAGAGTCAGGCAAGGATGCACGAACCTCACCCCAAGCATTAGCCCCTCTCCCCAGCAGCCAGGTAGGTGATCTGGGGTAAGTCATTTGGAGTGACCAAGATTCTGTCTTCTTATGTATGAAATGGGGAAAATAGTCACTATTCTGTCTGGCCATCCGTGTGTGTGTGTGTGTGTGTATGTGTGTGTGTGTGCATTAGTGAATGTATATGGGCACATGTGTGTATGAGTGCATGTGTGTGCAGGCCTGAAGCTAATGTTGAGTGTTTTCATAGGTTATTTTCCACCTTATTCACTGATAGGGTTTCTCAATTATGGAACCCAGTGCTCACCAATGTGACTAGTCTAGCCAATTAGCTTGCTCCTGGGAGCTTTGTCTCAGCCTTCCAAGGACTGGAATTGCAGGTGGGACATCATGCCTACCTGGCATTTATATGGGTACCGGGGAATTGGAACCCCAGTCCTCACACTTGGAGACAAGCGCTTTCTTTCATCTGTCTGGTCCCCATTTTGTTTTCAAGACAGACTCCCTCACTTGCCTGGAACTCATCAATTCAGTTCGGCTGGCTCTCCATCGAGCCTCAAGGCTCCGTTTGTCTCTGCTTCTCTGGCACTGGGATTGCGGCATACAGCACTACGCCAGTTTTTTTTTTTTTTTTTTAAACATGGGTTCTGGGGTTTGAACTCAGGTTCTATGCTTGCAAGGTATGCAGTTTACAACAGAGATACCTCCATTACCCCTGCCCCCCATCATTCTGAAAACTTACCATGAGACAACTTACATAAGTACCTAGTCCAACACCTGGCATATGACTGGCATTCAGCTAGTATGAGTGGCTTCCCAATCTTTCTGAAGAATAATTTGAAATAAACACAGAGTGCACACTAAAAACTTGACCTAGGGCTAGAGAAATGGCTCAGTGGTCCAGAGCACTGGCTGCTCTTCCAGAGGACCTGGGTTCAATTCCCAGCACCCACATGGAGGCCAGTAACTGTAACTCTAGTTTCAGGGGATCCAATGCTTCCTTCTTGATCCTGTGGGCACCAGGCATACAAGTAATGCATAGACACACATGTGGTGGTATTGTGTTCCCCAAAATATTGTGTACCTTAATAAACTTATCTGGGGTCAGAGAACAGAAAAGCCACAAGATACTTGGGCTAGAAAATGTTAGCACATGCCTTTAATCCTAGCATTCCAGAGACAGAAATCCCTCTGGATCTCTGTGAGTTCAAGGCCGCATTGGAAACAGCCAGGCATGGTGACTCACGCCTTTAATCCCAGAAAGCGAGCCTTTAATCCCAGGGAGTGGTGGTAGAAAGCAGAAAGGTTTATAAGGCGTGAGGACCAGAAACTAGCAGCATTTTGGCTGGTTAAGCATTCAGGCTGGTTAAGTGTTCAGGCTTCGAGCAGCAGTTGAGCAGAGAGCCATTGGGATGAGGACACAGAAGCTTCCAGTCTGAGGAAACAGGATCAGCTGAGAGGAACTGGCAAGGTGAGATAGCTGTGGCTTGTTCCGGTACTCTGACCTTCCAGCATTTACCCCAATAACTGGCCTCTGGGTTTGATTTTATTAATAAGAACTTTTAAGATTCATGCTACACACACATGTAGAAAAACACTCTCATACAGAAAATAAGTAAGTAAGTAAATAAATAACTGTGGTAGTTTGAATGTTACTGGCCCCCATAAGCTCATAGGGAGGAGCACTATTAGGAGGCGTGGACTTGTTGGAGTAGGTGTGGCCTTGGAGGAAGTGTGTCACTGTATAGGTAGACTTTAAGGTCTCCTATGCCCAGGCTATAGCCAGTGTCACAGTTCTCTTCCTCTTGCCTGCAGATCAAGACATAGAACTCTCAGCTCCTTCTCCGGCACCATACCTGCCTGCATACCACTCACTATGTTTCCTGCCATGATAATAACGACTAAACCTCTGAAATTATAAGCCACTCAAATTAAGTGTTTTCCTGTATAAAAGTTGCTGTGGTCATGGTGTCTCTTTATAGCAATTGAAACCCTAAGACAATAAATTAACTTCCTTTTTTCCTATTGAAAGCTCTGCTGAGTGTCCAGAAATAGATTATTGACTTAGAACACCTGGGCAGAGGCAGGACAGCCATTTGGCCTGGATGAATAGGGAAGAAGTTTTGACTTGAACACTTTGATGGAAAATGACTCTCTGAAACTCCCTTTTCCACCATTGAAAAAATACTGAGTAATGTACACAACAGGTATTTTCTGGACCCTTGTCCCACCCCAGAGCCTTTGCATACACTTGTCCCCCAGAAGGCCTTTGCTGGGGCAATCACTCATTCCTCAGGGTTGCTTGTGAATGCCTCTTCCTCAGGGAAGCCTTCCCAGATTATAACCCTCCTCCTATCAATATTCCTGTGAGTTCCCTTGCTCATTTGTTACATTTTATTTATGTGACGGTGTGTGTACCTGCTTGTCTGTATGTGTATCACATGTGTGCAGGTCCCTCAGAGGCCTGAAGAGGGTGTTAGACGTTCTGGAACTGAAGTCCAGGGGGTTGAGTGTTGCCTGATGTGGGTGCTAGGAACCCACCGTGGGTCTTCTGCAAGAGCAGTATACCGAACCCACTCTGAACCTGT
This sequence comes from Peromyscus eremicus, assembly GCF_949786415.1. NCBI lineage: Eukaryota > Metazoa > Chordata > Mammalia > Rodentia > Cricetidae > Peromyscus > Peromyscus eremicus. The sequence goes on from NC_081423.1 coordinate 89,826,468, forward strand.
GAGGCGTCTTTCCTCTTCCCTCGCTCATTTGTATCCACCCACTGTCTGGCATCCCCATTATTTGTTGACTGAGAACTCATCGGGGGACAATAGCTGCAAGATGAAGCCATTTGAGCTTCAGTCACAGTCAGAGAGTCCAGAGCAGAAAGATGACTGCGCAAAGCAGCAGGCTAGATACGCTCAGCCCCGAATATGCCAGAACCTGCTAGAAGAGCATCTGTACGCTGTGCGTTTCCATGCCAACCAGCTGAGCCCTGGCCAGGGGTACTTGTTTCCCTAAATGACCCCCCAAGTCAATTGCAGATGGGTTTCTGCTAAGCCAGAAAACCTGTTTTGAAGTTGAGGAGCCCAAATCCATCGAGCTGTTTAGAAATAGATCCTCAAAGAAGGCTAAGTCTAGGGAGTGAGTGACACACGTCCAGATCGGGGGCTGAGGGATGAAACCAAGAGAGCCTGCAGCACACCCTGTCTCCCAGCCTCCTGACCACCATCTCAGAAGCCCCAGGTTGACCCCGAGGCTGGAGACCTGGCTTCTGCCCCTGCTACCACCCTTCGCCAGCCCACCCTCATTCATAGAGTCAGTTGGTAGTGAAAGGCTTAGGAGTGTGTTAGAATCATTTTTCTTCTCCTTGACTAGAGATAATGAGAGTTTTGGAACAATGCGCCATGTTATGTTCTCTGGACAAATAAGAGCCTCTGTGCAGGTTTACAGCTTAATTATGACGGCATATCTTCCCAGCAGGGTGTACCTGCTCTGCTCTGAGAAGCTTGGCAGCGTGTGTTTGTGTGCATGCAGGTGCATGTGCGTGTGTGTGTGTGTGTGTGTGTGTGTGTGTGTGTGTGTGTATTGCAGCTATTTTGTTTGTTTATGTATTTGGGATTTGCAATTCTCCTGCTTCAGTCTTCCTAAGTGAGAGAATTATAGTCTTGTACCACTGTGCTTGGCTGGTCGGTAGGATATTTTATTTTAATTGATTTCAGAAATGGGGTCTCATATAGATCAAGCTGGCCACCAACTGGCCATATCGCTTAAGGATGACATCGAAACTTCTCAGCTTCTTCCCTCTGACTCCTGAGTGGTGGGATTACAGATATACACTACCACATCCAGTTTAGGTGGTACTGGGGACAGAACCCAGGACCTCATGCATGCTAGTCAATTGCTCTATGAACTGAGCTATAACCCAGTCCTCTAGGATGTTAAGTGTGCATGTATTTATTTTGTGTATGCATGTGTGTGGGCACACACATATCACGGCCCACATGTGGAGGTCAGAGCATAACTAAGTGGGTTTTGATAACTGAACTCAGATTTTCAGGCTTGGTGCCAATCCCTTTTACCAGCTAAACCATCCTCCACCTTCACACAGAATTTTTTAATTGTCTGAGAAAAACAGAGAAACGTCTACCAGACTTCCATGATTAAACTATTCCCTGGTAATGGCCATCTAAGGACCCATAGGTCCCTCCAAAACTTGACAAAGAGGTGGCTATTCTTAAACACTTAACCAGGTCAGGCTTTTAAAGGACTGTCTTACTCACGGTTCTACTGCTATGAAGAGACACCATGACCATAGCAACTCTTATAAAGGGAAACATTTAATTGGGCCTGGCTTATAGTTCAGAGGGTCAGTCCATTATTGTCATGGCAGAGCATGGTAGCACACAGGCAGACATGGTGCTGGAGAGTGACTGAGCGTTCTACATACAGATCCTCAGGCAGCTGGCAGCGAGTGATACTGGGCCTGGCTGGAGCATTTGAAATCCTAAAGCCCACCCCAGTAACACACTTCCTCCAACAAGGCCACACCTACCCCAGTGAGGCCAGTAGTGCCACTCCCTGGTGACTAAGTGTCTTAGTTAGGGTTGTTATTGCTGTGAAGGGACACCATGACCACAGCAACTCTTATAAAGGAAACATTTAATTGTGGTGGCTCGCTTACAGTTCAGTGGTTCAGTCCATTATCGTTATGGCAGGGAGCATGGCGGCTTGTAGGCAGGCATGATGCTGGACAAATAGCCGAGTGTCCTACAACTTCTAGGCAACAGGAAGTTGGCTGTCACACTGAGTGAAGCTTGAGAAAAAGACCTCAAAGCCCGCCCTCACAGTGACACACTTCCTCCAACAAGGCCACACCTCCTAATTGTGCCACTCCCTTTGGGGGCCATTTTCTTTCAAACCACCACACAAAGCATTCAAATACATGAGCCCATGGGGGCCATTCTTACCCAAAGCACCATAAGGATCTTCACATTCTTGGAGCTCAGGGAACGAACAAGGATTCAGAAAGAACAATATGGATATTGAGACCACTACCTGGTTTTTATCAAAGATGAAGACAAGCTCAAGAATGGTTCTTGTGGTAGGGCTGGGGGAATGTCACTCATGGGTATTATTGTCCATCCACAAGGGAATGGGAACTTCCATTCCATAGGAGATGTGCAACTTCAAAATGGAATGAGGATTGGCTGGGTTTGGTTTTGGGCTTAGGAGTGCTGTGGAAAAAAAAAATCACCAAGGCACTGGAGGTTTCATTTGCCATTGGGTTTTGGAGCTCCAGTACAGGAACAAGGTCCGTGTTTGGAATTTGAAAGTTTTCTGGCCTCAAGATAAGGTAGGAAGCACGGGTGTTAAGCTAGACAGAGGTCTCTTGGGCCTTCTCGGCAGCCATAACTGCCAAACACAGTAGGTGGGTGTCTGGGGATGGGACCAGGCTATTGAAATGACCACATCACCTGCGTTTCCAAGAGCAGCCTTGCCTTATTCCAAAGGGAACAGGTGCATCACAGTGTCAGGACTGTGAAGGGAATCCCTTGGCGCCACCCCAGTTCAAGGAAAGAGGAAAGAAAACAGCAACCACAAACTGGCCATGAGAGGGCAGAGTTGTTACTTTTTTCCTTATGGAACTGGGGAAGCGTTTGGAAGAAGAAAAGATTCTTGGATGGTGCACATTCTATGTTGAATATGCACATGCATAATTTGCTAAGGAGCAAGTGCAGAGTATTGGCTTCAGATTCCAAAAACCTGTTTCCAAAGTGTCTGTACGCATTGGCTGACAGTCCGCTTACTATGTCTGTGTATGTGTAGGTGGACATATGTGGGTGTGTATGTGGAGGTCAGAGGGTGACCCATGGGACTGTGTTCTTTTTACCATGTGGGTCCTAGGGATCCAACTCAGGGTGGCAGGCTTGGCCGCAAGCCACTTAACCTGCTGACGTCATCTGGCCAGGCCTAGGCCAGTTTCTTTCTTTTCTTTCCTTGTTTTTGTTTGTTTGTTTTTTCAAGACAGGGTTTCTCTGTGTATCCCTGGCTGTTCTGGAACTTGCTTTGTAGACCAGGTTGGTCTTGAATTCATGTAGATCTGCCTGCCTCTGCCCCCAAAGTGCTGGGACTAAAGGCATGTACCACCATGCCTGGCCTATGTCAGTTCCTTAACAAACAAAAAGAAAAAATGCAGGACGGCCACATCAAGTCATAGCCCCAGCATTGGGTGCTGGAGTTTGGGATCAATTCTGAAGTCACACTGTGGGCCCCAGAGATGGTTTGGTGGGTAAAGTGCTTTGCTGAATAAATGTGGAGACCTGAGTTCAGATTCTCAGCCCTCGCATAAAAACCAAGTGCGGCAGCGAGCATCTGTTATCCCAGTGCTGGAGGAGACACAGAGACAAGAGGGTCCCTGGGGCTGGCTGGGCAGTTAGTCTAGCCGAAATGGTGAGCCAGGTTCAAAGAGACTGTGCCAAAATGTAAGGTAGAGAGGCATAGAAGGGCACACCCGACACCAGCCTCTGCGAACAGCTCACACGTGCACACACGTGCCTATCACACACACACACACACACACACACACACACACACACACACACACATACACACACAGTGGAGGGGGGGAGGTTCTATAGAGAAGGTTCATGACCAGGATGATGCATTGTCTCAGAATCCCAGCACCTGTAGAAGGTGGGAGTAATTAATTTGAAAAAGAAGTAACCACCAGTGGGCACTGGAGCTAACTGTTGAATGGGAAGCTGCAGAGCTAAGGTTTGCCTGTTTTACCGCACTGAAGATTAAAACCAGGGCCTCGAACATGCCAGGCAAGAGCTGTACCACTGAGCTACACTCCCAGCCTACAAAGCTAGTCTGTTTTTAAAGACAGGGCAAAATCAGGAGACTGAAGTGACTTGAGGCAGAGCAAGGATATCAGGTATCGGAGGTACCTGACCTGAGCCATCCCCGAATGAAAAGGTCAATGGGATTCTGGGGACATCAGCCACAGGCTGCCTGAGACGCAGGCACAGGGAGCATCACTTGGCATGTGGACTCTGGAGAGATTGAGCTGTGACCATTGAAGTGGGGTCGGGGAGGGAAGCATCACCCACTCAGCCTCTTTTTCTCACCTCCCTCTCCCTGCCTTCACTTTTCTAGAGACCCCTTGAATATCCAAGAACACCCAGAGTCCTTGTGACAAAATTGAACCAGTCAAATATCCATAATCTACCACTTTTTAGCTGTGTAACCTCGGACAAGTCACTCAGTTAGTCCTGTGAGATAAAAGACAATGATATAAAGGGGCCTGTCCAGGGCCTGGCACAGCACCTAGCTGCCCAGCCCAACCATGCAGCCTACATGAGGGCTATGGTCAGCCCTGTCTGTGTCCCTTGCCTTCTCTGTCACCAGAAGACAGTGGGAAGGACAAGGGGACACGTAGGAATGAGTGATGCTCTCTGTGGTCCACTCCTGTGGCTGCCAGCAATTGCAGTCAGCTGTACAAGCAAGCCTGCTGATCTCATGAGAAGTCCCACAGTTCTAGTGATAATGTATTGCAGATGAGATTCCTCGTGAAGCAAGCTATGAGATCAAAATGTCAAGCTGGCATGTCTTGGGGCAGTATCCTGGAGCTCAGCACTTGGAAATGGACAGGTGGGGAGGAACAGCTCCCAAGAGAGCAGCCTAGCTATGGTACAGACTCAACCCCTAGGGGGCGCTATAGGCTGATGCCACGTAGTGTAGCTGTGAGTTGCCCTGATTTCAGTGCTATCGTATTCCCACTGGATGTGGGCTGCCCAGGGAGGGCTGAGGTTCCCAAAGGAAGGAACTTCTGCTGGCTGAGGGTTATCTACTACTGACAGCTCTCTCAGCAATCAGCTAGAAGTTGGGGTGCCGAGACCCTCACTGAGGGGATTTCCTGGTGCTGATCATGACGTCCCCAGATGGTGACAGTACCTATCAGTCTCATCACCATGGCTTCTCTGCTTGACTGTGAACATCTAGGGGGCCAAGAGCCATATGTGGGCTTGACTGCTGTCTTCACCCCTGGCCCCAGCTGAGAACAGGGGCTTGGGAAGGCCCTCTTCAGAGGCTACATGCCCACTGGACTAACGGCCACTTTTGATGTATATCCTCTGAATAATACGTTACATTTGTAGTATCTAATGCAGAGGCATCACGGGAAGATGGAGACTCAGAGAGAGGACAAGCCGGCTGAGGCAGAGGGAGAAGCAGGGCTGCTGCTGTGAGCACAGGACTCTGTGCTGGCCTGAGCAGCCTGGCTAGGGTGTGGCAGTTGGAGCTGTTAGTGAAGTCACCTCTTCTTGATCCTCCCATCTCCTGGCCTGGACCTCTCGTCCCACTTGGCCAGGAAGCCAGTCTCTCCTTAATGCGCGCCCCCACCTGCTCCATTTTCCTTCAGATATCTGCCCCATGCAGGCCCAGGGAGACAGACCAGGGCGAGCAGGAGGCAGAGAGTTCCCTGGAGTAGTCATGGTAGCGTCACAGGCAGGTACAGGTTGAGGACCAGTAATCTGAAAATCCCCAAGTCTGAAGAGTCCAAATAGTGACACTTTTAGACACGAAAGAAAAATCCCTTATCTGACCTGGGCAGTACCCAGTCAAAACACAGGTTTTGGTTTTGTTTTTTATTGTCACAAAGGGTAATAAAATGACACAGGTACCTGGATGACACCAGCAGGCTTCCAGTGATGTTCTGCACAGGACCAAGGCTTTTGCGTGTGACCCGCTTGTGCCTTTTGCTGATCCTCCCTCATCGTGTAAAAATATTGCTGCAAATGTCAGTAAGGCCTTCGGGTTTGGTATAGGTCACAGCACTAAGAAAAAGTGTTCACATAGCCCAGGGAGCTAAGCTGCTGGGAAGCTGGACCGTGTGAGTGTGACGTCTTTAAAAAATATTTTAACTAATTAGTTATGAGTGGCGGGGTAGGGGGTTGAGGAGTGTGTGCCAAGGGTACATGCGGTGGTTGAGGACGACTTGTGGGGACTGGTTCTCTCTTTCTACCATGTGGGCCTTGGGTTGGTGGCAGGTGTCTTACCTCCTGAGCCGTCTCACTGGCTGGAAGGTGGAGTCTCTCAGAGGAATATGGTATGACTGACCTCCGGGTATGGCTCAAGGAACAGAGGGCACACTTGCGAGGTCTGGGCTGAAGTTAGTGGGAAAATATGAGAACCCCAAATCCCGATGAAACTATCTTCCCGCTACGGATGTAAGAGTATATATAACACATAAGTGGATTTTGTGTTTGGATTTGGATCTCTTCGCCATGTACACGTGAAGATTCCAAAATCTAAAATTAAATCTGAGATCCCAACACTTCTGTCCCTGAGCGTTTCATAGAAGAGATGTCAGACTGTATTTTGATTGGAAAGCTTTCTCTGTAGAGGAGGTTGAGGGATGCTGGTCAGTGGAGTGTGTGGAGCATCGAAGACAAAGGGCAAAGGGCAAAGGTCAGTCAAACCCAGGCCTCTGTATCTCTGAGGTGAGGGACCGAGACAGACAGCTTCTCTTGGACTCAATGTGCACATGGGTTAAATGAAGTTCTATATGCATTGAGTAGGTGTTGAAGACATTGTCCCCCCCCCCCCCCCCGTCATGTTTCCCTAGGAGATGGGGTTCTGGGGGTTTGCCTTGGAAAGAAGAAAGGCCCGAAGGAAAAGGAATGGCGACAGCCCTGTATTTAGGGGGTGAACAGAAATGCACAGAAAGCTGCAGATTGAGCTACTGTACGGGGATAATTATGGCTGCTATTTTTGCACATTTGTTTAACAATGTTAATTTGGCGACAGCCTGGTATTATAACATCCTCTCCCACACAGAAGTGGCTTTAGTTCCCAGTCACCAGAATCCATTTGCATTTTCTCTGGAGGGTTTGGGGCTGGGGAGCTGGTGACTCACAGCTGTGGTGGCCCCAGGCAAAGCTCTTCTCCCTGTGAGAGTGGGACTTAGCTCATGGCACTGTCACCCTGGGACGGGAGGAACTTGACCCGCCCCAGTCTCCCTCTCAATGGCCTGCTAGCCTCACTCCTGGCCTCTTCTATCTTGGCAAAGGATCGACTATTCCACAGTCATTCCACTAGAGCAGATTTTTGGAGAACTCGGGAAGTGGTTGTTTAATGTCCCAGGAGCACAGGCCCGGAAGGAAGAGCATGAATATTCATGAATTGAAGGCAAGGTCGAAGAACGGCTTCTGAGGGAGTGCCAGCAAAGTGTCACTACTAGACGTCACTGGAAACAGCTCAAATGCCTCTCTACTGGGGACCACACATGTGGGTACCGAACAGGATGGGGACCAAGACAGAGAAGGCTGAGTTTAGATAGATTCTCAGGCAACAGTCTTTCACCTCATAAATAAAGATAGAATGGTATCGGAAAAATCACCATTTTAAAGTCACTACAGAATGAAACTGGGCTACGCTTGTCAATGGCCACAATATCCTAGGTGTATATCACAGGCCCCATGAAAAAGCATTGGTACTGGGATCCATGTCCAAGAAAGTGTCTGGACTCACCTATCAATTCACAGGAGATAGAAGGACCAGAAAAACAAAACCACCAACAGCCTAGGGATCTAGTCACAAAACTCCAAGCTGTGGGATGTTCTGTGGGCAGACAGACAGAGGATAAAGAGAATGACCCCAGTGACAAGCAGAAATGGGTTCTGGTAATGGGAAGATAGTGTGGGATCTCACATACTCTAAGACGCGGTCACACATACATTTTAAATAACTGAGCAAGTCAGACGGTAACGCGGGTATTTGGTGAATTAGAAGTCACGTGACTCACATGCACAAAGCATTGGTCCCATTTGCAGCACTGTCCTCCAAAATATTTTCACTGTTTTCCGTGTATCATGGGCCTTGTGAGACTGAAAGAACCCACATTTCTTACAGACACACAGTGAACAAGCTGCAGAGGACATGACCTGATTCTAAAGATTTACTTCTGCACAATCTCGAGTTGAACGTGGTTGGTCCTCGTTGAGCCTGAAGGAGGGGAAAGGGGACGCCACTGTACTTCCTTCGCTGCCAGTTACCTTTTGTATATGTGTGCTATGTGTGTTTGCTTGTGCACACGTGTGCATGAAGGGTTGTGTGCACATGCGTGTGTAGGTGGAGGCCAGAGGTTGAGTGTCTTCTGCTCACTGATTGGCTGGTCAGAGAGCGCTGAGGATGCCCCTGTCTCTGACCCACTTCCCCCAGACTAGGGTTACAGAGGTATGCTACTCTGCCCGGCTTTTTTCTTGAGTGCTTGGGATGTGAACTCAGGTCCCCATGCTTGTGTAGCAGGGACTTGCTCTCTCCATGGCCCCTCTCTTCTAGTTTTGGACAGGTTCTGAAGATATCATATCAAACAGTACTTTTATTTTTTTTTGATTTTTCAGGATAGGGTTTCTCTGTGTAACAGCCCTGGCTGTCCTGGAACTCGCTTTGTAGATGGCCTCGACCTCACAGAGATCTGCCTGCCTCTGCCTTCTAAGTTCTGGGATGAAAGGTGTGTGCCACCACCTCCTGGCTAGTACTTTTAAAATAATAGATTTCTTGTGGACTTCAGGCTTTGGTGTCACACCAATCTAACCTTCAGTTCTTGGACTCTGAGGGTCAACTAAAGGACATTCCACTTCATGCTGACCCTTAACACCTCACCCCTACTGTCTTTGTTTCCTGCACCCAAGTGACAGGGTTGACATGCCCAGCAGCTCAGATGTCCACATAGGATCATAGGTCTTTTATGGTGAGCTATGAGCTCTGTGAAGGATGGAGGGTTCCAAGTACTTCTTGATAAGGCAGATCGTTTAGTTTCCCTGTGTGTCTTCCACTACAGGATGGACAGACTAATGCCCCTGGCATGGGATTGCTGCAGGTACAGAGTGCAGCCTATTGGATCGACACAGAGAGAATGCAGGCAAGGCTGGGTGCTTCTAGACTGGGACACTGCCTCGGAGAGCTGGCACCATTGGGAGGTTGGGGCTGCCACAGTGGAGGGTGGATATGCTGCAGGCACATGGCGGCTTGAGACGTTGCTAAACAGTCTGCCATACATACAGAGAATTTCCAGGTCAAAGTATCAGTGCTCCTGAGGTGGAGGGATTCTTCTCTGTTTGGGTGGGGTAGATGGGTAGGAGGGTGCTTAAGCCCTATTTGTGGGATTAGAAACCAGAGAGCCTGGATGGAGATGTAGCTCAGTGGTATAGATTTGCTTGTTATGTACAAGGCCCTAAGTTTAATCCCAAGTGCAAACAATAAACAAACAAAGTAACAGCCCCCCTCTCCCAAGTTTTCATTCTGGAGGTAACGAGGCCGTCTGGTTACAAAAAGTTCACGCAGTACTCCTTGGTTTTCCCCAAAGACATGATTGATCATCGAGTCTGCAGGGAGAGACAGAGGCTGTGACTTAGCCAGTACTTTTTTCAAGGTGAACCTGGACCCTGCAGGATGCTGATTGATGTCAGCACCCTGGAGGTGAGTCATGTCACACCCTGGCCTCTGGATTTACCATTTTGGTGTCTGTCACTGATACTTTTCACTAGGACTTGGGTATAAGGCCGTGATGTGTACTGTGGAGTATTTGATAGGGAACCATAGGGTCACGGAGCAAGACAAAACATTATCAAATCCCTACTGGATGAAGAGCAGATATGTGATGAGTAACATAAGCATCACTTATGGAAATGAAGATCTATATGCAAAGAAACCAGAGTGCCTGTCTTAAGGAGCATGTAATTAAACAGGGTATATTAAACACATTTGCATACCACTCACAGACAGTGGCTGGGAAGGAACGAACAAAACACTAAGATCCAGGTCTCCTGTGGACCACTGATGGGTGTGTGCTGTGTTCTAGAAGGCATGCTTAGCTCAGATTCTGCACTGGCTGTGGGAGTAAATAACTAAAATGAAGCCATAATTACTCCATGATAGAATTGCCTATAGAAGATGATAAGCAAATGGTAGCCACAACCAAAATAATGTATTAGTGCTAAGGTAATGATTATGAGTAGTAATGGGGTTACATTACTACAAGTCTTACAAATCAGTTTTTAAAAAACTCTTCTCTTTCTTTTTCCTTCCAATTGTGGAAAGAGTTCATGACTGAACTTCATGGTTATTGAGACAGGACCTCACCATGTAGTCCAGGTTGGCCTGGAACTTGTGTATCCTGGGCTGGTCTCTGTCTCAGTCTCCCCAGCACTGGCATTACAGATGTGCCCCATGCTGTGGGATGGTCTGTATGTCAAGTGTGTTGCTGATTGGTCAATAAATAAATCACTGATTGGCAGTGGCCAGGCAGAAAGTATAGGCGGGACAAGGAGGAGAATAAAGCTGGGAAGTGGAAGGCTGAGTCGGAGAGACACTGCCAGCCGCCATGATGACAAACAGCATGTGAAGATGCCGGTAAGCCACGAGCCACGTGGCAAGGTATAGATTTATAAAAATGGATTAATTTAAGCTGTAAGAACAGTTAGCAAGAAGTCTGTCATGGCCATACAGTTTGTAAGCAATATAAGTCTCTGTGTTTACTTGGTCGGATCTGTGGGACTGGCAGGTGAGAGAGATTTGCCCTGACCGTGGGCCAGGCAGGAAAACTCTAGCTACAGCCCCAAACCAGACTCCATTCACAAGAACATGAAGCATTCTCCCAAGGGAGCAGGCAGGGAGAAATTCCGGGGATGGGTCAAAGAGAGAAGCTGGTCTATAGGATCATCCCCATAGGAAGAAAATGAATGAGAGAGAGACTTGAAGGGCCCTAGAGGGACAACTGGTGATGTTTTTCTGGACTCTGGTCACCAGGCAGTGACATCCTACCTCTGCAAAGCCCCTGACACGTATGTTTTGATGACTGGGTGTCCAGCTACCAAATAGCTTCTCTCCCTGTAGGATTCCTGGGCACCCTTTGGGAATTTCCATCACCCAGATGAGCAGGGATCCAACTCTGAAATTGCCTGAATGAGCCAAGACAACACTTCTCACATCTTAGAGTGGATGGGCTGAGTTCACCGCCACCACGCTCCCCCCACCCCATGGAGCTTTGAGAAATGCTTTCTTGAAGGAATGGAAATATTCCTCCCTCCTGTCCAGCTGAGGATCTGCTGACACACTAGCCTGACCAGGTGTCACAAGTCTTCCTCCAGTTGTTGGTGAGCAGAGTGGGTAAGCTTTAGCCCCGAAGATCCCGAATTGTACGCAGCCTTTTCAGTGTGAGTTGACGTCATGAGTAGAGATGGCAGTCGAGGCGTTGGGAGGCTCTTAGGGAACCATGCGTCACCGTTCTTCCCACTTAGGCCTTTCCCTCTCTCTCTGATTATGGAAAGGGTACGTTTGTCAAGCTGAGTATTTAGAATTGCAGATGCCAGATTCCTGGGCTTGAAATACAACTTGCAGAGCATTGCAATTATTACCAACCCTGAGTAAGTCTCTAACCTCCTCCGTGTGTGTATGTGTGTGTGTGTGTGTGTGCACATGTATGTGTGCAAGAATGTGCACGTGTGTGCCAGAGTGTGCACACATGTGTGTGTCAGAGTATATGTGCACATGTATGTGTGCAAGAATGTATGTGCATGTGTGTGTGCATATGTGTGTGCCAGAGAGTATGTGCACATGTGTGTGTGCACATGTGTGTGTGTGTGTGCCAGAGAGTGTGCACGTGTGTGCATTCACCTGTGGAGATCAGAGGTCTCAATGCCCAGTGTTTTCTTTAGTTAGACTCCACTGTACTTTCTGGAGAGAGGATTCTGATTAAGCCTGGGCTCACCAGCTAGAATGTTTGGCCGGCCAGCAAGCACCAGGGATCCTTCTACCTCTGCCCTCCAGTACTAGGATTACAGACATGTGCCCCTATGTGGGTTCTGGGAATCAAACTCAGGTTCTCATGCTTGATTGACAAGCCCTTGATCAGGCTGTCTCCCCAGCCACCATGTTTCTGAATCTGTTTAGAAACATCTTTAGGTCTTACAATCCTTCCATTCATAGGGCGAAGAGCGTTAACAGTGGTCATGCTCACAAAAACCTGCTAGGAACTAGACACTTTGATGATAATGTCGAATGATGCCCTCCCGTGGGAGCTGAAATTGAAGTCATGGTGTCTAAACTGACATTCACAAGAGCTTGTATTTGAGCTCACAACAGCAAATTCTTTATTGGGTAAAGCCAAGCCTGAGAACTGACCTTGACATTCAGGGCATTGAGACTTTCTGTGGATTTCATAGATGATACTCACTTGATCTCTACCATTTTCTTAATAAAAGACAACTTAATCTGAGGGGATTTTACAACTTTTGCTGTGTTTGGGATTTTAAAATAAAGATTTACTTATTTTTATTTTATATATATTAGTGAGTGTTTTGTCTGTCTGTCTGTAAGTGCACCACATGTATGCAGTGCCTATGGAGACCAGGACATTGGATCTTCTGGAACTTGAATTATAGACCAGTGTGAGCCACCACATGAGTGCTGGGTACCAAATCCAGGTCCTCTGCAAGAGCAGCAATTGCTCTTAACCACTGAACCATCTCTCTAGGCCTTGTGCTTGAGTTTTGAAAACAATATATTATGGAGTGTTCTCACACAGGTTGTACCGAATCTGAACTGGGGTGGGAGATACATGAGTGTGGGTGGATTTAAAATAAACTTTGACTGAAGTTGCATCCACTCTGAACATGGTGATACACGGTCTCTTTATGGTCCCCAAAGCCCTCAAGCCTGGTTAATTAATGATGGATGAGTGCAAAATGAATTATTCAAAAGCCAGCAGTGAAGAACTTCTGCAGTTGGAGGTCTGAGACTACAAGGTCACCTCAAAGGTCTGTTGGCCTTCCTCAGGGCTAGGTGTCCATTCTTGGCCGTGACCACAGGAAGAACAGCAGCTTGGCTCTGGAACGCTGAGCACTTGCCATCTTGGTCCTCAAGGGCAAGCTGTTGGTGCATCCTAATAGACGCCAGTTTGAGCGATGGCTCTGGAGCCAAAGTACTGGGCTTAAGCCCATGAACTTGACACCTTGTCCAAAGGCACAGCCTTGTCTGAGAAAGTGAGGCCACTGAAGGCTGGGAGGGAGCAAGGATGGTACTGGGACCTTTAGCATTTTTTAAGAAGCCAGTACCCCAGGAGGATTAATGAGGAGGTGGCTTTATCTCCATTTCTGAGGGTAAATTCCATCAGATCTAGGCCCAAGTTCTTAATCCTGAGGTGAGAACCCTCTGAGGAAATTAAAACTATCTAGAACCCCTAGAGTGTGCAATGGTCTTGACATAATCTGGAAGTTTGTTAGAGACATAGCCCTTACCCAGAATAGCATCTGGATCTTGGGGATGGAAGAACATCAGCAAAGCCAATCAGGAAGAGATGTCTTGCATTTCCAAGGTGGTCACTAAAGCAGATGCCAACTCTCTTCCTACAGTGGAAGTTGGGCTTCTTAACCCTCAAGTTGCAAGATCTATGTTCCTGCACTTCAATCTGGGTGGTTTGATGATGACAATAAAAATGACTTTGGGTCACTTCCAAGGCTTCTCCAAAACAAGAGGTATGGCTCTGGGGATAGTCCTTCTTAGCTCCCAACTGTTGGGCTGTGAGGAAATCCCATCTGTACCCAGGTGTTCCAGCCAGTAACCTCAACTACTGCCTGCCAGTGGACACCAGTGGCCAGACAAGTGAACAAGAAAGTCTTTAAAATAACAGTCATTGCTCAAGTTTAATTACTCGTGAGACTCTGAGCAAGAGGCACCTTGCTGAGGCCCAGCCAACCCCCTCAAATAGTATGACATGGCCACTGTCACCTTAAGTTTTGGGGGATAATTCTATCTATGATGATAGATGATCATCCTATTTCTCTGGCCAAAGGGTGGTTCAGGAATGGGTATGTGACCCAGAATTGGCCAGGGAGACATGAGGTGAGTCTGCGGGGTTTGCTTCTGGGGATGCTGTCTTCGTCTCTAGGGATGATAAAAGAAGGGGTACCCCCTGTACCTCTGCTGGCATTGCTGCATCTTCCAGATCATATTTTATGTGATCATCTTGCTGCTGACCCAAGGATAAAGTCAACTCCAGAAAGCACAACCAAGAGATGGCAAAAGTTGGGTTATTAAAAAATCTTTTGATCAAGGAAAGGCTATGAATAGTTTCTGAGATGAGTTTATGGATGGAAAAGAAATTATCATATTGGTATGGGGTTGATACATTCACCCATACCTTCATGGGAGAAGAAAGGGACCCAGACTCATTGCTAGGGAAGCGCACATGGCCCGTTCCAGGGTGGGAACCTCCTGCCCCCCTTGACTTGACAACTCAGTCTCAGGCTAGGGATGGCCCACTCTAACAATACCATGGTCAACAGTCAGCTTGCAGTTAGGAGTAAATTCTATTTTTTCCCTATGTGTACAAAACCAAGCCTGGCACAGTGACAGAGAAAGTGTTTTAGAGAGAGAAAAGTGCATCTTGGGTGTTAATAACATTGACAAAAATTGGAGTCAAGCATGTCTAAACATTTGTCCAGTTTGAAAATTCCACTTAGTCTCCAAACGGACTCTTGCAAACAGCAACAAAAGCAAATGATCATTGTGAGGCGCCAATGGTGTGGGAAGCCGGGGCCTGCCCATCACTCTCAGTTCACAGGCAGATACGGAAATTGGCAGACAAGAACATTGTGGACCAAATCATTAGAGGTGTGGGCGTGGGTGTGGAGAGTGGGCTTGGAAACAATTTCAGTGGAGCTTCTCAGAATAGAAGGGGTTGCCCGAGGATTCGCAGTGAGTCAGTGACAGAGCTGAGAGACAAAACAGCTTCTCTCATCCTTCCCTTCCCTGTGCTGGGAAACCAGTGTGGTGACCTGTTACGAAGCAATCTGCATGTGAGGGGCTGAGTTGTGCCCTCTCCCAAATTTGTACTCTCAGACGGATGTAGTGGGTAGCCATTCCAGCTTTGATCTGGAAGTTTTAAGCCCCATTGAGGCTTCAGTAACTGTCACACCTACAAGGCAGGGCGAAGAGAGGGCCCTGAAGACCCGAGATCCGGATGTGCCACCCTCTCTTGGTTCCTGGACCCTGGATGCTGGAGGTAGACCGAGCAGAGTTCTCCAGAGAACACCGCTGGACTGTGCCACCACGCCTTTCCAAGACCCTGCAACCTACCTATCCCTTCATTTGTGAGTTACACCACTAAATAAACCTCCCTTTTAACTACGTGGAGTGGCCTTAATAATTTCACCCATAGACCACACTCTCTAGTTCTCAGAATGTGAATGTATTTCTACATGGGTACTTAAACGATTATAGTAATTGTGATCATCAACTTTATTGGAATGAGCTCTGACCCATAATTGACGTCCTTAAAATTTTTTGAGAGAGTATCTCATGTAGCCCAGGGTGGTCTCAAACTAGCTATGTAGGTGACAGTGACCTTGAACAACCCCTCTACATCCCAAGTGTTAGGATTACAGATGTGTGCCGCCATACCTGGAATATGTAGGGTTAGGGGTTGTATCCAGGGCTTCATGCATGCTAGATCAGCACTCTACCAACTGAGATACTATCCCCAGCCCCTGGTGTCCTTTCAAGAGGTAATTTGGACGTACCAAAGAAAACAAAGTATCAGAGGCACATGGGCACACAACAAGAAGGTGGCCATCTCTACACGTGGAGGAAATGTCCCACAGATCAGTCCTCTGACAACTTGATCTTGAACTTATGGCCTCTTGCAAGCTGACTGAGTCAGTGCCTCTCTGTAGGCCCCAGCTGTGTGGTTTCCTGTGCCACTTGCCAGAGCCCGCTCAGGGACATTTGGCATCTTAAAGAGAGCGAGGCAAAAGTGAGCACAGCAAAAATACACAGCAAAGAGAGTGCCACATTGGCTCGCCACTCAGAACTCTCAGAAAGAACCTCCGTCAAGCTGGGCGGACACCTGGAAAACTGTGGGGGGTTTATGGACTTCCCAGAAGCTGCTTGCAGCCGCCCAGCTCAGCTTCCCCATCAGGAAAGTGGTTGTCGCATTGTCTGCCTTCTGGAGGCATGTGATTTGCCCACATATGTCAAATAACTGGGAAGCAGATGCATCCCCATATTAGGATTAAATTGACAACCCCCAAATGTTCACAGGCATCCTTGGCAAGGCAGCTGGATCATCTGGAATCTGGCTTGTTTGGGCTCAAAATGCACTGTGTCGTCAAACCTGGCTCACAGCTACAGTGTCCTTAGTTGGTACAGACACCTGTCTGCATGATTAGATCTTTGAGCCTTGGATGGAAATATGGTCCTTGAAGTCAGGGACAATGTCCCCAGGGTAGGACACAGTGCTTGGAGCTCTGAACACAGAACTGTCAAATCCTGGAGTTCTCATCATCGGTCACTGCTTTGGGTTAAGGCATCAAAAGCCCCTGTGAAATACCTTATCAAGGGGCCGTGTGTATTAAGACATCTTCAGCCATTAACACCTTTGTGACTTCATTGGCACCGCTGAGTACTTACCTTAGTCCCTGACCAGGGCAGCTGCATTCTGGAAGGATGAAAGACAGAAAGTCCAGGGCCTTGGGGGCAGTGTCACACAGAGACTGTGTTTTGTGGAGGGAGGCCAATGACATAAAAGCAGAGTGTCTCACAAGGAACTGTTTGCTTGAGGTTTCTGAGCCAGCCAGACCACTGGAGCAGAATCACCTTTTGGCCTCGAGCATAGATCATAGATGGAGAGCCAGGCTGGTTGGCAAGTGTTCAAGTCTGGCTTTGTCTATATCATCAGAAACTCGGCAACTCCAACCTGGCCTTGGCTGACCCGGAAGTGCAGGAATAAAATACAACTAGAACATGGGCATCTTCGGACACAGCCCAGTAAGGGGTGCTGCTGGATTCCTGGGGGCCCATGGCTACGATTGGCACTCGAGAGGCAGGACTTCACCCGTGCCCTCAGCCAATCAGCATGCCTGTGACTCCAGGCTCGGATACCCACTGAAGGAAGAGCTACTCTGGGAGCAGGGAGAGGATGTGGTCAAGTAACAATGGCTAAGCAGGGAATGGCCTGGGCCTTGGCTCAGGGGGAAGGGCAAGGCTGTCCAGCCATCCAAAGTTCAGGTGGGGAGGAGACCAGGGCTCAGCAGGGAGATGATGACATCTGGTCGTAGTCTGGGCACTTGAGCAAAGCTGGGTAGTTGCTGTTCATCTGTAGGGAGGCATCGCTGGAGATGTCTGAGGGGCTGCGGCCCCGGATCCAGGCATCTGGATGTAGAAACTGGCCAGAGTAATCGGAACAGTTGCTCAGGCGTGGCCGGTAGAAGCCTGGGTGAGGTCTGTACATGTCCTCGGCAGTATACCTCTTCATGAACAGGTACACAGACATTACCCCAGCACTCTGCAGTGAGAGAAGCAGAGGAGAGAGCTCACTTGTAATGCGTCTTCCTGGAACACAGCCACAGAGCCTCTCCAGTGGGATGGCTAGTACACATGTAGACAGGAGTGTGCTCTGGGATAGAAGAGACCCAGGAAAGCCAGGGACAGGGACATTCTGGGGAAGACTGGTAGAGCAGGTGGCCCAGGATGCTGTGGGATGTTTTCCTCCCCCCTTCCAGGTAGGGCAGTACCAACCTGGCACAGGACAGTATGGGGCAGGTTACCTCTGTTAAAAGGAAAGAGATGGCGGCAAAGGCAAAGGACCATCCATATTTGTAGTTGAAATAGGTCTCTGCATCCTTGGTTCTGTTGAGCATCTCATCATTGATGCTGGAGATGTACAGCACCAGGCCCACCACAAGAGAGAGGCCTGGATGAGAGAAGGGGAGGGAAGGGCACGTTCAGCCCGGTGGTCCGGGGCGTTTGTCAATATGGTACCCGCTGGGAACAAAGCCTTCAATTTGGAGTTCCAGAGTGAGCAAGAGCTTGCCTACTAGTGACACTCTGTCTATGCCAGCATCTTCTAGGGAGTGAGCAGGTGCAAGTAGGCTATCTCCCTGTCCAACCACTCTCCTGAGCCAAGAGACAAGCCTCGTGATTGATACCCACTTCTGTCACACACACCCTCCTGCATCCTTGTTGACCGGGCCTGCTCTACTGGTCCTGGTGCTACATTGATGTGATCCTGGGGATGAACCCTGAGCTACCAAGCGGGCTTTTACTAATGTGAGGACTGTGATAAGGCTCCTCAACAGGGCTTCTAATCCCTGTCTCCAGCAGGGGGTGGTACATATCTCCCTGGAGTCTGCCAGTACAGCCTGGGGCCTGTGCAGACCAGCAGGGGGTGGTACATATCTCCCTGGAGTCTGCCAGCACAGCCCGGGGCCTGTGCAGACCACTTGGTCACACAGTGTAACCCCTCTGAGATCTTCAGTGAGGAGATGAAAGGGAAGTTTGCTCAAATCCTGGCCAACATTGAATCAGGAGGCCACTGGGGCCCCAAACGCCAACTGCCATTGTGCACATGACTGCCCCTGGCAGCAGTTCCGTCAATTAGTGAGTGTAATTGAGTCAAGACATAATTACTCTACATTGAGCTGTTCAGGTTTCATTCCATTCACATCATTTGATGAAACTGGGGCCCCTCCAAGGATGGATATTAAAGGGGGACAGGTGTGATCCAAACCTTCCTCTGTCCTTAACTCAAGCGTGGGTCACTGCTGCCCCCAAATGTCCCTCTGTTATTATGAAGCCTGTGTATCAGCTCCATCCTAGATTTATGGTCCTGTGATTCACTCACGGTTGGAATCTCAGGCAGCCTGATCTCTGATCAGCTTGGCTGCTATGGAGTTCACAGGAAGAAGAATGCATAGCTTGGCCCTGCGTTTGTCCTGTTCTGGCTAGCTGGAACACCACCATATAAGTGTTGGGCTGGGATATTTCAGTGTTATTAGATTCATTACATGGATGAAAGAGTGGAATGGAGGGGAGAATGCATGGCAAGAGGATTGGTAGGTAGAGCAAAAAATGGATGGGTGGAGGTCGTGTGTGTGTGTGTGTGTGTGTGTGTGTGTGTGTGTGTGTGTGTAAGGAAAGAACAAGGCAGAATGGTTCTTGGGAGTCAGCTAATCTGCCTGTCCTCTGGCTCAAAGATTATGCTCATTAGGGAAATGGGGGAACAATCCTAAAGGGACTGGCAAGCCAGTTGGCAATAAGGATGCCTATGCTGGAGAATCCTTTTTCCTTTATTGCCTTTTATCTGTTCATCAGCCTTTCCATCCATCTATCCACCAATCCACCCACCCATCCATCCACTCACCCGTCTATCCTTCCATCATCCATCCATCCATCCATCCATCCATCCAGCCAGCCAGCCAGCCAGCCAGCCATCCATCCAGCCAGCCAGCCGTTGTATCTATCCATCCTATTCAAACCACCTACCTATCTTCTACCTGAGCATCAACTTCTAGACCTCTTTTCTCCAGTCAACCAATTCAAGGCACTTAAACTGCATGCCCTGAAAGCCATTCTGTTATTTTCTAGAGAAAAGGTCTCCTGAGGTCACTGGGGAGAGAGCACCCATTTTATTCACCACATTCCATTGCCTTCTCACATATTTCCCTTGTATAACTCACCATGATTCATGCTTTTATCCCTTAGGCTGATAGCTCTCAAATCTCTGTCTTCGATTCAGGTGACTCCATGAGCCCCAGAGCCCGATGTCTGGCAGCTTTCTGGATACCCCTCCTTTATGCCACAATGGACAACTCAAACCCAGCGTTTCCCACACTAATTTTATAACCTTTGTGCAAGCTGTTTCTCCTTCTGTGAACCCTAGATCATGGATGTGATGTAGAAATGCTCAAGCAAGAAAATAGCACTCATCCTTGAGACGCTCCCCCCGACCCCCACCGCCGCAGCCTCGTCCTGGTCCTAGTGAGTTCACCTTCTGAATGTGCATGAATCTTCCCACTTCTTTCCATAGCAGTATTGTCTTAGTCTGTTCTATTATTGCCCATCCCCTGTAGTTCTGGATCCACCTCTGTCCAGGTTTCCTGGCTCCTGGCTCCTGGCTCCTGGCTCCTGGCTCCCTTCCCTTCCTCACAGTTCCTAACAGCATGTGTTCTAACATCCAAATATGCTGTTCCTTGGTTTAAAATCCTCTCAAGCCTTCTTATAAAGTTTCAAATCTCAAGACAATTCGGTGTCTCGGTAGTCTCACTTCCAAACACACTTCCTTAGACCCCCAGAGACTCTATGATAGTTTCCACACTTAGTGCTCTTTCTTCTCTCTAACTTCATTTTTCCCCCTAATTCCTATTCACTGTATTGGTCAACTTCTCCTCTAGTTTTCTCTGACCAGCCCTTGTTCTGAATTTCAGCCACTATTCTTGGTCCCAATGGCAGTTCCTGGTGGCCCCGTCACAGTTCTCTTCACTTGGAGTTCCTGTCTCCACTCTACATGTTTACGTCTCCCACCACCCTGACCTTTCTGTAGCCAGTGATGCCGGCACCCAGAATAGGGTGTGATCGATATGGTGACTGACTCACTGAATGAAAGAAGTACAACCTGGTGATAGTACGTGAAGATAGGTCTATGGTGAAGAGGTCTGGTGAGCTCAGGATATGGGGTGTGGTTAGATTATGAAAGCAGAACTCTCTGGGGGT
The DNA here is from genome assembly GCF_949786415.1 of Peromyscus eremicus. NCBI lineage: Eukaryota > Metazoa > Chordata > Mammalia > Rodentia > Cricetidae > Peromyscus > Peromyscus eremicus. The sequence continues at coordinate 89,847,283 of NC_081423.1, forward strand.
AGCTGAGGATTAGAGGTGAAGGAATCATTATCCCAAAGTGTGATGTATTTATTTTCCAAAGCCATACTCAGGGATGCAGTCCTTTCAGACACAGGAATGAATACCCGTCAGTGGGAGCTAGAGAGGAAGTGGTGGTGGTGGTGTATTGTGATGACAGGGTTCCTATCCCAGCTCTGCCCAGCGTGAACTCATCAGGTCACCCTAACTCTGAAGCCTTATGTGTTTTTTTGTTTTTTGTTTTGTTTTTGGAAGGCCATCAGAAGTCTCCTTCAGCCCTAACCCAGTTCTGCCAAGGTCACTGGCTCAGCTCACTCCGTGTCCAGGGTTGGCTTGAAGCTGCGAGTGGGACTTCCCCAAACAGAATTGTTCGGGAGCTAAAAATCAAAAGTCCAGGGTGTATGGAGAGAGAACCGCACAGCTTACCTGAGAGGATGAAGAAGATGCCAGAGACAAAGGCCAGTATGGTCCGGTGAGGACGGATGTGCCCGATGTTGCTCAGGATGAACCCGATGAACATGAAGAAGAGGCTGACGAGTGGGAACGGGGTGGCCGAGCGAATCATTTCTAATGCAGGGAAAAAGGGACAGCCTGTCAGGCTACCACAGTGACCTTCCTTCCTTGCCTCATTCCAGGAAGTGTGTTCTGCAATGTCTACCGACAGGTCCTCTAAGCCCTAGTCCCACATGAGTTGCCTACGGGGTCTCCTGGTGCTGGCAGGCCTGTGAAGTGTGGCTCCAGTTGCCAACATATTCCGAGATTTGTCTCCCCTTCAGGCAAAAGCTCCCCTCCCAGGAGTCTACATTGCCTGTCTATAGGAGAGCTGTGACATGCCTGGTCACGTCATCTTGCCTCACCTTTAAGAGACATCCACCATCTCCAAGGGTACAGAGCATGCTCTGAGTGTTCAGGGGACTGGCGCTGGCCCCTTTCTTTTTCAATTTATAATCACTTGGGGGAGTTCTACTGTATAATAAAGAATTTGCTCTTTGTCTCTGGTTCCTAAGAGGCAATCTAAATCCCCAGAATTTCCCATAGAGTATCTTTGTGGGCTCTGGAGAGCAACTGAGTTTATGCTAACAGGTGACCCAGGATGGAGGCAGGAAAGAGCAGCCACACTGATGAGAGGATTGAGGCTTGGGGCCATGTGACATAAGCCTGATCTCCCAGGCGAGAAGGGGCTGACACTGAATTTAGTCATTCATACTGTAGCAGACATTAGCCATTATTTAGAGACTATTTGAAGTCTGCTGGACAAGTGTGTTGGTTATATGCACATCAAACATTAAGCCGTTTTTTATAGCAGATGTAAGTGTTCATAGATGTTTGTATCCAGAGGGTCCTGGAACCAACTCTAATAGACCAAGGGGATGAACTGTACTGTAACATTGCAAGTTCCTGCTGAGAGTCTGAGCAAATCTGGTGAGGTCAAGGTCATAAAGTCAGCTTGTTACAGTTCAGAGAGGTTGCTTCAGTCTGGGTATGAGTGTTCCTTCATTTCCTGGGGTCAGAGATATGGGGGTTCCAGCAACCTAGCTTCACCCTGGAAAAGTGACTCTTCAGAGCATGCGCTAGTGAACTAGACCAGCATGATCAGCTAAGGCCAAAGGCACTAGCTCTTGGAAAGGTCCTGGGTGTTTGACTCTTCCCTTTGTCTGGCTCTCTGTCTCACCAGTGGCCCAGCTTAGAATGTTCTAGACACCTACTTAGAACATTGACTGTGGACTCTGACGTTATCTGGGAGTTCATGGGCATCACATACTCTATGGTGAAACAGCGTCCTCGCTCCTCACCTGTGGAGACAAGAAATTACTGTTATTTCCAGGTCCTACTCCAACACAGATTTGAGCTTAGTACATTCCAAATGCCTATGATCCTTGGGCCTATGTCTCCGCACCTGGGCTGGATAAACACTCTAGGGAAGTTTTCATCCCTTGGCTGGTGGCCCACAGCAGGGGTTGGGGATGTGTCTTGATGCCACTTTCTTCCTGAAGCCCGGGAAGAGGTTGGCACTATGAAATCTATACCCATCAAGCATTTTGACTAGTGATGATGGTACATGGCTGTCTCAGATGCATGGGCAGATTTTTGTGCAATGACCCCCCTCAACCCTGTCAATCAGACCCTAGTGGCCTCAAACTCTGCTTCTAGTTAAGCCAAGATGGAGGGCACAGCATCTGGAGCAGTGAGAGATGAGATCAGAGTTGGATGCTGTTCCTAAAGCAGACTCTACAGAGTGACACAGGGTAGCCAGGCTGGAGCTGGATGTGTTCCTTCTGCTAAACTTCATCTAACCTCTGGCCTATCCATCAAAGCCCTAGCATCAAGATGGGTGAAAAAGCTGGGGGAACAGGCTATATCTTTTTTCAATGTGCATACAGGCTCCAGGATCCCACAAGAGAAGCTCAGGGACCATACTGTGGCTATCCTGGCTAATACAGTTTACACAGGTCTTGCGGGACACGGGGATGCTTCTCTTGTGTAGGGTGGAACTTGGCTGTGATAAAGGCCTCAAGGATAGGGCTCTTGGTGTAGCAACTCACTTGGTTCTAGAGAATCCCAAAGTCCACAATAGTAGGATCAAAATTTGCACCTTCCCGGAAAGACCCATTTATGTTGTTTTTTATGAGGCCATTTCATGGTCAGGGGAACAGGAAGCTGCTGAATATTTCCTGTTCCTTAACCTTGTGGATGTCAGGGAAGTAGGAGTCTAGATGCACTTAGCCTGCCGGAGTCTTTACTTCCTCATTTGTAAAGTGGTAATCAGTCTTATCAGTCTTCCTTGCAGGGTCATTGGCTAAATTGTGTGCGATCAATAACATGCATAGCTAAGGTAAGGCCTGTAAGAGTGGTTTAGAGCTGGGGGTGTCACTCACCGCTGGAACACAGAGTGTGGGAAAACTAGGCTTGCATGGATCTTTTAGGAGGGAAGAAAGCCCTGGACCTGAGAGAGCTTGTTCTCTGGACACTGTGAACTGGGACCTGAGAGAGCTTGTTCTCTGGACACTGTGAACTGGGGTCTGAGCTTGAGTCTCTAGTCTGATGCTGCTTACAGCACTGCCTAGAGTGGAGATTGTCTATGCTGAACTGTCTACTGGTACCTCCCAGGTGTCTCTAAATAGGGAGAAAACCCCGTGGAGCAGGTATTCCCCAGGGCAGGACTGTCCTTACCAGCGAGGAAGCAGACCCGCCAGAGGCCTGAGTGCAGGGACATCTTGACCTCTGTGCTCTGGTTCTGGGGAAGGATGATGCCTTCCTCCAGGTACAGCCAGTAGTCCGTGCTGACTGCGATGCCCAGCAGGCCCAGGCCGCAGACAGCAAAGACACTGCTCAGCAGGGTCAGGGCTTTCCTCCCACAGGCGCTCATCTTCGTGGATGTCACCGGGCAGCCGGTGGTGCTGTCTCACGGGAGCAGAATGGGCTATGGGGACAGGCGGGGAGTGTGAGCACGAGGCAGTGAGCAATAACTCAAGCCAATCTTCTCAGAGTCAATGAACGAGTAAGAGCAACTAGGCTACTTCCAGTTTCTAGACCATCTCCACATAAGGGCTACTCTCTCCCTTTGCCCCTCAGGAATTCACAGGTTTCTCTTAAAGCTGCTGTATCTATTCCCTTATCTTCTGAGTCCCCCTTACTACACATTACCATTCATCTTTCCACCTATCCACCCACATCCACCCATCCACCTATCTATCTATCTATCTATCTATCTATCTATCTATCTATCTATCTATCTATCCATCTACTCATTTGTCCATCCATCCATCCATCCATCCATCCATCCATCCATCCATCCATCCATCCATCCATTGATTCATTTGTCCATCCATATATCCATCCATCCATCCATCCATCTATCCATCCATCCATCCATTCATCCATCCATCCATGCATCTTGCCAGATATGAGAGATGTAAAGATGAGCATTCTGCCCCTTCCCTTGAAGAACTACCTATCTAGAACAATGGTTTTCCCAAAGAAGTCCAATGTAACCCATTGAAAACCATGGCTGAGACACTAGACAGGAAAAGGTGGAGACCAAGCTCTTCTGGGTGGGTTCCCCTGAGTTGTCAAGGTCTCTGAGGGTCAACTGTTCTCTGACAGCAGGCTCCAGAAGTGGGCAGCAGCCTTGGGGAGACACAAAGGAACAGAGAAGACTGCTTGCAGGAAGTGTTCCTCATGGGACTCTGATCCAAGGCAGTCTGGGTCAGCACATGTAAAGCAGCCAGACCAAAGGTTGACTTCAACAGGCCTCCAAAATCCACCTGAGTGGATGTGGAATGACTGTTCTCTGTCTAGAGCTCTTCATTGTCAGGGGCCAGCTCTGAACCATCCAGAGAAAAGCTGAGAGTCTGCAGGGTGAGACATGAATTCATTTGATGCTTCCGGGGCTTACGGAAGTAGTGAAGAAGCAGAGAAGTAGAGCAGATGGATGCTACCCTCACAGAGCCCATGGCCTGGCTTGGGGTGTCTATTCTAAGACTGCAACCAAGACTCACCCAGGAGCGTCTAAAAGTCCTTTATTCTGGGTTGCCTCACAGAGTCTGTTAGGGTGTTTGTCAGGACCTGAGTGACGGCATTGAAAAAGTTCTCCCAGGTAATTCTAACATGAAGTTGAGAAATATTGATCTTGGCTGTTCCAAGTGCTGTCCGTGGACCTGCAGCATTGGCATCGCTAGGGAGCTGGTTTGAAAAGCAGACTCTGAACCCTCCAGTGTTGTTGTGGGTTAGGTCTGAAATGATCCCCCATAGGCTTGTGGTTTTGAATACTTGGGTCCGAGCTGGTAGTGCTGTTTGGGGGGAGTTATGAAACCGTTGGTACTGTGGTCCAGCAGGCAGAAGTGGGGCACTGGGGACAGACCATGAAATTATGTCTGCCTCTGGTTCTTGCTTCACCAAGATGTGAGGAGGCTCTTCCGCTGCCACAAGCTCCATGCCTTCCTCCCTATGATGGATGGACTGGAGCCATGAACCCAAATAAATCTTTCATCCATTAAGTTGCTTCTATTGGGGATTTTGTAATAGTGATGAGAAATGTAGATAATCAATTTGCATTCTAAGGAGACCCAGGTGAGTTTGTCTGCTCGCTAACATCTGAGAAACACTGGGCCAAGTTAACAAGCGACGGCATTGCAGTGTGGCACTTGCTGTGCGAGTATGATGCCACCCTGATTAGATTTAGAGTCACCATGGAAACACACCTCTGGCTATGCTGTGAAGATGTCTCCAGAAAGGTTTAACTGAAGGAGGACCCATCCTGAACATGGACAGCGGCATCTATAGGGCAGGGTCCTAATCTGAATGAAAAGGGAGCTGGGCATACCTCTTCACCCCTCCCTGCTTCTTACAGGCACAACACGGCCAGCTGTCTCATGCCCCTGCCACCATGATTTCACCACCACAGTGGACTGTGTGCTCTCAAACCCTGGGCTAACACAGGCTAACTCTTCCTCACGTTGCTTCCGTCATATGCATTTTGTTACAATGGAAAAGGTTACTGATACATAGGAGAGCTCAGAATGTGACCTAAGCCCAGAAGAAGGCAGGCAGAGCCACTTCTAAAAGATGTAAGCCTAGGGCGACAAGGACAAGTGTCACACCTAGCAGCCCTGCCACCAAGTTCTAGTGGTGTGGGCAGCTTTGGATGTTCCAAGGTTAGAGACTTTGAAATGGTGCAGTGTTGCCTTGGCAGGGTCCACCAAGCACAGGGCCTGGGTGGTGTCCCGAGGACCCTACCGAGGGATGATGTCCTGCCTTGTCCGAGATCTAAGTATAGGTGGATGCCAAGCTACCCGAAAAGCATCACAAACCAGGTTTGTCTGTAAAGTTGAGCTCACTTCTGGGTGGCAGGGGACAGGGTGTTGGCGCTCTTTGCCTGGAAGGGGTCATCCCACAGCAGCTGCCCTGTTCTAGCAGCTGACCACAGGAGAGTTGGGAGAGCTACAGAATGGGCCACATACTGGCTCACTGGAGGTGTGTAAAGGCAGTGGGTCTGCAAGGCAGAGTGTGGAAAGCTAAACAACCCTTCCTGCACTGACTTTGACAAGGAAGGGAAAAGTGAAATGCTAAGTCATTCATGACACAGTATGCTGAGGGCTAGAGCAATAGTTCTGTGGAATATTCTAGCAGGTGGAAGGTGTCAGGAGGCACTGTTTCTTGGTTTTAAAGAATTGCACTGCATAGGGTAAAGGCTGACAACACAGTTTACTTTTACTTACTCAAACTATCCCCAGACTTATCTGGCCACAAAAGGGGTCCGGAAAACCCACTTTGGGAATGCAGCTGCTCCTCTGCAGCTCTGTTCCTACCCCTCCCCAGAACTGCTGGGGGATTAACTGCCACGGTGGATAGGACCGTAGTTTGCAAGAGCCAAGGCTGGACTCGGTGTAGGGTATTATTATTCAGTAACAATGAACTAAAACCCCACTTTTCCCAGAGCAGACAGATCGGGACGCCTGAAATACGACAGCTGTTGCCCGGCGGAAGCTGAGCAGCCAATTTTAATGCTAAGCTTGGCAGAGATGAGAAAGATTTGGGTCTTAGAGATTTGGAGAGATGAAAATGGAGAGGAGATTGGATCCAAATCAGTAAAAAAGCATAAAAGAAGAGGCTGAAGGTGACCTTGCCTGAGAACTCTATAAGGACAGGCCCTAAAGTCTGAAGCGTGCTTAGGCAAACCCCAAGAGTCCCCTTCCTTTCGGGAGAATGGGACAACTGTATCGGGGGAGAGAAAAGCAAAAAATTAGCAATTCATTGCAAACATAGTTGTAGCAGGAATCTTAACAGGTCTTAATAAAATCAAACCTGAGGCCAGGTATTGGGGTGAATGCTGGAAGATCAGAGAAGCAGAACAAGCCACAGCTACCTTACCTTGCCAATTCCTCAGCTGATCCTGTTTCCTCAGACTGGATGCCTCTCAGCTGAACTGTGCTGCTCAAAGCCTAAAAGCTTAACCAGCTAAAAGCTTCTAGTTTCTGGTCCTTACGCCTTATATACCTTTTTGCTTTCTGCCATCACTCCCTGGGATTAAAGGCTCACTTCTTGGGATTAAAGGCGTGAGTCACCATGCCTGGCTGTTTCCAATGTGACTTTGAACTCACAGAGATCCAGAGGGATTTCTGCCTCTGGAATGCTAGGATTAAAGGTGTGTGTGCCACCATTTTCTAGCCGATGTATCTAGTGGCTGTTCTGTTCTTTGACCCCAGATAAGTGTATTAGGGTTCACAATATTTTGGGGAACACAATACCACCACACATAGTTATACTCCCCCTCCCCCGCCCCAGAGCTGAGGACTGAACCCAGGGCCTTGCACTTTACTAGGCAAGTGCTCTACCACTGAGCTAAATCCCCAACCCCACAGTTATACTTTTATTGTGGTGTCATATTTATTTATAAAGTACCGACTGTCAATTACTGCACAAAGCCTTCCCCAGTCTCTTACAGTAACCCCATGAGTAGTAGTAGTAACTCCATTTCGTGGATGGGGAAGCTGAGGCTTAGAGGTGTCAAGCAGCCTACAGGATATCAGAGGCGGCAGACTGGATTGAAACCAGGTCCAACTCCAGACTCTCTGCCTACACCCTATGATTTTCTACTGGAGAACTGAATGGGCTCAAGGAGTGTCCAGGTGATGGAGAAACATGCAAAGGGGACCTTCAAGAATCTAGAAATGCGTAAGACACGGGTCTTTAGATAATTTTCTAAATGGTCACGTATTACATAAGGGTTGGAGTAACAAATGCTTTGGGGCTTCCTATGGGGTGCCCCTGGGGTGTAGCTTCTGGTATCATTTCCATGGTGGGCCACTGTGACTCAGCGTTTCTGATTCTGAAAACCACACTGTAAGCAATGAGACTAATATTTCCCTAAACCCCGTGTCGGGCAACGAGGTTCCAGGAGGCAGGAGTACCAGAGACAAGCCAGTCTGTTATTCCAAGGAACGAAAGTACAAAATATCAATATATGGGCAGATCTTTTACGGGAGTTCTGGGGTCAAGGTCAGTTTCTAGGTCTTATGCATTTCTAGATTCTTGAAGGTCCTCTTTGCATGTTTCTCCATCACCTGGACACTCCTTGAGCCCATTCATTTCTCCAGTAGAAAATCATAGGGTGTAGGCAGAGAGTCTGGAGTTGGACCTGGTTTCAATCCAGTCTGCCGCCTCTGATATCCTGTAGGCTGCTTGGCACCTCTAAGCCTCAGCATGTTAAAATAAATATGACACCACATCACTCATTTATCAAGTCATCTCCCTCGCCCTGTCTTCTGATGCCTGCTTTTCTGTCTCCTGACTCTCATCCCCCTACAGTTAAAGCTTTTCTTTCCTCTCTCTTGCTGGTGAGAGAGGAGGACAAGTTGTATTATAAGTTGCCACCACATGAGAGATATTCACCTTAGGATGGTCAATGAACAGAGCAGACTGCAAAACCATGAATTTAACAGACACTTGACTATGTGAAAAAGGTACAGAGTGGGAAGAAATAAACCAAAATATCGATGGAAGATGCTCCAGGTAATTAGGTTATGTATGTTTTATGTTCTTTATACTTTTCTGTGCTCCAGGAGGCTTCTAAAAGAACACATATTATTTCTACAGTCAGAGAAGAACTTGAGACTAAAGATGAGAGACATCAGTTCTCCGACCATTGCTCTTAGAAACAAAATGAAGGGCTCTAGCTCCCTCCTGGACTGAAGCTATCACCATGCAGTGTCGTCCTTTGGGAACTGGGGCCCGGGACATGATGGTTTTGTGTGGTTTATGATGATTACCGGTGCCATTACCTCTAAGTATTAGCTTGTTAATGATCAGGAATTAACGGCTGCTAATTATCATCCATGACTAGCAATTAGAGAGAAATGTCTTGTGGAGATTAAATCACTAATGGTACATTTCCCTGCCCAAGCCAGTCATGAAAGGACTTTGAGATGAAGTGCTTAGGGACTCAGGGGTAGGTGAGGTAGTAGGTACAAAGGATTGTAGGGAAGTTAGATGAGGTTCAATTGGAGAACAGTAGAAAGACAGTCAAATAGACGCCCCAGTAGAGCTTTGATGAAGGGTTTGGGGAGTAGGGACTGTCGACAAGGCTTGGGAACTAGTGACAGCTGGTCTTCTGAGCTGATCCATTGTCTCAGCATGGTGTGGCCAGCAGCCAGCAGGATAAGGTGATCAGAGGACAACCAGTGGGCCCTGATCCCCAGCCTACTTCCTTCCAGAATGGCCTCATTATCTTCTAGGAGAGCTAAGAAATGACCACAGGGGCTGGAGAGATAGCTGTGTTAAAAGTACTTGCTTCTAAGACGAATTGGCAAATTGTCTTTTAATAAAAAACCCCGGTGCCAGATATCAAGGTGAATGCTGAAAAATCAGAGAGATAGAACAAGCCACAGCCAACCTCACCTTGCCAACTCCCCAGCTGATCCTGGTTCCTCAGACTGAAAGTCTTTGGCCTCTATGTCTAATTTAGTGGCTGTTCTGTTCTCTCCCAAATAAGTTTTATTAGGGTACACAATATATTGAGGGACACAATATATCACCACACTTGCTGCTTTTGCAGGGGACCTGGGTTCAGTTCCCAGGACCCATGTGATGGCTCACAACAATCTGTAACTCCAGCTTCAGGGGAGCCAACATCTTGTGACCTCTGCAGGTAGCAGGCATGCGTGTGGTGCATACACATTAAATGCAAGCAAAACACTCATATACATAAAATAAAAATAAAATATTTTTTAAATGATCATAAATTATTTGATATTCTTTGCCTTGAAAAATGGGGCCTGCATCTCTTTCCCTTGAATCTAGACATGTTTGTGACTGTTCTGATTAAGAAACTGTTGCAGAATATTATTTTAAGGTGTGTTACATTAGTTTATGTTGCATTTGTTTAACTCTGTGAAGCTGTGTTACTGTGCCTGTCTAAAACACCTGATGGTCTAATAAAGAGCTGAATGACCAATAGCAAGGCAGGAGAAAGGATAGGCAGGGCTGTCAGGCAGAGAGAATAAATAGAAGGAGAAATCTGGATGAAAGAGAGGAAAGAGCAAAAGAACAAGGAGAGGAGCACACTAGGGGCCAGCCACCCAGCCACCCAACCACTCAGCCACCCAGCCACACAGCCAGCTACAGAGTAAGAGTGAAAGTAAGATCTACAGAAGTAAGAGAAAGGTAAAAGCCCAGAGGCAAAAGGTAATTGGGATAAGTTAAGAAAAGCTGGTTAGCAACAAGCCAAGCTAAGGCTGGGCATTTATAATTAAGAATAAGCTTTTGTGTGTGATTTATTGGAGCTGGGTGGTGGGCCCTCCAAAAGAGCAAAAACAACCAACAACAAGAAAGTACATAGCAGTGATGCTATAGGCCTTTTTGGCTATGAGAAGATACTGGATTTTCTCAGGCATTGTTTCAGGGAAAATAGCACTCACATATGATGGCCAATCTGAGATCACCATCTCAACCTACAGACTTTTGGGGCTGGGATATTATTTGTTGTGAGGGCCATCAATCATGTACATTGTAGGGTGCTTAGGAGCATCCCTATCCAATCTACCATCACTAGTATCCTAGTTCTGACAGATGAAAATGCTTCTCTACAGGAAAAAAATCATCTGACTGGGACCCAGTTACAGGGTAGGTATGGACACTCTGGTTGACACTTTGCTGAGCTTCCCAACAAGAGTCAGCATGGGCTAACTAACAAATTTCAGCCCTCCCGTCTTCCCTCCACACCAGCCAACTGAAGAGGTGTTAGATCTTTATCCTCTGAGGAGTTACACTGCTCTGTGTAATGATGCAGGATGAGTTCATGGTAGGGAAAGTGGCATCTTTGAGGACATGGATGAAAAATACACAAACATAAGGAGCTCTAAGTACCAAGCACACAGGGGCTCAGAAGGGACCATCATCTGAAGCCTGGAGACCTCAGTGCCATTCCACGCTTCTCTCTCCAAACTTGCTCTGTCTTGGTTTGAGATACCACCTTCCACCAAATGGTCATACAGCTGCTGGCTGGGAGCTGCCAAATAGCTTGCTCTCCCCTCTGGCACTACCAGTCTCTCTGTTACATTGTAGATGCTCTTGTTAGGGTTTGAGAATTACTGGGCAAGGATGCATTGTCCTTCAATAAAAGAAGGACCCAAGGAGTATGCTTTCTGCATTTTAACACACTCTGTTCTATGATTAAGCCACAGCCAGCCTGTCTGCCAGGAATTTGGCCTATGAAGTGGAGGATACAGAACCCTGGCAAACCCCAACACACTGTGTCCCCAGACCTCCTGGAGTGGAGGTCAATGTTTATTAAAACTCCTCGCACCCTTGGTTTGGCAAGAGGTGGTTGATGAATGAGATTTCACGGAGACCAAGAGGCATTGTGGGAAACCAGCAAGGGCCAATGCTTGTTGTCAATAGACATCTGGCAGGAGTCAGGTGACCATGAAGGTCCAGCAGGACACCTTGTGATGGTTAATCTTCACTGTAAACCTGACAGAATTTGGAATTGTCTAGAGAACACATCTGTAGGCACATCAGTGAGGGTGTTTCCAGAAAGGATCAAGTGAAGAGTAATGTGGGCAGTAGTGTCCTAAGGGCTGAGCTCCCAGACTAAACAAAGAAGGGGAAAAGGAGATAGTGTGTAGAGGATCAGCATCCATCTCTCTCTGCTTCCTGAGAGTCGGCCTCACTGCTACATCTTCTGTACCCAATAGACTGTATCCCAGACGATGAGTCCAAACTCCCCTTCCCTTTGGGCATTTTGTTACCATAGTGAGAAAGGGTGAACTACTGTGTATCACCACATTATTGCCTTTGCAGCACTTCCCTGTGCAGCTTCAAATTTTCTGTGCTATGCCTTAAATGTGGGACCATATCACTAGACCATATGCATACACAGTGCAGCTTCGTGCCGTTTTACTTACTATTATCAACATTTTGCACTGTTTTAATAGCTTCAGAATGTGTATTTTCTAATTTGCATATGCTCAAAGCGAGATCGCCATTTCCTTACTGTGGAACAGTTGTTTTCAAATATGTCCTTATTATAAAAATCAGTGAATAAACTTACTCATCTCTAAATATCAAGGAGGCATTTGGCAAGTATTTTTTTCAGGGTATATTCCTACAAGTGGCATTTTAAAAGGAAACAACACCATCTTAGCAATCCTAAAAGCACCGTCAGACCTACTCTGAAAGCTTTCCAAGGGTCTGCTACCCAAGGTACAGCAGAGGCCCACTGTACGTCCACAAAGAGTTCCACACCTCCCCATCCATCAAGAGTCCTCTCCTGGCTCCACTGGGAACTTGGTCCCTGGGCTCTGCTCAGCTACCACTGTCTGCTGCATTGACGGGATGTTTCAGGGTAAGGATTCCACACCACCCTAGATGCCCTGGGAAATTTCTAGGCTTCCCATATAAAAAGCAAAATGTCTTCCCTCAGTGCTAATACATTATCTAAATGTCCAGGTGTTGGAAGTGGTAGAACTTTCAGGGGCTGGGACCTAAAGAGAAGTTTTTAGGCATTTGGAGGTACAGTTCTGAAGGGGATATGGGACTTCAGTCTCTTTCTTTCTCTTTGAGAAAAAAAGCGGCACACTCCACCATGATGCGTTGCTTCACCACAGGCCCAGAGTAATGAGCGTGAGTATTCATGAATTGGAATCTCCAGAACTGTTAAAGAAAGTGTTGATCAACTTAGGTGTTTGTAATCATTACAGGAATAGTTAGAGAAAACTGACAAACATCAGTGACTGGGAACTTTCTAGGTACAGCATCACCTTTGTGATATATAGACACCGATAGCCAGGACAGTCAGCTGGAAAAAGTGGTACTAAAAACAATCCAGCCAGGCATGGTAGCTCACATCTGAAGTCCTAACACTTGGAAGGATGAGGCAGGAGGATTGACATGGATTTGAGGCTACCCTGGGCTACACAGTGAATTCCAGGCCAGCCTGCACTACAGCGTGAAACCCTGTCTCAAAACCAAACCCAAACAAGAAAATCCAAGGGGTTATATAAATGGTTGGATGCAGAAATAGCCACATGGAACTAGTAGTCAAGTAGAAAAGATAATGCGTGGAAAAAATACTTTCTATGCAGCAAAAAAAAAAAAAAAAAGATAAGCTGTTGGAACTAAATGGTAAATTATGTGCTGGTGCTGTGAAAAGAAACACAGGGCTGAGTGATGGCTCAATGTACACACTAATTTGTTTTTCTGTTGCTGTAATAAACACAATGACCAGGAGCAACTTGGAGAGCAGAGGATTTATTTTAGCTTACAACTCTCAGGTCACAGTCCATCACTGAGGGAAGTCAGGGTCAGAACTCAAGGCAGGAACCTGGAGGCAGGAGCTGAAGCAGAGGCCATGGAGGAGAGCTACTTGCTGGCTTGCTCCCCATGGCTTGCTCAGTCTGCTTTCTTATACAACCCAGGACCACCTGCCCAGGAATGGTACCACCTACAGTGGGCTAAGCCCTCCCACATCAACCATCAATCAAGAAAATGCCCCACAGGACAATCTTAGGGAGGCATTTCTTCAAGACTTCCCCTTCCCAAATATGTCTAGGTTTGTGCCAAGTTGACAAAAATCGACCAGCACAGTAAAAAGCACTTATGTAAGCATAAGGCCTTGAGTTTGGATCCCCAGACCCCACATAAAGCCAGATGTGCTTGCATATCTGCAGTCTCAGCACTCCAATTGTGAGATAAGAGGCAAACACAAGAGAACACCCAGAAGCTTGCTAGTCAGTTAGCCTGGTGTGCCCAGCAGTGACGAGACCCTGTAGCAAACAAGATGGAGGAGAGGACTGAGCCCGGAGGCCCTCTGTCATGTGAATACCCACACTCACACATATTTACACACACTGACACACATTTACACACACACACACTCATAAAATAACTTTATTGACAAATGTAAACTAATATTGATAAATAAGGATATTTCTTATTTTTATATAGAAAAACAATGTCATAAAAAATCTCCCCTAAATTATGAATTTAATATAATGAGCTGTTTTTACTTTTATTATTATTTTAAAATGCATTCATTTTTATTTTATGTGTATGAGTGCATGTCTGTGCACCACATATATGTTGTGTCTACAGAGGCCAGAAGAGGGCGCTGTGTCTTCTGGAGTCACAGATAGTTGTGAGTTACCACTGGACTTCAAGAATGGCAGGTGCTCATAACCACTGAGCCATCTCTGCAGCCCCTACAATGAGTTCTTTAGAAAATGCCATGACTCTGGGGTTACCCTCGAGGGAAGACATTTGCAAATAGCCAGAGAATTTATTTTAAGGATGAAGTCAAATGAGTAGCAAATACCAGGCAATTATTCTCATAATGCAGCCACAATAATGAAAACAGTTGGATTCTGATGAGGAGGGGAGAAACATCAACGGGAATTTAAAAAGCTATTTTTGGCTGTGATTAAGTAGCGTGTTAAAAATAGCCATTTCTGGCTATGAATATCTAGCACAGATTAGGCAAATCCTCTTGCTGAAAATGAGTGGAAGAGTTAGATTAAATGTGAAAAGTCAGTTTGAAGATGTTGGACAATCATCGAGAAAATCAAGATTTCAGAGGTGAGGAGATGAAGGCGGGGGAGATGCAGAGTGAGCTTGGCATTTTCTGCAACTTTCTCGCTGAAGTATGTGCCCATTCATATGGAGTGTGAGTCTGAGAGGCTGAGCCCAGGGCTGAGCAGATCTTTCAGTTGTGTTTTGATATTGAGGAATCAAAATGAGAGCTCACCAAGGAGGATGGGCCTTACAGATAGCCCAGACTTTCCAATGTGGGACCTGGGAGGTGACAGAGATCTGCTTGCTTCCACAAAGACTGAAAGCCCTCTTCAAACTGGTTCACTCATGTTGGGATATAGGTGTCTTCTAGTAACATGCCAAAAGCAAGGGGCCCACCACCAGAAGCGCCTACAGTTTTCCCATGTGGGTGTCTAGCACTCAATGGAACGTTACCAGGCCTATCCAGAGGCAGCACTGAGACAGATGTCAGATACTGAAATGATAAAAATCTAACATGATAACACTTTCAATGTTCTTAAAACAAGTATTCATCAACTTAGACTTTTATACCTAGTAGAGATATCTCTCAGCACTGAAGGCAAAATGGGAATGTCCTTAGACAAACAAAACCAGGCAATGTGTTATATACATATTTCCATAGAAGAAATGCCAAATGGATTCTTAATGTGTGTGTACATGAATGTTCACGTGTATGTATGTGTGTATGTGTGTCAAGGTGTAGAGGCCAGAGGACATTCTTGCCTGCCATTCAATTGAAACTATTCACTTTGTGTTTTGAGGCAGTATCTCTTGCTTGGAGTTGCCTGAGTAGGCTAGGCTGGCTGGCCATCAAGCCCCAGGTACCCACCTGTCTGCCTCCTAAGCACTGGGTGCTGGGGACTGGACTCAGGCCCTCATGCCTCTTCAGCAAGCACTTATCAATTGAATAAAAAACGCTGGTACTACAGCACAGATATGCAGGGTCAAAATAGGACAATGAAAGAAAAAGAAGGTAGGGGTGTGTGTGTGTGTGTGTGTGTGTGTGTGTGTGTGTGTGTAAATAATAAATAATACTGTCTTATGAGTCTCAAATAGAGAGAGAATTAATTGAAATCAATATGTCTTTTCCACCTATGACCAGTTTAAAGATTTTTCTCTTCATTGGTTGAACTAAACAATGATCAAAATATCCCTTGTCAGAACTTGTCAAGTAACAAAGAACTTAGGAAAATCACTACCTGGGGAGCAAATGTCAGGGCTGGGGAGATGTCTCAGTCAGTAAGATGACTTCCATGCAAGCATGAGGACCTTGCTTTTATGCTTATCCACATAAAAGTCAGGTGTGGTGGCATGTGCCTGTAACCCTAGCATGAGGGTGGAGATGGAGACAGGCAGATCCCTGGCACTCTTGGAGCCTACCAATCAGTGAGCTCCATACTCAGTGAGAGACCCTATCTTAAAACAAACAAACAAACAAAAAAACTCCCTAAAACAAAACAAAAACCAAAAAATCAAAAATTAGCATAAAGAACGGTCGAGGAAGACATTAACCTCTGGCCTCCACGTGTAAACACACAATTAAGCAAAATAGAACAACAGTGTGTATCACAAAAGACAAAGGCAAGGCTAAAAATCAGTTCTCAAACTACATATCTCAAGAAGATGAAAAAAATCAATTAAAACGAAAACTTTCTCCCTAAAGCAGGAGGAAGGAAATATATAATAAAATATATAATAAAAGTGGAAATTGACAGAAAAATAATCTCACAACAAGAGACTGTCATGAGAGAGCGGACAGAAGGGAAGAGAGGGAGAAAGGGGAGGCAAAGGGTCACAGAAGGGAGTTTTTGGACACATCTGTCCCTGGAGTTTTCCGTTTTGATGGATGACGCCAGCTCCGCCATCTTTGAAGTGTTGTTGTGGACCTTCCTTTTGGCCTCCTGAGTTTCAGCTTAGCCGCAGGACCCTTCAGGGCACCTGGCCAGCGCAAGAGACCCGGCAGCTCACCGAACACCAATCCTATGAGAAGAGCCACCACCCAAACTTCTGAGACAAAAGAAATGGATTTTTATCTTATAGCTGTTTCAGAAAAGCCAACACCCTTCAGGGAGGTGCTGTCACACACCGTCTCCCCCCTCTAAATTAAACATGGCGCTGGTGCTGCAAGCGCCATGACTCAGTGACATGTAGACTTAATTGTCGCCAATTAGAAGCCAGCTCCCATGAGCTCGCTGGCTCACACCTCCAGCAACTCCGAGGAGCATGTAACACCCGCTTCCCCCGTGGCTATAGGGTGTGATAAAAGCCAGTGAGAAATGGAAAACAATTTTTGTACCCTGTGACTTAATAGATGTAGACAGGAAAATGTGCAGACTTGATCTAATTCTGGTGACAGTAGCCATCCATCAGACCCAGGCTGCCACAGCCTGCTGAGCTGGCCAGGCCACACTGTTCACCCTTCCTCAGAACCCCAATGGTGGGCTTGCACATCTCTGCTGTGCGCATCTCTGCCTCCCACCGGCAGATGTTTATTGGGCTAGAACATGTGCCAAGCACCGTTCCAAGTGCATATTAACTCTCTGAATCCTCCAATAACCCTTTGTAGTATCATACAAAGAGATGATGATGATGGTACTTCACAGGGTTTCCAGGCTAAAGAAGCTAACATACCCCACAAGCTTAGTGTGAGGATTCCAGCCAGACATGGAGGAAGTGCAGTTTTTCTTTATTTTGTATCTTTATTTGTATTAAAATATTTATTTTATGTATATTATTAGTGTTTGTCTGAATGTATGTCTGTGTACAACGTGTATACAGTGCCTCATGGATGTTGGATCCCCTGGGACTAGAGTTACAGATGGTTGAGAGCTGCCATGTGGGTACTAAGGATCAAACGGGTCCTCTGAAAGAGCAGCAAGTCTTAACCACTGAGCCATCTCTCCAGTCCCTATTCTTTATTTTCAGTGTTTAAAGCAGAGTGTCACTTTGTAGCCCAGGCTGGCGTTGAACTAGAAATCCCCTTGCCTCAACCTCTTGATTTAGGATTGGTTACACTGATCAACCTTTCGATCTGTTCTTTCTGCTTCTCTTCATTCCTGTGGATCAGAGTTACCTCATGATGACATTTCCTCTGTCTATTACAACTTTGTTCCCATATCTTCGCATTATTATTGTCAAAACTACTGTAATTCTGGTGAGGAGATGGCTCAGTTAGCTTCCTATGCATAAGGACCTGAACTTGAGTCTCCAGAACCCATGTGAAAAAAGCCAGGCAAGATGCCACGTGGAGGCCGAGATAGGCAGACCCTGGAAATCATCGGCTGGCCAGCTGAGATTACTTGGTGAATTCCAGGCCAATGAGAGACCCTGTCTCAAAAACAAGGGGAACAAGTGCCTGAGAAAGGACACCTGGGGTTGACCTCTGACCTCTATATGGAGACTCACACACACATATGTGCACACACACCCCCAAAGACATGTGCATCTGCGTGCTTACAAACATTCACACTCACACACACAGGATATTACAATTCTAGGGAAGCTCAGCAATGTAATTATATTCGTATCATTTAGCATCTTTTTTACTACTGTCAAGAGAGGAAAGAGGCAGTGATACTGCTCTTTTGTAATTATCTACATAATTACTTCTGGCCTATTTACAATTATTTTATGGGATTTAATGTTCTTATCTAGCTTCATTTGCTTTGTGCATTTTAGGAGAGAGGATCAGGTGGTTCTGACAATGCTCTGGTTTCGTTCAGCTGGCTTATTTTCATCTCTCTCCCACCTTCATTTCCCACAGGTGGTTTTTCAGGCTCTGAGATTCCTAGTGGGCGACACCCCCCTCACACTCCATCTTCCAGCCTTTCAAAGAAGAGTCCTTACCGCATTCTCTACTCAGGGCGTTTGAGGGAGATTCAGCTCTGCATCTTGCTGGATGTGTGAGGTGGGTGAGGGTGCCTCATACGTGTTCATTTTCTCTTTCATGATGCCATTTTCATGATGCCCTTTTGGTCTTTGCCTGTGTTGTGTCTGGATGTGGCTGCACACTTCATCTCCTTGTCCCCACCCCCCTTTTAGATGCAGAGGTTGGGAAACAGCAGGAAGTCACTTGCCCAGCTAAAGCGTGGGTGACCCAGGGTCTGAAACCAGTCCTGTGGGCCTATCAGCATTGCTGACCGCAGTTCACCCCTTGGCCTGGCTCCTGTGGAGCTACAGAGGTCAGTTGCCACATTCTACTTGGGTTCCCGGGCTTGGGACCACTCTTCTGAAGAGCAGAGATTGCCGAGTGACAAGCAGAAACTCTGACCTAATTTTCCTCAACACTGTCAGCTTCTTGCCTGGGATAAAAGCGCTGATAGTTCCGGTTTCCCGTTGGCATGAGTGTCTCTCGGGTGGATGGAGAAGTCGGAAGTTTCCTTATAAAATTGTGGTTGCAAAAGAGGGAACGGAGGGGAGAGAGGAAGGGAGGAGGATGAAGGAGAGAGGAGGAGACAGAGGTAAATGCCCATGGTGGGGGGGGGCAGAAGACAGAAGAGGAAGGAAAAGAGGAGAGAGGGACAGGAGGGGAGGAAGAGAGAGAGGGGGAGGAAAAAGGAGGAGGATCATGGAGGAAGAAACAGGAAGAGGAGAGGAAGGAAGGGAAGAGGACAGAGGGAAGGAATTGGGGTGGAGGAGGCCGCTGAATGTCTCTGCTGGATAGAAGCTATTCTTGATTACTCCCGGGCCTCCCCTGATGATTAGAGTCAATATTTATGTTCCAAGAGGAATCTCGCTCCCTCCTCCCTCCCCTCATCTGTGCCAATTCTTCCTTCTGGGGAGGTAGAGGAGACCCTGAGGAGGGAGAACCAGCCCGGCTTTAGAGAAGCTCTGGGCCCAGCCTGGTGCCCTGCTGAGGACCCGTCCTCCTGAGAGAAAGGCTGTGTGTGCTGCAGAAGGACTTTCCAGACAATCTAGTGTGGCCTCGCCTGCTACAAAGCATGGCCGTGTTGCTATAAATACCTCCCCCAGCACCGCTTTCTCCCCTCCAGCCTATTTGACTATAAATCAGCGTTCTGCGCTATGTAGGGCACATGCCCGGGCCTCCCCCTCTCTCCACCACCCTGCATCCCCACCTTTCACTCACATGCCCCGGCCTCCCCCTCTCTCCACCACCCTGCATCTCCTCCCCACCTTTCGCTCACATGCCCTAGCTTCGCTCCACTGGGTTCAAGTGTCAAACAGAAAAGCTGGACAGGTTTTCAGGGGCCCAGGAAACAACTCTCAAACCTCAGTCCCCAGCCCCCCCTCCCCCCCCCCCCCCCCGAGGCCTGGTGTAAAAAGGAAAATGGTGTACCAGCCCTTCGGCATGAGAGCCTGGACAGATGAGCAAGGACAGGAAGGCTTTAGGAAGTTGCTGAGTTTCTCTAGGGAGTGAGCTCTTGTCTTGATCCCCACCCCCTCCCATGTAACTTAAGATAAAAAGATGTCTGAGTAAACCTGGGGCCTCTAATGGCCTGGTCTGGAGCATGTCCCCATGATGGAAGAAGCCCAAGGCTAAGTGAGGCAAAGCAAGTCCGTTGACTCCCATGGCTCTGGGAGGTGGCCCCATGGCCCTTGGGAGGCCTTGCCAGTGACCCTCCCCACCATCTGTGCCCTTGGCAGGTGCCTTACACCTCTTCAGAGACGTGTCCAGTTGCTTAGAGTCGTTTAAAAGAACTCTTCATCTTCCCTGACTGAGTGACAAAATTCAAGGCCTGGGGACGGAATGCAGAGCCAAGATGAGGTGGAGTTCACAACTCACTGGGCCCCCGGGTGAGACCTCATGACAAGGTGGGGAAAGGCAGAGGACCGCCCTCTTCCTCTTCCTCAGCTAACAACACCACCTCACAGGCCTCGGAGCCACTGGGTGTCTGAGAGCATCGGTGTGGAAGAGGCGGCATGGAGGCAGCCAAGTGCAAAGCTCTGCCTCACTGCCGCAGCCCCAGGATGGCCGTCTGGCTCCTACTTCTGTCCTAGCTGAGCCCCTCGGGCATCTTGCTCAGTCCCTCCATCTCATAGATAATTCAGGAATGCCTTTCTGCAGAGTCGGTATAAAAAAAGATGCTCATGGCAAATGGCGACCTTCACTCCTGCATCGGGAGAGGATGCAGATGTTGACCATTGAGGTGGCTAAGCCCAACACAGAAGATATTACGTACAAGAAGCGTGGGTGCAGCGGTCCAACACCAGAATTAGCTGGGTCACTGAGCAAGTCGGAAGCTAGAGCAGGACAGGGTCGCTCAAGACTTTGCAGAGTGGAGCAACACAGAAACTGCCAGAAGGAAAGGTACACTTTCCAAGAGGTCAGCTGAGGAGTTGAGAGTAAAGGAGTCATTGTGTCCAGTCCCTCACCCAGAGCCCATGACCGGTAGGATGGGGCAGGACAGAACCTTCACGGCAGTGGTCCCAAGAAGATGGCCCAGTGGGCAAAGTGCTTGCCATGCCGTGTGAGGACCTGGGTTGGGATCGCCAGAACCCATATAAAGCTGGGCATAGCTGCTTCCGTCTCTAACCCAGCATTCCTCCCATGGGATGAGAAGTGGAGGCAGTGTGCTGGCCAGCTAGCCTGGCTCACATGGTAACACACAAGAGAGGCTCTGTCTCAAACAGGTGGAAGGCCAGGACCAGCACCCTAAGGCTGTCTCTGATCTCATATGCTCGCTGTGGCACGTGCATGGTCACACACATGTGCAGACACACGTGCCACACACACACACATTATTAAAATTAATTTTACCCATGCCTTTACATTTTTTAGTATGTGTGATGGTTGATATGGTCAACTTGACAGGATCTGGAGTCACCTAGGAGACAAAGCGTTGGGTGTGTCTGTGATGGGGAGTCTCTGTTGGGTTACCTGAGGTGGGAGATCCACCCTGTATGTGGACAGCACCATTCTATGGGTTGGGATCTCGGACTGAGTGAAAAGAGAAAATGTGTGGAGTGTCTGCATCCATCTCTCTGCTTCCTGATGGCAGATGCTGCCATGCCTTCCCCATCGTGACAAACCGCACCTTCAAACTGTGAATTCAAATAAATCACCCCTCCCTCCCTCCCTCTCTCTCTCCCTCCCTCCCTCTCTCTCTCCCTCCCTCCCCCTCTCTCTCCCTCCCTCCCCCTCTCTCCTTTCCTTCCTTTCTTCCATTGTGGGTGTATAATCACAGCACTGAGTAAAGTAACCAATATGGTATGGGCATAGGAATAATTTTAAATTATGATACTCACATTCCATTTCTGCTGGCTTAGAGACAGGCCCATCAAGGATGCGTTCTCTATCTCTCTAGCAGCAAACTTATTTCTTCCGGTTTTGGCAAGATTTTAGCTTATGGATCCGTTTACTTAATAGCATTGCAATGATAAAAAGAACTATTAGAGAGCTAGAGGGCAGATCAGTGGTTGCTGGGGCCACGAGGGGAGGTGGGATGGCCAGAGGCAGGATGTGGTCAGAAAAGAGCAACATTCTTGTGGTGAGGTGTGTATCCTGACTCTACGATGCCAAACTCTTGGTAGCGATGTGCTGTAATTCTGCAAGATGTTACTATTGGGGTGGGGGTGGACAGGGACACAGGCATATGGAGTCGCTACATGTTTACTACAATTGTAGGTGACCCAGAATGGCCTCCAAACCAAAGGGTTAGGTGCTAAGTAGGCTGCTTAGTGGCTAAGCACTCGCTGTGCTAGAATGGGAACTAGGGTTTGGATCCCCAGAACCCAGGCATGGCAGCCCAGAGCAAGCTGCCTAGGGAGAAGAGTCACGAGTGAATTCTGGGTTTGATTCAGAGGCCAGATCTGCTTCAATGAATAGTGTGGAAGAGCTACTGAGGACAGCAGAGGATTTGTAACCTCAACCCCAGGTCTCTACATGTGTTTCTCTCTCTCTCTCTCTCTCTCTCTCTCTCTCTCTCTCTCTCTCTCTCTCTCTCTCTTTCTGTCTCTCTGTCTCTCTCTCTCTTTCTGTCTCTCTGTCTCTCTGTCTCTCTCTCTCACACACACACACACACACATCGATATGCCCACAAACATGTAAAGATGCAAGCAACACACACACACACACACACAGAAAAGAAAAAACAAAAAACAAATTAAAGGTTTAACTCTGAAAAAGTCGCCTCCTAAACAATAACTTTGACACAGACAGGAACGTGAAACAGTAGACCTCATTTGGAAAGTGGTTTGGGCAAGCATTAAGGGTTTTCATGTCTCTTTGGTTCTAACAGTTCTACTCCTGGGAGATGCTGCCAGGGAAGTAAATGTGGACAAAGCACACAAAGATGTGATTCACTTTACTTTCTGACAGCCCAGTGCTCAAGCCCAGCAACGTGCCTTTCTTTAAGGAAAGTTACACGACCTACGTCTTGGCCACTCAGCAGGCCATTAGGCAGCCACAGCTAATGCTGTGGAGAGTGTTAAATAACAAGGGGACTGGACACGCCTTTAATCCCAGCATTGAGGAGGCAGATGCCTCCCTGTGAGTTTGAGGCCAGCCTGGTCTATATAGTGAGTTCCAGGCCAGCCAAGGCTACATAGATTCTGGCTCAAATGAACACAAAATTAAAACAGAAACAAAACCCACCACCACCGCCACCAAGAAAGGTAATACTATGTATTTGTTTGCCAAGTCTTGAAACTATCTTTCAGTGTGGAACGATGAGTGCAGAACTATGCATAGTGGTCGTTTTGATATTATTAGTATGAATTTATTTTTCTGATTCTCTATTTCCTTTCTATGGTTTTGTTTAATAAATGTTCACTTTTTTCTTTATTAAGAAATTTTCTACTCACTCCACATATCATCCACAGATCCCCCCTCCTCCCTCCCCAACCTCCCCAGCCCTCTTTCCCAAGTCACCCCGCATCCTCACATCCCCCAAATCGAGGTCTCCCATGGGGAGTCAGCAGAGCCCAGAACACTGAGCCTAGGCAGGTCCAAGCCCCTTCCCACTGCACCAAGGCTGTGCAAGGTGTCACACCACAGGCACCGGGTACCAGAAACCTGCCCATAGACCAGGGACAGATCCTGACCCCCTGCCTGGGTGCCCCCCAAACAGTTTGAGCCAAACAACCATCTTCCATATCCAGAGGGCCTAGTCCAGTCCCCTGGGGGCTCCACAGCCAATAGTCCACAGTTCATGGGCTTCCACTAGTGTGGTCGGTCATCTCTGCACGTCCTCCCATCATGATCTCGAGATGAGGACATCATGGGAATAGGAAGAGGCAGGGTTCTGGGGAGGCTCTCAGGAATCCACAAGGATGACCCCACCTTGGTCTGCTGGCAGTGGTCCAGAGGGTGCCTGGACTGGTCTACTCTGGTGACCAGTCTAGTGAATACCCTGTCATCATAGAGCCTTTGTCCAGTGACCGATGGAGGCAGATGCAGAGATCCACGGCCAGGCACCAGGCTGAGCTCCAGGAATCCAAATGATGAGAGAGAGGAGGGATTCTGCAGGCCAGGGAAGTCAAGATCATGATGGGAGAATGTTCACTTTTTTACACCCCATGAAATGAGGTAACCTTCTATTGCTAGGAGAAGAGGGCAGACAGCTGACCTGCCCCCTGCTGGCGTATCATGGCGGTGCAGCCTGATGTCCTGAGTTACCTGGAACCACAGATTGGAGGATGAGGCTCATGTTTATGATGGGCAGATTTGGGGGCCTGTTCCTACCTCAGTGCCACTCAGAGAGTCCTTGTCTATTAGGCAGTAGAATCTGAAACTTCACAGCTTATGGGAACTATAGCAAGATATTTAAACTTTCTCAGCCTCCTTCAGTAAAGACAGAAGAAAGGGACAAGGTAATCTTTGTGTTCAGGGTGGTGTGACAGTGACTATGGAGGTGTCCAATTGTTTTCCAAAGTAATTGTAGCACCTGCCGTCTATGAGTTCATAGTGCTTCACATCCACTTCAGCATCTGGGATTGCGGACTTCACTCTTCTCAGTGATGGTGAGAATAACACAGTACCCAGTTTTCTCATCCCTGTTTCCATGGTATCTTAGTTAGGGTTTCTATTGCTATGAAAAGCCTGTCTCCACAGTGACACACTTCCTCCAATAAGACCACACCTACTCCAACAAAGTCACACCTCCTAATAGTGCCACACCCTTTGGGGGCCATTTTCTTTCAAACCACCACATTCCACTCCCTGGCCCCCAAAAGCTTATAGCCAAATCATAATGTACAAATGTATTCAGTTCATCTTCAAAAGTCTCCATAGTTTATAACAGTCTCAAACTTATTTAAAAGTCTAAAGTTCAAAGTCTCTTCTGAGATTCATGTAATCTCTTAACTGTAATCCCCTATAAAATTAAAATCAAAAAGCATATCACATGCTTCCAACGTATAATGGCACAGGGTACACATTACCATTCCTAAACATAGGAAAGGGATCATAGTGAGGAAATACTGGACCAAAGCAAGACCAAAAACCAGCTGGGCAAGCTCCAAACTCTGCATCTCATGTCTGATGTCAAAATGCTCTTCAGATCTCCAGCTCCTTTCAGCTTTGTTGACTGCAGCACACTTCTTTCTCTTGGGCTTGTTCCACTTCCTGTTAGCAGCTCTTCTCGGCAGGTATCCCATGGCTCTGGCATCTCCAACATCTTGGGGTCTCCAAACAATCCAGGCTTCAACTTCACAGCTTCAAACAATGGCCTCTCTGGGCCTCCATTCAGGGACACCCCAACACATGCCTGGCCTCAGAAGTTTTCCTTAGTAGTGGAGGAAGGTTCCACATGCCTGTCTTCTGTCTTTGACTCTAAAGCCAGAACTACGTGGCCAAAGCTGCCAAGTTCTGCTGCTTGCTGGGGCTGGAACATGGCCCCCTTGTTCAGTTACGTCTTCACCAGCTTTCTGTTTTCCATGGTTTCCTTCACTGCCTAAGCTTGGCTGTCCTGGAACTCACTCTGTAGACCAGGCTGGCCTCAAACTCAGAGATCCACCAGCCTCTGCCTTCCAAGTGCTGGAATTAAAGGTGTGCACACCACCACACCTGGCTCTAAACTTTTCTTTAATTCTTTTACTCAGGTTGGAAACTTATCTGGGTGGGATCTTGCCCTGAGGTCACCACTCCCTCTATTCCATTTCTTAGTCTGTTTGTCTTCTTGAACACAGGACTTCACTCCACTCCACTTCCTGGTGTTCCTCTCATCCACAAATTTTATATTTTGTAATTTACCCTGCTCCTTTTCATTATAAATCTTTATTAGAGTTCCCGCAAGTAACCACACAACAGAGTCTACACTAGGCTGTATTGAGGTTTCCTCTGCCAACAGAAGCAATCCAAAACTCTTCACTTTAGCCTTAGGCAGACTCTTCAGACAAGGGCAAAAAGCAACCACGTTCTTCACCAAAATATCACAAAACTGGTCTCTAGGCCACATATTAATATTCTTCTCCTCTGAAACCTCTTGCTCCAGGCACCCACAGTTTAAATCACACTCAGCATCCCTGTCTTCCATGTTCTACTAGGATGGTCCATTAAGCAGCACTTAAAGTGATCAACTGCTTTTCTAATCCAGAGTCCCAAGGTCCATAGTCCCTCAAACAAAAGCATGGTCAGGCCTACCACAGCAATACCCCAGTTCCTGGTACTAACTTCTGTCTTATCTAGGGTTTCTATTGCTGTGAAGAGACACTATGACCACAGCAACTCTTATAAAGGAAAACATTTAACTGGGGTGGCAGTGAACAGTTTCAGAGGTTTAGTCCATTGTGGAGGGGAGCATGGTGGTGGGCAGGCAGACATGGTGCTGGAGAAGGAGCCAAGTGTCCTACATCTTGACTTGCAGGCAACAGGAAGTGGTCTGTCTCACTGGGCATGGCTGAGCATAAATGAGACCTCAAAGCCTGTCTCCACACAGTGACACACTTTCTCCAACAAGACCACACCCACTCCAACAAGGCCACACCACCCAATAGTGCCACTCCCTTTGCAGGCCATTTCTTTCAAACCTCCACACATGTTTACCAATTACACAAGGCATCTTTTCATTTGTAGTTATATTAAAATTCCTCTTTTTGTGAAATGACTTCATTTGTTTATTTTCCTGATTTTATTTATGTTTTTAGAATTTTATATATAAGTATTGTATTTACACCCCCCCCCCCCCGCAGCTCCTTCCAGTCTCTCTTACTCCTTCTTACACTCATGACTTCTGCAACCTGTTGGGTCCACGTGGTGGCGCTCTCACGTGTGTGTGTGTGTGTGTGTGTGTGTGTGTGTGTGTGTGTGTGTGTGTGTAGACCACTTGGGATTGGAAAATCTATCAGGGGACTCCTCCCTTGAAGATGCTGATTCTTCCTCTCTCAGCAGCCATTAACTGCCTGTAGTTCTTCATCTCGGGGGGGGGGGGGGGTGGCCTTGTGAGATTTCCCTCATTCATGCTGGCATGTCAGCTGGTGTTGTCTCTCTGCAAGACTTATTTAGTCACCCCTATTGTAATTTAATAGGCTCAGTGTCTTTTCCTCATTGACTAAAAGATGTGTGTGTGTGTGTGTGTGTGTGTGTTTGTGTGTTTGTGTGCGTGCGCACATATATGTGTGCAAGCACCCACAGAGGCCAGAAGAAGGCAGCAGATCACTTGGAGCCAGAGTTACAGGCAAGTATGAGCTGTCTCCTGTGGGTGCTGGAATCTGAACTCCCATCCTTATGATCAAGTAGCAGGTTCTCTAACCACTGAGCATCGCTCCAATCTTGCCTTGGCTTTGTTCTTACCAAGTTTTCTATCTTTTCTCGTTCATTTATGGGAATTCTCAAAATTAGCTAGATATAACATTTGACATATTTATATGGGAAATATTTTGGGCAACTTCACAGCTTTCCTCCATTTTTTGTGGTGTCTTGTGGGAGCTTTTTAGAATCCAAAGTATTGTACTATTATTGATTTTTGTGTGTTGATCTTGTATTGAACAACTTTGCTGAACCTGGTCCTCCTGGACTTTCTGTACAGATAACAGCATCTTGGACCTGAACACCTTGTAGTTTTGATTCCAACTCTTATAACTCACATTTCTTTCTCTGATCTTGGTAAATTGTGTAGTGTCTCTGAGACATATAAGCAATGATTCTTGTCTGATTTGGAAAAGATGTCTCTGATATTTTCTCATTGACTATGATATTTGTTTAAAATATGGCTTATGGAGGACAAAGGCTTTCTTGATTATCACTATTAAAAATTTGCCTTATAATATGTTGATCTTTATAAATTTCTTCATTTCCTGAGAGAACATGTTTCTTTTCTAGCATTAAGCCTCCTTACACTCTGTGAGTCTGGTTTTCTGTTCTTATCTCATACACATACATGTATATGCATACACAGGACATAATTAACTTTAGTGACATTTGTAATTATAAGGTTGTAATTGCAAGGTTGAGCTACAGCTGCCAGTATCACCATAAAAGTCATAGGAGAACCACAACGAGATACCATGATACACAGGTGTGGCTAAAGTTAAATAGACTGGCAACATTAAGTGTTGGTGAAGACCTGGAACAACTAGGGGTTATTGCACATTGCAGGAGAGAATGATAAACAGTCTGACTATTCCAGAAACCAGTTTGCCAGCTTCTTTGCCATACAGCTAACCAGTTCCATGTTTGGATGGGACTCTGGGAGAAACATACAGCCTCACAAACCCGTCATGAGTGCAGGTTAATTCAAAAGATCACTAATTATCACCAGTATAAACATCCCTTCTTGGTAAACAGACAAACAACGGAAAAAAACTAAAAAGTGGGTGTGATGGCACCATCCTGGACTTGAGAAGCGGCAGAGGCAGAGGAAGGAGAATTGTTGTGAGTTCAAGGTCAGCGTGGTCTAAATAGCAAGTTCCAGGACAGCCAGGGAAAGGCTACATAGTGAGACCCTGTCTAAAAAAACAAAGCATTATGCTAAATTAGAATTGAGACCCAAAGGACCACATACTGTCTGATTCCCCTTTACATGACATTGAAGAAGAGGCAGAGCTGGTGAGTGGCTCAGGGGCAGAGAGATTACCAGTGGGCAGCCAGCCCATTGCAGGGCACAGGAGAACTCTTGTCTCCTCACCGACTGTACATGAGCAATTGGAAACTTTCATTATGCACAGGCTGCACCATCTTTACATGATCCATTAGCTTCCCAAAGAGGCGTTTACAGGCCAGAGATGACCAGCTCCCAAAGGGTTTGGTCAAACTCGCCTTAAAGCCTCACGGGTTGGGAGTGGGGGGAGCTCAGTTGGTAAAGCAAGAGGGCTTTGACTCAGTTCCCAGAATCCACCCCCAAACGCCAGGCATTATGGTGCAAGCTTAGAATTCTAGACAAGGGATCCCTGGGGCTCACTGACCAGCCATCCAGGGAATTCCAGGCCTGTGGGACACCCTGTCTCAAAAAACAAAGGGGATTGTACCTGGGACACATCATCACAAGATTAACTCCTGGCCTCCACACATATGCACACACATACGTGCTCATGCATGTGTGTATGCACACACATTCACACACACCCTTTTCACGGGCCTATTTTTGCATGTGGCTGCATTTGAATTCCTCTCAGTTTCTCTAATGACTACAACCCATTCAGTTTCAGTTTCTTTCCACATTACTTTTAGGAAAATCACCCATTTTAATAAAAGTTCATGATATTCTCTTGTGTGTTAAAATTTTCCTACTGGTCCATATCTCCAACCCTAATCTCATTCCTAATATATATATTTTTTGTAAATCTCTCTTGTCAATTTTCTAATATTGCCACAGATTAGTTATTTTACTTAACCTTTGAATTTTACATTGATCACTGTTGTATGTTTGTATGATGGGTGTGTGGGGGAGATCATGTGTTACTATGTGAGTGTGTGTTTCTGTGGTCCATATCTGGATCCAATACACATATACACATATCTACACTCACACCAGGGCCCTTCTTGGTGTCGATTTAAATGTCAGTTTCAAGGCTCTGAGTTTGAGTACACAGGCGAGTCTTTCTCAGAAGTCAGCTGTGTACTTGGGGAAGCTCTCGGGAGCGGGCAGCTGGACGGGCGTGCTCAGCTGAGCTTGCTCTGTGTCTGAGCTCGGTCCCCACTTCACATCCCTTTCTCTTCCCTAGGGTTGTTCCAGACTTCTCTGTCACCTCTACCCTGCATTCTGGGATGGAGCAGGGGAAGGAAGGCTCTTCTACCTAGTCTTCTGCATTTCCCAATGTGCTGCTAAGAGCACAAACGATTTCTCCAGTGGGGTGTGCACACACACAAACATGTATACATGTCTATATATGTGTGTACATGCATGCATATATGCGTGTGTATATACACATGTGTATTTATAGATGTGTGTATACATATATATTTATATGTTTGACAATATACATGTCTATACATGGGTGTGTGTATATGTGTATGTGTGTTGTAATTTAAAAATTAACAAATGTTGCCAGGTATGGTGGGACATACCTTTAATCCCAGTACTACAGAGGCAGTGGGAGGCAGATCTCTGTGAGTTAAAGGTCAGCTTGGTCTACAGAGCGAGTTCTAGGCCAGCCTGGATTACAGCATGAGGCTATCTCAAAAAGAAAAGAAAAATTAACAAATGTTTAATTTTTGTTCATTTTAAGTTTAATTTAAAAATTAACAAATGATGGGCTGGAGAGATGGCTCAGTGATTAAGAGCACTGGCTGTTCTTCCAGAGGACCAGGGTTCAATTCCCAGGACCCACATGGCAACTCACAACTGTCTGTGACTCTAGTTCCAAGGGTTCTGACACCCTCACACCAACGCACGTAAAATAAAGTTAAATAAATTATTTTTAAAAAATTAACAAATGATGACTTCCATATAAGGGAGCCCTCCGTGGCCATGAATTCAAACAACCAGAATTTGCAAAAGTTTTTTAAACCACATCTGCAGTGAACACGTACAGGCTCTTTAAGTCACTACTCAGTGAAGAATACAGCAATTCCAGCATTTGCTCTGTAAGAGCTGATGCCAGTGATGTGGAAAGGATTCTAAATATGCAGGAGGAGGTCAGGGGCACCCTGAATACACCACCATATAAGAGCTTGGGCGCTCTGGGACTTGGGTATCTCTGGGGACCCTGGGAGTGCCCCCGTAGTGAATGACAGCTAGATATATACTGTAAACCTCATGGCCTCGGCTTCCAGGCCAACAGTGAGTGTCCCCCGCCCTTTCCCTGGCACAGCTCTTCTCCCTCCTTCTTCCTGGGGCTCCAGCCGGCCTGCCCTGGGGCTTTGCTGTGTTCTACTTTTGTTTGCCCAGTTAACCGTGGCCCACATCCTCTGGAAGCAGAGTGCTCAGCTCTGGAGTTTATGGACAACTGACCTCAGATGCCCAGGTCACATGGAGACTCAGCACCCCCACCCCCACTTCAGCATGGGCACAAGACCCAGAGAGCAGGCATGGAGAGAATCTGCCAAGGAAATGGAGGGGCTGGCTGCAGGAGGGGAAGCCAGCAGCCAGCTGTGGGTCAGCTCTTGGGAGGGATCCCCCACATCGACCCCCAACCCCCGCTCCGGCTGTCATCTTGTTTTCTCATTTCTCCTGACTTGTTTCTGACCAACTAACTCAGCTCTAGGCTACACTGGCCTAGAACTCTGCTGGGACTTGCTTCCTCTAGGAATTGTTTTTTAAAATTGTTGTTGCTGTTTTCTGGTCTCATTGCTGGGGGATTGAGCTCTGGGTCCTGTGCCTGCTAAGCAAGTGCTATCCCATTAACCACATCCCCAACCCCATACAGGTAGTTGGGTTGAACTCTTTTATTTTATGTATGTAGGCATGTATGAATGTATGTACGTATGTATTTGAGACACGGTTTCACGTAGCCCAGGCAGCCTCAAACTGGATGTGTAGCTATGATGACCTTGGACGGGATCTCCCTTCCTCCACCTCTGAAGTCACTGACATTAGAGGTGTGTGCCATCATGTTCAATTTTCTGCAGTGCTGGGGATCGAACCCAGGGCTTTGTGCATGTCAGGCAAGTACTCGGCTGACTGACTGACTAAGCTCCATCTTCAGCCTCATGTTTGAATTCTCATTTCTCTACTTTCACTACCATCTAAACTGTGTCTCCTGACCGTCAGAGGCTTATACCCACAGGAGCCCAGAAGAGCCGTCAGTCACACGGGGAAACCGCATAGCAGTGTTTGTTGATCGATGGCACTGACCTTTACTTTCGTTTTACCAAACACTTTTTGCATGTGTTACCTCCCTGGCTCCTTTGACCAAGCCTACAGAGATGACATTATAAGTGATAGGACTCACATCATGAAGTATAAAATGGAAGCCAAGGGAGGCGCTCTGCTCTGGGAAACTGGGGCAGGATTTGAACTTAGGTATACTCCTCCAAAGAGACAGGGGTTTTCCCAGGCAGAACACAGCCCTAGGAGGCCCCTCAGCTGGTAAGTGTCATCCTCAGGTAGAGCTATGTGCACCCCAAGCAGAGAGGCGCCTAGCCATCACCCCATGCTGGATCTGCCCTCTCCAGGGTGGGGAGAGGGTGACACCAGGCAACTGCTGCCTCCTGGCATTCCCCACCCCC
Organism: Peromyscus eremicus; assembly: GCF_949786415.1. Classification (NCBI taxonomy): domain Eukaryota; kingdom Metazoa; phylum Chordata; class Mammalia; order Rodentia; family Cricetidae; genus Peromyscus; species Peromyscus eremicus. Next base: position 89,879,333 of record NC_081423.1, read on the forward strand.
TGTCTCCCAGGCCAGCTCCATCTGGCCAGCTCACAGCCGCTGCCTCCGCTTGCCTGTGCACAGCAGAGCTCCCTGGGCACCTCAGATGATGAGTAGCTTCACCCTGCCCATAACGACAGGAGGGAGACGTTCCTGTCCAGAGGGGAGAGAGAGGGAGCGGAGGAAATCAATATCGGAGAATGATGGGTCTGTTCTGTGCCTCCCTGCTCCAGGCCCTCCTCAGAGGCAGCCGATAAAATAATGCTAGTTTTGATATTAATTGATCTTGAAGCTGGGTGAACCTGGCAATGCCCCTTTAATAGCTAGCCACCACCTGCTGGCACTGGGGTTGACAGTGAGCTCTCAATCAATGTGCACAAGTGCCCTGTCTGACTCTGTACCTTGCTTCTCCCTGACCCCACACTGGTGTCCAACTGCAGGGGTCTGAGGGTCAGGGAGGAGGCTCTCCAGGAGGGAAGCGGCACTACTAATGCGATTGTCAATCCAGCTCCCTGCCAGGTAGAATTCCTCCCTGCCCCAGATTCAGATGCATTCATTTCATAGCTAAGCTGAAGTCCAAGTGTTACAGACAGTATTATCAAGGCACTAACACTCCAGTCTGAGTGTTCACAGCCTTCTCACAAGGAAAATCATAAAGCCTGCTTCAGGGACATGGCGAGGGGTGTATGAGGTGATTCACACCTACATTTGGCTCCCTCCCATTACCTACTCTGGCCCGGACCCTCCAGTTCCTAACTGGCTTACCATCTGGGTGCTCTGGCTAGAATTAGCCTCTTAGGATCTCTATTTCCTCCAAGAGGAACTCTCACTGGTATTATGAGGTGGGATGATATGTCCTTGTGGAAGTGCCAGAACCAGGCAATATGGCATCATGAATAGGAGTTGGCATAGTTCCTGGCACAGGGTGGCTGTTCCCCCATCAAGCTTCTAGAATTTTTGGAAGTAGAAAGATGAAGGGAGAACACTGAGGCCTCTGTAGGAAAACTTCAGAGAGGGCAGAGGAAGGTGCAGAGGCCACACAAAGGTCAGCCACCACCTCATACCTGGTGCTGAACCTGTGGATAGGGGCATGGGAAGGATGTCCGGACCAGCCCTGACCCTCAGAGAACTGAGACCTCCAGCCTATGGCCCTGTCCTTCATGTCTGCAGGGGCCAATTAGTGTTCTTGGCACAGAGAAAGCAGGTGTGTAACATGAATCTTAAAATGTCTTATAATAAAATAAAAAACAAACCCGGAGCCAGATATTGGGGTTGAAAGTTAAAAGATCGAAGAAACTGAATAAGCCAGCCATGTTCTTACCGCTACAAAATCCTCAGCCTCAAGAGAGACTTCCTGTTTACTCACGCCTTGTATACCTTTCTGTGCCCTGCCATCTTCCTTCCTTCATAGTGCTGAGATTAAAGGTGTGTGCCGGCACACCTGGCGCTATTCCCAGTGTGGCCTTGAACTCACAGAGATCTGCATGGATCTCTGCCTCCCGAATGCTAGGATTAAAAGTGTGTGCTACCACTGCTGACCTCTATGTTTAATATAGTGGCTGGTTTTGTCCTCTGATCCCCAGGCAAGCTTTATGGGAGTACACAATATATCACCACACTGGTGGGTTGAAAGGATTTGCCCAATGCAAGTTATTCCTAGGGCTATCTCCTAGGAATATCCAAGAAGCTACAAAAGCCATGAGTTGCCCATTTAAGTGCTCCGTCAGTTCTGGTCCTGGTTCCAGCCCTTCCCAACGGAGTGACCTTGAGTAGGACTTTCTATCTTACTTTATGCATCTATACAGGGATGATAAAAATAGAACTCCTTTTGTGGAGTTGTGTGCAGGTGGATGGAATGAGTACAGAGCTGGGCCCAGCACAGAGACACCCCAGTTGGGCACTTTCTGATTATGACTACAGGCCTTTTACCAGCATGCACCTGCACTGGGGCTAGGTTGGACATCAGGTGACAGTCACATCTGCCAAGAGCAGAATTTCTCCTGTTTGAAACACTCTTATCCATTGAAGCTGAAAAGGGGCTCTAGCCATTGCCCCCCATAACTGTTGTTGTTTGGAAGGAGTCTTCCTAGAATTCAGGCCCTTGACCTTGGCCTGGAACTCACAGTAACGGCCTGGCATGTGTGGCAAGAACAAGAATAGGTCACAGAGACCCTTGTGCCTGGCTGTCATCCTGCAGGTAGCTAGGATCAGACAGTTGACCCTGGTGGGGAGAGCCTGTGGCTATGAACCTGTCCTGATTAGACCGAGGTCTAGGTAGTTCCCCTATCAAATCCCCAGTCATCCTCTACTGTGACTGTGGGAGCAACACCTGTCACCCCCCAGATGCTATAGTCCATTGTCAAGGGAAGCTAGGACAAGAAATCAAGCAGGAACCTGGAAGAATTCTTGTCACTGCTTCAAGCTGTCCGCAGCTGATGGATGGATGAGTGATATGGTCCATCAAATGGAAGGAATCTCTTGGATTGGTGAACTTGTTCGGAGGGTAAGAGTGCTTGCAGTACAAGCATCCTCATCAAGCATCCAACTCAAGTTCACATCCCCAGCACCCACATACAGAGCTGTGTGTTCATGTGTGCCCGTAACTCCAGTGCTGTGAGGTGGGAAACAGAAGGATTGCTGGGGTTTGCTGGCCTCTAGCTCAGCTCCAGGTTCGGCGAGACCCTGCCTCAAGGGAGCAAGGTAATGAGTCATAGAGCTGGACACCCAATGCCCTCCTCAGGCCTCCAACTGCGCATGGGTGTGCACACTGCACACATCTGTGTTCATACATCACACACACACACACACACACACACACACACGAGAAGGTGGCAGGGCGGGGGGAGAAATCTCAATACATTTCAGCTAGGAAAGTGTGAAATGAAAGACATCAGATACAACCTCACATCACACGTTTATATAAAATGGCCTGAAGGTGAAGTCACAGGGAGAGGAAAGAAACTGGTGGCTGCTGGAATCTCAGGGAAATGGGGGCTACAAGGGAGGGTGATTACTGGGGTGCATCTCCGTTTTGGGTGATCATGTTGTAGGGAGCAAGGTAGCTTCACCACTGGATTACGAAACGTCATTGAATTAAACATTAAAGGTGGCAAAGGCTGGCAAAATGAGTCATCAAGTGCAGTGTCTGCCATGAAAATGTGAGGACCTGAGTTTGGCTCCCCAGAACCCACAGAAAAGCCAGGCAAGCATGGCGGCCACCTGTAAGTCCAGTGCTCAGGATGTGGAGACAGAGTTGGCAGGCTAGGCCAGTTCAGTTTGCAAGCTCTGGGTTCAGAGAGCCTGCCTCAGTGACTAAGGAGCAGAGGGGCTGAGGAAGACACCTGAAGTCAACCTCAGGCCTCGGCATGTACCTCCTCCCACACATGTGAGCATAAATACATGTACATCAGAGAGAGAGAGAGAGAGAGAGAGAGAGAGAGAGAAGGAGGGAGAGAGAGAGAGAGAGAGAGAGAGAGAGAGAGAGAGAGAGAGAGAGAGAGAGAACTAAAATGGTAGACTTGCTGTGTACAGCATAGCCATACTGCAACATTCCCTCCAGGAGAGAGGAGAGACTCACGGGGAAGCTAAGAAAACTTAAAAGGCCCAGAAACTCATAGAAATGACTAAGCTTAGGAAACTGAAAAAGTTACAAGATGTACAAGGCGGATCCTCACGGTGACAGCCGCAAACAATTGCGGGTGGGGGGAGACTGCACAGAGCTGTCTGTTAGGTGTGCAGCTCTCTGGAGTCATCTCTTACTCTGGGCCGGGCTTTTAGGAGATGCAGCCGCTTCCAACTCACCCACCCTCCTATAAGGAACCCCAATAAACTCACTGGTTCACCGAGCTACACTGGGATGGAACCAGTTCTTTGGACTGTTGTCTGTGTCCTATCTGGGGAGAACAGACATCTGTCCACTCCTCCCAGCCAAAAGTTACACAGTGTACACACACACACACACACACACACACACACACACACACACACACGCACACGCATGCACACACAGACACAATTGAATGCATTTCTTTGAAAGGGCACCACTCATATTAATTTAGGGGTACATACTACAAGTATGTATATATAAGCAATGGAAAGAGGGCAGGAACTGGGGATGAGAGACTAGAAACCATGTGTTCATCAAGGGGTGAGACCCAAGCATCCATTAATTGCCCCAACCCCTTCACATCATTGCTCATGCTGAGAACTTTGCACCGGTAGCCACATGGCCTGCAGCCCTGGGGAGCAGGAGGGCCAGGCCTCTTGCACATCAAGAGACCTGTTGCCTCTGGGAGCAGCTGAGGACCAGACTCTAGAGATGGACCCGGCTTCAAAGTCCCTGGTCACCAAACTCTGGCCCATGACTAGACTTGGGCACACAAATGTCTTGGGCATTGGCAGAGCCACAGTGTGTATGGGTTTCTATGACACAGAGGTGGTTGCTACTTGGCAAGCAGTTTGGAAACACTGCTTGGTGCTCCTGGTCTCAAGGGACAGCACTGGGGGAAACTGGCTGCTGCTATGCACTAAGGATGCCCCCAAGGCACATAAGGCCCTAGATAGGACCATCTTGGAAGGCTTCCTGGAGGAGGTGACACCTGGCTGAGTCACATGGTTTCCATCTGGAGGTTCATTTCAGATTAAAAGAAGACAGTTTTATAAGAGTCCACCCCCAGGTTAGATGTTTTGGTTACATTTTTTTTTCTTTGACAAATTTCGTTGATTTATGAAGCATAGGAAACCAAGTTCAAGTCCTGGCTCCACCGTTTTTCAGCCGGGTGACTTGAGAGCAGTTAGTGGCTCTCTTGGTGCCTTCATTTCCTTGTCTATAAAATGTGGCTCATGGGGACTTGGGAGAGCGCTCGGTTTGTAAAGTTCTTGCCTTGCAAAGATGAGGACATGACTTCAGTGCCTGGAACCCACATAAAAAAGGCAGGGGTGTAAAGTAGACATGGGCAGATCTGAGGTTTGCTGGCCATCCAGCCTAGTCCATTTGGTGAGCACTAGCCCAGTGAGACACCCTGTCTAAAAATAAAAATTAAAAAATAAAGGCAGAAAGTCCCTGAGGAACAATACCTGAGAGAGTCCTCTGGCCTCCACATGCCTGTGTTCAACTGTACACAGGCATCTGCACACACATGTGTGTATCTGCACACATATGCTCTCTGTGTCTCTGTCTCTGTCTCTCTCTTACACACACACACACACACACACACACACACACACACACACGGCTCATGGTAGCGGCTTCACAAATTCTCCAGTTGGACAAGGTCAGCAGAGCACCCACCTGGGGGAACCCAGAGGAGGAAACACACCATCGTCATTACCGTTGTGCTCATTTCTCGGCAGATGGTGGCTCTGGGACCAGGCTCACCAACATAGTGGTTTATAGGGACACACTGGGGTCACTCTTTCCAGATACAAACTTCAGCCAAACGGTCTAGACACCACGAAGAGGGTGGGCGGAGCTCCGTGCCCACAGCACCAGGAGGGTGAGCCGGGTACAGACGTGGCAAGGATCTCTAGTTGCTGCAATAACTGCTCACCACTTCACTTCAGGATTAGAGAAATGGAGGCTCAAAGAAGTCTAGTGACTTTTTCAAGACACACAGAGCAGCTGAACTTCAGACCACATGCTGGTGAGTCCACTGCATGGATGGTGGGGGAGGGGCTCATGATTGACTGCCTAGGTTTTCATTCCCAAGGGATGGATGGTGTAGCCACTGACATGACAGTACAGTCCATCACCAAAGGCTGAGCAGACAGGACACTCACTAGACTTTGTACCCGGTGTTAGCTCCCAGGATACACCATTCTATACTCCCTCCCCTTAATGGAACCACTAGAGACCTGTGCTTCTACACAGTCTATCCCTGGAAGGGACAATACAGACCAGAGGGTACAGGTAACTCTATAACCCAGGTTTTCCCACCAAAGTCAAGGATATTCCGATGTCCATCTGTACCCTTCACTGCAGCCTGCAGTGAAGGTACAGGGTACAAGGGTCTCTCATTAGCTTGGGTGCCCCTCAAGCAGGCTGGCAGATGCCTCTCTTCCAGGCACCCTTCTACCTATTTCCTCATCCAGGGATCCGTGGGCAAGGAAAAGCATCAATGGCTTCTTAGCGGTGACCTGGGAGGTCATTCGCGTGTAGCCACCATGAGCTGCTTCCCTTTTCCCAGTTCTGAGCTATTTTTTCAGCCTCTATTTTTAAGAAGGACCCAGCTTCCCATATATACTGCTTGATCAATAAATAAGGGCCCACAGGGGGCTCATTGAGACGCTGACTTCTGCATGAGGCAACAGAGTCTAGGGGAGGGAGATGGTCTCATCGACTCTGCTCCACTGAGGAACATTTTACTTTTGAGTCTAGTCTCATTTGCAGGGGAGGTCAGGCCAGCATAAGCAGAGGGAGATGGCGAGCCAGGCTTGGAGAGACACTGGCTCACACAGTGTTAGCTTCCTCTCGCATCTCTGATTCTTGGGCTCACGTCCCTCATCCTCCTGGGATACTGGTCTCGACCTCAGCAGATAGCCCTGGCATGGTTTGGTTCAGTATTGCATGCAAAGTCAAAAGCAAGAGATTTGTCTAGGAGCAGGAGGTGCCGCTTACCTCCTGGTTCCTGGCTGGTAGGTACATGGTGACAAGTATGGGGCATATGAGCTCTAAGGATAAACACTTACCACAGTGAGCACCGACATGTGGGAGTCACCGTCCTCAGAGAAAACATAAGGCCCGGGAGAAGTTTAGTGAGGGGCTAGAGCTGAGGGCTAGAGCTGAGGGCTAGAGCTGAGGGCTAGAGCTAAGGGCTAGAGCTGAGGGCTAGAGCGAACTCAAACTGCACAGGCCCGAAGTGCAGTGTGGCAGGAGACAAGAGTGTGGGCTGCCCATGCTCACAGCCCCGCTGCACCTTCTTCCAAGTTTCTCCACCCTTCTGGACTTCACTCTTCACAATCGAAAAACCGAGTAATGGAACAGTACTTGCCTCTGTCAACGTTGGCTAACTGTAGTCAAGATGGCGCTGACACTCGGCAGGCTGTGAGTGCTCAGAGCAAAAGTGCAAGGTCCTCAGAGATAGAATTATCAGACTCCAGCCATTTGTCCCTAACCCCATTCACACATCCAACCCAACCACCCCCTCCTTAGTTCTTCCCTGACACTGCTGCTTGACAGGTGGGTCCCCAGATTTCTGCACATCTTGCTCTCCCCTCCTCCTTTCCCCTCTCTGCTGAAATGTCACCTACTCAGGCAGGCCTTTCCTGAGTGAGGCCCCTTTTGAAAATGGCAGCCCCGTCTCATCCACACTCTTCAGCCTCACTCTGCCTTGCCATAACTTTCGCCAGGAAGCTGGCTGCTTTTTTCTGCTTTCATATAATGCTGCTCCTCAGGAAACGGGACTTTTTTTTTTTTCCTGGTTTATTCTTAGCTAGATCTCTAGTGATTCTCAACTGCAGGCTGCCTTGATCCCCGGAGAATATCAGGCAATGTCTGAGGACAGCCAGGTGTGTAAGTGAGTGGGTGTTCCTGGTATCTAGTTGGTGGAGACTGAGAGCATCCTGCAATACGTCAGCCTACTTGCCAATAAACACAAGACTACCCATCTCCCAAAGCCAAGGACACCACAGCACCCCCGTCACTTAGCTCAGCGGTTGGCGCAAACATCCTTGGTGCTCAGTGAGAGGTGCTCATATGGAGGAACAAAGACACACTGTCACCATCAACATTATGTATAAGAACCAAAAAAAAAAAAATGGTTGTCCCTTGGGCTGGCGTTGTAGCTCAGCTCAGTTGGTAATGTGCTTGCCTACCATGTATGAGGTCCTTAGCTTGGTCCCCAGCATGGCATAAACCAGGTACATGGCTATAATCCCAGCATTTGAGAGCTAGAGATAGGATGAGGAGTTCGAAGTTATCCACAGCTACATAAAGAGTTTAAGGCTAGCCTGAAGTACATGAGACCTGGGGCTTTATTAGAAAACAAAAACAACAACAACAAAAAGGTGTTCATTGGGTATGCAAGGCCATTATGATAAATTAGTGACCCATTACATTTCCTTTCTGGTTGCATCTCTGCCTTCTGGACACCGAGGATGGGCTGCAAACACTCACCTTTCGACTATCAGAAGCCAGGACTGCAATGGTGGCAGGACATGGTGTCCACAGAGTCAAGTGATGCTCATCTACCCCTCCCCAATGAGGTTGTCCCATGGGCTGTCTCAGCAGGGACTTCCCCCAGTTCTCCAGCATGCCCCACATAGGTACACTCAGAACCCCACAAACCATTCAGGCTGACTCCAGTGGGATCCCTCTGTCCCTCCAGCCTCCATTGGCCCTGAAGCCGCACTGGGTGTGGGTGAACCACTCTGTTTCTGCTTCTTTCCAGAGAGGTGATACAGTGGGCAGTGTGTGTGTGTGTGTGTGTGTGTGTGTGTGTGTGTGTGTGTGTGTGTGTAAAGCACATGTGGTGAAAGCTCTTCTCTGGTGTCCTTCTTCTGCCCCCTAACTAACGATTTAAATAGCCAGAACCACAGCCTAGGCTCCAGATTCCAAGAATGCTGCCTCCGGGGCTGGGGCTGTGTGTGAGAAGAGACATACCGCATGGCTGGCTGATGCTTTGCTTTGGGGCTTCCTTGCCTCCCACAGAGCCCTGCAGCTCATCCCCAGTCTGTCAGCACCATCTACCCTGGCTTCCTCGGCAGGTGCCCGCCTCCCGTTCCCACAGAGAATCCCAATCGAGGTCCAGCCCTTCCCTGCCCACCACTTGCTACCTGCCTGCCCAGCCCTTTTTTCTCCCAGGTACTGGGTCTCTTCCTAGGGACCCTAAAGTTGGCAAAGCCCCATTTTTTCTCTTCGGCACCCCCATCTCTTTCCCTTTCTGCTCTTCCGTCCTCATCCTCTTTTCTTTAAGGTCCTGAAAGTCTCTAAGCAAGTCATTGCTGTGAAGGTTTAGTAGCCGACCTGGGATACAAGGCAGTGGACCAAAGGGCTGAATCTTTCACGATGGAGTATTAAACATCAGACAGCTATACTTGGGGAGAACTGGATATTAGGTGAGCAGTTTACTAGTGACTCCAAATCACATGCAGCTGTCCCCAGTTCTGCAACATGTAAGACTGACATCAAACTCAGGATGAGGTGACAGACAGACAGGCACATGGTAAAGGAGCAGCTGGCAATATCCCAGGAATCTGCAATGAATGGACCAAAGCCTGGGGAGGCTGTGATAGCTCCCCCTAGAGGCAGGGCTCCGTAGTTGCAGCTCCTTTATCCTCACTCTGTGGGAATCTAAACTCAATCTGAGCTCTCAAGCTGTGACATTCACACCATATTCTCCCTCTTGGAGGACTAATGGGCATCCTCACTGTGTGGTCACCATCCTCAAGTCCAGTGTGTGAGGAAGCTGAGGCAGCCCCGGACATTTCTGTGAGTGGCTATTGCCATTAGTGACCTTATTTTGTTCTCACGCCTGGCTTTACAGGAGGAGGAAACGGAGCCCCCAAGAGGTTCTGTGACTTACCTAATGCCACGCTGTCAGGGGATGAGCAACTGGGCTTCGAGTCTGTGTTTTCCATCACAAACTAAGGCCAGTCTCTTCCAGCTGTATGTGAACAGTTCAGCTACCATGTCCCCAAGCCCTCTCCCGGGTCACAAAAACCCTGATGCCTCCAGCCTGGGAATGGTTGGGATTTTTGCCTTCTGTGTGGCAAGAAGAAGGTGGGAATGTGGAAAACCCGGACATAGAGCCGACAAAGGTGTTCAGGTTTCTGAACACTCTGGGAGCCAGCCTTGAGAGGGACTCCCTCTGCAACACACGGCTTCTCAGCCAGGCACTCAGTATGGTTTCTAATCCCTTTCAGCCCTAGGATTTGATTTCACTTTAGAAGACTTAACATGTTGCAGCTTCATCAATTGCCAAGCTAGAATTCCAGTAAAGAGATCAAGTCATTAAAAGGGGGCACTTTGGAGTGGCTGAGGGGAAATGGGGGGTGCTCCTGGGCTTTGGTATTTCCCCAAAGCATAGAAGGGATCCCCATGTCTTAAACTCTTCCAGCACAGGTCTTCGCCAGCTCTGGGGCTTTTGGCAAAGCCTCTTCCAGCTACCAACCCTCTCCAGACATCCTTCTGTCGCCTGGGGCAGGCAGGATGAGTGCAATATAGACAGATCAGATGTGCTAAGATGAACAGGTAACTTGTGGATGGGTGAGACCCCTGGGAAGTGAGCCCAATCACAGACCGACAGCTTGGGGAGTTTGGCCCTCAGAGACTCGCGGCCCAGCTCAACAGGTGGCGGTGGGCTTTCCCTCCCTCCCTGCTCCCCGCAACCAGGTCATTTCTTCCAGTTCGACTCAAGTCTGATGGGAAAGTGTGGCTTTGGCTTTGGAGTGGGCGAATTGCTCCGAAGCGTCTGCAAAGAGGGGGCGTCATGATCCCCAACCCCTGCACACACACACACACACACACACACACACACACACACACACACACCACAGAGGCACGGTGCACGCCCCACCCTGCCCCTGGCTACTCAGTAACGAGGCCAGCCCGACGCAGTGGCGGTGGCACCACTGGAGATCGTCGCTTCCCGGACACCCGACAAGGAGAGAGCCTATGCCTCCGGCTCATCTTGGCTCTTACCTCGCGGCCACGACCCCAGACTCGCGTGGAAGGTCCCTGGCGGGCTGCGCGCGGTGGAAGGTACTGCGCTGCCTGCCGGGCGCCCGCCCCGTCCGGTCCGCCTGAGCCGCTCTGCGCCAGCGACCGTGGCGGTGGCAGCCGCTGAGCCCGGGACTCGAAGAGGGCGGGGTCTGGGGCGGGGCTTGGGCGGGGCCTGCCCGCCCTACGCTGTCAGTTGCGGGTGGGCTTTGGTACTGAAGGGGAGACTGAGGGGAGAACCCTTGGGGTGGGGAAGCACTCTCGTGGAGACTTTAGGTGAAGAGCTTGAGGGAGGGTGTCGTGGAACAGGGGAGGTTTTCTGGATCAAGAACACCTGCCTTGAGTCAGACCCACCTTCCCGTGCCAGCTGCTGTGACTGATGGTGAAGAGAACGCTCCAACCCCAGGCAGTTGTTTGAGTCCTGAGGGCCAGGCACTAGTCAAAACGCCTTTCAGGTCCTCAGTCATTTGACTCTCACAACAGTCCCATGTCATGGGTGCTAACGAGGAGACTTGGATCCAAGATATGTGCCTGAAGGCAAGCTACCCAACCAGATCTGCAGCTCACAGCTTCCTGGCTCTGATGTTAAGCACTTTCTCCTTCTCTAAATTGTTAAGTGGCATACAGGGCTTCCATGGTTACGCCTAGCACCGTCAAACTTAATTTCACAGGCTTATGGGGCCCTGGACAATTTGCAACTGGAGCCACAGTGTGGCGTGTGGTGAGGGTCTACCCAGCCAGGTTGGCTGGGAAAATGCAAGATTTCACTTTCTGGCTGGAACATCTGCCCTTCTCCATTTCTCTGCAATGGCAGCTGATACCTTTGTCCACACGTTCGTGAGCCTTGCATACAGTGGCATTTGCTGCAAGCTGGAAGGGTGCCCTGCAGGCATGGAGGCTTGGCCAGCCAGGCAGGCCCCAGGGAGCTTCCAGCAGCAGCTCAGTCAAGTTCCTACTGGCGATGAAGTGGGTCAAGATGGGGAGGGTGTGTGTGTGTGTGTGTGTGTGTGTGTGTGTGGTTAGAGTCTCTTAGTGGGACCCTGTTTGGCTTGGCTGGCCAGCCAGCAAGCCTCAGAGACTGTCCCATTGTCATCTCCCTAATGTCAGGTCTGCAAGTGTGTGCCACCATTTTACCAGCTCAGCTGTCTCCTTGGCCCAAACAGGTATTGGTAGTGGTCAGCCGCTGAGTCGTCAGCAGTGAACGCATTCGCCCCAGACCAGAAGCACCACCTGTATGGAAGCCCTAGGTGGCTAAGGTCACCTGATTCAGATAGCATGGGTGGACACTGCCATCTATGAACTGCACCACATACTAGTGATGCTCCCTCTGGTCTAAGGATTCATTTCTCCTCTTCTCTGGGCCCTTCTCCCATCAGCGTGGCAACGATAAGTTGACTGGCAGTCTCCTTGACTGTACTGTGAGCTTAGGCAGAAGGCTTGGCACATGGCAGGTGCGAGGGAGGTGTTTGTTGAGTGAATGACTGAAAGTTGGATAAATTTTCCAGAGACTAAAACTGCCAAGGAGATAATCACTAAACAAACTAAACTACAGGTGCTGCGGACCCGCGCTAAGAAAAGACAAAGAAGATCTGAGTTCGAGGCCAGCCTGGTCTACAGAGTGAGTGTCAGGACAGCCAGGGCTACATGGTGAGAGCAGGCTGACCTCAGACTCACAGAAATCTGCTTGCCTCTGGCTCTGAGCTGGGATTAAAGGCATGTGTCACCATGCCCAACTTTTTCTTTTTCCTATGAAACTCTTTACAAAGGGCATTTCCAGGGATGCTCATGGCCTCCTTGCCAGCTCTTCTGCCCAAGGCAGTGGGCCCCAAGACTTAGCTGGTTGAGAGAGAAAGGATGTGGGTTTGCTGGAATGGGGTCTCCAACCTGAGTCTGCCACCTAACTAGTTGTGTGACCTCAGACAAATCAGTTAACCTCTCTGAGCCTCACTTTGGTATAATCAGGGTATGGCTTGCAAGTTGAACAGTCTTCTCAGGAAGGCTGTTTGGTGTATTCACCGATAAGCTTTCCCACCTCATAATTCTTGATCTTTTTGGCTTTGAGGCTCTGACATTTTTTGCACAGGCTCCCTCCTCCCCGTGCAGCCAGAGCTGGTGAGAATCTTGAACTCCTTGGGCCACTGGGATACTTCTGAGACCTGGTGGGTGAAGAGGCGTGACCCCTGACGTGGCCCATATGAAAGTTACTTCCTAGTCCTGAGATCTGGACATGTAGGGATGAGGAGCATTTCAGTAGTAGGCAGAGGGCAGAGAGAGAGAGAGAGAGAGAGAGTTTGGAGCAGAGGGAGTGGCCAGTGTGGACCTAGGTCTGAGTGAGAGTAGGCAATTTCACTCAGGCTTGAAATGCAAATGAGCTAGGGTCCGGTGGGCGTGGCTAGCACAGAAGCAACAGCCTTAGACACAGACAGGGATTGTGGAAAAGCCCTTCTGATCCTCTCAGGAGTCTTGCCCTCAGGCTGGAGGACCCCTGAGCTGGGGCCGGAAAGGGAGGCAGCTCTAAGCAGGGTCTCCATCCCTAGCTATAGCTCGGCAGGGCTGGCTGCAGATGAGGACAGGCCTTGAACGGCAGGAGAGGAAGCCTGCTCAGAGGCTGCCAGTACAGCGGGCTGGAAACGCTCATGTCGACATAATGGGAAAATGCTGTAGGTGTGAAAGCTAGCAGCTGTGCTTGGGGACTTGGGGACTCCGGGCCTGATGAATAATGGAGCAGATCTCCCTCCCTGGCTCTCTTTTTTCGATCCTTTCAATAATTCATGCATTCCCTGTTGGGCGAGGAGTTTCATGAAACACAAGCTTTCTCTGAATCGGCAGCTGAGTTGAGCTAGTCTGAGCTTCCACACATTAGGTCTTAATTAGGAACACCCTGCCACTCTCCCCACGTGCATGTCAGCTTTGCCCGGTGAGCTCTGCGTACACGCGGAAGAATATGTCCAGCCTCCCCCTGACCCTAGGGAGGGGGAGATGGTGACAGGTGTCACTTTCAGGTGTCTGCTCTGTCAGCCGATTCTCTCTGCTTTTGGGATCATGGAGACAGGAGACATGCTGTCTTCTGTCTCCTGAGTTCCTGTTTGTGATAATGAGCAGTTGAACTTCCTGGATGACTTTTGATAGACACATGCCATGGGCAAGAAAAGGCAAGCTGGTTGTTACCTCCACAGAGTGTGTGCTGGTGCCCCCCGCCTTGCCTTGTGGGCCGATTGCTACATAGTGAGCACCGAGGAGCTGGGCTGGGAACCCAAACTCTAGGTCACAGGGGTGGTCCCCACAGATGTGAACCTGTCAGTGATGGACAGGTGGCGGCACCCTTTCGGTATCAAGGACAAAGGAAGTCAACGCTTCTCTGCAGATGCAGGCCAGGTTTGTAGAACTGTGACTTGAGGACACATGTTTATCTATGTCTTTGGGATGAGATGAGGAGAAGGAAGACGGCCCGGGGGAGGTGAGAAGAGCAGAGCAGGCAGGGGCTGAGTACAATGTCTACCCGTCCTCATGGAGGGCTGACGGCTAACCCTGTAATCCCTGTCATTACTCAAGAAAATCACACACTAAGTGTGTTCTGTGTTAGCGTGGTTGACTCTTAAAGCAAAGCTGCCAGCTCAGATGTCATCACTGCCTGTGGGGAACTGGAGGTAAATTTCCCCAGAGGCAGCCAGATTCCAATGCCCAAAGGAAAATGGCAAGTTCAGGCTCTGTTTATCCGGGCATCACCCAGGCTGAAGGAGAGAGCAAAAGCCAGAATCTTCAGGCTGCTTTCAACGACAAGGCCCCGGGTCCCAAGAGCTGATCATAACAGGAGAGTCAGGGAGCTCTTCTGAGTCACACAGCTCAGACTGGGCAAGCAGGGTCTGCTGGGGAGACAGGATGATTGGCCACAGGACTTAAAGGGTAGCTCCAAGAAGCCAAAGTCCAGGGCTGGTGATGTGGTCCAGTTGGTAGAGTGCTTGCCTGGCATGCACAGTCTCAGTTTGATTTCTAGCACCACACAAATCAGATATAATGGTGAAGATCAATAATCCAACCACTTAAGGAGTGGAGGCAGGAAGATTAGTTCAGGAGTTCGAGGTCATCCTCGGGCACATAGTAAATTTGAGGCCATCCTAAACTATAAGAGACTCATGAGGAAGAAGGAGGAGGAGGGGGAAGAGGAGGAGGAGGAAGGGGGGAGGGGAGAGGCTGGCAGGTGGGGACCTGGAAGGTCAGGCTTTGTTATTTGCTCTCCAGCTCTTTTTTTTTTTTTTTTTTTTTTTTTTCCCCTCTGTAGGTGGCTTCCTTTTCTTCCTGCACTTAACTTTGCTGGTCTGGGCATGGCACATGCTCTACAGAGACACTGGTATATTCTCCCTTGCCCCCTGTTCTTTCAGACCCAGCCACATCCCTCCATTTTTCCATCAGCCAGCCTGAGCTGTTTTCTATGCTCCCTCCCAGCCACCCACCCCTCTCCTTCCCACAGCCCAGTAAGTGCCTTGCTGAGGCTCCAGGCCCAGCAGGAAAAGCAGTGATTTCCTTTCTTGCTTGGGAACATGCTCTCCCTTATTCTCCAGGCAGGATCCTGTGGAACCCGGGTGATGACATTGGTGCCCGCACTCCCACCTGGTGACTGCCACAGCAGCTCTTGTTCCCAGCACGGCTGTTCTCCATGTTCTCAGAGCTGAGCTCGCTGCTTGCTCAAAGGCCAGCTGTTCAGCTTCTGCTCTCCTGCGTCGTCCCCTTGGTAACTCAATGATTGCTTCTAAAACAGTTTCAAGGTCAGGGGAGCCCATCCTCAAAATGAAGATGTCTCTCGATTTTGATTCTGGAGAAAGTTACAAGGAATAGTTTCGGATACAGGTCCTGGGTGGAGTAAAATATGCTGGGGGTGGGGGGTGGGGGGTGGGGGCGCAGGCGAGGAGGAAGAAAGAAACTTCAGCAGGAGGCTGGGAAGGAGGGCTGTCTCAGTCAGCACCTGGACAGCTCCTCTCCAGGCTAAGTTGCCAGGCAAACACGGACTTCTCTGCAGGGAATCATAAACTCCAAAGCAGTGGTTCTTTTAACGCTGTGATCCTTTAAAACAGTTCCTCATGTTATGGTGACCCCCAACAATAAAATTATTTTTGTTGCTACTTCATAACTGTAATTTTGCTACTGTTAGAAATTGTAATGTAAACATCTGATATGGAAGATATCTGATATGAGACCCCCAAGAGAGTTGTGACCCACAGGTTGAGGATCACTGTTCCAGACTGTTCCTTGTTCTCACCCTATAAGTGACCTCTGGTGACTCAAGCCTTGGGCCTGAGGGAGACACTTATCATCTGATAAGATAAAGACACTGATGGGCGGTGGTGGCACACACCTTTAATCCCAGCACTCAGGAGGCAGAGGCAGGCAGATCTCTGAGAGTTTGAAGCCAGCCTGGTCTACAGAGTGAGTTCCAGGACAGCCAAGGCGGTTACATAGTGAAACCCTGCCTTGAAACTCCTCTCCCCAAAATAAGATAAGGACACTGAGTTGGAGTGATGGCTTAGTCAGAAAAGTGCTTGGCATGCAAGTACAAGGGTTCGGATCTCCTGCATCCACTAAAGTGCTGTGTGTGGTGGGGGTGCTGTAATCCCAGCCCTGGGGGGACAGGGGCATCCCTGGAGCTTTCTGCCAGCCAGCCAAGCTGAGACTGGGAGCTCCAGGTTCAGTGAAAGGCCCTGTATCAAAAGGGGGGGGGTCAATAGAAGACCTGACATTAATCCCTGTTCTACACACACACACACACACACACACACACACACACACACACACACACACTTGCATACACAAGAACATATATATGCCTATACACCCCACACACAAAGATAAATATATCATAGCTAGGCATTGTGGCACACACATTTAGCACATGGGAGGCAGAGGCAGGCAGATCTCTGTGAGTTCTAGGCTAGCCTAATCTACAGAGTGAGTTCCAGGACAGTCAGGGCTACACAGAGAAACCCTGTCTCGAAAAACAAAAGAAAACAGAAAGGACATCAGTGTGGACCCACACCTACCAACCATAAAGGGTTAAACAGGCCTGGTAACAGGTGTCTAAGGCCTTACAGAATAGTGACTTCATGGTCACAAGCTCTGAAAGCTTGTCAAGGGCCCCAGGCTCCATGGAAGGGAAGGCAGCTCAGTTCAGATCACCTAATCTGGGGTCTGCCGAGTGGTCTTCTCTCGCCAGGTATGCTGCACATGGCAGACCTCATCAACCAGGGAAGAGGCTGGCTTCCCAAGGCAGGCAAGAACCCTGCCTCTCGAAGATGGCATGGGAGTGCAGAGAAAAGAGGGGCTGGAAAATAAGAGCATTTCCATTCATTTCAGAACAAAGAGAGCCAGGCTAGGCTCATGTCACCTCCCCAATTACTGGGCTCTCAGGATGACAGGAAATAGGATCTTAAGTAGCTGTTTCCTAGCTTTGAAGTTAATGAAAAAAGCTTTGAAATCAATGAGTGAAGGAGTTTGCTAGAAGACCAGCAGAGGGTCCCGATGAACCCTTTCTGGCCACAGCAGCCTTCTACCCCTAGGTGTGTTTAAGGGGCCTGCCAGCAGCCTCCATTGCAGGATGGGTCACACCCCACCCCCCATATTTCATATATGGCACTTCAGTATGATATGCTTTATATTGATATCCTTACATACCCCAAGGATACTCTCCTAGTTTGGTTTCTGTTGCTGTGGTAGGTACATGACCAAAACCAATTTGGGGAGAAAAGGGTTGACTTGGTTTACAGGTCATAGTCCATCACTGAGGGACACCAAGGCAGGAACCGAGGCAGAGATGGTGGAGGAATGCGGTTTACTGGCTTACCCTTCGTGGCTTTGCTCAGCTTGCTTTCTGAATACAACCCAGGGCCATCTGCTCAGAGTGAGCAGTCACTGAGAGGTCAGCTGAGCACTCAGGCATCAATTTTTAATCAAGACAATGTCCCACAGACATATCCACAGGCCAATCTGATGGAGGCAATTCCTCATTTGAAGTTTCTTTTTTCCAGGTGATTCCAGTTTATGTCAAACTGATAAAAATTAGCACAGGCACTAAGGGACAGCTTCCTATATTAAACACACACACACACACACACACACACATACACATACATATATATATATATATATGTGTGTGTGTGTGTGTAGCTGAAGTTTTCTCCAGTCCTGCCCAGTCCCACGGACCCTGCAGCCACTTATAAAATAATCACTCAGAAATTTATATTAATTAAAACTGCTCGGCTATTAGCTCAGGCCTACCACTGACTAGCTTTTACACTTAAACTCAGCCCATTTCTGTTCATCTATATGTTGCCACATGTTCCATGGCTTTACCGGTGTGCCATTACATGCTGCTCCCTGGATGGCAGACTGGCATCTGCTGACTCAGCCTTCCTCTTCCCAGAATTCTCCTCTCTGCTTATCCTGCCTGGCTACTAGCCAATCAGCTTTTTATTTATCAACCAATTAGAGCAACACATTCACAGTGTACAGAACATCCAACAGCATTTTTTAAAAACTCACATCTGTCCTGGTTTGGATATTTAGTTACATAGTCACCTGCATGTGCCCTGGTCTGGACAGTTAATTACATAGGGGCCCTATTGTTTCTCTCTAGTGGTGATGGGAGGAGGGGGAGGAACACCTTCCTGACCAGAGCTAGCATTCTGGTTCTGCTCTTCTCAGTTCTGCTCCACGGGGAGTCTGGAGACAGGAGGGTGTGTGGTGGTTGAGGAAGGGCGCAATAACTTTCCCAGTCACGGGAATGACACAGGGTATCCAGGATGGAATGATCCACCTAGCTCAAGAAACTCTTTACACTGCATTTTTTCAGTCTAATAAAATTTCCAACATCTCCTCTCTGGCCTTTAATCTTTCTTTCCACCCTTGCTTTATTGTTTTGGGTTCTGTTTTGTTTAGCTATAAATTGTCTTTGCCATAGCCATAGTCTTCTGGGCAATGTTCCCTGGGTAAGGATGTCTGGAGAAACCACACAGGGATTAGAGAGGTAGATAAAGTACTTTGTGCTCAAGGGTGGGGACCAGGGTTCAGATCCCCAGCAGTCATATAAAACCTGGGCAGGTGTATCAGATATCTGCAGCCCTAGTAATCCAGAGGTGGGGACAGGGGCAGACTGGCTAGCTAAATAAACCAAATTAGTGTACTCTAGGTTCAGTGAGACCTATTGTAGAGACCTGGCCTCTACAAATAGAGTGGAGAACAATTGCGGACATTATCTAAGGCCAACTTTTGGCATCCATATACATTAGCACCGTGTACTTGTATATTGTGATGTGTTCTTGTTCCTGCAAACAGATGTGCTCTCACACTTGGGCACATCACACACACACACACACATACACATTTTTAAAAACAAGGAAACTGCACAAGAAGCCACTTTCTCACACTGAAGACACCGTCAGGAGCTCTTCTAAATTAATCCGCAATCTCTGGACCTGGCTCCAAACTAGAAAGCTTTCATGGACCAAGACTGGGCCATGGAAGTCTTCACTGGGATCTCATGTCACAGACTGTCACCTAAACCCCCCTTAGGCAAAGCAAGTGGAATACCTAGGATACTGGGTTTACTCCAGTGAATGTGTATCTCCTGAGGCCCTGGAGGATTCAGGGAACACTTAGTAAACCCATATCAACCTTGAATTGCTCAGGATTCTATGAGCAAGGATGTGCAGAGGAATGGCTAGCTCATAGCCATGGATGTTCAATGAGCTGGACATGGTGTATAGTTATCTTGTGTGCCCCTGCCCTTCTCACTGGGATGTCTCTGTGCCCTCCTCAGTGGTGGGGTGTTCTGAGTTGTTGTGGAATAATCTTTTTGTACACTGTGAAGATGTGTCACTCTGATTGGTTTAATAAAAAAGCTGAACAGTTTAATGGCCAATAGCTAGGCAGTATTTCCAGGTAGAGAGGATGCTGGGAAGAAGAAGAAGAAGAAGAAGAAGAAGAAGAAGAAGAAGAAGAAGAAGAAGAAGAAGAGAAGCCAGGAAACACAGAGGAAGCAGGACGGGCAGTACAGAGTAAAGGTAACCGAGGCATGTAAAAGAACATATAGTAAAAGATATTGGTTAATTTAAGTTATAAGAGCTAGAGAGAAACAAGCCTAAGCTATCGGCTGAGCGTCTATAATTAATAAGTCTCCATGTCATGATTTGGTAGCAGGATGGTAGGACAGAAAGACTTGCTACACTGAGCTGGTCATGTTTTGTACTAAGCAGCCTATTCCCCTCAGCCACAGGTGAATGGATCTGAAGTGGGAACCTGACATGGACAATATTCATGGCTCTTTGGTGCACAGTGATGTGGCTCCATCCAAAAGCTCACTGGGCCACCTTTCTGTTTCTTTGGATTGGTCTATGGATGAAGAAGCTGAAAGAATGGCCAAACGCTGAGGAGAGGAAAGGGGAAGGTGTAGTCGGTTAAAGCCTTGGAGAGAGAGAGAGAGAGAGAAAGAGAGAGAGAGAGAGAGAGAGAGAGAGAGAGAGAGAGAGAGAGACAGAGAGAGACAGAGACAGAGAGAGACAGAGACAGAGAGACAGAGAGAGAGACAGAGACAGAGACAGAGACAGACAGAGAGAGACAGAGACACAGAGACACACACACAGAGAGGAACAGGAAGAGAGAGAGAGGGAGAGAGAGAGAGAGAGAGAGAGAGAGAGGCCAAGGAAGATAAAATGTACATAGGTTTCCATATCTTCTCTCTCTCACCCCAGCTGTTTCCATGTGTGCTGGAGCTGAGACTGCAGACATGTACCATCACTCCAGCTGTTTCCATGTGCCGGGACCTGAATTCAGGTCCTCATGCTTACATAGCAAACACTCCACTAAGCTACCTCTCTAGGCCTATGTGCCTTCCTTCCTTCCTTCCTTCCTTCCTTCCTTCCTTCCTTCCTTCCTTCCTTCCTTCCTTTCTTTCTTTCTGAGGCAGAGGAATTTTTTTCAACATTTATTTATTTATTATGTATACAGTGTTCTGTCTGCATGTATTCCTGCACACCAGAAGAGGGCATCAGATCTCACTACAGATGGTTGTGAGCCACCATGTGGTTGCTGGGGATTGAACTTGGGTCCTCTGGAAGAACAGCCAATGCTCTTAACCTCTGAGCCATCTCTCCAGCCCATGCTTTCATTTCCATAACACTAAAAATGATAATGAGAGGAAGGCCAAGTACAATGGTGGTTGTCAGGGGCTGTGGTGAGGTAGGAGTCTGGATGGAAAGGGCCAGCAGAAGTGAGTTTCTTACAGTATAGAACAAGCTTGAAATCCTGAGAAGTGAGTTTCTTACAGTATAGAACAAGCTTGAAATCCTGATGATGGCGGTGGCTAACATGAACCTACCCACGTGGTAGACTTTGACAGCAGCAAATCTCCCAAGCTGTGTGTGTGCACACACTGGTGAACTCTGGGGGAAGTCTTCAGCGGGGCAGCCATTCCCTACCTCTGTTCATGCACTTGTCTGTGTAGATACAAATCAAAGGGGAAACTGGCTGAAGAACAGATGGGAAGAGTCCACACTGTTTTGAGTCTGAAATTCTTTTAAAACAACTAGTTTTTAAAAGAGAGCACGGCAAGGGGTGGGCTGAGATGGCTCAGTTGGTAAAGTGCTTGCCATGCAAACAGGAGGACTTAGGTCGAGCTCCAACACCTAAGTGAAAAATACGGGCATGGTGGCTGCCCTTGTAATCCCAACACTGGGGAGGTAGAGACAGGAGGATGCCCAGGGCTGGCTGGCTAGCCAACCTAGCCTAATTGATAAGCCTCAGGTCTCAGTGAGAGACCCTATCTCAAAAAAGCAAGGTGGAAAACCCTGAGGAGGGATGACATCTGAGGTTGTCCTCTGGCATCCACATGCATGCACCCACCTGTGCAGCTGCGTACATGAACCCGAACCCTGCCCCACACTCACGCCCACACCAACATACACACAAAATGAATAAATTAGTGAATGAGCAAATGAATAAATGAATATATAGGACTACTGATAAGCTTAAGTGAGTGACTGCAAAGTCCAGCTGCATCTCCAGTTCTGCAGCCGGTTGACCTCACTCCTAAGAACCTTCCAGAATGAAGTCCTACCACCTAAGGCTTTGCATGCTCCCCCTCCCCTTGCAAAAGTCTCCTAAAGTAGAATAGCTGTGTGTAAGCACATTTTTTAAGACTATTGTTACAGAGTGCCAAATTGCCTTCCAAAGTTATTGCACCAATTTCTGTTCCCACCCACAGGGTAGGCGAGGGTTGACTTCCCCAACTCCTGCCAAAATTGGGTTTTAATCTTTAAAGCTGGCCCTTAACTTTTGCCAAGTTGACAGATAAAACATGGCATCTCATTGTTCTTTTTCCTCCAGGAATTCTAAATTCTTTTCTTGGACCGAGGTGGAGCGTGTCATTGGCTACTTTTCCAGACACTAGCCTGAACATCCCCGTCGGTCACCTTCATAAAATTTCATTTTTATATTATGCCCAGTAGTTGATGCAGATCACTAAAGGCAGGCCAGGGAAGACAGGCCACTGAACTGATTGTCTTAAAAAAAAAGAAAAGAAAGAACAAAACTACTCCAGCTTGTCAGTCACTTTTCAGTGGTACAGCCTGTCATCTCAGTGTGGTGGTATTGTGTTCCCCAAAATATTGTGCACCCTAATAAACTTATCTGGGGTCAGAGACAGAACAGCCACTAGATACAAAGGCTAGAAAATGATGGCACTCACACCTTTAATCCTAGCACTCCAGAGGTAGAAATCCCTCTGGATCTCTGTGAGTTCAAGGCCACATTAGAAATGGCCAGGCATGGTGACTCACGCCTTTAATCCCAGAAAGCGAGCCTTTAATCCCAGGGAGTGGTGGTAGAAGGCAGAAAGATATATAAGGTGTGAGGACCAGAAACTAGAGGCATTTGGCTGGTTAAGCTTTCAGGCTTCTAGCAGCACAGTTCACCTGAGAGCCATTCGGTGAGGACACAGAGGCTTCCAGTCTGAGGAAACAAGATCAGCTGAGAAGTTGGCCAGGTGAGGTTAGCTGTGGCTTGTTCTGTCTCTCTGATCTTCCAGTTCACCCCAATACCTGGCTCAGGTTTGATTTTATTAATAAGAACTTCTAAGATTCATGCTACATCTCAGTATGGGGGTGTGGAGGCAGGAGGATCAAGAGTTGAAGGCCAGTCTCAGCTATTAGAGTTTGAGGCCAGCATGTGCTATATGAGACCCTATCTCAAAAAGAAACAAAACAAAACAAAAATATTCCAAAATGCCACTAAAAGCAGAATTTTGATATTGACAATGTCTCTTTGAGGCAATAAAACCATTCTTTTGGAGCTCAGAGCTGGGGAAGGCTGCCTTTCCTAGAGGCATAAAGTTCCAGGAACAAGAACCATGTGACTGACCACCATGGCTTCTACTTTATTTGGGTTCTAGGAAATGCACAGATAAGTTTAAGTTCAGTGACAGTGAGTTCATTGATTTTTGTGGGAAATATATGTTTTTATTCTCTATGGGCCTGATGGTCTATTTCTATTTAATTATTTGCTTGAAGTGTTTTACTTTAAGCTGCTTCAAATGTCACAGAAAGAGGCCAAAGGTAAACATCCTCTTGACTAAGAGCTGTGACAACCATTGCACTCTAGTGTCACCTGGTCCTGGTACATTGTACAAGGTACACATGATGTTTGCTGAATGAAGAAATGAAGGAGTTGACTCTTGATGATGACTAGGTGGCAAGCCATGTAGAAACAGTACAACATTAAAAACAAAACAAAATAAATCATAGTTGATCTTGGGGCAAGAAAACGTCACTACAGAAAACAAGGTTTCAAGCCAAGCATAGTGGTATAGCCTGTGATCCCAGCACTCGGGAGGATTGGGAATTCAAGTCCAGCCTCAGCTATGAGTTTGAGATCAGTCTGGGATACATGAGACCCTGTCTCAAACAAACAAACCACAATAAACTATAAACTAATACCAATAGTTTTAAAAAAAAACCCATTCAATTGTGTTTCTAGGATCCAACTGAATAAATGACATAAAAGCATTAAAAGAATTTGGATCAAAGTTTCAAAATAATAATAGAGCAAATGGAAGCCTCTGAAAATTGAATGATAGCAGCCTTAGTAACAAATGTTGTCAATTTGTACAACAGAAAGCAGTAGTTGCTGAAGACACTCACTGGAGATCCAGATGTGGTGACACATGTCTATAATTCCAGGACCTGGCAGCCTGAAGTAAGGAGGATCTTGGAATTCAAAGCCAGTGTATTAGCTACCTGTCTGATGCTGTGATAAAACGCCATGACCAAAGGCAACTTAAGGAAGAGAACATTTATTCTGGCTTATTGTTCCAGAGGGATGGGATGGGAGTACATCATGATGGAGAGGAGATGGTCGCAAGGGACAGGGTTGGCAGCCAGGGCAGGAAAGTGATTGATTACACCTTTAACCAAAAGCACTAAGCAGTGAGAACTGGAAGTGGGGTAAAGCTGAAAATCTCTCAAAGCCTGCCCCCAGTGATGTACTTCCTTCAGCAAGGCTCACCTCCCCAAACAGCCCTACTCCCTGGAAACCAAGTGTTCCAATGATTGTGCTTACTGGAGACATTTCTCATTCAAACTACCACAGCATCCTGGGCTCCAAAGGGACTTTCTGGCCAGCCTGGGCTATGCAGCAAGACTTTGTTTCAACAAACAAACAAACAAACAAACAAACAAACCAACCAGTATAAAGTATGCAATATTATGTATTCATGGAAATACATATACATGGAAAAGCAGGGTAGGCACTTGGTTGCCTAACGTGTGCCCAACAGGGTAATATAATATGCAAGAAGAAAAGAAATAAACTCAGATTTTGTCCATGTTCTCTTTAGGTTCTGTGATGATGAATGAAATTTATTATTCTTGTCTTGATTTTTCCATATTTTTCAAGATTTCAAAACAAGGTTTATTAAATTTTTATTTTGTGCATATGAGTGTGTTTACCTGCATGTATGTCTGTGTACCACATATGTGCAGAGCCCACAGAGGCCATCAGAGCCCCTGGACCTGGAGTTACAGATGGTTACAAAGAACCATATGGATGCTGGGAATTGAGCCTGGGTCCTCTGCAAGAGCAGCCAGTGCTCTTAACCACTGTGCCATCTCTCCAGTCCCCTTTTCAAGATTTAACCATAACTATGTAGTATAGCAGTAGGGCATTCGTAATTAAAAGTAAAATGGGAAAAGACAGACACCAACAGGAAGACTTACTGAGCTATGTTTGAAGACAAGAATGTTATCACTGCCATTTCATAAAGAGTTGGGGCCACTCCCCTCTGCTAGCTAGGCTGTCCCAAACACCCACCCCACAAAAACTGTGAGACAGCAAATATTTAAGTTGGCAAGTAGCAGGTAATTAGTTACATAGAAACTCACATAGCTAAAATATACAGGAACTAGTAACATGGTGTACTAAGATATAGGATATATATATATATATAGTGTGTGTATGTACAAGTGAATCTTGAAATGACTCATCTATTACAAAGCAGAATTCATTGTTCTTTAGGTTATGAATATATTTTAAATTATATATAACTAACATAAATATATCAAGTGCTCTTAACTACTGAGCCGTCTCTCCAGTCCCCATTTCTCAAACTTCTGATGCCTGCTATTCACATGCTGTCAGCTTGTGATGGGGTGACATTCCTGTAGATCCATCAAAGATTGAAAACACAAGTTTAAAAAAATGCATTGAATCCAGCTAAGAAAGACCAGGAATATTATAAAAGTCAAGAAGGGCTGTGCCTAGTTTCTTCCGGTGGTGCTTTTCCTCCAAGAAGCCTAAATTGGAAATTTTAATAGACTTTTTGGCCTCCCCTCTCTTTGTTCCCGTGTTTCCGGATGTGTAAGATGTTTAATGTAGGGGCTGGGGAGATGGTTTAGTCAGTACAGTGTTTGCCATGCAAGCATGAGGATCTGAGTCTTATCCCCAGAATTCACACAGAAAGGCTGGGCCCAGGGGTACATGTGCCAGTAACCTCAGCACTGGGGAGGCAGAGGCCTGAGGATCCCTGGGGCTCCCTGGCCAGCTACTCAAGCTGAATTGACGGACTCCAGGTTCAGTGAGAGATGCTGTCTCAAAACAAACAAATAAATATGGCAGACAGCAATAGAAGAAGTATCTGGCGTGGAGCTCTGGCTTCCTATGCATGCTCTCACACTTGTGCATGTACCTACACATATACCGTATGTGCAACACACACACATGTACAAAATCAACAGCCGTGAGCCGCACTGGCATTTAATACAGGGCTTCTCTGCTAGCACAGAGAGACATGATGTGATGGGCCAGTTACCTGGTTATTAAGTATGACAGTACTGTCTTCAAGGCGATGGGGTTTCATTTTCCCTCTTTGTATTAGTTCTAGAAATCCAGGTGTTATTTTTGTTGAATCCTAAAATAGTAAAAGCATTCCTACAGTGTTCTGTCCCAGCCAAGTCCCACTGTTTCTTCCTGGGCTGCTCATCCGGGTATCTTGTTCTGCTGAAGTCCCGTTAGGCCATGTCCCCCTCTGATAGCCTTTGGCTCCTAAGAGAGGAGCCTCTATTCAAGGCTGCAGGGGAGCCTGAGTCCTAGGCCAGCCAGCTGTTCCTGCAGCTTGTTTTCTTTCTCCTGGGTCTCTCTGGGCAAGAGGCAGGCAGGTGTGGGCGGCTGTGAAGTACCTGGCGGGTTCTAAGAACGGTGATGCTATTTTTCTCTCTATTCCCTGACACAGTGCTAAAGAGGGGGGAAATAAAATCAGAAGAAAGAGGGTGAAGACAGGGGATACGCTTCCGGAAACAGCTGCAGAGGGGCATTTAGTCTCATGATGCAGTCAACTGAGAAGAACTTCCCCCTTGGTGCAAGCTTGAAAGGAAGTGATGAAGAGAAGGAAAGCCTTCAGGAGGTCCTGCATCTCTGTCTTATTGCAGCATCTTCGACCTCTGAGTAGACTGAGGCTGGGAAGAGCAGACTTAGATGGTACCCACAGCTTGTACCCAGCTTACCGATGCCTTTTAGTACCTGAGCCTTGATTTTCCCATTATTAAGATGTGAACTGTGATGTCTACCATAAGGAGGTATCACAAGATTTCCTCATCTGTAAGTCCTCACATGACCTCTATCCCAACTGGGTCACAGGGTGTTAAAGAGGTCATTATGTCCAGATCTATAACAAGTGCTAGATGGACATCAGCCCTTTCTCCCCCTCCCATTGGTTAGTGTCTGCTTTCACTGACCTCCTTTTCTTAGGCCCTCCTTCATCAGATTACGGTTTCTTGGCCTTCCCCTCCTGAACGCACCGGGCACAGCTCACATCTCTGCCCTTGTAGTGGACTTGGGGTACCTGCTGTTTACTGCCCTGGGTATTGGTATTCAAAATCTCTGAACATGTAAGATGAACAAGCTCACTAGGTTCTGTCACTGTGGGCTTTGAATAAAGGCAAACAAAGGCACTGTAGAATTGTCTTGCACCTTTATGATGGATGACCCCTGTGCCTGCAGCTGTGTATGAATGTGTCCACACACTTGTGTCTGCCATCTGCTTCAGACTTCTGTTTCTTTAACACGCTCACTTGTCTGTGTCTGTTGGGTCCTTGAGCTTGCCTCTAGCCCTCTGATTTCACCAGATTCATTTTTCTGTTTTCACGGTTAGAACAGGCTTGCCTGTAATACATTTATTGAGTTGGCTTACAAGAAAAGAAACTGGGGATGTTCCAGTTTGCTTCCTTAGAGCCCAAAGCACTTCTTACACACACCCTGCAGGCAGTATCCTGCTCCCTGTGATGCTCACTCTTGGGACAGGGTGTGAAAATACATAGCCTTTGCTGTGTGCGTGGTACTGTGTTCGCTGAACCGTAATTTCTACACCATCACTCCCCAGGAGCACACAATAGGCTAGAGAAAAACCTCTGATGCTCCGTGATTGCTCAAGTGTGACTGCAGGCAGCCGCTGCCTCCGGACTCAGGGTCAGAAACTGAGAACTTAGGTTTCGGAGGCATCCACTCCTGGTAGTCTTCATCTTGAAGCCATGCCTCTATGTCTATCTTGCATCCTTAGTGTGTGAACACCTCCAGAGCAAGGAACATGGCCTCCCTCTAGTACCTTGACATACCACAGCCTTCTTGGGCTCTTTTTATGCATTCAGTCATTAGACAAATTTTCTTTAGGGTCTCTACTATGTGCAAACACTGCTTTAGTTGCTGGGATCCAGCAAAGAACGTGACAACTATATTGGCCTCTTAGTATATTCTGAAAGAGCCTTACACACACGCACAGAGTAAGTCAGCATTTTGTGTGTGCACACACGTAGAGGCCTAAGAACAGCCTCAGGTGTTGTCCCTCAGGAGCTATCTGTCTTTTTTTTTTTTTTTTTTTGAGACGAGGTCTTTTATTGGCTTGAGGTGTGGCTATTCAGCTAGGGTGGCCATGGGTCCTGTCTCTACCTCCCCAGTGCTGGGATGATAAGCACACACCATTGTGTGAGTTCCGGGATTGAGTTCAGGCCCTTAACGCTAATAGAACACACACTTCACTGTTATTTCCCCAGCTCTCAAATCAGCATCTGAGTTTTACCTTCCTAGCTGTTGGCCCAGGATCCCAAGAGTGGGTTATGCTGACAGTCTGTGGACGGTGGGTGATGGGAAGCCAAGGGAAGGCTTTAAAAATGAAGGGACTGCCCCCAACAGGTCCTGCTGGCTGCTATCCAGGGACATCTGTGAGAGCTCAGGGGTGATGATCACAGGGTAGGTGAACAGGCTAGGGAGAACTGATGATGGAGAGGAGGAGGAAGATTTGGGAGATATTTTAGGCTGGGCCCCTCAACAGCAGGACCACTGAAATTTTGTGGGAAGCTTGGCAGCATCCCCAACCTCTGCCCAGCAGACTCAGCAGCATACCATCCTGACTGAGTGACCCCAGCAATACCTGCTGACAGACTAGGTGTCAGTGGGCAGAGGTGGGGACGGGAGAGCCCATCCTTGGACAGAGAACTAGTTTTTGAGCTTCCAGTCTGGTGATATCTCACATCCCTGGAAGGGTATTGCTCATGACCCCGTATTCAGAGTATTCCCTCCAACCTCTGAAGTGCTGGGTGGACAAACCATATTCAATCTTGCCTGTGTCTCTCAAGTCACCACAGAGGTGAACCTTGGTGGACTGGCTAGGGCCCTTCTGGCAACTGGCTGTTCCTGAGGATCTGGTTTTTAGGCAGAATGACCCTGTGTGTGAACATATTGTTCTGAACTTTCCCTCATCCCTTAGCCCTTTCTATGGCAGCTTGCAAGACCCTGAACTTCAGGAGGACCTAGTGGACGCACATGTGAATATAGAGAGCATTCAAATGAGCAGGCCTGGGCTGGGCATTGCAGGACTGGGGATAGGAAGAAAGTGGGGTGCAGTGGAATAAAGCTTTGAGTGGGGAGAGAGGCCTCTCAGAGGAAGATGTCAGGGGTAAGACACACTGTCAACATTAGTCCTTGGCATTTAGAAACTGGGGTTTGGGGGTTGGGACACAGCTCAGTTGGTAGACGTTTGCCTGGTATGCGCAGAGCGTGGGTTTAGTCCTCAGCACTATAACTGGGTATGATGGTTTTCCTGTCCCCTACTGTCCCCTAGTACTACAGGAAGGTGGGGAGGCAGGAGGATCAGGAATTTAAGGTCATCCTTGACCATACAGAGTTTGAGAACAGCCTGGACGATGTGAGAGCCTGTTGAGGGGTGGGAGGTGGAGAGAGAGAACGAACTAGCTATAGCTATTGCATGTGGAGGTGAGAAGACATCTTTCCCAAGTCAGTTCTCTCCTTCCAACATGGGAGTCCCAAGGATTGAACTCAGGTCCTCAGGTTTGGTGGCAAGTGCCTTTACCCACTGAACCATCTCAGTGGCCTAGCACACAGTATTTTGATTTCTTTTTAATACGTTTATTTATTCATTTGTTTATATGAGAGTATATGGGCAAGTGGGTATGCTCTCACACAGGCTTTCTCAGAAGCTAGAAGGCGTCCAATTGGTCAGTGCTGGTTTTGTGGGACACTCTGCTTGCTGTGTGTGCTGGGACCTGAACTCCGGTCTCCATGACTGTAGAGCAAGTGCTCTTCACTGCGGGGCCTTCTCTCCAGTCCCCAAAGCTATTTTATGATTTTTTTTTAAAAGTGACTTTAATAGAGAGCCATGCCTAAAACCGCTGAAAAGATGAGAAAGTGTCTACAGACTGTGTCTGGAGTCCATGCCATTCAGCAAACACTGGATGGGAAAGAATAGCAAGGCCATTACGGGATGCAAATGACAGCCACTCACTCAGCAGTGATCAGTATCTTTATTCATACACACTTGCTTCCGAACTACAATGAATGCATCTAACAAAGCGAATCATGCAAACAAAGATTAGAGGTTACACAAATCCAAGAAAGCTATGCAGTAATTTACATATCCTTCTCACCTGCTAGCTAACCAAGTGAGCAGTGGCACAGCCCCTCCGGCTTATCAGTAACGGCGGCCTATTCAGGCAGAAAACCTCAACCTTCACTCCTTCCTCCAAAGCAATTTGGGGTTTTGCATGGTGTTTTTCAATGAGAGATTTAAACATGGCGTGTCCTTCATAAAACAAAACAGAAATCATGCAGGAAACACAACTTCCAATGCTTCTGATCGCCTATAAAAGATAATCTCAAAAACCTTCATAGTCAGGACAGGAGGCCGATTCTTAGAAAACACTTAGGCTCAAAATAGTAGCCACCTTTGTGTATAATTTTCAATAGTCTACCAAACCTCCCAAGAGAGTGTCACATTTTTTCCAGGCAAAATATTAACAAAAATCTACAAACATTGATCACAGAATAGTCTTTAAATGAAGCAAGAGACAAAAGACACAGTTGTTTAACCAGAAAGTGCAAAGCCGCCTTTTGTCGTATTTTAGAAAAGGGGGTTCTTACAAAGTGGGACGAGAGCTATTTTCTGAAAAGTAGGGTTCTGTCTACTCGTACACGGGGAAATGGAAGCAGATGCCTTAGGCACACTCGATGCTGCTCTTACTTCTTGGGATAGTAGCTTTGAATTGCCCAGTGGGCAAAATCCTTAGAGGGCATCTCTCAATCTTTACCAAATGTGAGAGACCGAGGGACCAGAAGCAACTGGAGATAGAGTTGAAGAAGCACCCCTTTCTTGTTCACAGACTCTTAGAGAGCAAGAGGAGGGGGTCCTCGAGATCCCCAAGAATGCTCTCCCAGGGCTGCATCATGAAGGGGGCCTATGAAGCCACCTTCCCTACAGTTTAATGATATGTGGGCTCCGGACTTTACTGGTGTGGGAAAATCCTGCAGTGGTATTGCAGGTCAAGGGTGCTCTATCCAACTCGGATTAAATCCTCCTATAGGCTCCATGGAATTGGAATTTTATGAAATTTTTATTAGTTTTATTTTAAAAAACTCATTTGAAAAGAATTGAGTTATTAAAGTTCTCTATAAAAAAGTACAAACAGCCCAGGATATTTAGGTCTTCTACTGGAGTTAATAAGTTAATTTCTTGTTTTGGGTTTAAAAAAAAGTCTTTGGAACTTGTGGACTTTTGGGGAGGGTCACAGTAAGGCTGTTTAATGACTTAAGTGTGTTCAGTGTGTTTATTAACTCACACCTGACCACATGAATGAGGGGCACAGAAAGCTGAGCCGTACATCCTTTTAGCCATTGAGTCCTGATGCTGTCCTATCACCAGGACAACTGTGGACACCATTTCTAGAACACTGCATCTGTGCATGTCTCAAGCACCCTTTCCTGATTTTCTGGATTATTCTAACAGCAGAAAGAAACATCTTTCTCTAGATTTGCTGCACTGGCCCATACAAGACATGCCAGCACTCTTGACCGTCCAGCATATTTTGTTAGCAGCAGTTCAAGGAAAACAATTTCCCAAACCTGTTTCCTAACATTGTGTCAAGTTAGTGTTAGGAAAGCCACTGCTAACCATTGTCCTGAACCTCTCATGGTCAGCATCCTTTCAGGTCCCTGGCTCAGCATGCATCTCCTGAGCATGCCTGTTTGGTGTGCTCAGTCGTGGGGCAGGGGGAGGCACCCCTGCCCTTCTGGGGCTGTAAACAATTAGGAAACAGTGTGACACACAGGAAAGGTGAGACACTGACTGTCAGGTGGTGTTGCCTTGCTGAGGCATTTAAAAGCACATGACCCTCAATTTCCCCTCCCCTCCATTTTGAGAAAAGAAAGCCCTGCACAAAGCCTTCCTATTTTTCCTGCTTAGCAGAAGCTGGCAGGACACTGTTGGCTGTTTTTTGTTTGTTTGTTTTTCCAACTTGTGCACCTAGTCTCAGCTGCCGTAATTATAAGAGGAAAAGAGGTGGAGCTTAGTGGCTTCCTTCCAGGGTCTGCTGGCTGGCCTGACTCCACCCAGGGCAAAGGACTTCTTACAGCTGGGAGGGTCTGAGAAGGAACAGACTGTGTCCCTGACAAAATCACACATTTCAAGACCAACAAAGGGTAACCTCCATTTGCAACAATGACACCCAGTGGAAAGCCCAGGCAGGTACCATAGCCTCTCCCCCACCTTCCCTGTCTTTCTGGGTGAACTCAAACCCTGCTCTTCCCTGATGGTGTTGACCTCAGCCTCCTCCTCTTTGGGACACATCAATGGGTGGTTCTTTTGGGCTTGACAAGCCACCACATGCTGCTAAGAATGGTAGCAAATGAGCAACAACACTTGAGGGTTAAAACTGGCCTCCGGTGATCTTTCATGTGACCATCTCAGGATGAGCTTTCAGAAAACTCTTGGCCTCCCAAATTTCTCAAATTACTAATAAAAAGGCCAATTAAAGAAAAGGCTCAAACCAGGCCACAGAGATCAGAGGGTAATGTGGTGAAGGGCAGTCATTTTAGTTCCTGGGGCTTCTCATTTACCTCCTGAATTAGCTCCTGCCTGGAGGTGGGCCTCCCATTAACTGCCCAGAGCTGTACCTGGCAGCATACTCCAGCGTCTTCCATTCAACTGGGGAACTTTAGATGCCATGCCAAAAGCAGAGCTAGCAGCCCACTGGCCTGTGGTGGAAGAGGGAAGAGCTGCCACTGAGCAATGGCAGCTTCCAGGGGAAAATAATACAAAGTAATTTCAGTGGATTTTCTGGGTCACAGCCAGATGGGTCCTGTGGAGACTCAGATTGTGCTAGGTTCTGTCCACAGGACCTATCATTGCAGGCAGAGACTGACTGAGACCAGGTGCTTCCTAAAGAGCTCCCCCAGGGACTAAACCCTTCAAGGCACCCTCCTGATTCCAGCTGCCACAGTGGTTGCTTCAGTTCAAACAGCAGTCTTTTTCCTTGAGCCCCATTTCACACAAGGCCTATGAAGTGGGACAATGGTGTAGAATTTTATCAGTTGATCCTGCCTAAGAGCTGTTAATGGCTATACACATGAGTTAGTTTTGCAGCAATAACTGTCTCAGGCTGCCCAGATCTTTAAAGTATTAGCCTTTATCTAAATTTAACACTCAGCAGTGTATAAAATAGGCTGCCTCATTAATACATCCTTAAATTGTTATCATTTCTCCTAGGTTTCTTCTCCAGTGTGTTGTTCCTTAGGCAAATGCATAGCTCTGTGGCTATGTCATGTTTTCTGTGTTTTCTCTCCCTTTTGAGAATGTTGTTTCATGTTCTCTAAGCATACAAGCCACTCAGGGGATTGCACATGTTTTCTAGAGAAGTTGAATCACTTGGAGCTGGATGTTGGCTATTTAAGGGAAAGCTCAAGCCTGCTACTTGCTTAAAGCAAGCAGGCAGCTTGGCACCTTGGGATGGATGGTCTACGACCCTTGTGTTTCTTCTCTGTGGCTTCCATCACCTTGAGAGGTTCCCTGGGAATCAGCCCTGTTGCTGTTCCACTTGGTAAAGAACAATCCTTTCATTTTCAAGGCTCATAAACCAGTTTCTTTACCGTTGGGCCAAGTATAGTGTTTTTGATAAGGCTGGCCACCAAGATGATGAGCGGGACTTCTAAGAGCAATACATGAGACCCTTTATGAGTTCTGAAAGTCCAGAATTCATGAAAAATTGCAGAAGAAACTGCTCTCTTCTGGGTTGGCCCGTTCCTGACTCCATATCTCCTTCTGATAAGGGGTTTTCAGAACAGCCTATGCTCCTTATCTCAAACACTCTTGGTGGTTTGCACATTATGTGACTGTCAGGCAGACAGGTGGAGAATGACAAAGACAGCGGGGAGACGCTCTGGGGAGAGACACCTTCTATAAGGACAGGTGAGAACTTCCATTTCCACCTGTTCTTTATGCTGCAAAAGGCTGCCTCTTCTAAACACCATGGACTGGGAAGGCGTTTGACCAAAGATGTGCTCTTCAAAGACCGGAATGTTCTAGCAACAGCTTTAAGACAGTGTGTGCCTCTAAGAAGAGTCTGTTGGTGACAGCTTCAGGGATGATTGTATGTAGGCATGTGGATAAAGTTTGTCTTATGGAGTTTGTGTGTTCTGGAGTACACACTGGGTCATTCTAGGGCAAGAAGACAGACTACATACTTCTGGTGTGTCTATATGAACATACAGAAAGTAATCCTCCCACCCTTTTACCCTTAGAGTCCCCAAAAGACATAGTCTGAAAAGAATAAGACAGACAGACAGACACAGACACAGACACACAGACACAAACACACACACACACACACACACACACACACACACACACACACACACGGAGTTCAGCCCAGGTGCTGTAACAATGCCACATGTACACAAACATATCAGGCATACTGGAATTAGATGCTTCCAGCTATCCCCAAGAGGAGGAGTGGTGGAGGAACCCAGACAGAGGAGGACATGAAGTTAACAGAGTCTCATCTCAAAAATAATTCCCACAAACAAAACCAGGGTTTGCAGGTAGAATCAAATATATATACATATATATACACATATATAGTAAAAGCCTAGTTAAATGTGTAAAGTAGCCATTCATTTTTAAAATTACATCTACATTAAAAAATTAATATATCTGATAGAGTGCCAGTGTGTGGGGTTGCGGGTAAGAGAGAGCACAGCAGCAATGAATAAAGCTAACACGTAAAGCAGACTGGAAACATGAGCCTTCACAAATATAGCACAATTGTGTCTTATAAAAATTATCATAATACTCTTTATACTTGATATAATTATATCAATAATATAGATTAACTTGTTATTAAGGTTTGTTATAAACATGCAAAATCCATTGCATGATGCACTCACAAAACATATTAAAATCCTTCTAGAAAGAAAACATCTTTGAGCTGATATAAGCATAAAGTATCTTGATCCTATAGCTCCAGGTGTGTCATTCGATAGGAACTGGAAATGGGAGCGCAAACTATACTGTTTTTCATCTCTAAGTGGATGGTAGGGCTAGAGAAAAGGAGGAAAACCAATCAATAGGGACTGATGCTAGTCAACACTTTGATTAAATTACTATACATTGTACTTTCATAAACGACACCGCAGCTTATTAAATAAATAGTACAAAAAGGGATAGGGGCGTACACATCAGCTTCTTAGGAAGGGTACCCACAAAGGTAGCAAAATATTATCGTGTGTGGGGTTGGCTAACAACACTCGTGAATAGTGGCATGATTACTGATGGCACCCTGGATTGAAGAATCATCTCCCAGAGATTAAAATGAACATACACATGGTTTATCCTTGATCTGAAATGATTTCACATGCTTGTTTAGCAATGTCCTTACATGATTTGGCCTCTTAAAAAGAATGAGTTATCAAAATAGTTATCAACCAAGTAGGGCAACACAGATGATAGATTCAGTGAATACTCGTCTGAAGTTTTCTTTCATTCTCACATTGCTGCACTATGGATGTGTTATGACATTTGGGAACGGTGATTAGGTTCATCCTGCCCTCTCAGATTCTAGGACTGTTTCCATTGAAGCAGAGAATAGAAGCAATGGGGTCTTGAAGACACTACTATCCCCCAACCTCTCATTGCTTACTCTTTGGGCTTCCTGTTCTTTTATTCCAAAGACACCTTGGGTAGAGATGTTTCTAGTGCTTGAGCTGGAGCAGGTTCACTTTACTATCTCTGATTGAGGGATCCTCATGATGAAAATCCAAAGATGGAGGGTATGGAGAATATATCAAATCGTACCAAAAAGGGGAGGGGGTACAAATCTCTTTGTTTTCTAGGAAGAATTAACTTAGAGCCAGATGTGCTTCTACATAATTAAGCTGGACTCTGTACATTATGTCATCATCCACTAAGATAATGTTCTTCATTGTAAAATAGAAGAGGGAGGGGAGAGAGAGAGAGAGAGAGAGAGAGAGAGAGAGAGAGAACCTGAAAAGTTGAGAGAGAGAACCTGAAAAGTTGATCACTTATGGACTAATGTCCTTAGAATTTTCAGGTCTCTGTGTGGAACAAAATACAAGGCCATAGCCTTAAAATTTTAGGTTAAGGATCATTTCCCACTGCTGGGGAGGCTGGGGGCTGGGGAGGCATTTGATCTCTTATTTTCAGATTTCATACTGCACTTTGCAAGATTGGGTGCACAAACTGGGGGTTGACATACGAGAACCCTTCAAAATCAGACTGGTCTATGTTAGCGATGACCAGCTGATCTGGTGGTGTTAAGACAGGCTGTCCTCGTGTGAAGAACTTGTCAAAGTTTTCAGCTCCTTTGCCACACTGTGGGGAAAAAAAAAGAAGAGGTCAGAAGATAAAAAACATGGAGTAGTATTCTGAGAGCATTTGGAGGGAAAGGGCGTGCCCCAGGGAAATTGGGCCTGGCTGGGCAGGAAGACTCTTGGAAGACTTGCAGGTCTACTGGAGTCAGAAGCCAGGCACAGCAAACAACAGAGAGTTACTTGATTGTAAATCTTCAGATATTCTTAGAGTCAAAACTCCAAATGGAAACACACTGTTGGTTATAACATAGCAAGAAGACAGCCTCTCTTACTTCAATATTACCTTGTTGAGCAAGCACAGCTATTAGCATGAATGGTGCACACACAGGTCCATCAGTAATAGCTCCATGTTGAAAAGGCCATGATGTTGGTTGTGCCTGTAAGTACCCTTGAATTGGCAGGGTAAAGTTATTGTCCCACATCTGCTTCTTTGTAATAATATTTATAATCAGACAGAAGCTGTGTATCTTTGCCATATAACTGGGATGTTTTAGAAACTCCAGATCTCAGAGTAATCTTAAGGCAGTATGGGGTAGGTACAGTGATGACAGTAGGAAATGAGTTCTTACACCCAGTGAGAATTCTGCAATCTGGTTAGAGCTGGTCAAGTGGCAGGCAGGTCAACATGGGGCTCATTCCCAGCATGGTCTCAAGGCGGAAGGAGGTAGGCACTTTACTGGGGAGGCACAGTAAGGCCTGTGATCTGTCTTAAATATTATCTTCCTTCAGGATCCACCAAGGCATTGCAGATGGAGGCTTCTGGCATAGCTGCCATGTGATTGTCTAACTAGGCAGTTGCTTAAGCAGTAGTGCATGAGAGTCTTTACTCAACTTGGAGTCAATTATACAACTTAGAGTTATATAAGACCCACTGCATGATGTACTTCCAAAACATTAAACTCCTTCTAGGAAGGCAGGGAAGGAGTATCCTCACTTTCCAAGATACCTAGAAAGGTTAAGGCATGTCAAGGTCTCTGGGACTTCCAAGAAAGAGTTCGGAGTTTCACCAATGTTACTAATAATGATTATGAACATGCTACAAACCATTGTTCTTTGATCTGCTGGTAGCACAGCTAGAGCAACATGAACTTATTTTGAGTCAGCATATGTTTTAACCTAGTGAGGCATTCTTGGATCTGTAGCAGAGGGCAGTTCTAGGTAATCTGTGAGGTGGAATCTACCCAATTTTCTCTTTTGTAGTGTGGGGAGAGGAACTGTATCTCCCCACTCATGATGTAAAAAGGTTTGCTGTCAAGTTCTACATAGAACCTAGTGTTTGGTCAGAGTTCAGTACTTATTATTATTATTATTATTATTATTATTATTATTATTTTAAACTAAGATCTGTTAGCCTCATGGGCTGTATTTTCTTACCCCTTCTATCTTCTAAATGGGTTTTCTAGAGAATCTCATTTCATTATAATTTTCCTACTTTTTTTCTCAGCAAATAAAACATGCTTCTAATTGTCTAAGGAGGTAGAAAACATGTCCTAAGTTTAAAGCAAGGTCTTCAAAAACAACAGTATCCCTTTCCAGTATTATTATCACTTAATAAGCAGTTATGTACTCCAAACTCAAGGATATTTCACACTGCAGTGATGGGGGAGGCAATGTGTGGGGTGTCTGTGTGGTAAGGGCAGAGTTCTGTGTGGTGATGTTGCATGGTGGGGGGGAATGTCTTTAAGTCACTCTGTGTAGTCCATACAGGCAATGACGCACACTCATCATTATCAGTCTCGCTCCCGTACATGGAGCAACAAAGCTTCGGCTTTCAAACTGTATAATCCCATGGTGCTTTTCTTTGCAAGAACCCAAAGCACTTCAAAGCAAATGTCAGCAGAGGCAGAGCCTGCAGTCACATCACCCCACATGCAGAGGATATCCTGAACCACTGAAAAGGGCTCTTCAGGAAGCAGGTAAGGAAATACTGTTTCTACTCTGGAATTTATCAGGAGTCTGCATTTGATCTACAAATCACAAATAATGCAAATCAGCTTCCACTGAGGTACCACATTCAACTCTATTGGATGTAAACAGCCAAAGAAACAGTTATTATTTTTTTTTAATAAGACTTTGTTTTTTAACAAGGTAAGAGTTTTCCTCCAGGGAATCCATTTTATTTTATTTTATTTTATTTTATTTTATTTTTTTGGTTTTTTGAGACAGGGTTTCTCTGTGTAGCTTTGTGCCTTTCCTGGGACTCACTTGGTAGCCCAGGCTGGCCTTGAACTCACAGAGATCCGCCTGGCTCTGCCTCCCGAGTGCTGGGATTAAAGGCGTGCGCCACCACCGCCCGGCCCATTTTTTTTTAATTGTCATAACTTGGACAAGGGGTGCCATTGTCATCTAGTGGTTAGAAAGGGACACTGCTAAATGCCCTAAAATGAAGGACTTCCCCTCACCCCCAAAGACTTATTGACTCCAAATGTCAACAGTACAGCTGTTATGAAACACGGGTTTCCATATATCTAGACTGTAATGAGAGGTCCTGTGGTTGGTGTGAAGGAGCCAAGCTAGGAAACTAGGCAAAAGCAGCCACATGTGGGACCAGAGCATGCAGAAGTTGCAGAAGCCCAAAGAAAAAGCAATGTAAGCGAGTGGTACCACCCTGTGAGGGTTGGCTTTGAAGAAAAACCCCTTTTGGAATCTGATGGATGGGTACCCACTGCTTGGAAAAATTCAAGTGCATTTACTGTTGATGCTTTTAGAAGGTGGGCAACAGCACCTGTAAGAAGATATCATTTGTGCTTTTTCTGATACTGACCATGCAAAGAAGAGTGAGGAGGAGGTTCTGAGAAAAAAGAGAGAGAATATGAGTCCGTACAAGGCAGACCGAGGTTAGCCAAGGTAATGTTCTCTTTGCCTGCCTGTCTAGCATTACATTTATGGACTTGTTCTCTGAAAAGATTATATGAGTGTGGTCCTTTATTTGGATACTGTCTTTATGCTTCTCACAAATTAGTTTCAAGTGAGAAGATTCTTAGTGAAATAGCTGTATATCACCACACATGGCTTTATTGCCAAAGGAGGAAACAAAACAAACAAAAACCAAAAGGCGAGTCCTCAAAATGTACAAAGGGGATTCACACAAACATCAACACTGAGAGAGACAGGGAAGGAAGAAGGCAGCTAGGGCTTATAAAGCCAAGTGTTGTAAAAAATGGGATGGAAGCACTCTTAGTGAAGCCTTGTGCCATCTATACTGAAGACTGTAGAGCTAAGGGGAAAGCCTGGAGCCCAGTCAATGCAGTCACTGCTCTTTGATCACACAGAATGGACATGTGACTGGTAGTCTCAAAACTGCTCACTGCCAGAGACACCTTCCTCTTTTCTCACCTTAACTCTCCTTGGAATTTTCCCTGGCTCAAAGAAAGAGAGGGAGAGAAATCACATTTTAGCAAGTCAAGCCTTTTCTTAAACTGGAGAGACCAGAGGCAAGGGCAGACTGAGGACAAAGAATAAAAATTGAATCAGTCAAGTTTAGACACATCAACCATGAGATAGACAACACAAAACAAAAACCAACTCCAAACAAACACAATGAGGGGTGAGTATATCTTAGCAGGAAATGGGAAGGGACAGCCTTTGAAAAGTTGGGGGTTGATTCTGAACATGAGATGAGACCCAAGACTTGGAGGATGTTTTATTCTGAAGGTTGTCATACCACAATAAGTGTCACCCCTAAAAAGGGTACTGGGGGGACAGCATGAGGATTTTTATCACAAATCTGATATCATGAAAAAAAGAACTGTCTGCACTTCCAAGAAAAAACCAGCCCCAGAAACAGATGATCTCTTTTGGGAAGAGTGGAGAAGATTGTGAACTGCTTGTTTTTAACAATGCTATGCAGAGATCTTAAATACCACCAGCAAATACAGACAAGGATTATAACAACCAGAGCTCATTGGATACTTGGGCAGGTGATAATACATTTAAGAATCTATTGCCTGGTTCCCGTGATCCAACCTTGATAGCTTCAGCTCAATGGGTAGTGAGGTTTAGGTGCCACCTTGGAGCTGAGTAGGGAGCTAAGAGACAAACATGGATACCCAGTGAGACCTTAGATAAGCAAGCCAATGAGAGGTAGAAGGAGCTAGCTTGACTGCAGGTGCTCTCCCACCATTCATCAGGGCTGAAGCTGAAACACTATTACCCCAGCCATTTGAAGTGCAGCCTCCATCGCAGCTATAACAACAGACAAGTTTGGGGTGTTTGTGACCTCTGAGTTCTAGTCCACTAGACCTTCACAGTGGCTAAGTCAGCTTACAGACAATGCCTCTGGAGTGAACAAGCATGCTATGCACCTCCAGAGGCAACCAGCAGCTCTCACCAGTGGAAACCTTTGCCAGCAAGGTGGCATGGGACAAACTCAGAAGAGAAATGGTCAGCAAGAAGCAGTCCAGATCTGACTAGGCTAGTGTGTGAACCCAGGCAGATCCTTGATCTCCTTGAGAGTAGTTGGGGTCTGGTTCTTATCGGGCAGTGCTGACACTTGAGGAGGGACAGCCGAGTGAAGGCCAGGCCAGAGACCAAGAGGCCCAGGTGTCTCTTTAGGAATCTCATTGCATCTCCCTTTAAAGGTAAAATGGGATGTGACTACCCACCTTCCAGCTGTGGTGAGGGCTGAAGGACTTAGCATATGTGAGGCTTTTCTAAATGATGAAAGAATTTATAGAGAGAAGATACAAATGTGTGGCAATGATGACATTTGAAGAATGAATGAATACTGTTAACAATCTGCCTTCTCTTTTATCTCTTTATTAAAGACTTAACATCTTTATCATTTTGATACCTCTACCCATGATGATTAGTTTGAATCATCAACTAGAACCAATCTAGAAGCACCTTGGAAGACAGTCTCAATGAGGGATTATCCAGATCAGAGATCAGATTGGCTTGTGGACAAGTCTGTGAGGGATTGTCTTGATTACATTGGGGAAGCCCTGCCTACTGAAGGTGACATCATTTCCTAGCCAGGGATCCTGAACTATGTAATAGTGGGAGTGAGCGCAAACACCATGCATCCATTTTTTTCTTCTCTTCTCCATGGGTATGACCAGATAGAGTTTTTGCCACCTTGATTTGACAAAAACAATGAGCTAAAATGAACCCTTTATCTCCTAAGTTGCTTTTGTCAGGGTATTTTATCACAATGACAGAGAGAAACCAAGACACCCCCGGTTTAGTAAATTTACCAATCAATGAAGTGACCCAAGAGAAGTCAGGCATAGGAAAGATGTTACAGAGCATGGGATGATGCAGGCTCAAGGTGGAAGCTGGGCTGCAAAGTTCTGTACCCATACCCTGGGTGGCAAGCAGCCTTCCAAACCCTTTTGTTCTGTGAAAGGGCAGAGTGGGGAGAATGAGCTGTGCTGCAGGGCATGGCTCCTGCCTATGATTCTCACCCGAGGGGCACTGAGCATGTGCAATACACGTGTTGGTCTAAACTCCACAGTGTCTCGGTAATGTTGAATATAACTCCATGGTTGCTGGCACGGGAACATGAGTGGTTACAGAATGACTGCTAGAAAGCAAAACCACACAAGTCCCAGAGGGTAGGCAGAGTTCAGAACAAATGAAGCATAAAGGTTAGACGCAAAAGCATAGAAATAAAAAGAAATGTAGGAATCTGGGGAGGGCCTCTTACAGTTGCTAGATATGTCAGGGCATCCTAGGCATCAGGAGAATGTTTACCGATACTGAAGTCTCTGTTCTGGGGGAGACTACAGCCCTGTGCTGTGTAGTGAGAGCATTTG
Source organism: Peromyscus eremicus (assembly GCF_949786415.1). NCBI lineage: Eukaryota > Metazoa > Chordata > Mammalia > Rodentia > Cricetidae > Peromyscus > Peromyscus eremicus. The sequence continues at coordinate 89,921,426 of NC_081423.1, forward strand.
TGAGAATATCACCTCACCTCTGCACAGTTCCCTTTATCTCTTTGTATGAGTTAAATAACCAGTAGCAGACACAAGCTGGTGTAATCTGCCTCATGCTTCCTGGGAGGTAAGATCAACAGCACAGAAAGGCCCTGGGCAAGGCCTCTGGCTACTGCTCTGCCCTTTCCATGAAGATCAGTATACTCAGGGAAGGCCTCGATGCAGGATGAGGGCAAGCAGCGGCACACACATGGTTAATGGTTAAAAAGTGCGGTTAGTTTGCTTAGTCACTCAAGGTTTGGGAAGGGTGCTCACCGAAGGCCTGGATGCCCACTGAAGCCAGTGCATTTTGGTACAGAAAGTCTGGAGAATAAGAACGGACAGAGGAGAGGATTTGGAGATGTCAAGAATCAGGAACGGCTGTGTGAAGAATGCCATGAACCCATGAACCTCTGCGGTACACTGCTATGTGAAAGATGTAAGATGTGAAATGCCGACTATCTCCTTTATGTATGGGTTTACATATGCATATAACTTTCTGGAAGGTTACAGAAAAGACCATGAACTGTGGGACTAGAAGTTAGGGAGGAGGAGAGATCATCTTTCCTTTTATATTTAGTGCTTGGCTGATCATTTGGCCACAGATGGATAGTATTTTAATGGTAATAATTGCCTGAAAGTGATAGAGATGTCTTCTACTTCTGGACATATCCCTGGGGTGAGGGACTAGAGAAGGGCTTTGGTTTTTTGGACATCATTAGACATACTCAGCTCACCTATTGCCTTGGAACATTGTCTTGGGAAGGGCAAGTGCTATTTGGAAGGAGTCTAATTTTCTGGATGGGTTTGCTGACAGATACAAGATATACGTCCACACAAGTGTGTGCTTTAGTCAAGCATGATGGCACACACCTTTAATCCTAGCACTCAGGAGGCAAAGGCAGGTAGATCTCAGAGTTCAAGGAAGCTAGCCTAATCTACACAGTGAGTTCCAGAACAGCCAAGGCTATATAGAGAAACCCTTTATCAAAAGACAAAACAATAAAGTGAGAGCATTTGAGCGCGCGCGCGCGCGCGTGCGTGTGTGTGTGTGTGTGTGTGTGTGTGTGTGTGTTTGTGTGTGTGTGTGTGTGCGTGCGCACGCGCACACATACAGGTGCTCTTGTATATTCTGGTGAATGAGCGTTATGAGTGTATGCTTATACAGGCCAGAGGACAATCTCAGCTGTCATCCCTTAGAATCTGTCTACCTTGTTTTTTGAGACAGTCCCTCACTAGTCTAGAGCCTCCCACGTAGGCTGGGTGGGGTGGTGAGTGAGACCCAGGGATCTGCTTGTCTACATTTCCCCAGCACTGGGATAATGGTTGTGTGCTATCACATCTGGCTTTTTCAATGAGCATATTCTTGAGGCATGTGAATAGTTCCAGCTTATCAAGCGTTATTTTCTATGGGATAAAAATGTGCACTCCATTTGGCCTTTCTTTATATAAGTGGCTAGATGTTGAGGATTTAAAGTTCTCTTTTCAAAAGTAGTACAGTGACCATCATTGTTGTGGACTTGACCTTTGGGCAATGGGAACATGTCAACTTGAGGCAGACAAGGTCTATATGTATGTATAAAATCCTTAACCACTGAAGCTCTAAGGCTTATAATTTACTTATATTTATTATTATTAAAAATGTTCCATTTATTCCAAGCAGAAAAATATTTGGGAAAGTAATTATTAAAGAATAGGAGAAAGTGCTTGCTTCTAATTCACCAGTGAAAGATGCTGACAACGAATGATTTAAAGGCTTAAATCAAACCCTGCTACACCATGATGCAATTTCTTCTGTCTCCAAGGATGGTTAGTGTTTTTAAATTGTCAGCAAAGCTCCTTGAGTCTTGAGAATCTCAGTTTTAATTAGCATCCCGGTTACTGGCTCAACAGAAAGACCAGGAAAATGAATCTGCCTGCCACTCAAGAGGGCTGATTAGATGTGCCAGTCACTACGGACTTCCTCCTTCACCTGTGTAGCTGCTGCTCTATATAAGCAGCTTCGCAGACTCATTATCTAAAGAACACTGTGCCATGAGATGTCCTCAAGGTTAGAAAATATGCACAGAATCATTTATGTTTCAAGAAGCATTACAACAACTTAATCTCAAGAGGTTCAGAAAAACATGCGCGCACGTGTGTGTGTGTGTGTGTGTGTGTGTGTGTGTGTGTGTGTGTGTATGGATTCAGAGAACAAATTGAAAAAAACCACAAGGTAAGCATGGTCCAACGTTAACATCTAGGCAACGGGAATGTAGATATTCTTTTTCCCCTTACAGTGCTGGGATTGAACCCAGGGCCTTATGCCTGCCAGGCAAGTGCTGTACCTCTGAGTCACACCCTTAGCCTTTGGCTTTTTTGAGACTGGATCTCACTATGTAGTTCAGGCTGTTTTCCAGTTCATGATCCCACTACCTCCACCTCTTGAGTAGTGGTATTACTGGAGGGCTGCCACCACGCCCAGCTTCCCAACTCTTTTGCAAGTGTGAGAAATTCTTTCAAAGTAATTTAAAAAATAGCTGTCAACCCCAAACCATCATCATATTCCCTAAACAAGCTAATGATGTCATGTAAGGGGACACTCATCTTGTAAGCATCTCCACTGCGGGCTCCCTTCATGGTGGGGGAAGGGATCATGATTGTGCCCGCTCATCCAGTGACACCCATGTCTATACTTGCTGTTCTTACTGTCTTTGGCTCTTGCTGCAAGGATGACAAGGCCCCTGTGACAGTCATTCTAGTTTTTTCTACCTCCTTTTGATAAAGCAACTACAATAATTTCCCAAGGAAGGTTGTCTCTGAGAGATTGGCCTACCTAAAAAATGTTTCACCCACCTATGGATTCAAGAATATTTAGTTCTTGGTGTTGACTTTACAGGTTAACATCCCTCCTCTAATGTGCCTTCCAGTAATAGTGGCTATTTCTGGCTTGTCCGGGAAGAGCTATTGTGCTTTCTTGTGCCAATGGATAGAACTATAAAAAAAAAAAAATCAATTAACTGGGCTTTTGCTGTGTCTGTAGACACTGCTACTCATTTCAGGTGAGGAAATGGAGTGAAGACTCTGGACCACTTTATTTGCATGACTAATACGTCAGGAGAGCAGTCCCACAGTCGGAGGGCTCCTTAGAATCTAGGAGCTTTTACATCTTAGGCCAAGCAGAAAGAAAGGGCTGTTCTTCCCTTAGTGAGAGTCAGGTGGCCAAGCAGGCTGGTTGTATGGCTCCTTGTATGGTACCTCCTTGCCTGCTTGAAGCCACATCTGTCTAGTTTTACCTTTATTTGAAACAAATTAGCACAGGAAAGCCTCTCCCCTGCCTAGGGATAATCTTGGCTTCACAGTGGCACATGGTAGCCTCTGGGGCACAGACATGGCCTTCTCACCATGGCCACTGTAGGACACATTCTTCCCTCACTGCTGAGACTCCAGTCCCCATTCTTGATACCCACCACTCTTGTCTTGTTGCTCTCCTAAGTGTGACATCCCACAGGAGGCAGGCCATGGAAGCAGTGTGGGCCTTGACTTTAATGTCAGTGGGAGATGGAAGGTCCTGTATAGAACTTCCTAATGGATTCTATACCATAAAGGGTCTTTTGCTGGGACACCTCACATGTTGTAAGACACTTTGGTCTAAAGGTTAGCTTAAGTTGTTATTCAAGTGATAAAAAGGTGTAAACAGACTGTACACCAAGGGAACCTTGATTCCTCCAGGTAAGTTCCACTTCTGCCCTGCTATGTGATGCCTCTCCCCTTGCTTCTAGTGAGGGGGAGGGTGTCCATAATTCTGGGATCATTTTTCCGAGATTTATGAGTAAAGTGGTAGAAAACAAAAGACAGAAGCAAAACAGAACACCTCAATAGACTCCTGAATCTACAATCACGGATGAGATGCCCTGAGGCAGCCAGCCAGTATTGTGAGCACTTGAACTCCCACAGGTGATACTTAATTCCATGGAAGCCGGAGCAGTACAAATGGAAGAACAGCTAATGGCCCTTAGTCCTGCAGATCTCAGGGAAATTGGCTCATCAGTGCTTGTTAGAACCCACTAGAAGGCCCCACCAAGATGGACAAGGTTGTCAGCCAGGCCTCTGAGGGCTGCTTAGAGGTGGGGGTGGCAGTGGCCTCTCAGAGCCGGGCTCACTGGGAGGCCATGGAAGGAAGCCAGAGGCTCTGGCAGCCACACTGCCTGGGTGTCTACAGCAGCGACCAGGAGGCCTGTGTTGCTCACCCCTCTTTGAACTAACTGCCTGTTGGAGAATGCTCCACTGCTTTTCTTTCTGCACACTCCTCTGAGTTTGCATTTAGCCATGGATCAGAGAAGTGTGTTTCACGGGGGAAGCTGGGAAGCCACATCCCAGGGGCTTCTGTCTGCAGTCCTTTCTCCCCGCTACCTGTGCTAATCACACTGTGATTGTGTTGCTTTCTTCTGTCCTAAATGACCTTTCAACCGCTGACCTGTTCTTGGTAGAGTATTTCCACCTCAGCACTGTGCCACATAGACAGAGTGACACCCTGAGACCCTTGCATGATCCTCCTCACTTGAGTTTAGGAGGCGACTGCCTTGGGTCTGTGGCATGGGGGACAGGGTGGGGACTGAGATCGAGGGTGACGCCTTGCTAGCCAGCATGTGACCAGGAATTCCGCCACCTTTCTTTGTGAAAACCAAGCATCCAACCCTCTTTCTTGCTTCCCGCTCTTCCCCCCTTAACTGTGTCCCCTCTCTGGCCTGGCTTCTGTCCCTACAGTTCTTTCTGGCTCCTGCCTCCTTGAGCACAGGATCTAGGGCAAGAGAAGATCTCTGTGAGCAGGTGTGGCCTTGTTCCTGCCTCTGGCTTCTTCACAAAAGCTACAGTTTTAAGAACTTTGTCTACACTTTCTGTTTCTGTCTGTGATTCTGGTAGTTGTTTCTTCACAGCCAAATGCAATTTATTCCTTTTTTAAACTAGCACTCAGTACAAACAAACAAACAAACAAAGTGCAGTCCACTGGGAAGAATAAACACTGCTCACACATCGGCTGTTACCATAGGAATCACTGTGCTTCCAGATCCTTCCATGACCCAAGGGGATCAGCTCACATTCTCAGCTGCCTAAGACAAATCACCCCCGGTTTTCTCTACTCATGAGTTTAAGGCCAACTACCTATAAAAGGTGGGAGATGGAAATAGTCTTTTTTTCTGAATTCAAGGTGAGAAGAGTCAGAAGAAATTGAGCCCTGTGGTCGGGTTGGTGGCTCTGCACCTTGTGGTCTGGTTGGCGGCACTCCGCCTCTTTCTAAAATCGACAGACTAGTAAGTCCTCTCTGCTTGGCCCTTTAAGCAGGGTCCACACGGGGTGGGGAATGGAGGTGGGTAGGGGGGCTCTTGCTCCCGTAGAGAAACAGGCCTTGCTTCAGATGCCACTGCTGACATTTCATGTTTTAATTTAGGCAGCTGTGAACAAAGGAACTCTGAATCACTGTCTAGTTGAGGTACCTGCATCGACTCATCTCCCCAAGCCTTACAACCAGGTCTTGTTGCCTGAAGAAGAGGGCCTCCTAAGAGCACCCAAATCCGGGTTGGTGGAGAAGCCAGGAGGGGAAGCGGACTATCTAGCTGCCTGTTTGAAACAATGACTCAGGGGGAAGTCAACTGACCTGATTAATTTTAGTTTGTCTTCAGTCTGTGCTAAAAATGTCTGAGGAGAATAAAGTCCGGTGGACTCGCCACTGCCAGCGTTATTTTTGGTGCAGAGGGCACATGGGCACGTCTGAGGAAGGATTTGCTGCTCCTACTCAGCAACTCTGCCACCACAGGGGTCTCCTTGGCCTGCTCAGCTTGCTGGCCAGAGACAGATCGGGGCCGATCCGGCAGCTGGAGTTCTGACACTGACTGTGGACTAAGGCAGCGTGCCTTACGGTCTCGGGAGAGCACAGGGCAGAGGCTCACTGGGGCTAAGACTTGGACGGGGTGGGGAGATATCCTGGGCACTGTGGAGAAGCAGGTGGGGTGTGGGAGGAATCGGTGTCTTAAAGACACTCAGTTTAGTTTAGTTCTAGGGACAGAAGCCATAAGAAGGGGCATAGTGGCGGCCATTCACTACCAGAAGAAGCTACGGGGCTGTCACCAACTTACTGAGACATCGTAGTGGGAAAGGACCCTGATGTCATCCTTCCAGCATCTGCCAGTTGTGTCTTCTATCAAGTTATTTTGCTTCTCTGTGTTTTGGTTTCCTCAAATGCAAAGTGGGGACAATTGTGTCTACCTCACAGAGGTGTTGGGAAGACTATGTGAACTAATGTTTGAAAAAAGCCTGGAAAGGGGGGCATCATATGATGGGTTAAATGGAATTTTAAAGATGGGAATCACATAGTAGAAGCTGGATAAAGCCAGCAATGGTGGAACTGGTGGTGGCCATCCACTCCTCACAGTGAATGCAGAAGCCACTGTGGGAACAGTGTCCAGGCCCTGCCTGTGAGCTGGTGGAGATTTAGGTGTGCTTCAGGGTCCCATGGTGGGGCAGGTTGTCAGGGAGGCTGGCAGAGCAGGCAGATCTAGGAAAGCTGGAGACAGATTCAAGGCCCAAGTCCTGTCCAGGACCAGGGCAAGGAAAACTCTGCAGGGTCCAATATCCCCAGAGTTCAGTGCAGAACCTGGTGGCTATGGTCTGGGTGTTCTGTGGCCATCCTTTAGAGGGCTAAGAGTCTGTGCAACTGCCCTCTCTCTGTCCTCACATCTGTCCTCACTCTGTAAAGGCAGCAGAACTCTGGCCATCGGATTCCATGACTGTGCACAGTCCTGGGCTGGTGACTTGATCATTTTCCTTACTATGCAAGGCCAGCTTCACTAGCCTCCTGCCTCCCAGAGAAAGGGAGGGAGGGCCAGGCTCGGGATCAGGGACACAGCTCAGGACACTGGCCTGCATTTCTGGACTCACCACTTTGGGCTTGAATGGTGGCTGGATCTCCCGGTTCTCCAGTTTTTCCCAGTCGATTCTCCTGAAGAAGGCATGCTCTCTGACATCCCTCTCTCCCTCGGGCCCGCAGCCCAGCCGCTTGGCAGGGTGTTTGGTCATAAGCTAGAGGGAAAGAGACAAAATGACGGTTTGATGACAGCAACCTCCTGGAGCAGCACCTTCTTTGTCCAGCTCTGCCGCTGGGCATAGGTGGTGGTGCTGCCCGAGAACACACTAGAAGTTCACCAAGAAACACACATGTGCTCTGACAAGTGTGGCCTTTGTATGGTGATTTTCACAGTAAGGGAGCAGTTGGAGACACTGGCCACATGGAATAAAAATTCAAACAGGCATCTGTATGTATCATGTGCTTTGAACCTGGCATTCTGTATGTAGACAGGGAAGCAGGGACTGGGGCTACGGCTCAGTGGTAGGGAGCTTCCTTTACAGGGTGTAAAGCTCTAGGTCCATTCCCTAGCACTGCCAATGGGAAAGGAAGGAAGGAAGGGGAGGGGGAGGGAGGGAAGAGGAAGAGAAGTTCCTATTATTTATATGCACATCTGATAAAAAGGCATGAGGTCACTAAAAATCACGTGTGCCGAAAGTACTTCAGGCCAGCATCCTGCAGGATGCTGCAGCAAGCATCACACTCCTCCTTATGGCCGGGACCAAAATATTATCAGGCATGTGGGTTAGGAAGACACATGTTGGAGCACAGGCAGCAAGTGGCTCATCTCAAGGTATCTGATACAGGACTCAGAGGGAGGTGCCAGATCTGGGCTCTTCCACGGCAATAGGCTCCTCAGCTGCCACGGGCACCTGGGCCTTGACCTTCAAACATACTAAATAAGAAACACTGGGTATGGGGCACTCTCTTTTGATAAGTTTAAAAAAGACTTTTGTGATTCAAAACTTGACCACTGAAAACTAATTAAGTCACTGCCACCAGTTAAACTCTTAGCATTTCCCTGAAAGAAGAGAGTTGGCCAAGGACCCTGAAGGTTCAAAGTGGTTTTGTCTATAACAGCCTCCGTCATGAGTGGAATGCAGGGAAAGACTGTCCGGTGTCCACACAGCACAAACCACGCTGCGGCAACGGGAGAGGGAAATACGGCAGCACACAGCAATTGGCCACATTTACTATTGCCGCGCTGCGCTAAAGAGCCAAGTCTGGGGCACCCGCTAAAGAAGCCCCTCAGTGCAAAGGCCGAGATAGGCAAGACTAGTCTGTGTAGTTAATACTACTTGGCTTGGGGTGGTGGGTCATGGCAACTGTAAGGGGAAAGAGGAGGGGACATTTAGGGTTCTGTCCCTCTTAACCAGGGTACAGTTATGAGCATGCATCCATGTTGTGAAAATGTATTGATCTGTCCATGGATGCTCTATACCCATTTTTAATATGTCTACCTTAAGAGAGAGAAAGAACAGACTATGTCACAGATGTGGGAATTAGTTAGGAGAATTAATTAGGAGGCCAGATGTGAGAATTAGCACTCCCCAGGAGCCTGCAATGACTTATTTGTGTAACTGTGGGTATATGTATGCACGTGAACATGTGTGGAAGACAGAGCGTGTATGAGTGTGTGCATGTGTGTAGAGGCTGACCTCAGGTGTCGTTCTTCCGTGGACCATGTGGATTGGACTCAGGCTGGCTGGCCAGTGAGCCTCAGGAGTCCATCTGCCTTTGCTTCAACAGTGTGTACCACCATGCCTGGCTGTCTTACATGTTCCGAGGACTGAACTCAGGTCTTGGTGCTTATGGGGCAGGCACTTTACTGAGTGAGCTGTGCCGCCACCCCCTTGCAATGTTAACAAATGAACTGGGAACTCCTGGAGTCCGAGTCTATTCTGTACCCTTGTGCCCCACATGTCACCAAATTTTGCAGCCACGTGCATTTGTGATAATTCTAGTGTCTCTCTTAGAAGGCTGGAAAAGGAAGCCAGTCATGGTGGTGCATACCCATAATCTCAGCACTTGGGAAGTTCAGGCAAGAGGATTCAAGTTCAAGGCCATCCTGGGCTACATAGGGAGTTTAGGATTAGGTGAGCTAAATAGCAAGACCCTGTCTCAAAAACAACATCGGGTGTGGGAAGGGCATTTCCTCTGCCAGCCGTCTTGGTCGACTGCAGAGAGGAAACCTGGATGTACTCACTCCTTTGCAGATGGAGACAGCCTCCTTGGACAAGGATTTGGGGTAGGACACATTGTGCTCCATTATAGACTGAAACAGTTCGTCCTCATCTTCACCATCAAACGGAGGCTATTCCACACAAAGATGGGAAAACAGAAGAGGTAATGCATTACCACGGTGCTTGAAGATCTGTGAGAAGAAACAGACCGCCCTTCCCCACACACCGCAGGCGGCAAGGTTAGACCCGTGAACACGGAGGCTGATTTGATTATCTTTAATTAGGCTGCTGGTTGTGTGTTTCCCATTTTTAACTGTCCCTTTCATTATCTTGCCCTGAGCAACCCCAAATAATCTTTAGGGAAAATGTTTTGGAGTAATGCATTTAGTGATTTGCAAATAAATTATAATTAATCCATTAATCTTGTAATTATGTGCTAAAAATCTAATTATGAACAAGTCAGGTTACAGATGGTTCCTGTTTAGAGAGTATATGTGAGGGGTACAGAGGATGCTTTCTGCCGTTACTTGGAGTGGAGGGAACTTCAGAACAGGGGCAGAACTGGGGCCCTTCTGGCCTGACAAGACAGATAGCCTCTTGGTGGCAGTGACAGGAGCTAGCTTCTGGATATGTCCTTTGTCCCTTGTAGTACGCTAACAATCACCATCCTGAGATGTGGAGGACTGGTGGTATAACGTGGAACATCATGGCTTTGAGGTCACATGACTTTGGGCCAGAATTCTAGCTCTACTTCCTAGCTGGGTGCCCACACTCAAATGACTTATCTGTTAGACACACCAGTTCCTATGATGGGGTTTCTGGCTAGTCCAGAGCCCAGTGGGTGGTATCTAGAAAGAGCTCAAGGAAGGGTACTTACAGCTGTTAATTGAGGCAGAGGAACCTCTTAGGATGGGGATGGGGTGTAAGAGATCCCAAGAACCTGTCCATGCCTAAGATCCCCTTCAAGCACTTTCTCCATTACATCTTTAATCCCGAGGGCTTTATCACCCTCGCTCTAATGGGATGTACCAAGAAGGATTGGACTTCAGGGAAGTTCCTCAACATCTTCTTTGGTACAACTAACCTTGAATTTACCATAAAGATGGCAGGGGCTTTGAAGGGGAACTGGGCATGGGGCCAGGGCAGGAGAGCCACATACTCTGAGGGAAAGAAACAAAGTCTATAAAGAGCCCTCCCTTAGGGCTGGGCATAGGGGAATGGAGGTTTGGGTGGCTGGTGCCACTTTATTTTCTTTCTCTTGCTCTCTAAATATAAATAAAAGGCCTCTTTTCTGGTTGTAAATGCGTGGCTTTGAAAAGCATGTGTGATTTGGCGGCTGTGTGCAGGTAGGTGAGGAGAACTAAAATGAGTCTGGCTGTGAATTAGTCAGGGCAGGACAGGCAGAGCCTGCATGGTGTGGAGATGAAACACAACATCGGAGGGACCCACAAGGCAGGTCAGTGGGCAAGTGCAGCTGCAGATGGCCTGTGCTGGCCAAGAGCTACAGTGGTGCCTGGCCTGCTGTCCAAGACACCATCTTCTTGGCCCTATAACAGGCATCCTCTCAATACCTCTTACTTGACACCCACACTGCAGCTCATCTTCCCTGGTGAGGGACCCAGAAGAGCAGCTGAGCTTTGGCCAAGGAGGTTTTCACAATTAAGATGAACATGCTAAGTTCTGAACGGGGCTGTGGGCTGCACCCTGCCATGAGCACAGTGAAGTCGGAATCTGAGGTGGGCATGGCATAGGTTCTGTTCCCAACTCATCAGGTGGTCTCTTCCCAACAAAGCCTTCGAGTTTTGAGTCCAGATAGGCTACACTATTTGTAGGTCTTTGACTCCTTATTGGAAACTATTACGGGGCTAGGGAGATGGCTCAGGTGATAAAGTGTATGCCATGCAAACATGAGGACTTGAATTTGGACCCCAGAACACATGTTTAAAGAAGCAGAACATGGTGGTGCATGCCTGTAATTTCAGAACTGTGAGGCAGAGACAGGAGAATCCCTGGATAGGCTTGCTAGCCTAATCAGTGAGCTCCAGGTTCCATGGGAGACCTGATCTCAAAAGATAAAGTGGAAAGCAACCAAGAAAGACACCTGTGGTAACCTCTGGCCTCCATACATACACACATGCATATGCAACACTCACATACACATTCACATAGGCAGGTACACATATGTATGCACACATGCATATATAAAACGTACACATCACTATATAGACTTCAAGATAATGCCAGGAGAACACGTCTGTCTCTCTGTCTGTCTGTATGTATGTGAATAAATATATAAATTCAAGCTACTGAGTCCACTTAGTGTTGCTGTGTGAGTATTTTTTGGGGGGCTGACCATTTGGGATTAGATAACCATACAGGGTGCGCATCTCTAGGAAAGACTAATTTCCCCTCTCTCAGCAGTTGTTAATCACCTATAACCTCATCTGGGGTGGTGTCCTATGTGACTTCCCCATGCCCAATGGCATGTCAACTGGTACTGTCATTGTTCAAAAGTAGCCATATTGTAGATATTTCATGGGTATAGTTTCCCTGTCATACCTACACACAAATATCCTTTTATTTTTTTCATGGATTCTCAGTGTTTCTCATATTATTTTCAAATAAGACACTTAATCTGAATTCTCTGTTTTTCTGACTGCTGCAAACACATTTTTCTTGGTAGCCAGCAGTGTTCCCATGCAGAGCCAGAGAGTCACCAACTTCTTCAGATGGATTCATGGGTCCTTGGGTACATTCAGAATTGCTTCCAACACTGCATTCTAATAACTAGAATAGTAGAATACTAGTCGAAAGATCTCTGTGCATGCCTGCTCCTTTCTCCTCTGAATTACTTCTGAGGAACAACATCCCAGGTGTGGGATTATATGCCAAAGGATGTGAGCATGTTTGTGTTCTTGCTCAGACTCTTTAGCTCACCCCGGGGCCTCTTTATAGATAATTGCCTGCTCTCAGGCCTTGGTACTGAAGGCAGGTCAGAGCAGACAGGTTATAATTACATCTATCTTCCTTTCTAATAACACCAGCTACTACAATGTGGGCAAATCTGCCTCGTACCTGACCATTTCAGATTGCTTCTCTCCCCCACTGCCCCCATTCCTTTGGCTATTTTTAAATGTCTACAAATCTGGACGCAGTGTTCTGAGCTCAGCTCCCCATTAACAAGTCTCGGGTTTGTGTAAAGAAAAATTTCTGAACGTGTTGTACCCCCACATCCTACTCTGAGAGCTCTGAGCTTTAATCAGACAAATGAGGTGCTGGTTCCCACAGTACAAAATGGTTCATGAATCACTTCCTAACAGGCAGTGGGTAAGGGCCCTTCCATGTTGATTTGCAGATTGCTGAGGACCTGGGGACGGACACACACACACACACACACACACACACACACACACACACACACCCCATTTGGGCTGAAGGTCCAATTACTGAGATGAAGCACCCAGTGCTAATAAACTGTTCTGGAAAGAAAAGAACACTGAGAGGAGAGAGCCGGTCCCCTCATGACAAACACTGCGAACACTTGGAGTCGAAATGTGCTCATCAGAGGGCCACATGGAACACTGTTAATGCCCTCCCCCAAGCAATTATGTTTGTCAAGCTGTCCAGAAACTGGATACAGACTCAGGCTATTCAGACTTAATGGGCCCACTTGGCTGCTGACAACTGATAAGCCAAAGGCGCATACAACGGCAACCAGCCACCTTGTCCTGCTCATCTTTAGCCTTCTACAGTTCAGGAAGACAAATTTAGTGCCTAACCCTTCAGACATGCTCATAATCGATCTTCCTTCTCAGTGCCTATATCTATCTACTCTTGTTGCTGAGTCCCTACCGCTGTGGGTTTGAGTGACACCCATGGCTGAGTCACAGACACACCAGGAATTCACTTTACTTTGCTAGGCTCTGATTGGAACTCTGTTTGCTAGTTGTAGGCAGCCAGGTGAAGAAGTATGGAATGAAGGTTGTGGCCTGTGCCCAGTATGGCACCAGCATGTTGGAAATTTTTGCAGGTGTCATTTTTGAGGACGATCACCCTTTTCAATCCAAAATTGAGACTTTGAGAGATGCATGCAAGGCAGGCTGAGTGGCTCTGAGAAGCATGGGGAATAGGCCAGAAGGTGCATAGAAGCTCCAGGTGTGGGAATGGGGCGTTCCTTGGAAGGCCTGGATACCCTCTCAGGGTCTGCATACAAGGCCTGTGATGGTTCATTCCATCAACTTGATGAGATTCAGAATCACTATGGAAACAAGTGTCTAGACTTGGTTAACTGATGTGGGAAGACCTTCCCCAAATGTCGGCGTCAACAGCCCATGGGCTGAGGTCCAGGAAGGGACAGAGATGAGAAAGGCACTAAGCAGCCGCCATCACCCCTCTCTGCTTTCTGATTGGCTGCAATGTGACCAGCGGCCTCCAGCATCTACCATGATGACCTCTGAGCACCCGCGCGCTGTGAGCCGAAACGAACAGTACCTTCCTGATCTGGCAAGTCTTTTGTCGCCACCACGGAGCCCAAGGAAGACTTAGTTCCCAGGCTCCTCACTAGAGAATGCAGCCTAGCAAGTCCTGGAGAAGAAGGCAGGCACGTTGGTGGGGAGGGGGAAGAGGGAGGAGAGATGGGAGGAAGGAGAGGAGACAGAGAGGACTTCGCTGCAGGCTGTTCTGAAACCCCAGTCTTCTGTCAGCCAATAAGGAGTCAAGGCACGGATGCTCTTTGAAAATGGGGTGAGTGCCCTTAGAAACCCAGCCCGTGTCTCTGCCCGGATGATTTTACTGGCTGGCACACGTAAATGTGACTTGTGATGAAGGCAGGGTATGTCTCTGGACTTGAGGGCTCAACACTCATGATCAGAGAGGGGCCTACACTTCACTTCGTCTACCTGATCAGCAAGGCTCCCAGGTGGCTGGGAATTCACAACCAAATTTTGTTGTCAAAATGTTCAAGAGGGGAAACTGACTTCAAGCACAGGACCCATGCTTCCCTATCTGTGTGCCACAGAACAGTGAGTCTGCATAACCTGCTTTTCTCTGTTTATGCACTGAGGCATTCCACCCAAGAGGAAGGCTCAGATTCGAGGGGGGAGGGGACCTGAATAAACAAACCACTCTTTCTATGTCACTCAAATCTTAACAGACTGGGGAATACTGACCAAATGCAGGCAGGTGTGTTTGCATTTTTCCATAGTTAAAAAAGTTTTTAAGTGTCTTCTAGATATGAGATAATGACAGGGACATAAAGGACAGGCTTCCTATCCTGGAGTAAAAATCTTGAGATGACAACTGTCTTCACATGGCCAGAAGATCTCCCCCTCCCTTGCCATGCCCTAGCCTCATTGGCGGTTTCCCTTTGGTTCTTACACAAGGCTACATGCTTTTTTTCTCTTGGTGTATCACGAACACACATTTTCCTCATCCAACTAGTCTATTGTCTCTCTCCTTCTCTAAGCTGTGAGCTGCATGAAGGTGAGGACTTCTGTCTATTCTGTCCTCACTGTACATAGGAAGCATTCAGTGTGCAAATAAATTATGGTCGATGAATGGACCATCTCAGAATGGTGGGCATTTTCTCCCCAGAAACATATGTCTCTGCGTTTAGTATGGGCATTTCTGTCCATTCTTGATTATTAAGATTCTTGGCTCTAAGGTCAAGGTCCCCAGGCCCAGCTCAGAGTTCTAGGAATTAAAACAAAAGCCAACAGCAGAATTGTTGCGGTGGTCTGAAGAAGGCCCCCATAGGCTCATATGTTTGAATATTTGATTCTCAGCTGGTGGAACGTTTGGGAAGGAGTGGGAGCTGTGGCCTTGAAGGAGCAGGGGTGACACCAGGGGTGGGCTTTTCCATTCCCAGTTAGCTCTCTTTGCCTCTTCCTTGTAGGTAATGATCTCAGCTCTCAGCTACTGCTCCAGCACCATGCCTGCCTGTGGGCCGCCATGCTCCCCATGATGATGGTCACAAACTCTAAGCCCCAAATTAAACTCTTTCATAGTTGCCTTGGTCATGATGTCTTATCACAGCAATAGAAAAGTGGCTAAGTCAGGAATAAAGTCAGAGATCCTCAAGGCTTGACCAAACCATTGCCTCCAGCCAAGCTCTCAGACAGCGCTGCATCCCAGCCCACTCTGCGGACAGGGAGAGTCAAATGGCCTGTGCCACATGGGCAGGGGTGACTGCTGTCACTTAGGCCTCGTTCTAAAGTGTTCCCTGTGTCTGTTCCCCCACTCTCTCTTCATCACTGGCTGAAACGAGGTGTGCCAGTGGAGGGCTGAGAGACCCTCAACTACAGCAGAGAGGAAGGACAGGAGAAAGCTGTCCTCGGACTCACCTTCCTCATCTGCCACCTCTGCTGGGCACAGAGGACCATATGGAGAGTGGGAGGCAGCCACTGAGATCTGGGGGCTGTTGATTAAAGCAGTCAGGATGGATTGCAGTGGCTGAGTTGTTGAAGACATTGCATGGGGAAGTGCCATGCGAGGCAACACACTTGTTTCTCGGGTAAGAGTCACATCTAAAGTGAAATCTAACTTGCCTTTTCAAAACAGGAAGTTTGGCCTTGCTGGACTTGGGTGAAAAAATACTCCATTGCCAACAGTGAGAAAGGAGGGGATAGGAAGAGGCTACCAGCGAGTTTCACTGGCTTCTTCCTTTAATAATAAGTCATAATCAATGGCTGGGATAATTTTTGTTGATCAATTTATAGGGAACTACAAGCCAATGCCAGTTCTGAGATCCTGAAAAACTCACAGTGGCTACCGTGTCCACACTCCAGCATGGTGCCTACGTGTCCACACTCCAGCATGGTGCCTACCATGTCCACACTCCAGCATGGTGCCCACAGTGTCCACACTCCAGCATGGTGACTACTGTGTCCACACTCCAGCATGGTGCCTACCATGTCCACACTCCAGCATGGTGCCTACCGTGTCCACACTCTAGCATGATGACTACTGTGTCCACACTCTGACATGGTGCCTACGTGTCCACACTCCAGCATAGTGCCTACCGTGTCCACACTCCAGCATGGTGACTACTGTGTCCACACTCCAGCATGGTGCCTACCATGTCCACACTCCAGCATGGTGCCCACAGTGTCCACACTCCAGCATGGTGACTACTGTGTCCACACTCCAGCATGGTGCCTACGTGTCCACACTCCAGCATGGTGCCTACCGTGTCCACACTCTAGCATGATGACTACTGTGTCCACACTCTGACATGGTGCCTACGTGTCCACACTCCAGCATGGTGACTACCGTGTCCACACTCCAGCATGATGACTACTGTGTCCACACTCTGACATGGTGCCTACGTGTCCACACTCCAGCATGGTGACTACCGTGTCCACACTCCAGCATGGTATCTACGTGTCCACACTCTGACATGGTGACTACTGTGTCCACACTCCAGCATGGTGTCTACGTGTCCACACTCCAGCATGGTGACAACCGTGTCCACACTCCAGCATGGTGTCTACGTGTCCACACTCCAGCATGGTGCCTACCGTGTCCACACTCCAGCATGGTGCCTACGTGTCCATACTCCAGCATGGTGTCTACGTGTCCACACTCTGACATGGTGACTACTGTGTCCACACTCCAGCATGGTGACAACCGTGTCCACACTCCAGCATGGTGCCTACGTGTCCACACTCCAGCATGGTGCCTACGTGTCCACACTCCAGCATGGTGCCCACAGTGTCCACACTCCAGCATGGTGACTACTGTGTCCACACTCCAGCATGGTGCCTACTGTGTCCACACTCCAGCGTGGTGCCTACGTGTCCACACTCCAGCATGGTGCCCACAGTGTCCACACTCCAGCATGGTGCCTACGTGTCCACACTCCACCATGGTGTCTACCGTGTCCACACTCCAGCATGGTGCCTACGTGTCCACACTCCAGCATGGTGCCCACAGTGTCCACACTCCAGCATGGTGACTACCGTGTCCACACTCCAGCATGGTGTCTACGTGTCCACACTCCAGCATGGTGCCTACATGTCCACACTCCAGAATGGTGGCTAGGTGTCCACACTCCAGCATGGTGTCTACGTGTCCATACTCCAGCATGGTGCCCACAGTGTCCACACTCCAGCATGGTGCCCACAGTGTCCACACTCTGACATGGTGCCTACGTGTCCACACTCCAGCATAGTGCCTACGTGTCCACACTCCAGCATTGTGCCCACAGTGTCCACACTCCAGCATTGTGCCCACAGTGTCCACACTCCAGCATGGTGCCCACAGTGTCCACACTCTGACATGGTGCCTATGTGTCCACACTCCAGAATGGTGGCTACCTGTCCACACTCCAGCATGGTGGCTACGTATCCATACTCTAGCATGGTACCTACCTTGTCCACATTCTAGGCTGCTACTTTACATTTGGAGTTTCTATGATCAGGAGCACATCATCTGCTCTTTTTCTCCCTCTGTCCCTGGGTCAGGGATTTAGAGCCACATTTGCCACACTGTCCTGCCATCACTGCCTCTGTTGAGTGGAAGTCACACCCCACGCAACAGCAACAAACAAATGCAAACATGTAGTGAAACATTACCTGCCCCGCGAGCATCTCATACAGCAGCACACCGTACGCCCACCAGTCCACAGATTTTCCATACGGCTGATAAGCAATTATCTGTGTGAAAACAAACACATCAGTCACGTGTCGCAGTAACTCAAAGAGCTCCTGTCAGGAGAGGTTAAGTCAAGCAGGTGGGCGTGTAAATTCAGCTCTTGCAAATGAGGTGGTGGTAAATTCTGTTCGACACAGAGGGACAAGGAAAAGGACCCTTCAAAGGGGGTACAATGAGAACTGCCATTCCAGGATACACCACCCAAATCTTGTTTCGGGATTCCTCTTGTGGATTCACTTGGAGATGTTACTGTCTGAAGGTAGATCTACTTACTCTCGTGGTGAAAAATATTTAGACAGTGAGTTAGATTTAATGGTTAAAAAACATAAGAGGGAGCTGGAGAGATGGCTCAGGGATTATGAACACTTATTGCTCTTGCAGAGGACCCAGGTTTGGCTCCCAGAACCTACATCAGGTAGTTAGAATTGTCTGAAACTACAGTTCCAAGGGATCTGATGCCCTCTTCTGGCCTCTGCAGGCACCTGCATGTACATGGCGCACATACATACACTCAGGAGCACACACACATAAGATAAATAAATCCTAAAAGAATTACATCAAGAGAGGTCACATACTTTTGAATGACTACACAATGGTTAGTTTATGGATAGCATGGTGACGATCAGTAAGTTAATTTCTACTGATTTATCCCTGGTGGCTGTTAGTCTCAATAAGAATTAACTAATAAGAGAATTTATAAATAGGATCATGCCAACCTGCTAGCCTATATATAGTTAGTTACTTTATTCAACAGTAGAGCACGGGGACCTGGAGAGATGGCTCAGTGGTTAAGAACACTTGTTCCTCTTGCAGAGGATCCAGGCTCGATTCCCAGCACCCACAGGGTACCTCACAAATGTCTGCAATTCCAGTTCCAGGGTATCCGACCTCCTTTTCTGTTCTCCATGGGCACCAGGCAAGTGAGTGGTACACAGACATACATGTGAGCAAAACATTCATAATACAACATTTTTAAAAAAATAGTAGGCCATGAACATCTCTGCAAAAACCTTTGATTATTTCTGCAGGACAAATTCCTATGAGTAGAATTGTTGGGTCAAAATAGTTCTTTTTGATTCAGAAGTAGAGCTTTGGACATACTGCCAGACTGCTTGCAGGGTACCACAATGCATCCCGATGGGCAGCAAAAGAGTTGAGTCTGTGTCCTTGAATTCTCACCAAAAGCACTCACTGTCATTGTTTCCCAGAGTGCCAATTTGATGACTGAAAGTGATACTTCAGTAGTCTTTTTATTTCCATTTTATTCACATGGGAATTAGACACCTGTGCTTCTCCTTTTAGTAAGCTGCCTGATTGTCCTGATTGACAGGCCCATCCATTCATTCTTTTGGAGACTATGGGAAGTGCTAGGGATACACTGTAGAAAGGACAGTGTGTGTCCCCTCACATAGACTACAGGGACATTTTTATATTGATTAATGAAAGTTCTTTATATCTTAAGGATATGCATCCTCTGCTTTAATTTTTATAAATACTCATCACGATTCATCAATGTCTTATGTTTTGTTTAGTATACCCTTGGATGGTTAAACACTTAAACTTTTAAATAGAACTGGGTAATGGATGGAGAGAGGACGTGATATTTGACTTCCTGGTTGAGGCATTTACCGGCTCATTTGTCTCCTGGCACACTGTGATTCTGGATACTCATGGTCTGGATGTCTTAATGCAAGACAGAGTGGGGCTGCCTGATCTCTGCTGGCTAGTGGTGAGCAGACCTCCACAGTGGCAAGAGACCGAGACACCAGTGACTAGACTCAGTTACCCCACTACTAACAAATTGCTACCTCACCTTTTCTTCATCTTTTCTGTCTGGACCAAACAGCAATAAAAACCCTCTTTGGAGAGTGAAAGTCCACTTGCTGAACTACTACATGTGGAACACTTTATGTACATCTTCTCATGCCGCATGATGGAGAGACACGACGATTCTCATTTTATAGATGGGAAAACAGACTCAGAAAGTTAACAGACTTGCCAAACCCACTTAAGGATTAAGTGGTTTTTGAATGCTGGTTCCTATTTTTAAAAGAGATTTTTTTGGCTTTCAAATATATCTATGCTGGACTTGATAAAATATTATCAAAGGGTATTGAAGATCAGCCTAAAGGGGAATAATTTTAAATGGTTTAAAGAATGGTAGTATAATGATGTTGTAAAAGCAGTTGCATAAACTGCTATCCTCAGCATACAAAGCCAATTCCTATAATCTGTGTTACTCACTCTCCTGTGGAGCTGATGTTGAACCCAGAAAGTAGCTAGATAAATGAGGAATTTAGACTTTATTTCATTTCAGGGTCTTGCTACTTTGCAGTCCAGGCTGGCCTCCAACTCATAGCCTCTTAACTGCTGGGATATTAGCATGTGTCACCACGCATGGCAACCATTTAGTTCATATTCTATATGCCATGAATACCCGAGTAGGTCCATCAGCCAGACTCCTGTGTTCACATGGTGCTAAGTCATGTTCACATGGTCTAAGTCATGTCTGATTCTAGAAAGCTGCCGGAGGGTGTGGGAATTCAGTTTCTCTTCACACGGAGCTACAGCTCCTAAAGGTCACAGCTACCTACAGAGGTTTTTTTTTTTTTTTTCTCCCTTCTCCCCACCACTCAGGCCCAGCTTCCTCTATTTCTGAAGCATTAAACTCCCATGGCCCCTGCTGATAACACCCTCTCCCTTCTCCAAGGTCTACAAAAGCAGAATGTCAAATGCCAATGGCTTTTCTTTTACCCATTGCATTGTTGGCCCAGCTGAGTTGCCTGCTCAGCCACCAGACCAGGATCATAGTCACTCTGGGCACAGCCATGCTGTCAGTTGTAATAAGAAGGTGACATTTGGAAGGCAGCCCACTCCCTCCTTCTCCGAGAAGTTCATCAGTGCCATTCTCGGCTTGCACACCAGATGATCTCAGTTCCGGGGTACAGTGTGCAACCTCAGCATCAGAACTTCCTTTCCACAGTAAAGCACATTTGCCCTCAAGGGTCTACTGCTATGAATAAACATCTCTAATGAACCAAAACCCCAGGCAGAAAGGGAAGCGGTAACTAGGGAACCCTTCTTGAGGGCCGGCCGTCAGACCCACATATCTGGGATGCTGTCTAGAGCCATGCTGTCCAGTGGCCATTAGCTATGTGTTTACTAAGCATATGAGATATGGCCAGTCTGAACTGAGATGTCTCTAGGTGTAAAGTAGTTATAAGATTTTGATAATTTCATAAAAAAAAGGAAAATAGTTCCTTTGCAATTTTTTAACTTTGGGCATACTGGGTTAAATAAGATATAACAAAATCAACCTCATCTGTTTCTTTTGTGACCATTAAAATCATGCCTGCTAAATGCAGCTGTGATTGGCTCTTCATTTTCACTGGACGGTGATGGTTCTGGACCCACAGAGCCCACCAATCTCTACAGTTCACTTAGGTTCTCTGGCTCACATTGGCCCCGGGATTTCAGCTCTGAGCTGAAGACTAGGTTGAGAGAGCACAGAACAGCTATGAGAGTCTCTTGGGTCCATCACCAATGGGGACAGATGCAGGTGCCTCTGGCACTTGTGGACCAAGGGAGGCTTATAGCCAAGCTTGGGCTGCTTGATATGCCGAGGCCCAGGGCCAGGGGCTGCCATGGCAATTTGGCTTCCCATAATGGGGCAGCTCACAAAAGGAGGCCAGTTTGGCAAGAGGGTCTAGAGTTGGCAGGTTTCCCTGCAGCACATGGGAGGTTGAACTTTGGCTTTGAAGACAGACCCCGACCGGGCCACTGTCATTCCTTTTACAGCTATTTGTCACTATGATCACTGTGATTATATGTATATGAGCCAATTGCTTGGGGGACTGTCAGGATGTTACAAATGGCTGCCTGTCTTGTAAAAGTGAGGTATGAATAGGCTTTCTTCCAGAACGGGCACAGGACCAGGGCATCAAAGCATCAGGGGGTGGCTTCTCATTTCCCATCAGGCCAATGGGCCCAGTGAGGGCTACCGGAAGACCATTGGTTGAGGGCCACCCAGCCTTCTCCCCTCTGCCAAGGCTACTGGCTTAAAGGCATCCTGGAGTAGTGAACACTTTCAGACGATGTCTGACTTCTGACAGGTCAGAGATGGCAGAGCTTGGGGACACTGTGGGACAAGACTGGAAGTAACAAGGACATGACCAACGTCACCACCACAGGCTAGGGTCTTCATCTGTTAATTCATCTAGACCTTCTGAGGTCTATTTTAAAGAAGAGGAACTGAGGCAGACAGAGGTGTGGAGCTTGCTCAGGATTATACAGCCAGTCAGTGGCAAGGTTGGACACAATCCTTGGTCATTCAGATGACTTCAATGGCTTCACTTTGACCATTTGAAGATACTGCTTGTTCTGGCTTAGGGCAGTTTCCTAGACATCTCTTGGGAAAGTCAGCTTGGTAGAGGTGGTTCATGTTAAGCTGCGCCAAGCAGCTGGGAAAGCACTCTGCCTATGGACCCTGTAATTCCACAGAGTATGAAGACAGTTGGTTCTGCTGGTTCATAGGCTTGAAATGGACCCCTATCTTATTTTTGTATAATGTCTACTGACTGTCCAGGGTACATTCTTAAATAAGTGAAAAGTCTGAACACACACACACACACACACACACACACACACACACACACACACACACACAGAGGCTCTTTCCAAGCTGCCATTGGAAAAAAAAAATGGTCTGCATCCATAAAATGTGTTCATGTCTTTTTATTCTCAAGGAAACAAAAGACAGTCCTCCTTTTTTTCAAAAGTAAAAATATTTTATTTTGGTGGAAGAGTTATGGTTGTTTTGAAAACCACCATAAATTCCAAAGGAGGGAACGCAGACCATCAAAAACACTGGCTACCCGTTCAAGCAGCAGCTCTGGGAAGGAAGCAGGCAGGCCTGCTGGGGTCTCTTGGATGTCCTGTTTGGACCCTGAGTTCCGATTCTTCTCCTTTACTCACTCACTGTACTTGAGGGCCAGGCAGCTCCTGAGATGGTTTTCAGCCTCACCCAAGCCCAGATTCCCCCTCATGGAGACCATACCCACCACAGGGGACCGACCTCTGTACCAGCATCAAGGCCTCACTCAGTCCTGGGTAGACACAGAAGGCTTTCTTGGAGAATTGAGTAGATCATAGGCCCACCTGACTCCCGTGTATAAAGTTAAAAGGCCTTCAGGCTGGCCAGGATGCTAAGACTGGAAAGGGCTTGGAGATGATGTAGAGAGTGTCTTCAGGGTTCTGAAGAACAGAAAAGTGCTTGCTTGAGGTTTGCAGGCTTGTCAATCTGTAAGGTCAGGGAACATCCTCGGGGCTCCTGACTGTTCCCTTCAGCTGCACCAGGCCTGAGACTAGAGGGTGATACGCAGGAGACACTGTAGCAGGGCAAGGGTGAGGCTTCCCACTGAAACTCCACTCCAATGACCCATCCAAGCTCAACACTCAATGGGAAACACACCGGGGTGAGAGGGTTCCAAGTCCAACTGCTGGGGACCAGCTCTGCCCCACGGGGGCCAAGTGTCCTTGGACAAGGTGTTCACAACTGCTGGCTTTCCCCAGCTGTGATCCTGGAATCCCAGCCTCTGCCTGGCGAATGTGTGGTAGGGATAAGAAGGCATTGTGCACACTCAAATGTGCTTATGTCAGGTAACTGTAGTACATGTCACCCACAGTGCCTGGCATCAGAAATAAGAACTGGCCCCTAGGCATGTGGGTGAAATAAAGTCAACCTGGCTCAAGGGAGGAGAGAGGAAACACTCCCTCATGAGAGGCAGTCCTCAGAACACACACTGAACACTCTGAACTGACTACTGCCACCTGGACATTCAAATTAACATTAACCCTTTCAATTCAGTCCCTCAACAAATACTAGCTAACTATGTGTCAGACACTACTTACAGCATGGGACACGGAAGTGACCACAAAAGATACACACACACACACACACACACACACACACACACACACGCCCTACCTTTAAGCAACTGCATGAGTTTCTGTTACAGTGATACCTCCCACTCTCTCCTTCTCTATCTGTCACCATTTATGGCTGACAGGTCACGACTTTGGGTGGGCATCCTGCTAGACATCAGGGATAATGGCTCTAACTGGGGAGATGGATGTGAAATGAATACTTGGAAATGTAATATCTCTGATCACAGATATTAGAACATTATATGAGAAATACCTGTAATGTTTGAAATCTCCAGAAGAAGAAATACATTATATGAGAACAACGGATATGGATATGACCTGAGGTGGAAGACTAGGAAATAAGGGTCAAAATAATACGTTTTCTATTAAGACAAAAATGATGCCTCTGCTTATGACTGAAGAGAACAGGACGTGTCTATGTCTATTGGGATGGGAATCATTTTCCAATCCAAAGGGAGGGACATTCGCTATGACAACATGAGGACCTGAGTTTTACCCTTAGCCCCTCCCCACCACAAAACCTTTTATGGGCTCATAATCCTAGTGCTGGGGGAGGCATAGACAGGAGGATTGCCAGGAATTGCTGGTCACCAGTGCAGCTCCAGGTTCAGTGAGAGATCCTGCCAAGGGCATAAACCCGAAAGCATATAGCAAATGACCAGATGTCCTCCTCTGGCCTCTGTGCACATGCTCATTTGAGTTGGTTACACTAGACAGAATAGAAGCAACTGACAAGCAACAGACATGGGTTTAGGGATTGCTTCTTCTGAGTCAGGACAAGTTCGTTCAAGTCAAACTCGGTGCTGAAAGCTGTACTTTGAGGAAGAAATTATGATGATCCCTTTTTACAGATGTCACACTAAGTTATTAAAAGAGCAGGTTATAGCAAGGATCTAGCAAATGGGAAGGAATACAACAGTCTGAAGCTGAACAGAAGTCTGTCTTCAGTGGTGGATGTTAAGATTGCACAGGGCGACACAGGGCCGAAACCAGTGAGAGTGGAATCAAACGCATTGCCATGATCTCTTGAGTCTGGAATCAAATGCATTGTCATGATCTCAGTGGCTTTTCTGCAGGTGGCTCCTACACAGATCTGGGCAGCATCTGCCTTTTGGGATTCATCGCTCAGTATTCACCTGCAGGACCAGCACAGGGACTCCCCAGAGAACCACTCAATGTTAACTGCACTTCAGAACACAGTAACTATTTACTTAGTAAAGACTCGAAAGGAAAGTTAGGGATGAGGTTTGTGTCTGTACGAGCTTTTTAGTTGGAACAAAGGTTTTCCAGAGCTGTGAGATCTCATGTCCAGCAGTTCTTTGGAGCTGTGTTTGGGAAGAACAGGGAGGAATGTGCACAGAGAAGGGGCTGCTGATTGGCCAGGTCCCTCTTGTTATCTGTGAGCCTTGGGTAGGCCACCGCCCCTCTCCAAGTCTCTTTTTCCTGTGTGAACCAGGGAAAGCACAACCACCCTCAGAGCACTAGTGGATGGGTGTAGGAATTAAATGAGGCACCAGGTGTGAGCAAGAGGACCACCGAGGAAATGAACAAATGTTGGTTATGGCTCTTGAGACACCCACTTCCTCCCCACCATCACTTAGGCAATTTCACAGAGGAAGAGGTAAAATACAGCTCAGAAATCCCTGGTCTATTTTCACAGGATTTAAACAAACCTCTAAATGAAGAGCCAATTAATGTAGGTCCCCGAGTACCCAGAGGGAACAACAGAGTGAGTACCCAGAGGGAACAGCAGAGTGAGTACCCAGAGGGAACAACAGAGTGTCCTCTGGGCACTGGAAACGAGCTGTGTCTGTGAGAGCAGCTCACAGGTCTCACAGGCTTCTGTGGGGGTGTGATGGGTGCTCAGGGTGTCAGCGGAGGTGGAAGCTGCAATTCTCTTCTTCTCAGGACAGTGGGCACTGCAGGAGAAAGCTGCCCAGCCCTGGGTGCAGAGCCCAGGCCTACCTTATTGGGGCCTTGGGAAAAATGAACCAAATCTCTGTATCATTTCCTTATGCGCAAAGCAGAACTGATGACTGGATCAAACGGCAAATGGCATGCTCGCCCTGGTCTAGAATGTAGTAGGCATTCACCAAAGAGAAGCGAACCCACTGGGACCTGGTCCTTTCTGAAGGTCACTGGGAGGGGACGACGGGGCGGAAGAGGCACACTGTCTTCTTGGGCACAACAGCACAGAGGGTACCAAAGGCTGCAGAGAATGAGGCAGAGTGGATGGGCTCTGAGGCAGGGAGTTAGGAGATGAGGGTTGCAGGCAGGCAATAGAACACATGAGGTCGTGTACCCTACATAATCCACAGACGTTCCCAGGAGACTCACACAATTTAAGGAAGATGCCCGAGGAAAGCCTGATGTGGGCTCTTTTAAGCATTTCTCTGAGGGAAAGCATAGATTCCTTTTCTCTCCAGTGCTGGAGTCTCTGGACTGTGACCCCACACAGAGAGAAACTGGCCTCTGACAGAAACAGAGCCTCGCTGGGTTTATCATTTTCTTTCTTTAATCAAGCGCCTTTTTTCTTAAGGCCAGGCCTGGGGCCCACGGTCCACGGCAGCTGGAGGAGGCTTGCAGCCGCTCGGCTTTGCTCTCATTTCGCCTTTCTCTATTAGCCAAGTGCCAATTTACTGCCTGACTGCTTGGCTGCATAGACCGCAAGAGCGATTTTCTCACTGAGATTTGTAATTTTTTTCTTTTAATTGTCTATACCTTTTCACAGCCTTTCCTTGGGGGAGGTCACAAGGGTGGGGTTGGACCTGGGAGGACTGGGAAGTAAATGTGATCGGGGTGCCTTATGTGAAATTTCCAAATAATCAATAAAAATATTATGTTAAAGTGTATTTATTATTCATCCCTCGCCTACTGTGTGCATGCGCGTGTGTGTGTGCATGCACTAACCTGTGTGTGTATGTGCCTGTGGAGGTCAGAGGTCAACACTGGTCCTCAATCTCTCTCCATATGATTGAGTCAGGCTCTCTCACTAAACCTAGAGCTCAGATATACAGTTAGACTAGCTGGCCTAAAGCCACTAGGATCCCCCTGTCCCTGTCCCTTTGTCACTAGCATTATAGAAGTGTGCTACTGTGGTTGGCCTATACACAGGTGCTGGGGATCTGAACTCAGGTCTGTATGCTTAAACAACAAGCACTTTACCCACCCAGCCACTGCCTGGCCCCTAAATGATCATTTTAAATTGCCTTTCTCCTATGACTCTAGAGAGGATGTAATACATGAAAAAAAAAATGTATGGGCTCTGGGTCAGGAGGTTCAGGGTCCACATCCAAATCTACCTTTGCCTGTAACCAGGTGTGTGGTCCTGGGCAAGTCACAGGACCTCAATACACTGATCAAGATGTGCTCAGGGGCCTTGGGACAGAGCCAACACATCATGGGAGAGCTGCTCTTCCCACTTAGTGCATCCCCTGCACTAGCAAGGCTTGTGGATGTCCCATGTGTGACACACTATAAATCCCACTGCAGCAGGAGTACACAGAAGGACACTGGCTAGTCACTTCCTTCACGGAAGGAGGGAAGAAGACGTCGCTGGTGAGGTAGGCATTTTAAATCGCCTTTCTCCCAAACAAGGCATCAAGATTGATAGGAAAGAAACCAATGGGAGAGAAGGTGGAAGAGCCCTCCTAGAGAGGCTCAAATAAGGAAACAATATCTGTGAAGGAAATAGGCCCAGGATCTCCAAGCATCCAAGAGTGCGGGCCTGTATAGATGACTTGCAGAGGATGGGGATGAAAGACTCATGAGAACGAGACTCTTGTGGTCCTGCGTGGCCTCTGAGCTTTGCACTCTTCCCAGCTCTCTGAACTACTTCCTTCTCAAGAGCCCCTCTCTTTCTCCATAAATGGTCGCTACATCTATCAATATCTGCATATCCCTGGTCTACTACTTCGTTCAATGACACAAGAACCCGAACATCTCAGAGGGTGCCCCTGGACTCTGAGCCACGCCTCTCACGCTGGTACTTAAGAGTCTTGTGACTAGTTTTTTCAAGGACTCTTGTGGACCCAGAGAATTCTTGGTATGTTGGAGCAAGGAGACTCCTGCTCATGCAGCTTCTAGAATTATTTTCTGATTAGTAGCCCTTCCGTGGCTTTTCATCTTTACTCTCAAGTTGTATCTGTGAGTGACATTTTTCGCCTTGACCCATCTTTACCCATTAGGGAGAGGCTACAGTATGAATCGATTTCAAGGTTTTTGAACAAATAGCCATAAATATTTCAATCTTTGCTTCGCCTATTAGGGAAAACGCCATCTAAGATAATTATTTTGCTTCTGCCTGGCAGGAAGATTTACACAGATGATAAAATTAGTTTAACCTTTGAGCGAATTCTGAAACCTTGAACCTATTTGGTTTTTCCCAAAACACTAAATATTCTTGGGGCCAAGTATGTCAGACGAGTAGAGGCTGGGAGGGGACCTGGTGGCAACTGATTTTCCCAGGCTGCATTGCCTACATTTTCAGTGAGAGTCAACTGGACAGAGAGAGAAAGCTGGACATAGCTGTGGCTCCCAGGATGTTTCCTCTCCTGAGCTGTCAGCACTGAAGAGCAGGGAGCCCTGGAGGCATCACACTTGGCACAGTGAGTTTCTAGAATGTGAGCTGGTGCTGGGCATGGGTAGGTAATCACAGCCTGGGATGGGGGAGGGGGTAAGGAAGCCAGTGCTGGGCATGGTGGCCCTGCCTAAATCACAGCATGGGGCAGGGGAGAGGATAAGAAAGGAAGCAGCCTGGGTGTCCTAGTTACCTGTTTGGTTGTGGCCATAATACACCCTGACAAGAAGCAGCTTAGGGGAGAAAGGGTTTATTTTAGCCGAGTTCCAGGTTCCAGTCTATCACTGTGGGGAAGTGGAGGCAGCAGAAACTTGAAACAGAGCCACACCCACAGTCAACAGCAGAGAATGGATGCCCGCATATTTTGGCTTGTCTTCTCCACTTTCATATAGTCCCAGGACCCAAACCTAGAGAACAGGACTACCCACCATACATTGGGTCTTACCATATCAATGAGCATAATCAAGATAATCTTCCATGGGCATGCCCACAGCACAAGCTGATCTAGACAATCCCTCATTAAGAAGCTCGTCTAGGGCAATGGTTCTCAACCTGTGGGTCATGACTCCCAAACAGGGGTCACATATCAGATATTCTGTATATCAGATGTTTATATTACAATTCAGAACAGTATCAAAATTACAGTTCTGAAGAAGCAATGAAATAATTTTATGGTTGGGGGTCACCACAATATGAGGAACTGTGTTAAAGAGTCACAGCATTAGGAAGGTTGACAACCACAGTCCTAGGGGATTCTAGATTGTGCCAAGTTGACAATTAAAAACTAAGCATCACACTGGACTATGCAGCAGGACCCTGTCCCAAGGAAACAGATAAGAATGCAGTCTGTACACATGAGCTACTGCTTAATGTGAGTGGTGTAGAGGTCTGGAGATGGTTTGTTTGTGGGGTTGGTGCCTAATTCTAGCATTTCTTAGCAATTTAGCTTTAGATATATTTCTAAGGCCTTAGTCACTTCATGTGAAGGAAGGCTTGATGCTAACCTCTCTCAAGGGATTTGCCTTGAGAACTAAGGTGTGAGGGGGTGATGGTAGGGTAGGGGCTGTGTTCGAGGTACCTGGTGCACAGTAGGCAATACACAGTGATTGCAACCTTTATTGCTGCTCATCAGAGAACTGAAGAATGGAGGCTTCAGAAACCAAGGTACCCACAGCATGTACACATTATTCTCTGTGTATGAAGAAGCCCCAAATTCCCAAAGTATGCTTAGAATGTGCTTAAGTGTGTTTGGTAGTAGAAAGTGTCATCAAAATGAGTATGTGCTACTGAAGGTATTCCTCTGCTAAAGATGTCCAGGTTCAAATCCTCAAAACCTGTGAATATATCTTCCATAGTAAGGACTTTTCAGATGCAACTTAAGGTCTAGAGATGTGGAGACAAACCTAGACAATTTGAGGGATGTGATAATCACAGGATCTGTTGTGGGAAGAGGAGGGTTGGAGTTGGAAAAGTCACAGTGATCAGAAGATGCTGTTGCTTCAAGGAAGGTGGAAGAAAACACTATGAGCCAAGGCATAGAAGCTTCTACAAGCCAATGCATACAGCTTGCAGAAGTAGGAAAAGTTGAATGGTCTACCCTAATATGGCCCCTATTATGTATACAAACCATGGAACCAACCATGCTTTTTTAACCCCATCAACTGCATCTTCCTAGATTAGAATCCTAACACCATGTGGTCAGAGTCCTCATCACTCTGAGGATGCTAAGAAGCCACGATGGTGACTACCTTCTCATTCAACATTTATAGTTAGAATGTATACATACAAGTAAAAAACTCCAGAAAGATTGATATTGAACTTTGAACATTAGAACTTTGCATTAACACTTTATATGTATGTATGTATGTATGTATGTATATGTATGTATGTATGTATGTATGTACGTACGTATGTGTAGCACTAGGTTGCTAGGTTGAGCCCAGGGCTTGTGCATGCTAAACAGGCATTTTAACATCAACCTACACCCCAAGCCCCTAAATTAACACAAACTACTAAGTTCATGGTTGTAGGTTACAGTAGCAATAGGACATTCCTATAATGAACAGGAGAAAAAAATCACTCAAATGGACAAAGCTTAACTATATAGACAACTTCATCTTTAAGTGTCATCCCTGATGAGAACAGATAGTTCAGGTGTTGCAGACATGAGAAGCCATGGGTTTGATCAGCAGAGGCCTGGTCTTAATGGAAAGGAAGTTCAAAGCCACCTTCATCCCTAGACACACTGCTGCCACCCTTTGTCATCAAGCATCCTGGCATCTGGTGGGATCCTACCCAGAATCCTCTCCATACCTGTTAGCCAGGAGGAACATTCAGAAAGCATACTGCACTCAAGACTGTAATTTTCACTCTACCATCTCTTTATTATCCATATTTGAAAAATGTGGTTATGTAAGTTCATAGCATGGCTGGAGGTAGTAATGACTGGGTCCCCCAGGAAGGAGATCCTAATCAGTTACATATCAAGATAACATCACCCTTGGCCATGTCATTCAAAGTTTGAATTTCTGCAGCCAGCTAGATGGCTCAGTAGGTAAGGCTTTTGCTGCCAAGACTGATGACCCAAATTCTACCCCTGGGCCCCACCTCTCTGACTTCTATATGGGTGTCATGATCATGTGCATACACAAGTAAATGTAATTTAAAAATTGAATTTATAACGAAAGTCTGTTGTAGGCTATACCACAAAGAAAAGCTCAGCTTCCCTGAGGAATGCTGACTCTCTCCAGGGCAACAGCATGTGGCAGTGTGAGGGTCTCTGGCTATTCTCATGTCTCTCATGTCACTTCTTGCTGTCACTAACTTGCTTGAAGAAAGTGGGGAGGGACAGAGATTAAGAAACTTCCCGCAGAGTCCCTGCAGCCCATAGATAACAGCCAAGCTTAAAGCTCACATTGGTCTGGCTTCTGAGCTTATCTTTCTTACCTTCCTTGCTATCTGAGATAAACTCATGGGCACTGGGTTGAACAGATGTGGGGTATGCCGACGGTGGCTCTGTGGAGATCTGAGGCTGGACCACCATGAACCCAAATTCTCACCACCGTGGAGCCCAGGTGGGAAAAGACTTCAGTTTTGATGGGGCTGTGTGTGGACAGAACATGGCTACACGATGGCCCAGGGCTATGGCCACCTGTCTCATTAGCATATAGGAAGTTTCACCAACTAGGAAAGCGATTTCTTCAGTCACATAATAGAGAATCACAACACCATGGCACATATCGCATATACAAACCATGGAACCAACTCTGCTTTCAACCACATCAACTGCGTCTTCCTACATTAGAAGTCGTCAGTCCTTACCACTCTAAGGATGCTAAGAACCAGGATGGTGACTACCTTCTTACTCAACATTTACAGGCAGATTGTAGTATATACAAGCAAATCCCCCCAATTCCAGTGTCTCTGAAATTATTATGACCACAAGAATGTAAGGTAAACAGTTTATCATGTGACTGTCTCACAGGTACACAGAACAAAACCAGAAGTTCGGTGAAATAGAACATGGCCTTGCTAGGTGAGATGGACATGCCTGTTTCTTTTCCCTGTTTGAGTATGGTTTGTCTACTTTAGTTTACTCTGTGGTCACGGGCCACACACGACCTCGTATTCTCTGGAGGGCATGTGTCTGTAGATTGAAAATAACAACTGGGGACCCTTACCTCTGGGGCAATGTAATCGGGAGTCCCACAGAAGGTCCTAGTCGTGACTCCATCCATCATGTGCTCCTTGCACATGCCAAAATCAGCGATCTTGATATGTCCTTCTGAATCCAGCATGACATTGTCCAGCTTCAGATCCCTGCAAGGAAGCAGGTGAATGTCAGGGGTCTTCCCAGGACATGACTAATTTGCTTGCAGCTGGTGAAATAGAAGGATGTTTGCCTAGCCACCATCTCAGTGGCACTCATGTGGTAAGTCCCTGGAGACCAGACACCAAGGAATTACTGTGTCTTTCTTTTTCCAGAGCCTGGGATATGGTAGGTATTTAAATGCCAAGTGAATGATAAATGGTTGAATTACTGATTCCCAATCATATCTGTGGCTACAAATCCAGGGATTCCAAATTATCAGGTTTGGGGTGATACCAGGCATTTGATTTATTAATATCCTACACAGAAGTGGGGACACAGACACACAGCTAGGTTTCCCAAGTGACAGGTTTAGAGCTGTATCCTCTATCCTGCCTGAGCCAATGTCTTCTTAATTATTCAAGATACTTTTTTTTTTTTTTTGATTTTTTGAGACAGGGTTTCTCTGTGTAGCTTTGGAGCCTGTCCTGGAACTCACTCTGTAGCCCATGCTGGCCTCGAACTCACAGAGATCCGCCTGCCTCTGCCTCCCGAGTGCTGGGATTAAAGGCATGCGCCGCCGCCGCCTGGCAAGATACTTTCTTTTTTTGATACAATATTTTCACCAAAACCCCAAAGCATTAATTCAGTAGTCCCCGCTTGCTTTCCTCTCTCCCCAGCTCCCATGTCCTTCTCCTGCTGAGTGTCTAGAATGGCGGTCTACTTTCTGCCGCTCTCTGTCCTCCATTCAAATAAAAGGCAGAGGAAGGCGCTGCCAGCGGAGCGGAAAATGTGACAAGCTGAAAGGAGACTAGAAATCAAAAAGCGGTTCTCGTTTGCCCGAGGCTACAGAGGAGGAAGAGGCTCAGCAAGTCTCAAGTCGCCATCACAGAATCAGTCCCCTGCCCACAGAGGCTGCAGGAAGAGCTCCAAGACACACCTGTAAATGATTCCTCTTTTGTGCAGGAAGAACAGTCCAATGGAGATCTCCGCTGCGTAGAATCTGCAAAAGAAAGTGTGCTTCAGACATCTGGCTTTGGGAGCTTTCTGGATACTTCTTTGACTCAAGTTTGGGCATCAGAGAGATGAGAGATGGCAGATGGAAGGTGAGAGAGAGAGAGAGAGAGAGAGAGAGAGAGAGAGAGAGAGAGAGAGAGAGAGAGAGAGAGATTGAGAGAGAGAACCTAGAGCTCTCTGAGATCACCCTGTACATGTGCATTCCATAGCTGGCTCCGCTTGTCTCTCCATCACGCCAACGAGACAGACTTATTTTTCTTGACTGTGGAAAGTGAGCAGCTCATTTACTCCCTACACATTAATTTCTAATATAACAGTTTAAGGACTGAATACTTGTGAGACTCTTCTGTGTCAGGAGTGTGGTTACGTGGGAAAAGTTTCGATTCTCTAACACGTGGATGAAGTAGGTTTTGCTGTTTGAGAATGCATCCACTCCCCAAAGACAAAGCCCCGTGCTGCTGAATGCATTAGCTGCTTTATTCCTTAGCGAAGTGCCCAATGGAATAAATGGAGCACGCGCCATGATTCATGCCTGAGTTTGCCCTTTTAAATAATTCATAATAAAAACAGTCATTACCATCACTTCAAAATCATTAATAGGTTAATATCTAGAACTCAGATTAAATGCAGAACAATGTTTTAAAATCTGCATAGCACTGGGGAGCCTTTGAAGTCCAAGGAGCCACAAGTCCACACTGGGGTAAATACATTCCTGGAGGCTTAAACTAAACACAGTGGCTGCAGTGGGGCCACCTCTCTGGGCTGGCAGGGGAGGCTGGGACAGGGCGGGGGAGAGAGGAGAGAGGAAGAGAGGATCACAGGTGATTTTTGTGTTATTTTTCACATTTCCTACATTTTTAACTTTTCTGCAGCACAAGCAGAATGGTATCAGATGAGGTGCCATCCAGTAGGTTGGTAACACAAGGTGGCCATCCTGCTACCTCTACTTTTCTGGCTCTGGGCTTCCGAGCTTTATTTTACAATGCGAGCATCTTAATGCTCTGTGATGTATAAAGAAGGGATAAAGGCAGGTGTAAAAATGCATTTGCTTCTTAGTAGAAATAAAAGCAGAAAAAGCCCCCTTGGTATTTTTTAAAGCTTGCGATTAAAGAGCTCCCTGTCTGTCTCCAGTTAATCTTTCTAGAGCAGATTATCCCACACAGGCCCTGGATTCCTCTGACTATGTTTCATATCGCACACAGGCCCCAACCCCATTTCCATTTGCTGACTAATGGGTCAGGCCCACTCTCCCTCTGCATCTAGGTATGGAAAACGGCTCTCTGCTCAGTTTGCTTCTGTTCAAGTTGCAGACGCCCTGGATGTGAGATGGGCGATGGTGCGGGAGTCCATGTCCCCTCCTCCACCCGCTTCCACCTGGGGCCCATTTCTCTGCCCCTGCATCCCCCTGCAGGTAAGGAGCATCCCAGTGTGAGGCTCTGAGAGAAGCTTCTGAGTCTTCCCTTGGTGTCCTTCTTCCTCGACAGGACAGCCGTCCTCATCCCAGCCTGAGGACGTCACTTACAGGGGTTTCCTTCTCTTGCCCAAGTCAGCACCTTTTGCTTTTCCTCTTATAGAATGTACATTAAAGATAAAGGCCTAATTCCAGCTCCGATTCTTCCCTGCAGGTTCCCACAGGGCCCCTTGCACCAGCCCCGTCTTCTTTCCTCAGCCAGTGGGCTCTGTGAGACCTTCCATGGGATCAGGCCCTTCTCTCTTTATCTTCCTCAGCTGCCCTCCCAGCAGACTCTACATCCATCCACCCCGCCCCTCCCCACCTCGCATCGCCTGAACTGCAGGCTACTGCCTGGACTCGGCTCCCCCATCTCTTCTCATCCTTCTCTTGGAAGGTGCCCCTCACCTCTGGGGTGGGTATTCCCCAGTTATGTGCTGCTCCCACTCTCCAATCCTGGGGTACTAGTGGTACCCTCTGTATACTTGTGCTCCAATTCTGGGGTACTAGTGGTACACTCTGTACACTTGTGCTCTAATTCTGGGGTATTAGTGGTACCCTCTGTACACTTGTATTCCGATTCTGGGGTATTAGTGGTACTCTCTGTACACTTGTACTTCAATTCTGGGGTATTAGTGGTACTCTCTGTACACTTGTACTTCAATTCTGGGGTATTAGTGGTATACTCTGTATACTTGTGTTCCAATTCTGGGGTATTAGTGGTACCTTCTAATATACTTATACTCCAATTCTGGGGTATTAGTGGTACCCTCTGTATACTTGTACAGCTTCAGCAATGTGTTAAGATTGTTGGATGGCTTTTCCAAATGCCACGTGAGGGTGTGGGCTCCCCAAGGGCTGGGCCTCACATTACTTTTACACTCTTGCTGGATACATAGTGAGTATGAATTACCGTCCACTCAATTAATGGTGAAGTATTCCATCTAAAGGGATGTTAGTAGGTGATTGGGAGGGGGGCACCAGAATGTTCTATTTGCTGAAAATAGAATTAACTGGCCCTTAGAAATATTTATTATACATGGGTCCTATCTGTGTGTCTGCTACTCTGGGAAGTTTTAGTGCTCAGATCCAAGTGATAAGACTTACTCTTAGACATTTTCTCCAGAAGGAGTTCCAAGTTGGGAGTATTAGGCTGTCTAAATTATAGGACTCAAACAAAACAAAACATAGTATTAATAAAAATAAAAAAATACTCACACTGCTTGTGGTTCCTTAAATTTCCCTACTTGCTGAATGTGGTACATGAGGTCCCCACCGTTGACATATTCCATGACGAAGTATAGCCGGTCCTGTAGACCAAGGTTCACACGTGAGTAGGGCTCCTCCCTGGCAGAACTGATCTGCTTTGCTTTCTCATTATCAAATATGGGGTGGCACTGGCAGATTGCTCTGTTGGGGGGCACTGGCAGGTTGCTCTGTTGGGGGGCACCGGCAGGTTCTTCTGATGGGGGCACTGGCAGGTTGCTCTGTTGGGGGGCACCGGCAGGTTACTCTGTTGGGGGACACTGGCAGGTTGCTCTGTTGGGGGGTGCTGGCAGGTCTGCTCTGTTGGGGGGCACCGGCAGGTTGCTCTGTTGGGGGGCACTGGAAGGTTGCTCTGTTGGGCACTCTTATAATCTTTTCCCGGCAGTGGGGGATACATAACTCATCCTATGGCATGGGGACCTTGAGAAAGATAATGTCCTTTCATAGCTCTGTATGTGATGGCTGTCTGATAACATGCCTGCTTCCTGGTTTCATAGGCGCCTTGTTACTGTAAGGGCCTCAAACATTCTCTGCCTTCTCCCGTACAGATAATATATCTCTAAACTAGTGGTGTTGTGAAGACTCTACATGGGCCTATCATTTCATCTTAACCCATGTTATCGGTGGTGCACATGTGTTAAATCTGGCCTGCGACATCCAGGAGGTACATGCTAATGCAGTAACACGCCTAAAGGGGATGCTTCTAAAAATATATCTCTTGGGTTATGTTGAACTCGTAAATTACATGAACTTATGGTATTTGGGGGGGGGAAGGGGAGAGGGGAGCACCAGAAATGGAAATTTTAATCAATGTTCTTTTGCCTCTATAATGTGTTCAAATATTGCCTTTTTATAAAAATTTTCCCTGTCACTGGTATGCTAAGTGCTGGCCCCACAGAGGGCATACATCACCGAGCCAAGTAAGTCTGCATATTTATGAGGACATTATGCTGGGACAGATGGGAGAGACCAGGGAATTTAATGAGGAAATAACCAACAGCACAACAGAGCGTGGTAAGAGCTGACCTCTGCTCGATTGTAGAAGACACCCCGCCCTCGAAGTGGATACTAACACTAAACTGCAGCTTGGGGAGGGAGAGACCACTGATGGAGCCAGTGCTAACAGCCGGAAGTGGCTTCAGGAGCTCCACTTCCCGGCTTTAAGTCCACCTTCATTTCTTTCCAGTGCTGCATCGCATCCATAGGGTCAGGGAATGGGAGGCAGTTCCCCCTCCTATCTTACCACTACCTCTGGCGGAGGGCTGGAGCAGCTGACAGCCTGGGTAGAGGGTGTGTGTGTGTGTGTGTGTGTGTGTGTGTGTGTGTGTGTGTGTGTGTGTGTGTGTGTTGGAGGGAAGGGGCAGGAGCTGACCGGTGTGAGGCTGACACACAGTGGCCAGTGCCGGCTCTGCAGCCCCAGCACAAGCCATGCCCACGGGGATGCCTCATTTTGAGACTGACTATCCAAAGGCATTTAGGGTGTTTCCCAAGATTTTAAAAAGGGAAATAATCACGTATCCATTTCTGACCACGGGGCATCTCTAAATGAGATGACAGATAATGATAGCTGTTGGAGGAGTGAGACACGACATTTTTTTTTTAGACAGGATTTCTCTGTGCAACAGCCCTGGTTGTCCTGGAAGACCAGGCTGGACTCGAACTCAGAGAGATCCTCCTGCCTCTGCATGCACCACCACGCCCGACTCGTTGTGGTGTATCTTAATGTGTATGTTTCTGTGGTGACTGGAAAGCCCCACAGTGCCTTGGTAACATGAACATTTCTTTCTTTTTAATTTTACTCTGTGACAAAGGTCGCAGAGTTCCTGGGGTCTTTTATAAGGACCCTTTTCCTGTAAAGGGTCAGATAGGAGATGCATGCAGGTTTTGCCTGTCTCTTGTAACTCCTCATCTTGGCCTTCACAGTGGGGGTGCAGCTGCAGGTGACAGGGAAGTGGATGGATATGGCTTTGTCCTTAGAGAGTGACTTTCAGATGCTAAACTCTGCATTTCACATGCCAGGAAATGTTATAATTTGGATTTATTTCTTGTGATCTTTTTCACAGCTCCTGGGCTGCAGGGCAGGGAGCAACTTGCTATTCCTACTGTGTCGTTATACGAGGGAGGGTGTGCTCCTTAGGAAATGGAGTTTCCATGTTCCAATGCTGTGCTCGGCAGCTGGATCAGTGGTCTTTAAAAATAGGGCTGGCCAGGCATGGTGGTACATACCTTGAATCACAGCACTTGGGAAGCAGAGTCTGGTAGATCTTTGAGTTTGAGGCCAGCCTGGTTTACTAAAAAAGAAGGCAGGGCTGTGAATCTATAGCTGTTCTGTGTAACTCTTAGCATAGAGCCTGCATGAAGAAGACCTCTTTCATACAACCACTTCTAGGACTCCAGTGAACACCCAGATCTGCCCATGTGCAAGCCCCTCATTTAAAGTGGTTTAGTATTTGTATGTAATCCATGTATATATATATGTGCCCACCGACACAAGATCACCTTTAGATTACTTATACATAACATAATGTAAATGCTACTGTGATGAAGGATGAGCAGTGGCAGCCTGTCCCCAAAGGAAACTGAATTAAATTATTAGGATGAGAGGGTCTTGAGGCCATGACCCAGCCTCCAGATGAGAGGGAGCGCATTGACAGAAACCATGGTCCTTACCACCGTCTGGAAGCAGGAGTGCAGCTGTGTCAGGAACGGGGGCTTGTCTAGCAGGGCCAGAACCCGCTTTTCCACCATGGTGCACTCCACATCATCGTCCTGGATCACCACGTCCTTCTTCAGGATTTTGATGGCATACAGTTCCTCTGTTCCCTTCCTGTCAGCGAGCATCACCTGGGGAGAGAAGGAGAGAAGGCTCCACACTGGTGGGCAGGCATCTGGTGCTGGGAGCAGGAGTGGAGGGTGTGAGGAACAAGGGCAGGTGTAAGTCTGTGAGTGCGGGAGGAAGTAATACTAAGGATTTTGGTGTGGCTGCATTGTGGGTAGCATTACTTAAAGTCCACATGTAGAAGTCTTGGTCCCTGGTGTGGCAATAGTGGGGGGTGGGAGGCCCTGGTTAATAGTGGGGGGTGGGAGACCCTAGTTAATAGTGGAGGGTGGGAGACCCTAGTTAATAGTGGGGGGTGGGAGACTCTGAAACAGTGGGGGGTGGGAAAATCCAGCAATAGTGGGGGGTTGGAGACCCTGAAACAGTGGGGGGTGGGAGACCCCAGCAATTGGGGGGTGGGAGACCCTGAAACAGTGGGAGGTGGGAGAATCCAGCAATAGTAGGGGGTGGGAGACCCTGGCAGTAGTGGGAGGTGGGAGACCTCAGCAATAGTGGGGGGTAGGAGACCCCCGCAATTGGGGGGTGGGAGACCCCAGTAATAGTGGGAGGTGGGAGACCCTGTAGGAGCTAAGGTCTTTTCTAGCTTTATTTCTGTTGCTGTGATAAAATACACTGACCAAAAAAACCCCCCAAAAAAACAACCAACCAACCAAACAAACAAAAAAAACTTAAGGGGGAAAGGATTTATTTCAGCTTACAGGTTACAGTCCATCATTGTGGACAAGTCAAGGCAGGAATGTCAAACAGCTAGTCAATTCACAGCCATAGTCAAGAGCAGAGAGACATGAATACACACATGCTTGCTTGCTTGCTTGCGCTCAGCTCACTCTTGAGTAGTTCTGGATGCCTTGCCTAGGGAATGGTGCTTCTCACAGCGGGCTGAGTTTCTCCATATCAATTAACTTGAGTAAGATGATTCCCCCATACACAGTCCCATGGTCCAAACCAATGTACACAATCCCTTCTCCATTTCCAAGAGATTCTAGGTTATGATAAATTGACAATTAAAGCTAACTATTACAGTCCTTAGGTTATTGGGGGTGTGCGATGCCCTTGAAGGGCACTGTGGGACCAGGGTCACATTCTTTTCTTGTTTTGTTTCCTTTTAGCTGAAGTTATGAGGAAGTTTGTTCCAGCACACATTCCTGCCATGATGTACTATCTTTTGAGCGACCAAAAGTAATGGAACCACTCAGTCATGAACAGAAACCTCTAAGACCATGACCCAAAACAAACCTCACATTTTATAAGTAAATCGCTTCGGGTAATTCAATATAGTTACAGAAAGCTGGCTGACAAACTTTATATCTGGATTTCAAGTATTATAAAATACTTCAAGTTAAAATTCCTTCAGCATTCATATTCCTTTTTAAAGTATCCAGGTTTGTAGACAGTGTAGGGTATTAATATACAAAGTTGCTATTTTGTCTGATAACGGGAATATTTAATATTCTTTAATGGGTTAGTCTGGAATTACTCATATTCATGTTTTCTGGAAACATTCTGAGAGTAAAACGTAACCTTTGCAATCTTGAAGGCCAAGAACACAAACCCAGAAAAAGGCAGGCTCAAAATCAGTTCATGGGTCTGTCACAAGGTTTGGGGCCACAGAGGACAAACAGTGAGCACCGACTGAAGTCCATATGGACCCACTGTAGGGTCTCACCATGACAATCACCCAGGCTTAGGGCAAGTTCATGTTCAATTTCTAGTTGTAAAAATCAATCATCCTACTAGCATTTTGGAGCATTTTAGAGCATGTCCTCTAGTCTGAACATGGGGAAAAGGGGATTCCACAAACGAACTCTTTGTAGTTGTGTGTGTGTGTGTGTGTGTGTGTGTGTGTGTGTGTGTGTGTGTGTGTGTTGCCCACATGTGTGTGCACCCACTTGCATATAAATACACTGAGGGACCATATGCCTATGTTCATACTGGTTTTTAGGCTAGAGGACAACCTCAGACACCATCCATCATTTTTATTTTATTTTTTTCCTTTTCTTTCTTTTCATTTTTTTTTTTTTTAAGTAGAGTCTCTTGCTGCATTTGAACTGGCCAAGTGGGCTCGGTTGGCTGGCCAGCTGGGCCTCAGGACCCACTTGTCTCCAGTGCTGGGGCTATTAGTGCAGGCTAGTAGACCTCACGGGGCTCAGATCTACTTGCAAGTACTTGATTGATGGAGCGATCTCCGCAACTCAGCACAGTTGTTCAAAAAGGTTTATTTTATTTCTAATTATGCATGTATGTGTGCGTGTGTGTGGTGGGGTACGTGCATGTGAGTGCAGGGGCCTATGGAGGCCAGAGGTACTGGGTCTCCCAGAGCTAGACTTACAGGTGGTTGGTTATGAGCTGCCTGAAGGGTGCTGGAGACCAAACATAGGTTCTCTGGAAGGAAATCATGTGCTCTTAACTGCTGAGTCATCTCCCCAACACTCTAGCTGTTTTTAATGATGTCCAAACTATCTGAGGAATGTACCTATATGATCCAATGCTGCCCAGCACTGATCCAACATTTCATGCAAAACTCCTCCCTTCTTACCTTCCCAAAACTCCCCTTCCCCAGCACCATGAGGAAATTGAAGTCTGTGAGCTTCACTCTGTCAAGGTTGTTGGACGGTTGCTTCCTGTCTTCTGAAGGGCTGATGACTTTGTTACCAGCAGGGCCGAGCTTGGCTTTCTGAAACAAGTACAAACATGAAAAGCCATTCATTGGTCATTTTCTCCCCCAAGGAAAGAGTGACAGAAACCAGCATGCTGTTAATAAGCTGGATGTCAATGGTGAGGAACAGGCTGAGAAAAGCAATGGGAGGGTAAGGAGAGATGACCAGCAGCTCTAGGCATCCCCCTAGGGAAGATCTACTGTAGCTAGAGTTTTCCTGCCTGGCCCACAGTCAGGACAAATCTCTAACACCCGCCAGTCCCACAGCCACTCAGACCCAACCAAGTAAACACAGAGACTTATATTGGTTACAAACTGTATGGCCGTGGCAGGCTTCTTGCTAACTGTTCTTACAGCTTAAATTATTCCATTTCTATTAATCTATACCTTGCCACATGGCTCGTGGCTTACCGGCATCTTCACATGTGGCTTGTCATGGTGGCGGCTGGCAGTGTCTCCCTCACCCAGCTTCCTGTTCTCTCAATTCTCCTCTCTGTTAGTCTCGCCTATACTTCCTGCCTGACCACTGGCCAATCAGTGATTTATTTATTGATCAATCATCAACACATTTGACATACAGACCAACCCACAGCAATCTACAAAGTGATACTCTTCCAGCCTTCACCTACTTAACAATTCCATACAATAACCGAGAGTTCATTCAAAAGAACCTGCCCATGGCAGGTGAATTCTGATTCTGGGATGGAAAGTTGACTTCTTGAGGGTAAATAGTGTTTTGAGACTGTTAACATAATCAAGGAAATGAGACTGTGAGTGGATGTTTTTCTTAGTTGTAACAAAATTAATCCATATGTAGGAAATATGTACCCAGGCAGAAACGACCGCAGAATGTTCTCCAGAGAGGAGCTGCTTAATTGGTGAGCTTTGAGGATGATTTATTGCTGCTTTCAAGAGAGCAGGAAGAACAGGGGTTTGTTTAGTTAAGTCAGGAGTTGGACTGATGAAAAGAAATAGTCAGCTCCTGGCATCTGGCTTCACGTCAGCCTGGAGGACACCCGGTAAATGATGCTCTGGTACCAGAAGGAGTTTTTGCACACTGGAGTCGCACCATGTGACAACCCTGGAGGGGGCTGCTGGTGTCGGACTCTCACAGAGAGTTCCACTCTCACCTCCAACGGGGAGAAGGAAGGGGGCTCGGCAGAAGGAAAAGGCAAACAAGATGCCATGGGCACTGATACATCAGTGGTCAGCAAGGAAGCCCCTGGGAAAGCAGGGGAGCCAGAGTGGGTGCAGCGCCACACCCGCTGTCAGACAGCGTTTTGAAATGTCTGTGTGATAATGAGAGTGAGCCAGTGTCCTAGCATTGGTGCATCTTCCACAGCCTCAGCCCCAATTTTAAGGGCAAGGGTAATTGCTTTAGATCAGTGGTTCTCAACCTGGGGGT
This sequence comes from Peromyscus eremicus, assembly GCF_949786415.1. NCBI lineage: Eukaryota > Metazoa > Chordata > Mammalia > Rodentia > Cricetidae > Peromyscus > Peromyscus eremicus. The sequence goes on from NC_081423.1 coordinate 89,964,125, forward strand.
CCCAAGCCCTTTGGTTGTCCAATGACCCTTTCACAAGGGTCGCATATCAGATATCCTGCATATTAGATTTCTACATTACGATTCATAACAGTAGCAAAATTACAGTTAGGAAGCAGCAATGAAAATACTTTCATGGCTGGGGGTCACCACGGCACGAGGAACTGTGTTACAGGGCTGCAGCAAGAGGCAGGTTGAGAACCGCTGCTTTAGATGCAGTCTTTATGTTAGGAGCACCTCCTCTTCCTCAGCACCGCAGACCTAAGTGTGGGTTTGAGCTCAGTAGTAGGAGCTAGGCTCTCACTCAGGGGGTCAACACCTCTACGGGTAGGTGTCTTCATCACTGTTCTATTGCTGTGAAGAGACACCACGACCAAGCCAACTCTTACACAAGACAGCATTTAAGTGGGGGCTTGCTTACAGTTTCAAAGGGTTAGTCCATGATCATCATGGTGGGGGCATGGGGGAAACATGGTGACACTCATGGTTCTGGAGCAGTAGCTCAGACTGACATCCTGATCATCAGGCAGAGAGGCAGAGAGACTGGGCCTGGCATAGGCTTTGGCTACTTCAAGGCCTACCCCCAGTGGGCTTTCTCCAACAAGGCCACACCTCCTAATCCTTCTCAAATAGTGCCACTTCCTGGTGACTAAGCATTTGAATAGATGAGCCAACGGGGGCCATTATTATTTAAACCACCACAGTAGGTCAATGGGTAGATAGCAGAGGAGGTAAGGAGGCGGGGGGGGGGGGGGGGGCGGGGGGGGGGCGCCTCACTATGGACAGATGCCTTGGCAAAGCTGGGTCCCAGCTCTAGGGGAAAATGTGTATTTGTAGGTTTGTTTCTTTATTATCAAAGGTTTCCCACATCAATGAAGACAATCCTCACAGACGTGACCACAGGCCAACCCAATACAGGCAGTCCCTGTGTTAGGATGGGAATGTGGACATGGCGGGTGGAGGCTCATACTGCTGAGGAAAAGTCTCCCCGAAAGTGGAATTCCATCTGTGCTCACAGAGGGAGGCTAGAGGGAACCAGATCAAGACTTCACTAATTGTACTCAATATAGACAGCTGGCTGCTTGGGGACCCAGCCCACGGTGTGGGTTAGATCTCACTCCTGCCCAAACTAGTCCTGAGGTATAAATGACCCAGGTATTTGTATACATGTGTTGCCATCCAGAGTGGCACTGCCCACCATCCCAGTTTTCCTACAGAGCCATTTCCATTTGGCCAACTGCAGGCCTTGCTGCATAAGGACACCAAGCAACCTCTGATTCTGAGTTTTTTTTCACAGCAGAAAATCCATAAGTACTTCAACTTTGCTGGTCTGGGCCTGCCTTTGAGCAAGTTCCACTCGAAGGAGGGGTTCAAAGTACTATGGAGTTCGAGAAGATAGCCAGGGATACTTAGCAACTGTGTTAGTTGTGTGTGTGTGTGTGTGTGTGTGTGTGTGTGTGTGTGTGTGTTGTGTTGGGGGTGATTTAGGGACAGTCCTAGAGGCCTTCTAGGAGGGTCCCTGGCCAGAGACCAGATGCTGTGAACAGCTGGATTTCTCTTCTTCCCGGGGCCACATTCTAGAAGGCACAGCCATCCCATAACAAGTTCTGCTTCCGAGCCCACCATTTCTTCCTCTTGGTTCTGAATGGGTTGCTTGGCAACTGGCTTCACAGCAGGACCGAGAGACTTGCCCTTCCTGACTTGCATACTGTTGACATTACTCTGGCTGTTGGAGTGTAGTGCAGACTTCACCAAGAGTGCAAATCGAATCAATGTATGTGTGTGTAGGGATACAGCTGGAGCCCATTGCCACCTGCTGACATCCTTTACTATGGCAATGTAAACAGGGACCAACACGGGCAGATGCCCTGCTGTGGTGAGAGCAAACAGGAGTCAGATGGCAGAGGCTGACAGCAGACAGTGATAGGAGGGGGAGTGCTCAGAAGCCCCCTTCCATTTCTACCTGATGTCGGCTCTTACCACAAGGCAGGCGGACACTGGCTCACACTTCTGATCCTTTAGAACCATAAGCTAGATAACCCTCTTTAATTCATATACTGGCTAGCTTTGGGTATTTTGTTGCAGCAATGGAATAGGAACTGACTCCCTGTGGCCCTTGCTCATGCTTGTGCTCTGTCTAGTGGCTGTGTATGTCCCATGGACCTCACAGCCTCTCAGGGGAGGGCATGGCGGGAGAGCAAATGGAGATTTCTGCAGCATCTAGATATCAAGTCCCCTGCAGGGTTGGACTAAGATCAGTTAAGGCAGTGGTTCTCAACCAGAAGGGGGTTGAATGACCTTTTCATCAGGTTGCATATCAGATATCCTACATATCAGATATTTACATTACAATTCATAACAGTAGCAAAATTACAGTTATGAAATAGCAATGAAAGTAATGTTATGGTTGGGGGTTACCACAACATGAGGAACTGTATTAAAGGTTTGCAGCATTAGGAAAGTTGAGAACCACTGGGTTATAGGTTATAGGTAAAGGTATTATAGAAAAAGCATATCGTTGGGCATGATGGCTCATAACTTTAATCCCAATACTCCGGAGGCAGAGACAGGAGGATCTCTGAGTTTGAGACCAGCCTGGTCTCCAGAGTGAGTTCCAGGATAGCCAGGGCTACACAGAGAAACTCTGTATAGAAACAACGCGAAGCAAAACAAAACAGCATTGAAATTATTCAAAAAAGGGAAAAATGAAAACCTTGATGTGCGATGCTGTAAAAGAGAACAAGGTAATTCTAAATGCTAGAACTTTCCCATGTTTTCTTCTTATGTCCTTAACAGCATAGCATGTGTTATTGGCTTTGACTAAAATAACTTGCACCTGGGGAATTCGGATTCTTCAAAAGATGGAACCTGAACATTTGTCAAGCCTGGCTTCATGATGCCACCTGGATTGCCAGGCTCTGAGACTAGCCAGTGTCCACCCCTCATAAGGAAATGAGCTGATAACCAACTAATACTGAATCTCATTTGGAACTACAGAGGCATTTTGTAGTCCCTGAAGTGCTACAGGTTGAGGTGGGGACAAGCAAACCATATGACAGGAATCTGAACACTGCAAACCCAGATCCTCGTGTGCCTGTATTTACTGGAAGTGAGTCACAAGTCTACATAAGTGGCCACCTCCTGGGCCCAAGGACTTGTCTGTACAATGTGAGAGACTCCTTACACTCAGCTCACTAATGCAGGGTTTGCAAATTAAAACCAGGACAAGTTCCATGCCAAATGACTTGCATCGTGGGGTGTGATGATATAACCCTGAAGTCAGTTTCTGCACATGGAGGCAGAGGCAGCTAGACCAGGAGTTCAAGGCAGCCTGGGTTACATAAGTTGCTGACTTTAAAATCCATAAAATAATGTTAACAAAAGTAATAACTTACATTAGGTATATGAAGGACGGGGTGGTGGAGACACATTTTCTATCAGGTTAAACCATTTGCAGCAGCAGAGCTGGGATAATTTGACCTCTGGTAGCAGCGAAGGCGGAGGTCTAATGCTAATGCCAACGACACCTTGCCTTGCTTGAATTGTGTGCACTGAGTGTATGTTGGCTTTGCTAAACAAGCAACACGACCCCAAAGACCCAGTGTTATGGTGAGTGTACCGTCATCACGTGTTGGCTTTCACGTCATGCCTCTCTGCCTGGAAATTTTGACAAGAAGTTCTGGTTTATCCAAGCCTAAGACCTACATTGCAGTATGAGAGCAAGTCTCCCGGTGGTCATTTGGGTAACCTCTGAAGAACGGGTCAGTGTCTAACTCCACTCTGCCCCACTCGAAATGTTCTGATTCTCGAGTTAGTACGAGTATGGCTTTGATGAATGTATTTATCAAAACTATTTGCAGTGTGACATAGTGACTGCCTTTGGACTTGAGAGCTGTGGAAGGGTCTTTCTACGTCTGACATTCCAGGGGTGACAGGCCAGTGGTGCCCAACCATGGAAGCACATAAACTGTTATGGATTTCTTTTATATGTTTTTTCCTTTTTCTTTTCATGATGAAAATGCTGACATGGCATTTCAGCACTGCTCCACAAAGCAGGATAGGGTTTAGCGGAAGCAGATGTGCCGTACAGAACCAAGGCACAAAATCTTACCCTCAAGGAAATGGATTCACCCATGCATGCTGCAATCCTGGCTCAGAGCAATTGAGTGCTTTGAAGCAAATCGTGAGGACTTGGGGAGGGCTTGCTAGAGGGACCTGTCAGCTAGGTTAGTGCCCGTGTTTCCGAACAGCAATGAGTCCTGACATCTAGTCCTGCTACTCGGTTGCTAGGCAACAGGTTAAAAGGATGCTACTTAGTGGGTATTATGGGTCTTGGGCAGCACAGTGAAGTAGATGAGAAACCTGCTGTTCTCTGGCTAACTCATTTGTCATTTATTGGAACAGGCCAGGCATGCTGCCCCCTGGAGACCTTTATTCTTTCTGCCTCCTGTGACCCACATAGGCATACTTACCTTCCTTCTAGTCTACAAATGATGCCTTAAGCATCTGGGACCCCCCACTCACCCTGTCAGCTGTCCCTGTCACCTTGCTCTTCCTGGTCTCTTTATGCTCTGTGAACCAGTCACCCCTCTCCTCTGGCTCTCTCTGGTCTAACTCCAGAGCATAGGACATGTCTGGGATACAGCGTACCTCAAATTCTCTGAACAAGTGAATAAGTGCTTTTTTCACATAACATTTTCTAAAAGGCAGAGTTATTTCTTCTTGAAATAAAGCGATATATATTCATTTCAGAAAAAATTTAAGATGCATACATTTTTTTAAAAGAAAGAAATAAGTACCTATGATTTTATCAGCTAGAGACAATCACTGGAAACATTCTACAGATGCCCTGCAATCTCTCATTTTTCACATCACAGTTAACAGGTACAGAAGACCCCTGGAACCTGCATTTCCTCAACACGTGTTAGGGAATTCTCACTCCCTGCCGTCAGATGCCTTTCACTGTTTCTAGAGCAGGCAGATGCACCATTTTCTGTTTGAATCTCTCTCTTGTTCTTAGACTCCAAGTAGATGCAGAGTCATCAGGTTAAGGTTTGGATTGGGCAAGGCTGGTGGCATCCACTGGCGACTGTACAAGGACATCTGGGAAGATCGGGGAGAAGGGGTGGGAAACTCAAGGAGTCAGGACACACCAATTCCAAAAGACAAGCTTTGACTTCTTCTAGGACATCGGTATACATTATTGGTTGGGACTTCTAGCAGCGTTCTTTCAGATCTGGCTTTGGGACCATCTTCAGTCAGGTGTGTCTACCTTTTGATACTGGGAAAAGATGTTATCTCCAAGTATATGCTCTAGAGCAGTGGTTTTCAACCTGTGAGCCGTGCCCCCCTATAGTGATGAAAGACCCTTTCACAGGGGTTGCATATCAGATATCTTGCATATTAGATATTTACATTATGATTCATAATAGTAGCAAGATTACAATCAAGAAGTAGCAATGGGGGGAAGGCTGGGGGGAGGAGGGAGGAGGGAGGAGGGAGGAGGGAGGAGAGGGAAGGGTCTGTGGTTGGTATGTAAAATGAATAGAAAATTTCTTAATAATAATAAAAAGAAGTAGCAATGAAAATAATTTTATGGTCAGAGAGTCACCACAATATGAGGAACTATATTAAAGGGTCACAGCACTAGGAGGGTTGAGAACCACTGCTCTGTAGCCTCACAACTGGATTTAAAAACATTTACACCACATCTGCGCGCGCGCGCGCACACACACACACACACACACACACACACACACACACACACACACCTCTTAATGTTTTAAGTAAGGTGATGATTTTGTGTGAGGTCACATTCACAGCTATCCCCAGCCTCGTGCATGCTCATAAGACCTGTGGGCTTCATGTTTGACATGCTAGAAGGAACAGTCTTAGAAGGGTGGCATGGCCTGAATACTCATCCATCTGCCCCAAATTCACATGTGGAGACCCTCACCCCTGATCTGACAGTGTGAGGAGACAATGAAGTCACTAGGGCTCCACAGTCATAATGGGGGTGTCCTTATGAAAGGGTCTCATGCTTTCTAGGGAAACAGGAACAAGCAACCTTCTGTGAACCAGACACCAAATCTGTGCTGCCGTGACCCTGAACCCCCTGGGATCGAGGGCAGTGAGCAATGGGTCATGTCTGTAAGGCTCGTGGCCTGCGTGGTTACAGCAGAAGGAAAGCCCATCTCTACAGAAGGTACACAGCTGTCCCCAGGGCAGGCCACCTCCCTCGTCACCATTTCCTTCTGACCGCATGCTCTTGTTTATACCCTTAGACTTAGGGGCCTGGATGGCTGTCAATGCCTGTTGACTGGAGTTTTCTTCCCAAGCTGGGAGTCACAGATGAACAGCAAGCAAGCCTCAGGGGTGTACTAGTCACTCTCCCCAGGATCACAGACAGTCTGTCAGCCCTAGAAGGTGCCTATGAGGAAGACGCCTGCATGTAGATGAGGATGTCTGAACCTTGTGATGGTCTCCAGAGCCAACTCCACTACCTCCAGCTCCTCACAGGGTTGCTCATGCTATGGAGGAAGAGAAGGATGCCATTTTCTCCCAACACAGGACCCTGGATCCACTGGCTGCAGAGTCTGAGTCTCCTGCACTCCAGGTGGGCCCAGAATGGGTGCAACCAGCCTCAGAAGGATGGAGACAAATGACATAACATGTTCAGGTTACAGACGAGGGGGCTCAGTGACAGTCCAGATTCACTCTCTTCCTTGGTTCTGAAGCCCAAACTCTAGGCTTTGAATTAGCACTCTCCCCGCTATAGCAAAGGTCAGTAAATAATTCTGGCTGTGCAGGCCAGATAGTCTCTTCCATCATTACCCACCTCTGCTGCTGTGGCATGAAATTCAGATGAATGAATGTGTGGCTAGGATTTAGAATGGCAGGCAGTGGCTGGGATGGGCCTCTGGGGTGCAGTTTTACTTTTGTCTCATGTCCTGTAGATTCTCAAATCACTTATCTTCACCTGCTGCTGACCTTTCACAGTTTTATAGATTTGATTTTTCGGTGCTGGGGATTGAACCCAGGACCTCAAGGCTAACATTCTACTAACAAGAGCTTCACCCCTAGGCCTTCAGCTGTCCTTAGATCAAATGCCTATGTCTCCTTGCTAACTTTTCAGGACAGCAAGGATGGAAAGTTCCCAATGCATCTGAATCAAATTACCATTCAGTCTCTTCTGTGATATTCGATGCTCTAAGTGGTACAGGCAGGCAAATAAGGCTGTGTTGCCAAAACAGTAGGTACTTATTCAGCAAAGGCCAGGGGATACCCAGTAAGCCATTTCCATAATGAGAACTGTTTTTATGGGCCCATCCACTCAGGTGGCTGCCACTGTTAAAATGAAGTCAGGAAGTCACAGGAAGTCAGCAAGCCTCGATGTTGTGGCAATTGAGTCATACTCCAAGGGTGGGTGGGTGAGGGAAATGTGGGACCCAGGATCTATTAGAGCTTTGCCTGGCGTGGACAACAATGTTTGGTTATTTTTCTACCAAGCCTTATGAGTTTCTAGTATGTTATTTTCTTTATGGTTATCTATTTTCCCCTTATGCTTTTTGATTCATCCAGTGATGTATGGCATGCCTGTTAAGCTGGCTAATCTTTTTTTCACACATGTATTCCGAGTATTTTGGTCCCTCTCCCTTATTACCAGCTCCCATTTCCTTCCCATTCCCATTGATTCCCTCCTCTTCCTGGCTAGTCTTCCCTTCCACTTCAAATCTCCCTCCCTCTCTCTTTGCCCTCTTCCTTTTTTTTTTTTTTTGTGGGGAGACCCAACTGAGTTTCCTTAAAGTTCCAGGAGCATGGGCACCTTAAGAGTAAATACTCCCCCCCCCCCCATCAGTTACTATTAACTGCCAATAGCTCTTCAGGGAGAGTGCAGTTTCATGCACCTCCCCCCCCCCCCAACGGTTAACCTAACTGCAGACTCTAATTCCTCAGGGGAGGCTGGCTAAACTAGAAGCAGCCCAACTTGCCTCACCTTGGTAAGTGGTCCCCTGAAGGCTACTGTCCTTAGTTCTCTCCAGTTGCTATGGGAGGATCCTGGGATCCCCAAAGGATCCTGTTTGAAGATCCTCCAAATTTTACCTTTTCTGAGTGTTTCCACCCATGAAAACAGTCTTTCTCCCACTGGGGCTGACATCACGATTTGTCCGATGTCCACTTTAGGGAAGTCTAGTGCGGGCGGAATGGCTGTGATCTAAAATGTTATTAGACTCTTTTCACACTAGCCCATTTCTTTTCCTGCCAGGGATTGCCACCACTCAGGCTTTGCAGGGTCGGGAGTCTCTGGATTCACACACGCTGTCAAAGTAAATGGTTTTCCAGACTGTCAGCCACGTTTAAAGGCAGGGATTCTCTGGGCAAGCAATAGATGGAAGGAGCCAACAAGACCCACAAGGCCCTTGACTGTTTCTCTTTTAGCACCGTGATTGTTGCCTAAAATTGGGAGCAATTGGGAGCGTGAAACGACCATTTATTTTATTGCCATTCCTGTTCATCAACAAGTAGAGGCCCCAGGTGAGTCTCTGCTTCTGCTCTGGCCTGTGTTCATTAAGATGCAGGGAGTCTTGCTTTTGCGAGTCTTTACTGCCCTCTTGTGGTTTAGCTCCTGGAGCAATTGTACCCTAACAAGGATCTTTTGCAGAAATTCGTCTAAGGTTCAAGGGGTAGCCTGTGGCAGTGGAGTCCCATTGAATACTGCAAAGTGGCACAAAGAAAGCACCTGGACCATCTTCCCAGATGAACCTTTGCAGAAATGCCCCAAAGCACTAAGAAGAGAGAGAGCCAAGCGCTTGCCAATGCCACCGATGGTAAAATGCTAGAGGGAGTTTTAGAATCACCAGGTACTTTAACTTATAGAAAACTGCAAACCCCAAACAAGTATAGATCATTTTGTGTCTTCTGAATATTCTAAAACCTCTGCTGCACTCAGACTCTGCAAGTCACAGAACCAAGAATGGATCGGAAGAGAGAGGGAGGCGGTGGAGTTGCCAGGGACCCTGGAGTGGGCTGAGAGCCACAGCATCTACTTTAGAGAAAGAAGCAGACAATGACCTGCAAAATGATGAGAAATGATGGTTGTTGTCACAGGAGGGCAGAGTTCAAATGAAAAAGCCACTCCTGGGGATGTTCAGCTAGAATCTGAATAAGCATAAGAAGCCAGCTCCTGAAGTAAATACCCAAGCTGTACAAGCCAGGGTGACCCCGAAGCTTGCTTTCCTTCACGGTTGTTTAGGTTGTGAGAAAGATGAACAGAGCACCATCCTATACCCCACCGCAAAGGGCTCAAAACCTGTGCTTTTACACAGGGGTCTTGGTTTTTCTTTTTATGAGTCTGTCTCTGAAATGCTGGATCCACTTGTTCAACTGCTTGAACATAAACTTTTTCTAAAATGTCTCTAATTGACAAGAGCAAGCGTTTTGAAAGCCGAGCCAACTGCCATTAAATTCAGCACACAGCTTTTATAATGCTCTGTTTTAGCCCATGTTCATGGGACATTTTAAAACCATATGGTTTTATAAAACCCAGGCATCTAATCATAGCTCCATGGAACACCTGCTTCCAGGACCGGCTGCAGCTCTCCTGCTCTATGTTCCTCTCTGGGTTCCATGGCCATCAGCTCACAGGGAAGGCGGGGACTTCAAGAGTTGTCACAGACTTCATTGACACTTAGGGCATCCTTAATTTCTGTAAAATGGACTGAAATTCTACCTCATCGTCGTCGTAGATGAATGGGATCTTCCATTTCTGCTGGCTCAGCCCTGGGAGCTCCTTCGAGAGCAGTGCCCAGCCACAGCCATTCCCGGTGGCAGGCAGTATCAGAAGAGATTCAGGATGGGTAGAGAGGAAGAGATGAAGCCTCAGCAGGGAGGCTCCCCAAGAGGTAGACTCAGAGAGGGCCAAGTGGTCCCCAGGGTTCTCCTGCCAGAGTTGGTCTTCAGAGGAATGGGGGGCGGGGTTCCTGGAGGAGGATCTTCAATGTAAGACAGAGGTGTAAATCTACATCTTTTTCTCTGGGTGTGTGTGTGTTGGGGGGGGGCACCAGGCTGGTGTAAGAGACTGCTGGGGGTGTCACTTTTCTCTACGGCGCTCTGGGCCTGGGGTCCTAGAAGGCTGTGGAAAGTTGAGGTGCAGACTTGGTTGCAGGCTGCAGCAGAGAGGAGGTAGCTGAAGTGCAAGTAGCTTCAGGGGTAGAGAGCCTCAAACGGGAGAGGAAAGAGGTGCAGGCATGAGGCTTACCACATACTAGATGTCCTGGAGTCCTTTGGATGTAACCCTTGAAAGTGGGTGGGGACTTTGCACTAGTCGGCCAGAAAGAGCCAAAGGAATCTTTATCAATGTTATGTTTCTTACAGGGGTATTCACAGGCTGCTGGGGACTGGAGCAGTGTGGGGTACAGAAAGATTGCCCCTGATAAAAAATGAGACCATGGTGGCACTCCCTGCCACACCCTCCCTCACCGCAAGCCACCAGCTCTGTGCAAATGTGGCCACTCGCCTATGGTCCTTGCTGAGACCAAAGGTCCTGCTTATTTCTGTGTAGCATGTCAGCTGAGACACGTACAGCCTCTAGGGGCCAGTCATGGGTTGGGTGCTGACAAATCTATTTTCATAAAGGTCCACAAGGTGAAGATTAGTTTGTGGCCAAGCCAGGGCAAAGCCCCTCTGAGGTGTGAGGGAGTGACTGCCCTCCAGTTTTGCTTCAGGGTCAGGGTGCATTATCCCGGCACAGGCAACGTTTCCTTTCTCAGGCAGAACAAGCTGGGGTTCTTCTCCTAGGGCTCATCATAAAAGGCACAAGAAATACTCAAGAGCAAACACAAAACTTCCCAGGAGGAAGCTCTGTGGCGCACAGTGAACTGAGTCACCAGACTTCTCTGTCCCAGGTGGGAGAAGCGGAGTGAACCAAGGTCCACTTGCTGCCTGTGTTTGCTGTGGTTTGGGTGTGAAATGTCCCCGCAGGCTCATGTGTTTGAACACTGGGTCCCACTGGTGGCCTTGTTTGGGAATGTTTTAGAACATTTATCAGGGAGAACCTTTCTGGAGGACATGGGTCAGTGGGGATGGGCAAAGCCCCACTTCCTGTCCAACCTCTGTTTCCATGGTTCCTCCCCTGATGCCACCATGCTACCCCACTACAATGGACTCTAGTCCCTCAATAAAACCTCTCTTCTCTTAACTCCCTTGTCAGGCATTTTATCATAGCAACAAGAAAAAGAACTAACACGGCACCCAACGTACAAATGGGGGCTTCAGACCCAAGCGGAAGAACAGAGCTTTTGAGTTTACTTGGAGATGGCTACTGAGGAAAGTAACATCACAGGCAGCCTCTTGATTTCTACCTCCCGGGGTAGGGGTGCAGGGAGAACCCCAGGAATGACAGTGAGGAATTCTAAGCACCTTTTATATTTACTTTAACCATCCAAGCAAGCCTTGCCAGCTTGGGGCTTTTTATCTCTTCCATATTTAACATGGAGGGACAGAGGTGAGACAGGCGAGCCAAGTGACAAGGAGCCAAGGCCACCAGCTAGGCAGTGGGAGAGCTGGGCTTGAGCTCAGGAATGTGGCACTTCGTGCCACTGTACCATGCTGCTTCCTGGAGTACCAAGCAAGGTAGGTGTGAGTGAGTGGCCAACCAGTAGAGAGGAGTGGTCCTTTCAGAGTGCGCAGTTGTCCACCAGCGTTGGGAAGAGCAATCACTTTACCTGCTGGAAGGGGGATCTAGAGAGGTGATGGCTTTGCCTTAGCTCTTTTTTCCCCATCCCTCTATTTTTAAAAGTGTGTATGTTGCCTATATGTATTTATGTGCACAGTGGGCATGCAGGTGCCTGTGGAGGCCACAAGAGGGTGCTGGATCCCACGGAACTGGAGTTAGAGGTGCTTAGTGAGCTGGGAACTGAACCCAAGTCTTCTGAAAGAGCTGTGCAGGGTGGCAACTGCAGAGCCACCTCTCCAGCCCCAGCCCTCTGTTTCCCTCCTCAGCTATGTCTGTGTTCGATACCCATGTCTGCCTCTTCTACGTTAGGAAATATAGCCTTAGAATGTGCATCTTCTCCCCAGAAGGATCATTTCCAACATCGAAACAAGGACAAGGGCACATTGCTTAAGCATGTCACATCACACAGGCAAATGGTTTAGATAGCATTTAGGGTCCCAGGACCCAAGAACCAGCGTATTTCATCCACCTGAAAGTGTTTGTAAACAGGAACCGCCTTTACATCCTGGAGCGGCCAGAGGCAACTATTTACTCTTGAGAAAACAGAAAGGGTTGCTCTGAGGGAAGACCTTGCCCAGTAGCTCAGTGTATTCAGGGGGAGCCAACTTCCCAAGCTGCTTCTCCAAAGAAAAGCAGAGTCATGAAACAGCTGTTAAAAGAGGCAGTGGAGGGCAGAGGGAGGGGAGCAGTTCTTGAAAGCACTGCTCAGAACGGTCATCACCCCACTCTCTGGACACAGTACCATGAGACAAACACTGGAGCCTGCCTGACACAGGCTTCCCTTAGAATGCACAAGGCACAGAAGGTGGCAGTCACCTAATGGCACAGGGGTGGAGTCGGGACTGGCGGGAAGGTGGACCCGCTTGGGCCTAGTCCCTAGAGGGTACAGAACCACCTCATTCTTAGAACAGTGAAAAGCCTGGAAGCAAGCCGCATGTGGCCAGGCCCATTCTCTCTCCCTCCTCAGGGCATTCCTGGGCATTGACATGGTCTTATGCCAAACAGTTCCACTGTACCTGTATATGTGTTTTGCTAGGCACCATCCACGTGACAGGTAATGGGCATTCCTGTTAGTACACATGTCCAAGAGCACACAGCTAGGTTCCCAATAATTTTACACACACATACTCAAGACCAAACCCACATTAGTCTTTTTTCCCAGTTCAAGTTAGCCCCGCCCCCCACCATGTGACTCTCCAAAAGGCTCATGTAGCTCAGCTTGGCCTTGAACTTCCTATGTAGCCCTGGTGACTGAAGTCTGGCATTTGTGCCTCTACCTCCTGAGTGCTAAGATTACAGGTGTGTGCCTCCATGCCTAGTTGAAGTTCTATCATGCTGTGGATCAAACCCAGGTGCCTCATGCACCAACCAAAGGACATGTTCTTAATAAAATCTGCTTTCTTGAGGCCTTGGAGGCTCTTCAGTAACTCAAGATGCCTGAGATTTTCCCAGTAAAACAAGCTGGGAGACATGGGTTAACCCATCCCGGTTAACTGAAGGTCACATCACCAGGCTCTGTGTCCTCCAGCTCCCCACTGCTGTCTAGAACACCCGTGTGACTAGAAAGCTTCACTGTCCCAAGTATTAACCTTAGTGACAATGAATCGATACCCTCTTAACAGAGGAATCATAAGAGGGGTGACAGGAGCAGTCAGAGGTCCATCTGGTGTGAGGCAGTTTCAGAGAGAGGATACCAGAGAGGCTGGTTTTCACAACCCAAATCCCACAGCCCAAGTGGGTCATAGCATCCCTGAGCCTAAATAGGGGTGATGAGGGGCAAATGCAGTGGTCCTCAACCTTCCTATGCTGCGACCTTTTAAACAATGTCGTGGAGACCCCAGTCGTAAAATTATTTTCATTGCTACTTCATAACTGTAATTTTGCTATTGTTAACAATCATAAATATCTGTGTTTTCTGACAGTCTTAGGTGACCCCTGTGAAAGGGTCATTCGATCCCACAGGGGTCGCCACCCGTAGGTTGAGAACTGCTGGACAAACAGATGAGCCATTAGAGTGGTAAGGCTCTGTCTACTAAAACGGGAAGCTGGTCAAACATTCTACCAAGTGTAAACACATTTTCTTCTCTTACATCTATCTTGTAAGTATGAGCCTTTAGGTCAGTACTCACAAAACTATAACTGTTCCCCAAAATAGAGTATTTTATTCTAACTGCCAAAGCTTTGTTTTCTGGCCAGAGAGCTTAATCTACCACACGATTAAAGGGAGCCAACCAGTAACAAACCACCCACTGGATCTTGAAGCTGGAAGCATTTTGACTGGGTCCTCAGCCACCTTTTGCTTTAGTACCTCTAGCCCAGACACACTGACAAGATTTAGGAAATCCCTTCCTCCAACTTCTATCTGTGATAGGTCACCCCAGGAAGACCTCCAGGGGAGACACCTCAATACAAGTGCCCTGCACCCCAGAGTCTTCCCCAGCCACTGGGAAATTACTCTTGGACTCAAATGGCTTTACAAATAAGGTCAAGGCTTGGCAATATTTGGCGATGCTAAACTAGACCAAAATCTCCTTCTGAAAAAGAGCAAAGGAAACCACATGAAGTGACCGAGCCCAGAATCCCCAGCACTCCTCCCTTTCACACCTCCAAGGGATCTAGGGAACATATTCTGGACCAGTGGACATCCAGGGGAGCCAGGATGGTGAACGCTGGGAAGCTGTGTGGCTGGCTCTGTGTTAAGGGCCAAAGACCTGGGAGCCATGGAACACACCAGGTTCCTGAGCCCTGGCACTCTCGGCCTATGTAGTTTGGGAAGTGTCACCATCACTTATATATCACAGCAAGGGTCTCAAAGAATAAGGAGAGTCTATCCATGAAAATAAGCTAAAATCCCCAAATACCCACGAGCAGCCCAGCCACAGGTTCCTGAACCTCATTTTAGGAACTGCCATTTTGAATTCTTAAAAAAAAATTTTTTTTTGAGATGAAGTCTCACTATGTTCCCCTGGCTAGATTGTAACTCATTATGTAGAACAGGCTAACCTTGAACTTACAGAGAGCTGCCTGCTTCTTCTTCCCTAGTGCTGGGATTGAAGGTATGCACCACCACACCTGATTTAAAGATCTATTTTTATCCTTCTTAATTATGTGTATATGTGTATAATTCTGTGTAGGCATGTATACGTGAGTGCTGGTGTTCACAGAATCCAGAGGTGGTGTATTCCTAGGGGCTGGAGTTCCAGGCAGTTGTGAGTCACCTGACATGGGTGCTGGAACTGAACTCAGGCTTTCTGAGAGAACCACAGACACTCTTAACCACTGAGCCAATGTCTTCAGCATTCCCAATCTGGGTTCTTGAGGCTCCTCTGGTTTGATTGCGATAGCATGCCATATCACCAGAGGGGCAACATTTTCCAGCTGTGAGGCTTGATCAGTGTTGGGAGCTGGAGTCACTGGCAACTGGACAAAGAGGATTTGTTGCCTGAACAGAGCCTTGCTCACCAAGGGGGACATGGGAGAAGAACAGTCTGCGTCATCTGAGTCTCTAGAGAGTGAACAGAGGTAGTGAACATCTCCCGCTGCTCTACACTCCTCCCCCAGGGGTGGTGCCTGACATAGACAGGTCAGAGTTCCTGATTTCTGGACTCACAGAAAGTGTGGGAAAGAAGTTGGTCTCTCTCTGATAGCATCAGATTCATGACCAGTGTGGGTTTTTACCCAACCGCTACAGGGCTTTGGACATGTAAGGGTAGGGTGCTGTCACACCCCAGAATGGCTTTCTGCTGAAGGCTTCCAGCCACCCCCAGAGATAGGTGTGTCTAGAAAAGAAACCACCTTTAGTTTGTACAATGGAATCAATTTTAAGAAGCTTGAGATTTACACCAAAGTTTACAAAGATTTAATGTGCTTGGGACTTAGAAAGTGGAGGAGAAGGGAAAATAAGCCAGTACCAAGATGCATGGCTAAGCACAATGTGTTTGTGTGTGTGTGTGTGTGTGTGTGTGTGTGTGTGTGTGTGTGTGTGTATGTGTGTGTGTATGCACATGCTCAGAAAAGTGGGTGCTGCAGGCGAGAGCAGAGGAAGAGGCAGGAAATAAGGAGAATCATTTCAGACAGGATAATGGAGTGCTTATACCATTGACTTTGCAAGTGTGTCCCTTCTGGGCTGTCCCTTTCCCATCAACAAAGATGATTTTAAACACCCTTCCCAGGTCTTACACTCCAAATTCTGCTAACGCTGGAATCCTGGAACTCAGTAGAGGACCAGAGGGCATGGACTTCAGGCTTTTTGGGCCTCCCACTCCTTCTAGTAGCGACTCCACCTTGCCTCAAAGCACCGAAGCAGCCTCAGTCAAAATGCTTATGGTAATGAATATGGCCTGTGTTAAGAAAACTCTATTTAGGGCCATGGAAATTTAATTTTCACGTCTCACAACATTATAGTTCTTTGATTTGGGGGTAAAAAGACATTTCAAAACACAATTATTCTTAATTCGCGGGTCACAGAAAGGCAGGAGGTTTGGTATGGGTCCCTGTTTGATCCATTAATTCCCCCTCACTTCACTGCATCTGTGGACAATGAATCTGCTCACTCATTAGTCAATGGTTTTGTCTTCTCAATCAGCACTTCTGAAGATGTAATGCGTACTTGGGAATCTTACTAAAACGCAGATTGACTCAGTAAAAAGCAGGGTGAACTCTTAAGTCTCCACCACCATGTCTACCGGACTAGCCTTGAAATCCTTACCTCATCCATACAGCCTTACACTTCAGGCTTGGATTGTGCACTTGTGTGTGTGTGTGGTGTAGGTGTGTTTGTGTTCATATGTGCACATGTACAGATGCATGTGTGTCTATGTGGAGACCAAAGGCTGGCGTCAGGTGTGTTCCTCAGTTGCTCTCCACCTTATTTTGGGGGACAGGGACTCCCACTGAACCTGGAGTTACTGATTTGGCTAGACTGACTGGCCAGCAAGCCCCAGGGAATCACATGCTTTATCACTCTCACCCTGCCCCATGCCAGGCTTTTTATAGGGGTGCTGGGGATCTGAACTCAGGTCCTCCTGTTGGTAAGCACTTTACCAACTAGCCTGTCTTCCCAGAACCACTTAAGCTCTTCTTTCATGGGGTTTTTGTCGCCTTAATTCTGCTCAGGTACCCGAAATAGAGCCATAAGGAACTGTCAATGTTTTTCACTATGCTTACATTTGTGCCAAGGGACACTGTTCCTCCCTTCCCTTCTTCCAGTTCCTGTACATGGAGGGATACATCCCTGGTCCTCACTCACACCCTGACCTCCTATGGGTACCAGAGTCTGGGTACACAGGGAGAGCTGCTTCTAGCAGGATGCTTCTCGGTTTCTTCACCCGGTGACATCCACCCGGCGACACCCACCAGCAACACCCACCCACCCACCCACCCACCCGCAAAGTCATGCCTGTAGCACAAGTCTACTCTCGCTATTTTAGGGATTTGGTAGGATGGTACAAAAGGCTGGAATGGGCAATCTTCATTTCTTTTTGTTTCTCAACAAAACTATGTATTGTGTCTCTAAATTAAATTACACTGAGAACACATGGCCAGTACGAGGACAGCACTGTGGCCTTTGTCTTCTCTTCAGCGCTGATCACAAGCCTGGCTGTGACCACCAGAGACTCCCTGGGTTTGCTCAGTGCTAAGGGCTATTGACAAATGATCTAACAAATGTGTGAAAATCATTTTCACCTCATAGCCTACTTCGGCTTAAGATTTTGCTTCTAAAACCAAGCTGAAGTACAAACATTAAACTATCTTAACTGATGCCCTTTTAATAGATTTTTTTTTTTTACCCCCTTATCATCCAGTTCAGAAAGTAATTAAGTAGCTATTTAGGGACCAAAGAAGTAGAATCCATACTGGGGGCACATCAAATTTCTGTTTTGTGGCTAAAGGGCATCGGAAAGAACTCAGGTTTCTATAGTAACCATAGCAAGGCTGATCAAATCAACAAATAGCAACAGTTTATCTGAGTGTTTCCAATGGGCTGTCTTTTTTCCCCCATCTGGAAAAGAACATTGCAAATTAGATAAAGTCTTCAAAGACAATGGAGGCTTTCAGAAAATCCAATTTTGACAATAGTAAATAAAAGAGAAAAACATCTGCTTTCTCTTGTACAACCTAGCCACAGAATCTCATCTTCATTGATTTAAGTACCTAGACTATGGCAGTGATTGGATTCTTAATTTGCTCATTAGTAAGAGAGAATCTTACATTGTTCCCCAGGTTAAAGGAAAACAGACAACTGGCAGTGTTTCCAGAGTGGCTTGAAGCTTTGGCACCTCATGACAAGCCTCAGGAGGCTTCTTCATGACCCTCGTATAGACAAGCCTCTCACAAACTTCAAACGTATTTGGATTTCTTTTGGTTTATACTCTTGTGTGGTTCTGAACAGCCACGAACATTAAAAAACAAAACAAAACAAAACTATAGAAACACACAGCATGTTTTTCTGCATGTATCTGGGGTGCACAGGAGCCAGTTGGGGGCTGGCAGGTGGGCACTAGCACATGCCACAGGACAGTTAGTAGGGCTCTGTTCCCTGCCCTCACCCTCTCTGCCCTGCTGATCTCAGCAATCCAGCTGTAGGGAGGAAGAAGTAGCCTTCTTGGACCGCATCTGACTTTTGCACATGGGCTGTGGCATGAATATGCCTGTACCTGTGTGTCATAGCATCAACATTTACTACTTCCTAAGTACAGTAAGTAATGTCTACTTCACAGAACCAACTACCATAAGGGTAAAGAAATAGAGGCCTGGCTAACATGGGTTGAGCCTCACTGGTCCTAGGTATTTGTCTAAATTTACATAGCAATATGATTTAATCTACATGCATTCCTTTACAGTAGGTACTGTCATTTCCTCATTCATAAACAAGAAAAATAGAGGTCAGAGATTAAGGAACTTATCCAAGATTGGGGCTGGAGAGACAGCTCATTGGGAAAAGTGCTGATTCCGCAAGCATGAGGACCTGAGTTTGGATCCTCCCCACTCACCCAAAGGCCAGGTATGGTGATGCTCGCCTATAAGCCCAGAACCGGGAAAGGAGCAAAGACAGGTGGATCCTGTGGGTCAGCCAGCCTAGCCAAAACATTGGTCTAGGTTATATACCAGTACTCAAAGGCAGAGGAAGGAGAATCAGGGGTTCAAGGTCACCCTCAGTTACATATTGAGTTTGAGGACAACTGGGCTACAAGAGACCCTGCATAGGGAAAACAACCAACCAGCCAGCCAACGAACCAACCACCACACACACACAAAAAAGAAAATTGTAGCTTGAAGATATCTGGTTCCTTCCTTCTCATATGGAAGCTGAATGCAGCTTGCAGGTACCTTTCTATGCTTGACTTATGTAAAAGATCAAAATGGTCCTTTCACCGAAAGCACTGGGTTTTCACAGGAATGGAATCAATGGTAAACAACATGTGTGTTACTAACCTAGTTATTTCTCTAATGTCCTGCTAAAGGCTACCCTGGCTATGGGTCAACTCTTGTTTATGCTTGGGCTGGCTTCTAGCAACCACCTGTCAGATAAACTCACTTTTGGGTATTTACTCAGGACCCTAAACCAGACCATTGAGTTGAGAAGTCTCCATGCAGTATGGGATCTTATCTCCTTTCCTAATAGCCATGGATAGCCCCTTCTATTCAGGGGTCATCTGACACACTCTCAGATTCACAACATGCCTGATTTACAGACACAATGTATTTCAGAAATTCATTTTACAGACACACTGTATCTAGACATCCATCTGCATGCATACAAGGGTATCTCCCCATGAAGATGTGACAAAAGGTGACAAGGGTCTCACCTTCTACCTCTGTTTCAAAGTAGAGCCAGACAACGTGGCAGAGGATCCACTGATTATGTGGAACATAATTTCAAGATGAAAATGCATTCATTTTAACGTGGTCAGTAAACCATGGCTTATGGGTAACTCTGGTCTGCTACTTGTTTTTATCAATAAAGTCTTATTGAAACACAGTTTCATTAATTACACATTGTCAGCAGGTGTGCCCATGCCACAATGTAGCACTGAACATTGCAATAGACACTTGGTGGCCTGCAGATATTATTTGACCCTTTACGGAGAAGACTTGCTGAGCCAGAGGTAACCCATCCTTGGGACCTTCTCCCCTTCTCAGCACTGACCATGAGCCTACAGCAGGAGCAGAGTCCCAGGCTTGGGAGGGGAGTCTGGAATCCTGACTCTGCTGAGCCTCTACACCAGGTTTGGGGGAACTGCAAAGCAGGCCAAGGTGTCAGACTGTGTTTATTTCTCAGTATCTCCTTGCTTCATCTCTGGGCCCACGGGTACAGAACACGAGCTCCTCAGGAAGTACAGCTATTTGTTCTGGTCACTGCTGGCGCCTCACTTACTGAACAAATGAAAAGATCTGTAATTTAGTTTGTGACGCAGGGACTGTGTGTGCTTTATCTGAAGATAAACAGGGAGCAGATTAAAGGGCCGCAGAGACACCCTCTGGGATATTGTGGTCAAGGTCTTGGTTTGGGTTGTCTTTTGGGCAGCTGCACTGTTCTGACAGAACCTGTAGGAGCAAGCATGGGCTTCCCCAGCCATCCTGGGATTTTTTTCCTTGGTTCCTAACAGTTCCACTTGCAGATGAGTCTGTTTGCCAAGATTCTAGAATCAACAATTTAAATATGAAAAAAATTCCATCTAATTATCTGATGAATTGTAACACAGTGGATAGAGCTGTCAATGCTCATTTATTTCAATTTTTTTTTATTAGATTGAGTGACTTTTGATGTCTTAGGGAAGGTTAGGAAACTACAGCTTCTTGTTAATGGGACACAGCACCAGGGGGCAGGAGGCAGGAGGCGTATCTTGAGTTTAAGAGTAGTCTGAGCTATATAAAAAGACTCCCCCCGCCTCAAAAATCCAAGAACCATCACCACCAAAATGGAATCAGACATGGACAGAATAACTAACGGACAAGCATGGCCAAGGTATGGTCTATAGGCCACACTGTAGCCCAGGATAGCTGCGAAGGAGGCTCCAGGTATTGTAAATTCAATATTGTGTCAAAGGGTTCGGTGCCCATTGCACTAGATACTGAGAGGCCCCTTGTAGCATGAATCTTAAAAGTTCTTATTAATAAAAACAAACCTGGGGCTAGGTATTTGGGTGAATGCTGGAAGATCAGAGAAGCAGAACAAGCCACAGCCACCTCACCTGACCAATTCCTCAGCTGATCTTGTTTCCTCAGACAGGTAGCCTCTGTGTCCTCATCTAGAATGAATCTCAGCTGAACTGTGCTGCTCAAAAGCCTAAAAGCTTAATCAGCATCTAGTTCCTGGTCCTCACGCCTTATATACCTTTCTGCTTTCTGCCATCACTTCCTGGGATTAAAGGCGTGAGTCACCATGCTTGGCTGTTTCCAGTGTGGCCTTAAACTCACAGAGATCCAGAGGGATCTCTGCCTCCCAAGTGATAGGATTAAAGGCATGTGTGTGCCACCATTTTCTGGCCTCTATGTGGCTGTTCTGTTCTCTGACCCCAGATAAGTTTATTAGGGTGCACAATATTTTGGGGAACACAATATCACCACAGCCCCTGAGATAACGCAGGTTTCTGAAAGGACCAACAACCAATGGTTTCAGTCAATGACAACTCAATATTGACCTTGTGTGCAGTCCAAGGGTACAAAGTGGAAAGAATGCATGGGAGAGGGACAGACTGCTGTCAGCTCATGTGAGCTGAGGGGTACTGAGGGGTGCTATTAGCCATGGGTCTAGGGATGAAGAAGGAAAATAATGTGGTGGGGTTAAAAGAAGCTCCCAAATTCTATCCTGATGCTAACTTACATGCTGTTTGGAAAGGCTGGCCAGCCCACAGATCTGCTCAAATGTGAATCCTGCTCTTTCTGCCCTAGTGCATGCCTTGCCAACACTGGGCACTGAGGGAAGGCTTGCAACTCTCACACACATAGACCTGAACACAGAACCACTGCAGGACTATATGCTTGCCTAGGGTCACCAGATGATTCCATTTAAACACAGCATAAAAGCTGCCGTGAACTCTCAGCATCTTTATGACTCTGTCATCTACAGGCTTCTGCCTAGTCCCTTGCTGTAATGATGGCAAAATGCTCAGGAAATGAACAGACATCATCTGAGGAAATCTGGGAAATAAAGGCAAAAGATGAGCAAAGGAGATATTGGGAGGTTGTTCAAGTAGGTCATTCTGTCTAAGCATGGGGCTCAGAGTGATAGTACCTGCCATCCCAACCACTGAGGACCTCCCCTCTCCCCTCTGAGGCTGGATGGCTTTGGGCTAGTGCTCTACTGTCAAGCCCTGCTCTTTCAGTAGGGAGACAGTCTCCAAGAGAAATGCTTCCCTTTTGGCCTCAAGCCCTCCAGCCTACCGTGTTTACTTAGATATTTAACTTGGAACTGTTGACCTTTATAACAAGGTGGACCTGTTGCTCAGAGAAACAGGAAGTTAATTCACCAGGAAGCCATGAGAATGAAGCACCAATGTAGGTCAATATTTCTTTATCAATTAGGCGGTTTCAGATTTGAATTACTTCAAGTGACACACCCATGAAGCCCCAACAGTTTCTGTCTCAAATATGACCTATGCTCATGGATCTGAACAGTGACTATGAATGACAAACTTGTGGTGTGAGTGTCAGTAAGGCATAGCAGATTTCTGTCCTGCCTGAGATTGGCATTCAGTGTCCTGAAACTCCTTCTAGAAGGATCCATCCACCACAGGGGTGGGTGATGTTGGGAAGTGTGTCTAGGAGGTCTCTCTGGGAAGATAGTCTAGAGCTGTGTCCTAGCTAGGGCAGGGGTGGAGGCAGATGATGAAGTAAGTGAAGGAGAAGAGAAGGGTGAAGGTAGGGAGGGCCATGCCCAGCAAGCTTTGTCTTTCAAGTTTGCATTTGACTTCCTTAAAGATCATAAGACTCTCATTCTTCCAGTCTTAAATATATATTTCCTGTTATTTTCTCTCATGCAGCACTTAAAGATTTATATTTAAATTTTATGTATATGTGTGCGTACCTATTTGTGTGCCTGTTGACATATCACTTGGAGCTGGAGCTACAGGCAGTTGTGATCTGCCTGGCATGGGTGCTGGGAACTGAACTCTGGTCATCTGGAAGAACAGTAAGCACTTTTAACCCCGAGCCACGGCTCCAGTGCCCTCTCCTGTAGTTTTTGACAGTCGAGACGATAGTCTGGTTCTTACCAGATAACTCTTGCTTGCATGTTTGACCTACACAACCTACACAACCAAGAAGAGGGTTAAAACTGTGACCTACACAGTTTTAATTGACTGCCAATATGACAAGAAACCAGAACATGTTATATAAAAAGGTGGGACTTCAGGCTTCTCTTGAGGTGCTGGAGACATGGCAGCAAAGACTTTCCATGTGTGCTGACCAATACCACATGGCCCTGAGAAACAGGAACTGTCACTTTTATTTAATATTTTTGTGGTAATGGGGATAGATCGCAAGGCTTTGAGAATGCTAGGCAAGCGCTCTACCACTGAGCCATGTTCACAGTCTGGCTGCTACCTTTAGAAGCAAACTCACAGGCTCACCCATCCCCACTGCTCCTTACCATCTCACCAACCTGGACACCTGCTGTTAAGAATCATTTATTTAAACTACTCACGACTCATTTCAATCATTTATGTTCCCAGAAGCTATGCAACCTGGCAGCCTGACCTTCAGTATTATCACTGACATCTACTTTGACCAAATATCATCAGCTTGATGATGAGACAATTTAATCAGTTTTCTGTTTTACATCCTTTGGAGTCCAGTCCATCTGACCTATACCTCCTTTGGCAACAGCATAAGGCTGAGGACCGTCAGCATCCGTTGAGTTCAGTGTTTTAGCATATAGACTCACACTGTCTCTGCACTTGTGTATGTCTCCCTCTCTGTATGTTGCTTTAGGAATTCCTGGGATTTCCAGGGAGTGCTGTGCAGTCTGTGGAGAAAGATTCCCAGTTATACAGATCGCAGAGGCTACTACATAAGCCGATCAAATGGTCAAACACAAAGTAAGTAGGGAAACAGAAAGCATCAGAGATGGTGGCTGGGGTCCTAGGGCAGGGGTCTAGAGAGAAGAATGCTCATTGTGAGCTGAGATGGATGGAAAGTGATGGAGAAAAAGGAGAGGGGAAACAGAGAAAGAAAGGGAGGGGAAGGGTGCAACTGAAACCAGGACAGAAGGCAAACCCGCAAACCCACTCAGAGTGAGAGCAGGAGGCTGTCTTGGTTAAATGAAGTCTGGAGAAAAAAATAAAGAGGATTCTAGACAGGAATGTCTGCTGGAGCTCATCCCACAGAAGAAAATCAGGACAACTTTGCTTTCTATAGGAAAAAAAAATTTTTTTTCCAGATACTGGAATAGCTAACTATAGGCAAATTGCTCCCTAGAAATTCCCTCTTGCAGGCACACAGGCCTTCTCTGTGAGAGGAGAATGCACTCATAACTTTGCTGTCTCCCGGTGTTGTATAGACCATTTTCTTACGTGGAAATCAGCCATGCTCTCACCTCTGTGCTACTTCCAGTCTTCAGTATCCAAAGGACATGAGACACAGAATGCCAACAGCTTGCAAATGAAAGCAATTACATATAATATTTGCATTCTTAAATAAACAAGTATTAGCATGAGAATTACTTTGGGCTTCCCAAAGGCGTGACAAGAATCCATCCCTCCCTGAAGATGTGCTTCGTAACATGGAGGAAAGCTGGTGTCCTACCCATGGCTTCACGGGAATCCTCACCTCAAACTTCTGCCTGAGTTCCACATTGCCTTCTTCATCCCCTTCCGGGATGGGCACGTTGTAGTATTCACCCTCTTCTTGGTTGAGCAACTTGTACCTTCAAAGACAGGGGGAGAAGGGAGGGTAAAGGCCAGTCCATGGCTCTCCCCGCTCAGCCTCTAGTCAAGCTGTTGGAGAGATACCTCTACAGAGACCACAGCCGGGGCCCAATGACGACGAATGGGGTGGTGTGGGGGTGGTAGTGGTGAGGGTGGTGGGGCTAGCTATTGCCAGCCTCTTCCTGGCTTCTCTCAATGTCTGGGGTTTGGAGACATGCTGGGTCTCATGAGCTCCCTTACCATCCACTGGCTGGCATCTTCATCAGCTCTGAGACACCAAAGGAAAGGGAACCCATGAAGTCATTCCGGGTTGTTCGATCCCAGTCCCAGATTTCTACAGACAGTCGTCGGTCTTTGTCTGAAGGTTTTAATTTGCTACAAAGACAAACATGTACACAATACATTAAGTCATCTCAATCATGGCATCTTGGGAGACACCACTATGCCCACTGTCTGTGCCTGAACTAAACACTCTTCAATTTCCTTCCTGTGTTAACAGGATATCAGTCCTCCATACTGGTTAGCTACAAAAGCTCTGTCTAGACCAAGAATCAATGAATACTGACCCTGGGCAACTCAACGATTTTATATACATATAAAAATAAAATATATATAATTTTATTAGAACACAGCTTTGAACCACTTATTTACATAGAGAATGTACAAATAAAGTTTTATTAGAACACAGCCTTGGCTATTTGTTTATATATCATCTGTGGCTGCTTTGGCAACAGAGCCTGTATGACCCACAACGTCTAGAATACAGACTACCTGCCCTTTACAGAGCAGAGCTCATCGGCTTCTCTCTGACAGACAGACAGACATCTTTCCTTCTGGCTATTCACAGAGGAAGCACTTCCTGAGTATGTCCCCATGGGGGACCTCTTGTGCTCCCTCCTGTGAGTGCTCCCTCACTACTGATTCTTTGCTCTCTCTTACCATTCCTCTCCCCACCTTCATCTCTGATTTGAGATTTCTGTTAGTCTCCCACGACGAAGCTCAAATGTCACTTCCTTCAGGAACTTTTTACTGCTTAGAAGTGAGTCTATCTTCCTTTTCTCATTAGCAATAGTACTCTTTACACCAGGAGTTCATTGTTCTATGCTGCAAAAATTATTAAATTCCTGCTTCATATCCTCTCTTAGCTCTCTAAAGAACTAAGCCATCAAGAGATGGAACACATCTTATGTGTTCTTTTAACAATCTGTAACACCTCAACCAGCTTTTTTCTTTCCTTACAGAGCAGGGACTGATAAGAATTGTAATTTGCATTACACAAATCCTGGTAAACCAAGTCACTACCTATCAAACAGAAGCACAGGCAGTCTGTGTAGGGATGGGGACAGAGAGATCTTCGCCATCCCCCCATTGTCTCTAATGAAGGGGTTGGCCCTTTGTGGTATGTGGGGCAGAGTTCATTGCAGGGCAGGAAGAAACACTTACAATGTGAAGGACTCATTCCATTGAGGGTTTAGTGTGGAGCGGATGGTTTTGGTTTTCTGTTTGCTTTCATTCTTGGGGTCAGGAATAAGTTTCAGCTTCACATAAGGATCTGAAAGCCCATTGGGATCCATAGGGATTAGATTTTTTGCATCTCGTACTGTGAAGAGAAAAAGAAAGAAAATTATAAAAACAAGAAAGAACACTGGACTGGGTGGTGGCGGCAGTGGTGGTGGCGGTGGTGGTGGTGGTGGTGGTGGCGGCGGTGGCGGTGGCACATACCTTTAATCCCAGCACTCGGGAGGCAGAGACAGATGGCTCTTAGTGAGTTCAAGGCCAGCCTGGCCTACAAAGAGCATTCCAGGACAGCCAGGACTGTTACACAGAAAAACCCACTGTTACACGAAAAATCCTGTCTCGAAAAACCAAACCAAACCTGCTGTGGGATGTATGGCAAATGTGTTGCTAATTAATCAATAAAACACTGATTGGCCGTTGGCTAGGCAGGAAGTATAGGCGGGGCAAGGAGGAGAATAAAGCTGGGAAGTGGAAGGCTGAGTCAGAGAGACACTGCCAGCCGCCACGATGACAAACAGCATGGGAAGATACCGGTAAGCCACGAGCCATGTGGCAAGGTATAGATTAATGGAAATGGATTAATTTAAGCTATAGGAACAGTTAGCAAGAAGCCTGCCACAGCCATACAGTTTGAAAGCAACATAAGTCTCTGTGTTTACTTGGTCGGGTCTGAGAGGCTGTGAGACTGGCAGGTGAAAGAGATTTGCCCTGACTGTGGGCCAGGCAGGAAAACTCTAGCTACACAAACCAAACCCAAACCACTGACTTGTATGAACCAGCACTGGTGTGGACACCATGCTCAATCCCATGCCTGCAATCCCAACACTTAGAAGGTGGAGGTGCAAGGTCACCCACGATACACAGTAAATTCAAGGCCAGCCTTCAAAGTTGGCCTCTGT
Source organism: Peromyscus eremicus (assembly GCF_949786415.1). Lineage (NCBI taxonomy): Eukaryota > Metazoa > Chordata > Mammalia > Rodentia > Cricetidae > Peromyscus > Peromyscus eremicus. The sequence continues at coordinate 89,991,142 of NC_081423.1, forward strand.
GACACACTTCCTCCAATAACAAGACCACACCTACTCCAACAAGGCCACACCTCCTCATAGTGCCACCCGCTTTGGGAGCCATTTTCTTCCAAACCCCCACAATGACCTTCTAGTTTTCCAGAGGGAAAGGAGACCCTTGCCCTATTTGGGCAACCAGAAGGCCCTGGCCCATTGAACTATACATACAATTCAGTGTCCACAAGTATTATCATTCTTCTCCATAAAAGCTGGCAGATCCCAACCCTGGTTGCATCTTGGGGTCCCTTGAGAAAGGGGCTAAAGTTCCAGTGCTCAGAATTAAATTAGAATGATCAAGGGAGGTGGCCAACAGCTGGGTTTTAAAAGATCCCTAGAGGTTTTATAATGGCGGAGGTGGAAACACTGATATTTCAGGTTGGGATTCAGGAGTGCTATTTAATGTGCGTCAAACATCATCCAGGAACTCATTTCCAGGGCAGCGTCTTGGTCCCCACCTCAAAGTTATAAACTTTGAATCCTCACTTTAACAAGCCCCATAGGTAGCCCCAGTGCATATTCTGGCTTAAACAATAACATAGGAATCAGCAAATAATTACAAAGAAAGGCCACTTCCTTCTCACTGTGGAACATGCTCTTAGATGCAGCTGGTTGTCTAAAGCCACTGCATATTAATGCAACAAGTCATTATCTATGATGATGAAAAAGGTCATATGCCTGAGTCTGTGTCTGCAGTATGGCTCCCTCTCTGTCTTCCAAAGGCACCTTCCTGATGATGTCATATCATCAGAACCCTTAACTAGTCACATACTATCAATACACATCCAGTTGTGAGGAGGCTCTAATCCAGAGGTGCTCACATTATGGCCCCTGGACCAGCAGTGTTAACATCACTTACTGTATTAGAATTCCAGGGAAAGGTCCAGGGATCTGTTTATCAAGCTTCCAGGTGATTCCCTGGTATGTACACATTGGAAATCAAATTACTGCCATCAGAATTTAGGGCAGCTAGCGCAGACCATCAGTGTAGATTGATTATGAAGAACTATGGAGGAAATTTAGAAGAAGTTCCCAGAGCTGGCAGTGGGCAGGAAAACAGAGGAGGGAGACACAAATGTGGCAGCACGTCACTAAGGGCAGACATCAGAGTCAAGCATTGTCCATACTAGTTTGTTATTCCACAGTGTGCCGATTCTCGCTGACACAGCCTTACGTCTTTCTCACTCAGCAGTCTTGACATAAGAGGGTGACAGTGGGCACTGGATTCAAATAGTCTGAGGAGAGAGCGAGTCAGGTGAGGGCTACAAGCCACGGAGAAGCAGGTAATGTCATCTCCATAGTGCACCTGGGCTTTCCAAGCGTTTCTTCCATGGATGCGACCTAACCCCACCCAGCTTGAAGGCAGACGGAGCACAGGCTCTGCAGCTCAATAGCTCTACTACCACATCTCTCCTTTGCTGTGCAACCCCGAGCCTTAGAGCTGAAGTCCTCAAGCCCATTTCTTTAACTAGAAAAATGAATAGGGCCATAATTCTGGTGATAGAAACTTAAAAGAAAGTGAAATAATGTATATAAAGTAATTTATATATATGTCAGAAAACTTGTAAAGAAGGGAAAAAGATAATTGTGTGAATGCTCACTATATCTCAGGCATATTTAAAAATATCATTTATTTTTAATTTCTTTGAGAATTTTATCCCTTTTCTCTCCCTCTGCAACTTCTCCTGTGTACCCCCTTGAACTTATGACCTCTTCTTTGATTATTGTTACATACATGCACACACACATGCCTATATAATATAACCTGCTGAGTCTACTTAATGTTGCTAGTGTATGTGTGTTTAGGAATGACCACTTGGGACTAGATAAGTTATTATGGGGCTCTTCACTAGAGAAGACTGATTCTCCATCTCCCAGAAGCCATAACTGCCTGTAGCTCTTCATCTGGGGGTGGGGCCTTGTGACATTTTACCCACCCACAGTGGACTATCAACTGGAGTCATCACGCAGGTCTTGCTTAGGCAACCGTACTGCTAATGTTGCACAGGTGCATCTCCCTCTCATCTGTAGAAGACTATCTCACAGCAGACATCCTGTGCTCGGGTTTATCTCTCGGCCTTTCTTCCTCAATGTTTCCTGAGCCAGAAGGTGTCTCTATGACACATTTACAAAATTTGAATGGAGTTGGAGTTCTTCCAGAACTCAGCCACTTGAGAATCCAAGTTTTAACTAATGTGGTCCTGGAGGTCCAAACTCCAGCATCACAAAAGATAAAAGGTGGGAGGTAAAAATGGAAGAGAGGTAAAAATGGAACGCTCATGCAAGCAACGCAAAGGGGCCACAGGTCTCTCTCTTTGAACTGTGGAGGAAGAATCTGAAAATGCTTAGAATGTCTGACACCAGAGGCTGCAAGGTCACAGACCAGAAGTGAATGAACAATCTCATCAGGGCCAAGAGTTCCAGGTTTGCCTCCTGCTACTTGCAGAATGACCTCGACACTCGTTTTTATATTTTCCATTCACCGTCTGACAGGCAGTGAATGGACTCGATTAAGGCCGATCTTTTCTGAATGGCGATGAGCTAGGATCTTGACGGAATTTAAAGCCTCTGGTTTCCTGCTGAGATATTATCATCTAAGCTGAAAATAAAGAGAGTTATCAATTCCCAATGTCACTGGAGCAGACAGTGAGTCCAAATTTCAATTTCTTATTGCAGTGGGAAAACAGTGTCTTATCAAAACTCATCACAGACAGGGCACGTGAACTGGGATCAACTTGGGGGTTCCATCTGTTCAAAATTCAGGACACTCATGTATGCATTCTGGTCCTCCCCATTTGTGGCTATGGGTAAGATATTTAAACTCGTTTGGCATTGGGCTCTTCTGGGCTCTCCAGGTCAGTTTTCAGTGAAGCCACAGTCAGCAGGTTTGAAGGCCCCACTAGTGCTGCTGCCATTACGGGCAGACTCTAACACTGCCCATTTCACTTTTCTTCAGATTTGCTCAAGGTATAGAAAATGAAGAAACAAGACCATTGGTTATAAATAGTTCCTGTGAAACTGAGTGCAATGAAAATCTATTGTGTGTTTCTACCTGGACACAATGGCAGAGGCCTGCTTTCTCCTGGCTGCAAGGAGGAAATTATGTTAGCATGCCAAGGATATCCTAGTCTCCCTCTGCATTACCAAGGAGAATGATAGTGAGTGGAGGTGGACTATCTTCCTCATCCTGTAACTTAATACGTTTAACGTCAGTTCAGAACCTTCAGAAACCGTCTCATGTGCTACCACCAGCCCACGTTCCCAGTGGTCCCTCCCCACAGGTCGGGAAACACAGCAGGAAGGAATGACAGACACTCTGTCGTTACTAGAAATGTGGACTATTCCACAGCCTAAGCATGCCAGGGGGCGAAGGACAGTCTCAGCAAAGACCCCGTGGCTCCTTTCTTGTCTTTACTCTCTATGAGGACTTTTGATCTACAGAATTAAAATAGAAAAGTGCATCATGTTACTTTGATAAATCAACTATAGAGAGTGAAATGTCTTGCTTTTTTTCTTTATGTTGTTGTTGTTTGCTTGTTTTTGAGATAGGGTTAGGGTCTCACTATGCAGACTGGCTGGTCTAGAACTCACCATGTAGACCAGGCTGGCCTCAAACTCACAGAGATCTGCCCATCTGTGCCTCCTGAGTGCTAGGATTAAAGGTGTGTGCCAACACCTGGCTCAATTTAAGAACGTCTGGCCTGGGAGCTGTGGAGATGGTTTAGTCAGTAAAGTGCTTGCTGTATGAGCACAAAGGACAGGGTTCCATCCCCGGCACCCATGGAAAGCTGGGCGTGGTGTGGCAATTACTATAACCAACAGCAGGCAGCTCACAGCCATCTATAATTCTAGCTCCAGGGCGATCTGACCCCTCTGACCTCCATGGGAACCTGCACTCACATGCATATAACACACAGAGACACAGACATATAATTGAAAATTTAATTAATTAAAAAATAAGGTCGATAGTGATGGAGGAAGAACACTCAGTGTTGACCTCCATGTGTACAAGAAATCCTCCACCCAAGTCTTGCCAGATTAACTCAGTTTCCAAAGGCAGTCCCCATGCCTACAGTAGAGACATGCCTCTCCTCTGTGCATAACCTGCAGAATCACTAACTGTACTCCGTGGGGTCTGCACAAATGGGCCTAAAGCCCTGTTGAGGAACCTTATAAAAAAAAAAAAAACTTGTCTCCTTGAAGCTCATTAACAGTTTTACAGTTTTACAGTCATCAGGAGTAGGAGACACTCTGCTGAAGAAACACATCTGTGCTGTGGCATTGGCCATTTCAGAACAGAAGTCGATTCTGTCATCCCAAGACTTAGTAGGAATGCAAAATATTAACTATATTCCTACTTCATTGCCTTGAGGTGGCTGCTCTGAAATTATAGGCTGTCAGGATCAACACTGAGGAAACCCAGCATGGGTTTGAGGTTATATCATTTCTGGATAATGTAAGATATAATTTCCAGATAAGGCATAGTCAAATAAGTTTACAAAGACCAAGAAGCACTCATGTGAACTACCTGTTCCAGGTGGCTAGGTGAGCCAAGAACATGTGTGTTTTACATAAATGTTTAGGAGTGAGGAGAGACCTAGGCAGATGGGCAGTCTCATCAGATTGGAGGACTGGGCAGCCATGACAGATGGGAATCAGAGCCTTGGCTATCTATGATGGTTAATCTTAATCTTTGAGTTGACAGAATCAAGAGTCATCTGAGAGATGGGCTTCTGGACATGCCCGTGCTATTATCTTAATTATGCTAATTGAGACGGGAAGAGTTGCTCACTGTGGGTGTCACTCTTCCCTGGCTGGGATCCTGGACTGTGTGAAGAAAGGGAATTGGGAACTGGGTTCAAGCCCCTGTTGCTTTGACTTGAACTGTGAGTTAAGATAAACACTTTTTGTCCCTAAGTAGCTTTTGTCAGAATATTTTATCATAGTAACAAGAAAAGAAACAAAGACAGTGCCCCAGAAGAATGAATGGAGCAACAGCCTTAGCCACAAGGCCAATGATTCTGCCCAGGTCCTGACGAACAGGGGGAAGTAGAGGCAAGGACACAGGCAGGCAGGCAGGCTGGCAGGTAGGGGTGACATCACCAGGCTTTCTCTGATATGAGCAAGTTGCTCCCCCGAGACCTGAGTCAGATGATGGTTTAATGAACATCTCAGAATGTTTAGGGAACAATTGAACACGGGCTGCTTGAGTGGATGGTGCAGGCATGTCTTACTTCCCATGGGCTCCATAACAGGACTCCATGCTTTGGTCAAATATTTGCCTGCCACCATTAGCTTTTTGGATTTAGAAAAATATTTCAACCTCTCAGCCAGTTTTTCTGTAAAGTAGGGACAGTAATGTTGCCTATCACCCAGGGTGACTGCAAAAATTAAATGCATTAATACATGTAAAGTGTTTTGAAGAGTAGCCGGACTAGTGTTACATGTCGTCAGACTGCTGGGAGTGTTAATGTCATCAATGTTTATCTGCATCTTCGTCGTCGTCACCGTCATTGCTGCCGACACCATCACCCAGTCCTCTTGTTTGGTCAGGAGGCCAGGCTCTTTCCTCAGGGTGAAGGAAGTAGACCAGAGCTGGGGAGATAGCTCAATCCACAAAGTGCTTGCCTTGCAAGAGTGAGGACCTGAGGTCAGTTCCTCCAGAACCCAGGTGAGAAAAAGCAAAAACCCAGGCATCACGAGGCATGCTTGCAACCCCAGTGCTGTGGAGGCGGAGACAGGAGGACACCTAGGTCTTGTTGACTGGCTAGCTTAGCCTATCCAGTGGGTCTCAGGACAATGAGAGGCCTTGTCTCAAAAAGGAAGGTGGATGGAACCTCTGTAATGGCACCCACATTTGACCTCTGGCTGCTACACGTATATACACACATGCATAGGCATACACACCAACCCTCCCTCCCTCCACTTTAGTAAGGAGACAGACATACAGTTCTGGAATTTCCAGATCACAGGGTAAGGCTATAATAGTCAGCTCCCAAGTGTTTCAAAATAGTCTGGGATTAAAAAAAAAAAAATCAATGCAGTTCTTAATCCATCAGAGGATCTTCCAGATGGCTTCTCGATTCAGAGACTCAGTGTAGTATGAATTATGAAGTATAAATGATGAAACCAACATCCATGAAGACTGGCTAGTATAGAGGTTAGATGCAGGCCAACGCCATAGAATGTACCCAACATGCTCCCCCATTCTACCTTCTAGTGTCCTCTGTGGGCTTTAAACTTACTCTGGGGTTGCCATGGGGCACTGTGGCTGAGAACAGTTCAGAGTGGGAGCATTCCGAGGCTCCAGTGGATCCATCCACAGGCACATACAGCAGAGACTTTGAGGAGCACACAGCTGCATTCTCTTGCTGGCAGCCTGGATGTGTCAGCACTGACCGGAAGTAACCCTGCCCATTCAGGGTTCACAGCTACAGAGGGACATTGTTTGGCTATGTACAAAAATCAACTCCTTCCAAGTTCAATGACAAGTCAGCCCTTTAAATGATCTGTTTTGCTTTAGAAAATAATTCCCTATTTTTGCTGCTTTTTTTCCCCTCCTGAGAGCACCCTTGTTCATGCCTTCTGCTTATAAGCCAACAGAAAGGACAAAGGCTCAAAACAGGGACTCACTGTAAGAGCCAGGATTGTGTCCTGTGAGTTGACCCATTGAAGGTCTCTCCCACTCCCATCCCTGCCCAACAGTTGAAAACAAGAGCAAACAAATTCTATAATCCCACTCCTCGCCATGGGTAAGCAAAATCATGTTCTCTGACACTGCAGAAAAACAGCAGCGACTTTCCTTTGCTTGAGGTCACCAACAGCAAAAGATGCGAACTTAAGACTCTCAGAGGGTGGGTGTGGGCAGCTGAATGCAGAAAATGGTGAGGTTTAGTGTCCAAGGCCCAAAGGGCCTGGAGTCCTGTGACATCAGGAGAGAAGAAGGGGATAACTCCAAATCCATGCGCCACATCTTTGTAACAAAAGAGGACTTTCAACTCAGGAAATTAGTTATTTTGAACGATGATCAGATGCTCAGGCTGTCCTTTCAAAAGCCATGGACCTACAAATTGATTTCATATGAAAATATGATCACATTTGAATATAAATTTAATGCCAGAGAAACTTGATGGGATTTCAGAGCTTAGGCAGAGATGTGTGAAAGAGAGGGAAGGGGAAGAGGGGGCGAGGAGACAGGAGGAGAGTGGGGGGATGGGGAGAGCGCACAGTGAGAGAGCATGCACTTCACTTCTCTACCGAGCAGGACTGACAGGGCCATGTGGTACTGAGATTGAGGGTGAATGCAGATCCCTGGTCCCCTGGTGCCCAAGAAGATAATGAACACCGTGGTGGTAATAGTAGCAGCGTTTTTGGAGAGATTACTAAGTGCTAGCCACTGTCTTGAGTTCATTACAATAACAAGGTGCTGTGCTAGTGGGGCCCAAGGGCAGATAAGAGGCTGAATAACGTGCCCACTACATAAAGCCAGGATGGGCTTGTAATTTTATAGATCCCAATCATCACTTGTCTCAGAATAGACACAGTCCCAGAGAAGAGGTGGTGAAATTGGTCTCAGCTGGGGAGGGGGAGGGGCAAGAGATGAGAGCAAACACCCTTCCTTTGAAGGGTGGGTGACAAGGGCCAGAACACAGAGGGCCAAGTGAATACACCAAGATCAGAGTTGGTCCAGGGCTGTGCCTGGATGAATGGGAAAAAGGGATGAGAAAAAGGATATGGAACTGCATGTCTGCTTGATGCCTTGAACGTGGCAAAGAGGACTCCAGAACCTGACTTAAAGTTGTGATCCTAGTGGCTTCTGGGATTCAATCGCCAACCTGACAGTGTGTTCCAGTCACGGTGGTGTCTGTAGTGTCTGCCTCAGAACCAACAGCCCAGGGACTGAATTGAGAAAGATCCTGGAGTCACTGAGACATAGAGATCAAGAGAATGCAGTGGCATTGATACCAGAGAGGCCACAGGGGAAGCTCTAGCCACTCTTGGAAAGACTTGGTTCCCCAAGACTCCCGGAGATACTTGTCAAAGACAAACAATGCCGGAAGACGTAGGGGCAAAAGATAATGGAGGGCCAGGATGTGCTTGTAACACAAACATGGAGGGAGATGGAGACAGAAGAATCCCTGGGGCTTACTGGCCAGACACTCTAGCCAATTGGTGAGCCACAGGATAGTGAAAGACCCTGTCTTAAAGAATAAGGTGGAGACATGCACATATGCACCCATGCAGGCATGTACAAACACCCTCATCTCATGTGCATTTGTGCTTGTTTCTGCTCTGTGCTCAGGACAAGCCTGATACACAGCCTCCTCCTCTTACTGCCTGATCTGGCCATGACCTGCTTCCACAGGTCAAATCTCACACTGTTCAGGCACTACCTCCTTCCACACTTCAGCGCCACCTAGGAACCATGAGCAAGCAGTGAGCAAGATTAGGCAATAATGGAGCTATTCTTTACAGGACAAGTCACTCCAGAAACAGGAATTTTTAAGGAACATGTGCCCAGGAGCACTGCAAGGCAAAGGCTGACCTGTCTTCTGCTCCCAGGCAGATCTGGGTGTTTAGAGAACTGAGTGCGAAGTTCAAGAGTTTCCCAACCGGCCAATGGATGGGATCAGAAGGCTTTGAAAAGGCTGGACAGCAGCTTGGCACATGTGGCTCCAGGACAGCACAGAGCACTCAGCTTTCTCCAAGCCCAGCTTTCCCGGCACGTTACTGTGAAGAACACGCTGTTCTTGAGGCTTATTTGCCCCTTTACTTTGGGCCTCATCTGATGATGCTGAGAAGGAGAAACTGTCTCTAAGAAGCTGCCAGTTCCAGCATGGAGCTGTGAGCCAGTTCCCTGCCAGGAGACAGAACTCCCTGCAAATGCTGGTGGGGAAACTGGTGGAGTGACAGATTGCTTCCGGAACAGGATTTGCTAAATGCCCTTCCCATGTGATGCTTTGGGGGTGGTCCAGCTGTCTGGCAATAAGGCGAGGTTCCTGGTTTAGGAATTCTGACTCAGCCTCGACACTACTGGGGTATGTCACAGGTGATGGTGAGCACACTGGCATGGGACCCGGTGGCAGAACCAACCACAAAGCTACAGGCCATCAGGTGTGCACAAGGAGCTCCAGCAGAGGAAAGAGTCTAGCAGGTTCCAGTTGGTACACACAGGAGAGGGCACAGGGAAGTGAAGTTCCCAGGCTACATTCCTGAGGTTTGCAGGCTTAAACTTTGTCACAGGGCACCCTGAAACTCCCCACGAGACACTCTCCATCTTCTTTATGAGTCTCTCTGTGTGTGTCTATGCCCGTGCGTGTGTGCACATGCAGGCAGACTGCTGGAGGACCGCCTTGGCTGTTCCTCAGATGCCATCAACCTTGTTATTGTGAGATAGGGTTTCTCACTGGCCTGCTGTCACAAAGTAAGTTAGGCTGACTGGCCGGTGAGTCCCAGGGACCCACCTGTTTCCACTCCCCAGCACGAGCCACCACACTTGTGTTTTCTTTCTCCTGTAGCTTCCGGGGGATGGAACTCAGGTCCTCATGCTCACGGGCAAGAACTTTATCAACTGCGCTATCATAGCTCACTCTGTGTCTCCTTAAGTCACAAGTGTCTTAACACAGAGTTACACTTTCTGTGACATTTGAAGACACTCTCAGGCCCTGGCTGGAAGATGTCTGTAGACTATGCACAGGGAGAGACAGCGCTCTGAGGACCATGGCAGCTGACTTTTCTCATCACATCTTGCAGAGCTTGTGTCTGGAGAGCACATTATCCTTCCAGGTTGGTCTCCCTCTGCCTGGGAAGAGGTTCATATTTCAATCTAAATGCTTATGATTTCCCACCCAGTTAACATTGGAATTCTAGTCCCCAGGTGGTGGTACTAAGGGGTGGAGCTTAGTGAGGTGATTAGGTCAGGAGGGTGGAGTCCTCGGGAATGGGATTTGTGCCCTTATAAAATAGGTTTTAGGGAGCTTGCCAGCTCTTTCCACCATGAGAGGATCCAATGAGAAGGCATTATTTCAGCATAAAGACATAGGTTCTGAAAGATATAACAGCTGCTAGTGCCCTGATCTTATCTTCCCAGCCTGAGTTATGAGTGAATTTCTGTTGTGTGTAAGCTATGGTATATTGTTACAGTGGTCTGAACTGAGCGAGACTATCTGGGAGCTGGGAGGGGTCCTGACAACAGAGAATGAGAACCTGCTGGGGCTTGATCCTGTGTGGGAACTACAAATGAAGGCACTGGTCCAGGGTGGTTATGGCACATTCTCCATTAGTGTGAACATGTCCGTTATGTATGAGCACCCAGTAGCAGTCAGCTCTGTCCAGCATGAAGAGGCAACTGATTCTTCCAGCAAATGACAAGGAAGAGTTGACACCTGGGAGGTTGCCAGAGGAATACAATAGCACTATGTGACTGGAGGCAACAAGAAATGACCTTCTCCTCCCAGGAACCAAGTACTCCTGAGATTTCCCACTAGCACTTCAGTGGCACTTGCTACAGTATTTTTTTGAAGGTTCTGATCTTGAAACTAAAAAATAGATGAATAACAAGAGTCTCCCACCATTTACTTCAACAAATACTTTGTTTGCTTTTTATTTCTATTTTGTTTTTTTGAGACATAATCTTGCTACATAGCCCAGGCTGGCCTTGAACCTGCCATCCTCCTATTCTGCCTCCCCAGTGCTGGGTTTACAGGTAGGTATGAACATGTCATTCTGTTTCAACATTTCTACTTCAGTCTTCAGTGTGCTGCACCCTCAGATTTACCTCTACCACACACATAGTGTATAGCTTCAGAGCTGACACTGGTTTCAGCTGATTGGGTAAGGAAGTTAAATATTTATTTCCACCCAATCTATCATACGTAGGACTTACATAATCCTCAAAGACTCATGGTTTCCTTGCTACTGTTTTGAACACCTACCACCCAAGTACAGCCCGAGTACAGCCCCTTGCTATGCATGCGGTAGTTAGTTACCTGCTATGCACATGAGTCTCTATAGTACCCTTGCCCCGTGCTTCTGGGTTCACGCTATCCCATCCTTGGGCACAACTGGCCTGGAGCACAATCCTTCATCCATCTTGTTTCCATCTGTCCCAACTGTGGACTAACAACCCAGTTCTGTGGGTTTCTAGCCTCCTTCCAGCCCTGCCTGTCAGATCTCTGCAGACTGACAGAAACATGGGGACAGGGACCAAACACTTCCTCCCCAGACATCTCCCTAGGGTCAACACAGAGTAAAGCAAAAAGCTCATATGCCTAGTGGATTCTTGCTGACTGACAGAGATGCTGGAGTAGACAAGGCTTCAAAGCCTTGTGCTTTGGGTTGCAGTACACAAGAGTGTCCATTTGGAGGGACTCCAGCACAAGGGAAAACCTGAACAGGCCTTTTCCAGGGAGACTAAATCCAAGCCAAAAGGAGTCAAGTGCTTTCCCAGAAGACACCAAACAATTTGAAGAGTCTTGGAGCTCTCAGAGACAAAGGGACATAGGGTGTACTGTTAGTTTTCAGTAAAATGTGCCATACAGGGCCATTTGCTCTAGGTTGCTAGGGAAATCATTGCATGTGGAACTTTGCTGGGTTTCAAGAAATAATATGCAAAGGCATCTTCAGCAAAGAACAATTGTTGATTGGGTATCAATGGATGGGATTCGGGTCACTTGGTGGGTGTCGGCTGTCTGCCTTGCTGCATTTCTTCTAATCACAGGGCATTAAGCCTGCTAATACCGCCTGTGCTCACAAGCACAGTTTCTGATTTGATCTCTTTTGTGTTAATAAACAATGACTCACAAATTCTGCGACCTTTGTTTCCTTATTGTCAGAGTCAAGGACAAGAAGAGTGAGAGACACTGATAATACACCTGCTCAGCCACCCCCTCCCCACCATGCATGAGCACAAATCTGAAGTCAAGGACTGAAGAAGTCCCTGTGTAAAAACATATTCATGGAATGGTCTGCTATTTTAGCTCACTACTTTGTCATAAGGGTGGATTTCTGCCCCTGTAAATCCAGTGCCAAATTGTGAGCCAGCAACTACTCAATCAAAGTCAGCTAAACAAAGAATTTAATGAGCATGGTGTTCAACAGTTAGTTCCTGCCTCTCTCTGTCTCTCCATCCCTCCCCGTCTCATCTCCTTTCCTCTTACTGTACCTCCTTTCCTACTTTTGAGACAGTCTTACTATGCAGCCCTGTTTGGCCTTGAACATAGCTTCCTCCTATGGCCTCCTAAGTGCTGGATAATAGATATGTGTTTCTGTATCCGGAAACATTTTCTACTAATGTTTCTACTAATTCCAAAGGAGATGACTGTTAGAAATATCAGCTAGCTGTGGAAAACTGATAAGATCTTCACACAAACACAGGAAGGCATTCATATTAAGAAAAAGTTATTTCTCGGCTGGACAGTGGTGGTGCACACCTTTAGTCCCAGCACTTGGGGGCAGAGGCAGGTGGATCTCTGTGAGTTTGAGGCTAGCCTGGTCTACAGAGCAAGTTCCAGGGCAGCCAAGGCTATACAAAGAAACTCTGTCTCAAAAAACAAAAACAAAAACAACCCCCCCCCAAAAAAGACCAAAAAAAGAAAGAAGAGTTACTTCTCATTGTAGAAGCAATGTATAGTCATCATGAAATAACTTATTTGTATAAAGAAGAAAATTAAAGGCAACTGCAATTCCACCAAGAGAGACAGCTGATTTCACATTGTTTTGTTGACAGATTGTCATTTTCCTGTAAAGACATCTATAGTATATTATCGATTGACTGATTGTAGAGCTGGAGATAAGGCCCAGGGCTTTGCACAAGCCAGGCAGTCACTCATTACTGAGCTATATCTCTAGCCAACAATGTTTATTTTTTATAGAACTTATATCATCTTATGGTAGTTTAAAATTCCATCTTCATAAAACTTAACAAAGTATTTAAAAAAAAAAACATTTTAATGCCCAACATTCTATTTTGTAGCAGTTATTGTAAAAATCTATGCTCAGTTTGGATCACTGACATTGGCTTGAAATTCCATACTTTGTACCCAACATAGAAACTAATCATCTTCATAGATAAAATTCTGCTTTTCTTCTTAGGCTGCATTCCTTAAAGTAGAGTAAAAGATGCAAAAATCACTCAAGACTTGATATATTGCCAAACGGCTCCCCCTAAAGTTGTACCAATGTCCTACCAAAATCACATTAAGGATAAAGTGAGAAAAAAAAAAAGAATAACATAATATTGACTCTCCTGATTTTTTTTGAGGCCTAACCATCTTTCCCTATATAGTAATTTGGCCATTTGAATGTCTTTTTCTCTGACTTATTACTTATTCAGGTTTCCTACAGGGCAGTAAAGAGGATTCTTACTGGTCAGAGGGAGCATCTGGATGTATGTGACAGTGGTCCTTTACTTATTTGTCATACTCTGTGTTTAGATTTAATTCTGTATGCATCTAGAAACACACAGGAGCTTAACTTTTGACACAGTCAAAGCTACCAAAATGTTTTCTTCCATTTCTTTTAGGCTTAGGAAATCCTTGCCCTTTCCAAGGGTAGTTAAGTATTCACCTATGTTTTCTTTCATTATTTTGTTTCTTTTTTATATTTAACTTCCAAATCCATCTGAAATTTATTTTGGTGTAAAGCATAAGGCGAGATCTCATTTTTTTTTTTTCTTCCAAACGTTTAGACAATTTCCCCAACAACATCTGTGGAATGAACCGTACCTTTCTTGCTGGTTCTGGAAGCCTCTGTTTATTTAGAAGCAGGCTCTGTTTTCAGAGCATCTGCTTTATCATATTCAATGTCCTGTTAGTTTCTGCAAAAAGCCTACACTTTAAATTGTTTTAAATTTCCAACATATTTTAAAATCCATCCATGTGCTTGGAATGCCACCTCTCAGAGAAACTCTCTGTCCACTGTCTGAAAAAAAAAATCCCTTCAGTTCTTTAACTCTTAGAGTTTATGATCTGTATTAGCTGCTTCTCCCATTCTGTGACAAAATAAAAGCAGCTTAATAAACAGGGGGTTTATTTTGGCCCATTGTTTTGGGGTGCAGTCCATCACGGTGGGGAAGTCCTGGAGTCACGAGCCCAGAGCAGCCAGCCATTGAGGCATCCGCAGTCAGGAATCAAAGCGATGCACACTGGTGCTCAGCTCACCTGCTCCTTGTTATTCAGTTTGGAACTCGATTGCTTTTCACTTTTGTTTTTAAGACAGGGTCTCTCCTTGAACCTAGGATCACTGATTTGGCTTGGTTGATTGGCTAGGGAGCTCCAGGGACCCACCCATCTTTGCCCCCCGCCCCCCACTGCCCCTGCTGGGATAACAGGTGTGAGTCATGGTGCCTGGCTTTTTATGTGGGTGCTGAGGACCTGGACTCGGGTCCTCAGGCCTGCACAATAGGCCCTCGTCCAGCATGCTCTGACAAGCCTTCATTCAGTGGCTGCTTCTTCGCAAATGCCATCACCCCTCTGCCTCCTTGGTACTTACTTTATTTTAGTCTTTGGCTACACGCTGCTTTGTTTGCGTTTATCATTCCCGTAACTGGAGAAAATACAGACGTTGTGTTGATTCTACAGCTCACCTTACTCATGCCAGCCACTTTCACCCAGCCTTTCTCTGAGTACAAAAGCACTGAATGAGATGCTGTCTTCCGATGCCCCCCACCGACACCCCTCCACAATCAAGGAGAATCTATCAGGCAATGCCCTAAGTCCCTGCCACCTCCTGCTCTAATCTCTGATCCTGTGCCTGTAAGATTATGTGGAGTGTGGGATCTCTAATCCTTTCACAGTTGAGTGTGATTTGACTTTCCCAGTGCTGGGCTTTTCACTGACTTCATCTTGCAGCTCTCTTTAGTTTGCTTCCAGTCAACTGGACTTCTCTCCCCTTGTAGCGCCCAGACTTCTGAGGGAGAGACATTTGTTTCCATGCTTTGTAACCGAAGCTCTGCCTGCCTTTCTATTGGCCCTCCTAAGGCAGAGTGCATGCCTTTTAGTTTGACTGCTCTGTACATGGCATCTATTACGTAGGGCCGCTGCTCTTTCTTCAATTTTCTTCTTTGATCCTAAGGACCGAGTGATACTTCTTGAGTTATATCCTGTTCTCAGCCTCCCATTTTTATTAAGCGCTCTTCCACTGTACAGTTTCCTTGTATTGCCTGCATCTTGCAGTTTCTCTGGCAGCTCTGATGGGATTTTCTATACTTCCTCTTTGTATTTTAGCTGCAAGTGTTGAAATCTACGTTTCTTTGTCGGCATTTGTATTTACCTGCCTCCCTTCATCTTGTCTGCCTCTTTGTACAGCCCTTCATCATTAAACACAGAAACAACAACAACTACCACAACAAAAACCTTTGTGTCTGCCTTTTCTCTATGTCTTTTTAGTCAAGTGGCTTAATGTTCTTGTTTTACAGACTACTTATTCTTGTGTTCTACTAAAATTCATATGGAGTTTTTCAAATAGTTTCTGATAAGCACTCTTCCTTCTGTAATTCATCACCATGTAAATTCTCCTGGATGGTAGTGTCTTCTTTGTCATCCCTCATCTCTCTCTTTATATATATATATCACAGATTTATTAGTATTCTATCTAAGAAGTTATTTTGTTTATTAATATATATATATGTGTGAGTATATACCACATGTATACAGGCACCCACAAGGGTCAAAAAAGGGCATCGGATTCCCTGGAGCTGGCAATACAAGCAGTTGTGAGTTGCCAAATGTGGATGCTGGGATCACAGCTCAGGACCTCTGGAAGGGCAGGAAACACTTGCGACCACTGAGCCATCTCTTCAGCCTTATCATTCAATATATTTTATAAAAAATAGGTCATCTAGTATGTGTATGTTCTGTCTTTGCTCACCCTCAAAAGAGAAAATACATATCAGACTTGGTGTCTACCAGAAGATGCAGTGTCTTGACTGTCTATTGAATGCTAGTTAACTTGCTCTTCTGGTAATTGATCTGATACTCAAACAGATGATCATATCATTTAGTTCAACAAGTAGTTTGTTTTTCTATATGAGATGAGATCATATTTTGTTCCTAAGGTTTGGCAATTGCATACCACAAATCAGTGGGGTCCACACTACCACAGAGGCTGTGGTACTGTGGTACTCTTGTGTAGCGTCCTTCCCATCTGGGGTTCATAATACAGATGTAATCTGCTAAGATCAGCCCTTTCGTCTTTTCCTTTATAAGTTAAAAATCTACTTGTAAACTCTGTAAGAAAGTGAGGATTTTGATCCCTGAGTTAAGCGAACCTCTATAGTAAAGGTATGCCTACCTGGCAGAGACACTCTGGCCCACTGACCTTCCTAAGGTCCCATCTTTCAAATATCATTAACATACAACTTTGGGGGCTACATCCAACACATAAATTCTGAGGGATATATTCAAACCATAGCACTTGGGTATTAGGAAGGGCAGAAAGCAAGATTCTTCCTGGAGAATCAACAGACTCCTCCATCCCTCAATGCTAGACCAGAGTACAGCTTCTCCAAGCTCCTTGAAGGAGACAAGGGTCCCAAGGGCTCTAAAGCTTTCAAGATCAGCCTGTGTCTAGAGTAAATCTATTTAAACAAGAAGAGGGTCTAAGGCAAACACCATCAGTACCTGTGAGTCTGGCCCACAGGGAAGTGCCCAGGCCTTTAACTGAGTGCTTTTAACAAGGGACATAGTGGTTCTCTATCTTGAGACAAGCCAGCAACTCTAGCTTGATGCCATTGAATATTTGTCTCATCCTGTTACAATCACATGTTCACCAGGCAGGGTTCTGAGTTCTCTAGGGTCTGTCATGTCTCCCTGTGGAGAGAAGGACTACATGGGTGGATATTATGTAGCCTATAGGACAGCGTTTTAAATGACAAATCAATAAATTGGGTTCATTACAATTGCTCTCTCCGGGATCTTGGCCATAGAGAGAATGCTCAGATTAATAAGTAATGGAAAATTCTATTTCTCTCTATAAATCAACAAACTGGCATCTTGCTAAATCATCTAGTCAAGACTACAATGGACTTAGTCTCCAGGGATCTGGCCTCTCCTGGAAGCTAACAAGAGTGACTATTGGGGCCTCCAACATAGAAGACAGGCTGTACCTCTCTTGTCTTCGGAGGCTACTCTCTCCTAACATGTGATCTGTTTTGAGTAGTAGAGAGAGTCCAGCTTCACTAACTTCCATAACATCATCCTCAGCATGATAGCATGCTGAGTTATTATTTTTTAATCTAACTGACAGCAAGGCTGGAATGGGTAGTGGCCAGTACTGAGGCACTGTGATACCGCACAGCCCCAGAATCATGGTGGGGGATTCACTAGCTGCACATATTTGTAGGCCTTCTCTTGGTCTTAGAGAATGTAGCTCAAGATGCTTGGAGGTGTGACTGCAATCTTGTTTTAACATGGAATAGAAGCAGCCTGGAGGAGGGAGCCCCCAGTAGGTCCAAGGGACCGACTGACTCTGATTAACTGCAAAGGCTGCTTGGGTGACCTGAGCCCCACTTGTCATTCCTACTCTCAACACACTCAAAATCCCCACCACGTTCCTCCTTGTGGCATTTCTACTCCCGAGTGTGGAGCCCACACTCCTGTGGGTGACCCAAACCTTCAGCTCTGCTCTCATGGAGATTCCCAGAGCACAGAATAGAAACGTCCGGCTTGAAATCAAGTTCAGACTCTGTGTCTTTGCCTTGGAAACTTCCCCAAATCCTTTAAGCTTTCATTTCCTCATGTGTAACATGAAGAGAATAAGTGTCTCAGGTCCAACAGGACCTCTTACGTATTAAGTGAAATTATGCAAAAGAAAAAAGAAACTCGACATACTTCCTGCCACAATTTAAATATGTATCACTCTTAACTTTGTTTTTAATATTACCAACATCATCTGAGGAAACTCCCAGCATCATGTGGATACAACCTGTACACTTAGCAGGTACCCAATATCAGTCATGAGGCTTTGGGTACGTGGTAAAAATGGGAATACAACTTTCCCCCTCAAGAGCTGGTATATAAAACTGGATGACACCCTTGTCCACAATGAGATTGTCTCCAATGGTGTCAGTCAGCCCTGTTTGGCAAATTTTCACTGGCACAGCCTTTTACCTACCCTCCACCACAGCCAGGCATTCCTAGTGCCTTAGGAATCTGTCTCCAACTGGTCCACGGATTGATCCTGTTTTTGACCACTACTAGGACTAAAGTAGATGCTCAGCATTTTGGCCCTTCCTGGGGACAGGGAGTGATGGGTGGCTTTGGGATTCGGCTCTTGGGCCGAGGCTGGGATGGTATCTCCAGGCCTCAAGACTCTGGTGACTCTAGGGCCCTCAGTCTCACTATAGGAAGCTCTGAACAACACTGTCACTCAGGCAACACCCACCAAAAGCTGGGGAGAATCCTGCCTCCCGTGCTTCCAATCCCAGACCAGTAAAACACTGCAGAGAGGAAGAGTGAATGCATACCACTATAATCCACACACCAGAATGCTAAATACTACCATGATGGTCAATGCTTTAGGAGAAGGGTGGGTGGCTTTAAAAAGACTTAAGCTCCCAGCTGCATGATTAGCATCCCTACAATATCCCCCAAAGCTGATAGAGGATGAGGGTGACCACACTAAGACGTAGCTCAAAAACTTGGTTGGCTGACCTGCCTCCCTCCGTGGAGTTCTTTCCTCTAGATCAAGTTGGATTGAGCTGGAGTAACCATCCAGGGAGCGGAAGCCCCCTCCCGCATCCGCATCTACCCCCTGGTCTGATTACTTCTCCTTCATCTGTGCTTAAAATAGACGATGCCAA
Organism: Peromyscus eremicus; assembly: GCF_949786415.1. Taxonomy (NCBI): domain Eukaryota; kingdom Metazoa; phylum Chordata; class Mammalia; order Rodentia; family Cricetidae; genus Peromyscus; species Peromyscus eremicus. Next base: position 90,009,956 of record NC_081423.1, read on the forward strand.
ACTGAAATAACCTAGGAGATTAAATTAAATTAAATCAGTCCTGGCTCCCAGCAGTTGCTAATAAAATCATAAGCATTCGATGCAGCATGGCAGACAAAGACAAAATGCTTATTGGTTCTGCCCCAGCCCCAACCTGAAGAGGCTGACTGCTTAAGGGTAAAGGCCACTGAGGGCAACGTTTTCCCCACTCAGGCTTGTGACAAGCAGGTGTCTCTGCTTGCTTGCTTGTCCCAGGAATTCCACTTCTGATGGCCTTTGCTGGGCACCCTTACTAGAAATGCTCTGCCTGAGCCTTGGGTGCTATTCCTGGAATAATCCACTAGCAAGGGCCTCTTATGCACACCGGTGTGCAGAAATACCCAACTGCCCTCCTCATGGCACCAATAACTTCCTGAGCAAGGCTGCTTACAGGTAGCGATCTGAGGGATACCCTGTGAGGAGTTACAGGGAATGTGTGGGTGCAAGAAGCCATTTCCTCTCTGGCACACCATGGTCTTTGGAAAAAGAGGCAGAATAAGTGTTTGTACCTATTCTCCACAGCCATCCTTAATCTGTGACTACACAGCTGGACATAATGTTAGTTAAACAGATGACATCAGGGCTAAGAGGTTTTCCCTGGCAAAGGTCTATTGCTTCAGTCACAGTTAGAAAAAAATCCAGGACATTCTTCTTACCTTCATGATCTCCCTCCCTGACAGGGCTTATCTGCCAATGCCTTAGACTACTGCAAGGCAGCCACATACATTGACCCTAATTAAAGATAATACCGAGAAGGAAGGGAAATGTTTAGAGGCCGAGAAATTCACAGGTACAACTGTGTGTGTTTCTATGCATGCACTCACCTGTACATACCTATGTAGGGGTCAGAAGTCAACATCAGGTACCTTCTTCTATTGCCCTCTATCTTATTTTTTGAGACAGAGTCTCTCACTGGATCCAGAGCTCACCAGCTGGCTATGCTGGCTGGCCAGGAAGCCCTAGAGACGCTCTTGTTTCTCTGGCCCCTCCCACTGGGATTACAGGTGTGTGACGCCACATCTGATTTTCTACATGGGTGCTGGAGATCTGAACTCAGGTCCTTGTGCTTGCACAGTGGGCACTTTACCAACTTCGCTAGCTTCCCAGTCCACGGAAATGACCAAGGGGGCAATTTCCCCCAAACCTTCATTTCTCAGGCTGCTTATGGTCTCCATGTGCTGAAATAATCACTGCCAAACAGGGAGAAAAATCAAACAAGCCAACAGCCAGGGTTCTGGTACCCATAAGCGACGGGCCATGTATAGAATACAGACTCCCGTGTACTTAAAAGTAGGCACAGGCAACCTCTGTGCTTCAGAGTTGAGAGGCTGGAGAGAGGCCCTGACCCTCTGCCCGTCACCCCCACAGCTTTCAAGCCATGCGGGAGACACACATTTTCTTAACCATGGGAGGGCCTTGTGCCCGTGATTCATGGGTAAAATGGACCTTGCTTTTCTTTCCCTTGCTGAATGGAAGCCATGTAGACTGGCTTTCCTGGGGACAGAGGCTAAGGACTCAGAGGTATTGTTAGCTGGTTGCCAACTAGTTCATTCTCACAGCTGGAACTCCCGTGAAAGCAAAGTTCTGGGGTTGAGACACAGGGCTGCCAAGCAGGTCACACAGCCCACAGACAAAGCTGCTACTCGGGGAGGGTCGTTGAAAGTCAACAGCTCAAAACGCCTGGTGGAGAGAGCTTTGTCCAGTGCCTGGCTCTAATCAGCCAGCTCCTCCTCGGTCCACATTCTGCCTGGGACTCCATTTAAAGGCCTCTGCTTCCTGCAGGCACCTCATCACCGGAACCTCTCCTACAACACTTACACTTAACTTGGGGTGCTGTTTTATGGATTCCAGATAAGAGGGGTAATTAGCAAGTGGGCAGCTGAGCTGGACAAAGGTTGGACAAAGGTTGCCAAATCAAACTTTGCTTTCTCCTTGGCTGTTTCTGGAAACGAGCCAGGCCAGGAGCAGGTCTGCTTGTTCAGTAGGAACAAAGGAGTCACATCCAACTTTTCATGCACAAAGTCAGACACTGTCAAGTTGTGTGACAGGGGTGAAGGAAACGGGGCCCACATGGATGGCAAGAACCTGGCTCCCAAAGCAACTTCCTGTCCAGCCTGGGTACATTTTCTGGGAGTCCCCCTTTACACATTGGCTTGTCTGTTTAGCATTTGTCCCTTTTGAATTCAGGAGAATGCTCTCTCTCCTGTCTGGTCTCTTCTTCCCCCTTTGGGTCACAGTTAACATGTACAGAGACGTTGAGAGCCCAGGAAGAATCAACACACCAACTCCCCAGAGCCTGCAGACTTGTGCCCAACATAGTACCAGAGGTGGAGCTGAAAGGGCCAAGATATACAATCCAGGCTGTGTTTTCTGTAACTGAAGAAGCCTGACTTGTTACGTGGGGTGTGTGCATGCCTGGACGCCTGCATGTGTGTGTGTGCTGGGATGGACAAATAGCAAAATGTAGAAAGGAATGTGTGATGACCTATTTCAGTTTTCTTTTTCTAAATTTGTTTTTAAGTCTTTGTCCAAGTGTATGTGTTGATCTTACTCACGCCACACTCCCTACCTTTTCTCACTCCTGCCACTTCCCATCAATCTCCTTAGGAAGGTTTGCTTATTTATCCATTTGTTTGTTTGTTTGTTTGTTTGTTTTTTTGAGACAGAGTTTCTTCGTGTAGTTTTGGTGCCTGTCCTGGATCTCACTCTGTAGACCAGGCTGGTCTTGAACTCACAGAGATCCACCTGCCTCTGCCTCCCGAGTGCTGGAATTAAAGGCGTGATCCACCACTGCCCGGCAGGAAGGTTTACTTTTGTGTTCATTTCATACATACAAACATGATTTCATCTATCTACATAAAATCTACATAAAACCACAAATGAGAGACAACAAGTGATACTTTTCTTTCTGAAACCAGCTTAATCTACTTAATTAAATCGCCTCCAGTTGCATCCATTTTCCTACACATGAAATCATGTCATTCTTTAAGGCTGGAAAAAATTCCATTTTGCATATACACTGCACTTGGTCAATTTCTCTGCTACTGGACACTGAGGTTGGTTTCATAACTTAGCTGTTGAGAACAGTGCAGTAAACACTGGCGTGCAAACAGCTCCATGATGTGTTGATCTGGAGGGGTGATGCGGGTGGGTCATATGGAAGATGGAGTTTTGGGGGGTGTCTCCATGCTGATTTTCCATAGTGGCTACCCTAGGTTCTGCCCCCTCCTGCAGGGTTCCTGTCGTCCCCACCCTCACCAGCGTCTGTGACTTGTTTTCCTAATGCTGCTCATCTGACTGGGATAAGATGAACTCTCAAATGCAGTTTTCATTTGCATTTCCCTGGTAGCTGGGGAAATTGAACATGTTTATTTGCTATTTATTGGCCATTTGTTTTCCATCTTTTGAGAACTGTCTGTCTCATTAGCCTGCTTATTGACTCATTTGATTTTGCATTGTTTAGTTCTTTCAGTTCTTTGTATTTTCTAGATATTAATCTGTTGTCAGATGTACAATGAGCCAAGATTTCCTCCCATTCTTTACTCTGTGTCTGAAGTGTCAGAGTGAAGGCTGCCTTCACTCTGTGAACTGCCTTCCCTGCCCTCTGCTACACAGAAGCCTTTAAATAGCAATTATCCACTTGTTTGGGTTAGGAGACACCTAGGGCATTAATGAAGCCCACCTCTGGGTGTGTTTGAGCATTTCCAGGGAAGACCCATGGGGAAACATAGAAGGCCAGCTGAGCACCGGTATTCCCAGTTCTCTGTGCCTGGGCCCCTGAATGGACCAAGCCCCTCTCTCCACTCTGCCTTCCCCTCTCAGCATGGATGGTAGTCTTCTGAACTGTCAGACAGAATGAGGGAGACTTTCCTCTTGAAGGTTGCTCTTTGTCAGGTATTTGTTCACAACAATGAGAAAAGTAACTAAGCCTGCCTCTGGCTCCAGATACCACTTCCCAGACCCTCAGCATTCCCACACAAAGTACTCGCTGTTCAAACTCATTTGAAAATCGCTGGACCACAAGCGTTGCCTGCGTCCTAGTAGCAGAGGTCACAGCATCTCCACTTTGCTTGCTATCTCCTTAAGATGGCACTGACTGGCACTGATGGCTAGCTCTTTCTTTCCAAGATGATAATTCTCATAGCAACAATATGCTAGCACTAACAGGAACCTCAGGATTCATGTAGTTCTGGTGTCCATCTACAACTTTGTAGATGAGGATGGGGAAACAGGGAGGCGATGCAATGGGACCAAGGCTCACAGCTAGGCAAACTCTGAGGGTGACACTCTTGGTGTACTCTATACCTGCTCCTCTTCTGTAGGATGCTTCTAAGTTTGAAAGCAATTGACCAATGTGTTTAATGTGTTTCTCCGTCTTCCCTGTGGGCATGGAAAAGCAGATGAAATCCAGGACAAGATTTTTCTTGTTGTGGTTGGAGTCTCACTGTAGTTACAGTTATATAATGAATGAGTCGATATCCAAAGGGTTAAAGTGTCCAAGAACACTTCAGTCTGTCAGACTAAAGGATTTCACATGACTAAGTGAAACTCCTACTAACAGAGTAACAAGGGGCTGAGGAGAAAGCTCAGTTTGTAAAATGCTTGTTGCATAATCATGAGAACCTGAGGCCCAGCCCCAGACCCCATGTGAAAAAGCCAAATATATTGGGATTACATGTGTCTTGTTTCCAATGCCAGGGCTGGGGAGGCTGAGACAGGAGGACCCCTTCCTGAGGTTGGCTTGCTGGCCAGTCAGCTGAGTTTACTTGGCAAGCTCCAGGCCAGTGAAAGATATATCTCAAAAACTAAGGTGGACCTCACTTGAGGACCTCACCTGGCACTATCTCTTGCCACATGAATGCCTGCCCTCATGGGCAACCACATACATGTACACAGCCAGTCACATACATACACAAAAATGAATAGAGTAATGACCTTCGGTATTTGTTCAACAGCACTTAGGGATGTTTTGGGAGTCATAACCAATTTATCTGACCCCAAAGCCAATGCCACAATACTATCTAAAGAAGGACACTCCCATCATCCTCAGGCATAGCTCCCTGCACGTTTGCCTCATAGAACATTGGTCATCTAAAGTATGTGGAAGATTTTTTTTAAATGTATACTAGCATCTTCCAGGATCCAGAAATTCTGGGGTTTAAGGCCCCTGTGATTTGGGGGCTAAGGGTGTTGAAATAGGTTTTAGGGTTATCCCAAGTAGTTGGATATTAGGAAGTGATGAGCCTGGACAGAGCTGTTGATTATTAACAACTGCTAACACATGTACTGTCCCTTCTGCTCTTTGGTCGGCTGGTTGCCCATACCAGTGTCTCCCATAACCAATCACCCAGGTGACAGCAGCGACATATACCAGGGAAACACATTCTCACATACCCTGCACTGTGGTGGTATTGTGTTCCTCAAAATATTGTGTACCCTAATAAACTTATCTGGGGTCAGAGAACAGAAAAGCCACTAGATACTTAGGATAGGCAGTGGTAGCACACGCCTTTAATCCTAGCATTCCAGAGGCAGAAATCTATCTGTTCAAGGATACAGCCAAGCATGGTGACTCACACCTTTAATCCCAGAAAGCAGCCTTTAATCCCTGGGAGTGATGGTAGAAAGCAGAAAGGTATATAAGGCGTGAAGACCAGAAACTAGAAGCATTTGGCTGGTTAAGCTTTTAGTTGGTTAAGCTTCAGGCTTTCGAGCAGCAGTTCAGCTGAGAGCCATTGGGATGAGGACACAGATGCTTCCAGTCTGAGGAAACAAGATCAGCTGAGAAGTTGGCCAGGTGAGGTTAGCTGTGGCTTGTTCTGCTTCTCTGACCTTCTAGCATTTCACCCCAATACCTGGCCACAGGTTTGATTTTATTAATAAGACTCTCTAAGATTCCTGCTACACTGCACCCACCTTACTCAAGCACAGGCTCTCCTATGGCTACATCCCTGCTGGGTGTGCGGTGAACTAAGCATGCTCCACACAGCCTCTGCTTCCAGTGGGTCTCAGCTGGTGAATGACACTCCCCTCAGGTAACCCCCAGACCCAGCACCCTCACCTTGAAAACTTTTGTAAGAAGTTTGCCTTCTTCTGTTCTTTCTTCATTATTCTAGGGGGAAAAATGCCTGCCTGGGTTTGAAAGGGGACCCTGACTGTCTTTAATTAACCACAAACCTTGCATTGATTACAAAGGAAAATGGGAGTTAGAAAGGCCCTGTGGGGGTGCTATGCGGCAGAGCTTCCTGCAGCTGGCTACAGCCCACTCTCTTTAAACCAGGATATTTTAGAACCACCCCAGGAGCTAAAGAACTTATCTTGTATTTATTTATTTTTTTTCCTTTCTGGAAATCTTATCTTTCCAAGTGGAAATGCCTAGAAGCTGCGATGAATACTGCCTGATGTTTCCTTGCCAGTCTGCTGCCAATAACCATAGCGTGAATGCATGCTAATTGGAGGAGCCTTTATAAAGCACGGGAAAGGACGGTCTTAATGGGATGGAGCAGTTAGTGCTGGAGAGGGCCACAGACAGAATCTGCTTGCCCAAGCTTTTGGTTGGATGGCCCTTGAAGACGGCATAGATCAACAGATCAATGATAATCTGCATTTATTCTGGGACATTCCATTGTTGAATCTAATGATTTCTAAATCCTGTTCCAGTTTTCTTTGAGCCATTCATCTGTTATTTATTTCTCCCTTATCTCCCCCGCCCCTACAATCACTCCCCATCAAACAGTTAAAGGAAGTTTCAAGGGAAGTGATTAGAAAGACACTGTTGGCAAGCTTCTAAGGGAGGCCTGGCTTGGCCAGTGTGCTGACTTTCTAGGAGATCAAGTTCCCTGCAATAATTTCATGGTAATTAATCTTGTGCTTCAATGATAATCCTATAATTAGAAGCAATTAAAATCCCGCACAAGGATGGCCTGCTCCATCAATGTCAGTGCCTCTGTGTGCTAATGGGGTAATCTTGAAAAAGGCCCCAGATATAATTTGCGTCTCACCTCCCTGGGACGCATTCAAAGTCTACTTCCAAGTGGCAGGAGTCACCTAAGTCAAAGGAGATGACGACTGAGCCCCCTATAAATAACCGGGGGGCCAGAGATCATTTGAGACAGGAAGACAGGAACCATGTCACTTGTCTGTGGAACGGGAGTACTTTCAGACAAAGACAAGTGCTGCAGGAAGGGAGTGACTCTGGCAGCCCTTTGCCCCTCACCGGAATCTGCTGCCTCCCACGGGCACCCAATGACTAAGCACCCAGCATGGAAAGCTATGTTCAAACCGTGGCAAAGAGGACCAGCGTGAATAACAACCCGTAGGAGGGCACACCGCTAGTTAGTACACAGTTGACATTTAGCTGTGCCACCGATAAGTCAGGGCAAGGCACCCGAGTCAGGATGTAAATAATGACAACTCTCTTCTCAAGGAGGCAACTCTTTTGTGGGCTGATGTACACATCTCTCAAGGATTCCAAAAGTCATGCGGCTTTATGAGTTAGGCGAAAACAGGGCATTCTAACTTAATCCAGATGGTGAACTAAATTGGGAAGAGTCTCTTGGATTCAGAATATTAGGAACATGGCTCAAGCCTGAATACATTTTTGTATGCTGTGCCTGTATCATCTACTCCACCGTCATCATCGTCTTCGATCTCAGTAAGCATACATTAAACACTGACCGGAGGCTCCAGCTGGTAACAGGAGGTGAGACGCTCTAACTTCAAAGGGTTTTCATGATCTGGTAAAGGGAAACTGAACTGTATTTCGTCGCAAAGAACAGGGAGGGCACATACAGAAAGTGACCTACTTTAGACAAGTCACGGCGAGGAAGAAACACCACGGAAGGGGTCAGGGGTAGCAATGAAAGATGAAACCAGGGAGGCGGGGGAATGCCAGCTGCTTGAAGGGTTGTGTGGAGCTGGAACACTGATATGCCCAGCCAAGGAAGACAGAGGATACAGACTCATGCCAGTTGTGACCTGGAAGCACCTGCATGTGACCGGACAGCCTGCAGGAGTACTTCCAGTACACGCATGCTGCTGCATGTATTTTAGCTCAGAGGCAGGCTCTTGTTTCCTTCTGCAAAAGGATGCGCCTGTTGTTAGGCACAGTGAACTTGAGGGAGGCGATGGCTAGGGATGGTTCCTTCCAAGTCTGAGAATGTGGGGCAGGAAAGAACCAGGGCAGTAAGAAGCCGGCCTAGCTGAGGTGAGGAAGGGCATGTACGGCCAGCCCCCACTCTGTCAGCATGTCATGAAGGGGAGTTTGTCTCCAGCTTTTCATGTCCATTTTAATTCTTCACTGTTGTTCAGGGACAACCTCGGCCAGATTCCCCACTGACATCTTTATTCCAAGTCATTACCTAAACCCTGGTAAATGGAGGCTGTGGGGAATGATGACAGACCCACACCTACAATGGTGCTAAGAGCACGGCTATGATTACAGGAACCTCGGGGTCACTGCGGAGTAATGTCAGCTACTAACTCCAGGAGAGATATGGGAGGTTGTAAACACTTCAGCAACAGCATGCCTGTGTCTAAGCTGAAGAAGTATTTGTGAATTAGCACATGATCTGTCCTGGGTCGTCCATGTAAGAGGGTAGGGAGGACATCCTGGGACACCTGAAGTGGACTGTCCTCCATGGGCAGCAGCGTGACCTGGGCGGGGTTTGGAGCTCTCAAGTTTCAGTTTCCTTAGTTATGAGATGGTGATGGGGATGACTTTTTTTTTTTTTTTCAATTAAATCAGGGCCTGGTACATGGCGGGTGTTTGGTCAATGCTGGTTTCTCTTCTCACTCAGTACTAGCAGTGTTTTTAGTTGGTCCTTAACACCCCTTTCCCTGCCTCTGCTACTTTTAACTGGCTCACTACCTATCAACACCCTTGCTTCCAAGAGCCAACTAGAGAGAGACCACTGGAAGATGGGACACCCTTGATCATTGTCAGCATTACTTTCTGAGAAGGAGGGTAGTACCCTTACCACATGGGCTTGGGACAGACAGTGGACTTCTTCTCATCCTTACTTCCTGATCTATAAACGATAGAAACCTGTTAGTATGTAATGTCACGTGGAAAAGTAATGTAACCCACCTCTACAGGCAGAAGTGGTGAATGTTGATGGGCTGGCCAAACTTCTATGACACACGTCCTAGAGAAAGTACATTTGCTCCAGAATAGCTGCCACCTGTTACAACAAGGACTCTTCTCCAGAAGCTTTCAAGCCCAGTTGAGTAAAGTCCATTCCTCATATAGGTAAGGGTCGTAAAGCTTGTCAATGTCATCTTTAAAGAGAGAAGACGGCTTGAAACAATAGTACAGAGATCAGCACTGATCTGGAGGCTTTGCTAGAGTCAAAAGACTCCCGGGGGCTGAGACTGAAGCCCAAGGAGAGGGTAGAATGTAACCATCCCACTCAGCCACGCTCCAAGCCCTCGCTGTAGATTGAGGGAAGCATCTAGATGTGGTTCTGCCAGCACTGAGCCCTCTCTACTCATTACACACGCTACACAAGCCCAAGCAGGTCTCCGTAGCTGGCTAAGCTTGCCTTCTTCCTTCTCTACTCAGGCTATTTGGAAAATAGGCATAAAGCACACAGTCCCCAGACTCAGGCGGCTTCCAAATGCTGGGTCTTTCTATCCATGGAAGGAGGCAGGATGCTGTAGTCTGGCAGGGCACATGATGACAAGGCCCATGTAGCCAGCCCCAAGTGGCTCTGAGAAATGCTCAGTGACTCGCGACATTAGCGGAGGCAAAGGGTCACGTCAGAACTGTTCACAAACAAGGCTTCAGGGCCTCTGACTACGCTTCTTTTGCTTGCTTTCCACTGGAAGGAAGGGCACTGGGGGCCGTTGGCAGGGACATGAGGCTCAGTGGAGCACAAGAACCCAGACAGGGAGCTGCACTGCCTGGGTGATCAGATGCTGTTGAACCCCAGGGCTTCTCTCCAGCTGACAGTGCTCCCTACAGAGGACACTTAATACCCAGTTGGCTAGAACAAGGCTCCAGACATACATAATGCAACCTGGCCTTTTGGAAATTTGGGCTTGGTTTGAAAAATTGGAACCAATTTCTAACAGTGAGGTTGCAAGAACAGTACAATGGATACCTACAAGCCCTTTATTTACATTCACCAATTATCATTAATACCGTTCTATTCCATGTGCCTTCGTCTACATAGTGCTCTCTCTTCTATTTGTTTTTAAATGCAGTGTGTGTGTGTGTATGTGTGTGTATGTGTGTGTGTGTATGTGTGTAAGCCAGCAGCCAGGACAACTTTGGGTATCATCCTCAAGAATGTCACCCATCACCTTTGAGGCAGGGTGTCTCATTGGTCTAGACCTCTCTAGTTAGGTCAGACTAGCTCACCTGCAGAGCCCTAGGGATCCTCCTGTCTCTGCTTCACCAACACTTGGGTCACAAGTATGGGACACTGTGCTAGGCATTTTTATATAGGTGCTAGGGATCAAGCTCAGGTCCTCATGCTAGTATAGCAACTTCTTTAACAATTGAGCTGTCTCCTCAGACCCTGTGTGTGTGTTGTTGTTGTTTTTATTGAACCATTTGGATACTACATATGTCAGAAAAATGATCCCCAAGCTATTTCACAACTCCCTTAGTAACTTTACACTGATACAAAAACATTACCACACATTCCCCAATGGTCTTCAATGCCCTTTATAGCTGTTTGGAATTTTGCTTGGTACACATTGCATTTGGTGGCCATGTCCCATTAGCCTCCTTTAATCAAGAACAGTCCCCTTGACTATCTTTGTTTTTCATGAAATTGGCAGATTTTGAAAAGTCTGGGTCAGTTATCATGCAGAATGTCTCAATATCTGAATTCATTCACTCCCATTTTCCCTGACTGAAGTAACAAGGTCTTGGTCAGGACCTTGATGAGTGACACTGTGCATTTCTTAGGACATCCTACCAGGAAGAACATCTTCCAGTTTGTGCCACTTGTAGGGAGGCTGAGTGTTGTGAGCTGAATGTTTGTCTCCCTCTTCCCTTGAATTCACTATTGAAACCCCAGTCCCAATGTGATGGCATTAGAGTGTGGGGCCTTTGGAAAGTAATGAGGAGATGAGGGTGGAGGGCTCATGGTAGGGCTAGTGCCCTTATAAAGAGTGAGAAAGCATGCTTGGCCTTTGTCATGTAGAGACACAAGAAGATGGCCATTTGTAAAAAAAAAAAAACAAAAAACAAAAAACAAAAAAAAAACAAAACAACAAGATGAGCACCCTGACCAGATATGCTGGTGCTTTGATCTTTGACTTGTTCCAAAACTATGAGAAATAGATGTCTGCTGTACAGGCCATTAAGTTGATAGCATTCTGTTATGGCATCTCCTACCAAGTCCTTGAATTTGCTCATCTGAATAGGGCAACATGTATGTAATTGCTACTGAAACTCTACAGCAAACACATTTATCAAACAACAATATTCTGGCTGTGTATCCTCAAAAACACTGCAATCAAATCTTGACCTTTATTCAGGTTTGCTCTTCATGGAGGTTTTGGCATAACCACTCTAAAATGCTGCTGTACCTTTCGAGGACAGGGAAACAGCACATGCACACTGAAGCCTTGGGAGCCTATTGAGGGCACAGAGAGTAGCAATACAAGCTGTGGGAAGGAGGCATCAGAGTTGGAAGCAGTAGGGTGGACTCATTCAAACAGCCCTCACCTTTATACTGAAAGGAGTATGCCCCAGGAGTACTGAACACTCTCAGCACCCAGATCTTGGATTCTAAGTACTTTTTCTTACTTTAAAATGTGCAAACACAATACAACAACAACAGCAGCAGCAGCAACAACAGCAACAAAACAAACTTCCATGAAGAAATGACTGAGGTGCCAGGTGAGCTTTTGTATTCCAAAAAGAAAGGAAGTACCCAAGAGAAATAACAATACACAGGGGGATTACATCAAAAATACATTGGAACCAGCTGGAAGAAACTCTCATTGTTGAAACCTGGGACAATTTGAGCATAGAAAAAGACAGTGAAAAATGACTTATAAGCCCAAGCCAACACCCCACCACGATGTAGGGAGAAGTAAACGGAAGCTGTTCATTCAGAAGATTAGCACGTGATGGAGATGAGGAATTACAGAGTTAGAACATGACCATTTTCCAGCTATTGGTGTAACCATGGATACCAACTCTACTTGGTGGAGGCCTGCTAAAGCCTTCAAGTATTTAAACATCTAGTACCGAGTACAAACAAGAAAGATGCCTTTGGAATGGAGGGGTCTACTGATGCCACCTCCACCAGGAAAGCAAATGCAGCATCACTAGCAATGGATGGGATAGTCAGGTTGCATCTGAGGGTAAGTGGCTCCTGGCTGGCATCCCTATTCTATGCCAACCCAAAGGACCTGATTCCTCAGCTGCCACTGTCTGTCTTCCCAATCTGGCTCCAAACTCCACAGGCAATACTCTGTTTAACAGAGATGACCCCCAGCTAACAACTTTGCCCTTAAACAAAGCAGTTTCATTCACCTCCTCCCTGATGGCATCCCACTGACTAATCTACAACTGCCTGCCCACAGCGAAGGAACCTGCGCCGAGCATCCCAGTAAACGGCAGGCTATTCCTGTGCTCCATCTTCAGCAGAGACAGCAAGTCCGTGGTTACTGTGAACACTGGGTGAGAAGACATGTGCTCTGTGTGTTCAACACACAACTGCCTGCCACTAAAGGCTCTCTGTGTAAAGGAGAATTGAACCCCAAACCTCCACTACAAGGCTCCTAAGGACTGCGAGGGTCATATCCCCAATTCTCTGACAATGGAGAGAAATGTCCACTTCTCTTCTGAAATCCTCTATGACGCTGTACTTCTTGGACATGGTCTGCACCTCTGCCTAGACAGCCATCCTTCCTGTCCTCACGGCTCTTCTGTCACTCACCATATGAAGCTGCCACTTTGTTATGTTCCAATTTCCTTGGAGATTAAAAACCTCCATCTTGGAGGGGACGTTATTAGGATACAGGATGTTCAAAGGGGAGGTAGGACTTTCCATCCTACAATCCAAATGCTGAAGGAAGTCCTTGAAACTGACCAGACTCACTAGGCCTATCCCTGCTCAAGCATATATAAACGGTAAGGACACTCTCAGGCTAGTCAAACTGCCTGAAAGAGTCTCAGACTAACCAAGCTACTTGGAAAAAGACACTCTCCAACTTGTGAAGCTAAGCCTAACCCTAACCCTCAGGGGGTATTGTACAGCGAGCTCCAGGCTTACAGCTTTGATGAGCTGTCACCCACATGGTAGGCTTTGATGATGCAGCTGTCTTTGAGTCATTTCTGCTCTCATAGGTAAACCCTCACTCATATTCCTATAAGTAACCCCTATAAAACTCATTGGTTCATCAAGTTGGACTCCAGTGGTATCTATACTTTGGTCTATTGTTGGTCCCCTATGTGGGGTGAATAAATGTTTGTTCCCACAACACACGTGCAGCTTTCTCGAGCAGTCAAGGCATCTTCCTGCAAGTTCCCATTGTACCTCAAGGGACCCAGTATGCCCATTCCTTTGCATGTTTAACCCCCCCCCCCATAAACATTACATAGTCCATGATATGCTTCCTGTCTTAACCATCTGAGTGCCCCTGTTGAGATACTGTGGAGTGTGCTCTCTAGGCGTGAAATGGACATTACCATCTTGTATCAGAGCAGTGGTGATTATCTGCAAGAGACCCTCAGGAGAGCAGACCTATTAAGACTTCCTTATAGAAAGAACAGGGGTAGGGTCACAGGGCCCTCATCTGAGATTACAGCCACTCCCTCTCTCTTGTACTCCCCTCTGGAAACTGACTATGTGATCTTATCTGGGACTTCAAAAAATTGCAATGCCCAAATGCACCTGGTTTCCAGAGGTGCCATGGGAGGAAATTTAACCAAAGCAAGGATTTTATCTCTGCAGCCTTTAGAAGGCTTTCAATTATACTGGGGTGAGGCATCTCTGTGGTGCATCTCTTTGGGGTTATCCACACTCCTGTAAGTAAGCCCAAATAAACTCATCTAACCAAGACAGACTTGGTTAGAAAGGCTCTTTTGATATGTCATTGGTGCTGTCTGGGGTGGATAGACATGGTCTATAACTCTCCAGGAAAACTCACACAATAGATGCGAAGAGAACTGGAGTATTCCAGGGATCTAGGCCTCATTGCTTGAATTCTGTATTAAATATGCTCCAAGGAGGTGGAAGAGCACACAGAAGGAATGCTCTTTTAATGACACAACATGGTGGCCGGTCTGGGACCCAGGAAGGAGAGACCCGGCCCTGAACAGTGAGCTTCTTAAAACCCAAGAGGAAGTTCAGAAGGGGAGGTCCATGTGTCGCCAGGAGCCACAGTCCAGGAGAGAGGTATCCCGTCTCCCGCTCCGTGAGAACTCAGGTTAGAACATCAATCTCCATGCTACATTAACAAACTAAAGTATATGAGAAAATTACATTCTTCCTCAGAATAATATGTCTGTGGGAGAGACTTGTTCCTGTAACTGCCAGGAAGCAGGTGGTACTTCTCCCTCATTTACTTAAAACACTAAACTGAAAATTGCTTCTCATGAGGAATTTCTTTTATCATTCCATAACAAATAAAAAAAAGTGATACAAGAATGTAGGAAACCTTTTAAAATCTCTGGGGGGGGGGGAGGGCACTCTTCTGATACTATTCAGCACCACTGCCCTGAGGCAACAATATCAAAATATACCAAGGAAGAGGAGGTCATTCCCACAAATGCCGCACCAATTTAGAAATGGAACTCACCTCTGATTTCAAAAGGGTGATTTCCATCCCAAAGCAGAGCTCCCACTGGGAACTCCTAAGTTACTTTGGAAATTATTTTCAACCTGAGCAATTCCACACAGGTGAAATGGGGACTGAGCTAATCTAGCAATTAACACAGCTGCTCGGGGGGTGAGGGGGGTTCAGTTTAAATGCATTTTCTAAGAAATCACTTGCATGTGGACCCTAAGCTCTGTTCATTGTGGTTTATTGCTCACATTTGCCTTCTCATTAAAGCCACGTTAATTCCCACAACCTATTTAACCCCTCCCTGCGAGTGCTCCTCCCGCTACCTTTCAAACACTCACTGCAGTCTCTTTCACTGGGTCTTTTCTTTCCCAGTGCCCTCCACATCCTGAGCACTTTCCCTGTAGTGTGCTATTTTGGGGCCACATAATTTGGCAGTTAATGACACTTGGATTTGGCTTGTTCTTTAATCCCTCCACGTGGTACCCTTTTCTCCCTGGTTTTAAGTCCCATGTGTGGATTTTCAAGAGCCTCCTGGAGTGCTGAATGCAAGTTTGGAAACTATTTGTGGGCTTATTGCTTGTTCCAAAGGAGAGTCTATTCAATAAGAGAAACTCAGGGAGGGTCAGAGCCTAGGTGTTGAAAGGAAGAGCTGGGGTCTGGCCAACTCCATTACTTTCCTCTCTGTGGCTTAGGGCGATTTTCTTCTCTCCTCTCCACACCCCGACTCACCTTGAAGAGGAGGGTAAGAATGGTTACCTCCTTGATGAGAGAGCGCCGGAGGAGTCAACAAGACAAGGGACATAAAGTACACAGTACCAAGAAAGGCTAGGTACATCCAGGCACTAAAGGAGGGCTAGCTGCTGTTGTCACCAGGTTTCCTCAGGACAAACTGCCACCTGAACCATGTAGCCAGGAGGAGGTACAGACAGGTGAGTGATAGGGCAGAGCACCTGTCCCTGGAAAGACTGCTTTCCTTGGCACTCTCCAAGATACTTTGGAATGTCACAAGTGTGAGCTGGATGTCTTCTCTTTGAGTCTGTCCGACACTCTAACTGGATGTGGTAGCACACACCTGCATACCTGCACTTAGGAGGCAGAGGCAGGAAGACAGTTGGAGGCCAGCCTGGGCTACATAGTGAAATCTTGTCTCGAAAGACCCAAGATGGTAGGATGTGCTTGCCTAGCATGTGCAAGGTTCTAGGTTTGCTCCCTAGTATTGCTAAAATAATAAGACAATTTTCCAAGATATTATTACTAATTAGTTATTTCCTTGAGTTTTACTTTCTGAATTTAGGGTTGGATTCCCTTTACGTAAATAAGTGAATCTTAATTTACTTTGTTTTGGTTTTATGGAGTCGTGAATTCTCAGCAAGTGATCTCCCACTGAGCTATATCCAAGAACTATCTTAGAAGTAGATTCCCATTCTTATTGTACTCTAAAAGCACTATTAAAGCATCTGCAGTTAAACTACCCGTCTTCAGGAGCAAGCTACTTCATTTCCTTTTGCTTCAATTTCTTCATCTATAAAGCGAGGATCATAAAGTAAACTTCCTCACAGGGTTAAGTTAGACACAGAGAATACTTAGAAAGTAGCTTTCTGGCCTTTTGGAAAAGTCTCATGGCAACCTATTACTGTAGAAACTTCCTAAAATACAAATATATATATATAAAAGGAGTTGAAATGGAGTTTCCCTATGGTGGGGGTATAAAACTACAACTACAAACCACATGCTACCAAATAAAACCTATAGCACCTCTTTTTGAGTTACTGGTCTCATGACCCTGCCCAAAGATTACAAGCTACTTCAGTGTTCTTGGTTATCCTCCAGAATTTGGTGGTAAAACTCTATTGCTAAAGACAGCACACAGTCAAGTCATATAACATGGAGAAATCCAGCTGGTACTCAACTGGAACTTTGGCCTCTACCACCTAGTGGGTATAGTGCTGGAAGGTATTATGGGTGTTACTAGAGGAGAAGGGTAACTATCAGTCTCACCCAGTTGCGAACGTTGCAAACTACAATAACCTGACTGGCAAGAAGATACAGCTCCCAGTGCAACAGAGGCACAAATTTGAAAGGAGGAACCACCTACTTTTTATTTATTTATTTTATTGGATTTAAGACCCACTCTGTGAGAGGGAACCCATACCTGACACTGTCAATGAGATTAAGAATCTGAAGCCACATAGATTTTAGGATACATAGGAAGATACTTCTTATTACTCTCCTAAACGTACATAACAATACAACGACTCCTAACGACATACTGCTATACTTACAGATCAGTGCATTGGTCAAATCAGAGAAGACTTTTCTTGCAGTAGGTGGCAGTTAACACAGAAACTCACAACTCTTGGCCTTACTTCTTCCCTAGGTAGAGGGACAGTTTTGGCGACAGTATTGACCCCATAGAAGGGAAGTCTAGGTGAAAGCTATTGTCTTAAAAATACCCTCCATGAAGATATCCAGAACAACACCTCAAAATTCTTTAACTTCCCTGCATTCTGACTTGAGAGGACAGTTCTGGGGAAAATATGCTTATTTTTCAAAGAAAGAAAGAAAGAAAGAAAGAAAGAAAGAAAGAAAGAAAGAAAGAAAAAGAAAGAAAGGGAAAAAACAGATAAAACCAAACAAGCAAACAAAAAACCCCTCTCTGAACTCTAAAGACTTTCCCAAAGTAAGCTTTTTCTGAATTCTTTCCATTTCCTTCTTTTCTTAAACAGATCTTTCCTGTGTCTTTTTTAAATCATGTATTCTGATGTTTATAGGTAAATATCATTAAAGTCAGTCTTTCCAACACTTGTGATAGCTTAAAAGCCATAAATACAAATGGAAATATAAAACCCTTCCTGATACAATGATGAGCGGAATGAAAGCACTTACCCGCACTCCCCAAGAGCAAGGCACTGACTGTTCTCTGAGAGTTAAAACATAAACCCACATGGAGGGTTGGGGTTTAGCTCAGTGGTAAACCACTTGACAGGCAAACACAAGGCCCTGGATTCAGTCCCCGGTATGGCACAGAGAGGCTGGGACATGTTGAAGTCATAGGCTAGGTCCTAGGCCACCAAGATACCAGGATAACTTTGTTGAATGCACTGATGTACTAAAAGTGAGCCTGGGAAAACCAGAAGAAAATTCAGACTATGCCAGGGCCTGTCCACACACAGTAAAGAGTGTTACAGCCCATGGAGAAGAAATATCCATCCTTGGCTGGGCCATTGGTTGAGGATGCATATGGCATGACAATTAGAGGCTGAGGGTTTAGAGGCAAATGCGTTCCTTTTGGTGTCCCACTTATTAATTCTGCAATGCTGTAAGCTCTCCAACTCCCTGTTCCTTGTCTGGAAAATGAGGCTAATAATCAAGTGTAGAGAGGAGTGAATATCATATATGAAGTTCCTGACATCATACCTGACACACAGAAAGCATGGGAGACACTCAGTGGCTGTATTATTTCTGAGATGGATTTTCAGGTCATAACTGTCCAAGACCACTGAGCATCGAGATCCTCCACCTATCTGTCCTCCCTGGCCCAGTTTTGGTCTTACCATTAGCATTTTGATCAGTTGGCTGTCCTGTCCCAGGCATGGTGGGAAGAAAATGGTGACCATGCTGTCAGAACACCCAGGTCTGCAGGTTGGTTTAAACTTTACATGACATTTGACTATTTGGAAATCCTTGTGTACAGACCATTCTCACAGGATGTATTAATTAGTGGTAAACGCCTTGAGAGTCTACCTTTACCCTGCTTTGCCAGCACCTTGACCTTTACCTGACAACTAATTTCCTGGACAATGCCTTACCTGTGACATGGAGCTTCTCATCAGTGACCTCGGCCTTCAGATAAATCCTTCCCCTCTTCTCTGTATGATCCATTCCACAGAGGCTAGGGACGTTGATCACACACTGCTTGTGAACATTCATGTCGCAGGCTGTGAATCAAAAAAGCAAAGGGTGAGGCTGGCCATATGGGCTCACATCACTGCCTCCATGTTTTGGTATCTGAGTAGAAGTGGCAATGGTTCTCCTCTAATGTGATACCTTGCTATAATGTTTCTGGTGATATGAACTGTTAGCAGATGTCCCTTCCTGCACAGGCTTCCTTCTGTGAGTGACAATAACCTTAAAATATCCATCTTATATTTATTCAGACTCTATATAGCAAAAGAACCCACGTTGTTCTTCTGTGACTTTTTCAAATAGTTAACAAAATCTGCACAGGTAAATGTGGACAGAGCTCAGACTAACTACTTAATAGTTTATATACACACAGGTATGCAACATGCAAATTTATTACAGAGGATACTTTTTTTTTTTTTTTGTCAGAGAATTCCTTCTGCCTTTCTGAGCTGGCCACCAAAGTAGCAATCTGTGAACTGAGAATAGGAAATTAAAAACAAATTAAACTAAAAAAATTTCTTTCCATCAAGTAACTTGGTATTTTTGAGAAGGTGTAGGTATGTTGCCCTAAAAAAAAGGAACTTATGTTTGATATTTTAAACCTGTCTTCAAATATTTAAATATTAATCCAAGTAAAACAAATACATGCCTGGCATAAGCCATTCCTTACTCTGACATTATGTAGGCGAGGCAGCGGGAGGATATAAAAAGATCAGTCTTATTTCTGTGAACCAAAGAAACCCTGAGAAGGAACCCCAGGGCTGACTACAAACACAAGGCTGTGTAGGTGTGCTGACTCCGCCCTCTTCCTACCTTGGGCTTCCTAGACTCCTCACCCACACTCCCTGGGATGTTAACAAGATTAACCTGCAATATTCAAGGCAGGGCCAGACTACCCCTTTCCTCTAAGTGTTTAACCCCAACATGGTAACATTTCTTTTGTTTTTTTGACAAAGTCATAAATAAGACCTATTTGCTACAATTAAATACTGAAAACTGGATAATAACACAGCAAGAAAAAAAATAAGCAGTGGCTTCACAGATGTGGATTCCTTTAGGCTTCTGTTCACAAAGCTCCCTGTTCAAAATGCTGTATAGGCCTCACTTAGTCAAGAAGACCCTTGAGAAGTTGAGCTATTTGTGTCAGTTGGGTTAACCAAGCTCTAGCTATCTTCAGGTACCTGGGCACAAGTGAAATTTAAGGATGATAATGCCAGGGCCTCGGAAGGACTGTGGGTAACATGGAGGGTGTGTGTGTGGTGAACACACACCGGGGTGTGCTCTGGTTTTGGCTCTACTGGCAACTGGCTTTTTACCTTGGGAAGCTCATTTGCACCCTCGGATCCCATTTCTTACCCTACAAACCCAGGGCTGACTGACATAGTGGTGGCTAGCTTTTCCCCACCAGGTGGATCTGTGCACAGACTACAGTCAGACAACAGACAAGGTGTGTATAGGAATGGCTGCATCTCTGCTAAGGTAGGGTTGGGATCCTGATGCCATCAGCCAATTCTCCTCCTTCCAGGAGGGACCTTAGATGCCCCAAAGACCAAGGAAAAAAGAGCTAAAAACAAACAAACAAACACAAAACGAACAACAAAAGCAATGGCTTGGGTCAATGGCTTTCAAGATTGTTTAGTGATAGAGAACACGTTTTCCAAACAAAATATAAAGCAGAATCCTAATATGTAAAACCAGACGGATGCTATTGTCAAAAGTTTATTTACTAAATTCAGATTTATGAAGATAATTTATTACAAAGACATTCAAGGGTAACCAGGTCACAAAACCCTAAATGAGTGGTTTGGGAGGCTAATTAATGTCTGCTATGGTGGAAATGCCTCCCCCAAAATTTGTGTGCTGGGAAGTTCACCCCCAAAATTCCTAATAATGGCAATTGTAGGTGGGGCCTTTGGGAGGTAAGCAGTAGTATATGAGGCCATGAGTGTGGTTGAGAGAGAGTCCCATGGTGGCATTATGGCTTTAGAAGCAGAAGAGAGATCTCAGCTAGCATCTCAGTCTAGTTTTCCATGAGAGGCCCCCCACCATGTTCTGATGTAGCAACAAGGCCTACACTACATGCTGGTGCTTGTCCTTGGATCTCTCAGCCTCTAGAATTCTGAGATGAAATGAACCCCTCTTCTTCATAAAGTACCCCATTTCAGGTATTTTTTTTTTTTTTACGGCCCAGAAAATGGACTAGAAAGCATCTCAGGCAATTCATCTGTTTCTGCATTATATTAAAATGACACAGCACCCAGAATCCTTGCTTCATCCAGAAGAGAATATGCAAGTGGGAACAGTATGGAAGAGCACACCTCCTCACCTAGCAAACTTCTCAGTGGAGTGCATATGATGGGGGGAACTTGATGGCAAGTTCCACCTCCTGAGTGGGGCTGGCAATATAAACTTCTCACTTTTACTAACTCTGTCAAGGTTGACATGTATATCACACACGTGAGTTTTCATTTTCACTCCATGTTTTTTTTACACTTATTAATTGTGCTAGTGTGTGTGTGTGTGTGTGTGTGTGTGTGTGTGTGTGTGTGTGTAGGTCAGTGGGCAATCTATAGGAATCTGTTCTTTTCCATCATCATGGGGATTCCAGAGATTGACTCTAGGTTGTCAGGCTTGATTGCAAGCATCTTTACCCACTGGACCATCTTTCCAGCCCTGCTCCAAGTTTTAAAATAGCTAAAAAATACATTTACAAATGTACTTAGGATTACCATTTTTAGAAACAGTGAAAATGATGAAAATGATGTGTTTGGAATCTGAAGGTTTCTTGAAGCACAGGAGCTGCTGGCCTGGATGATAAGGCCATTAGCCTGCACAGCTGGGTAACCTGAACAAACCCTGGGCTCTGAGAGACTCTCTACAGCTCTAATGTTCATATATCCTAACTTATGCAAAACACTGTGTTTTCTCCATGCAGGATACAAAGCTTTGTGGTCAATCTAGTCTTTAGGAATAAATGAGAACATGCTGGTGTTTTCCTAACACTTATTAATACGGGCTTGGTAGCTGCCTTTTCATGCCCTAAAAGTATACATTTTTATTCAAGCATCTAGCACAGGCAAATTCGTCACTCGAGAATTAGCAAAGTAGAAAGTGTCTGAGGCTAGTTTTTCTTGCCTTTTGGTATTGGATAAGGATGCACACAGGCCTGAGGAGGAGGAGGGAAATGGCATCCTGTCCTTATGCCAGTGGATCTCTGTGATGCTATGCCTAGCTAGACTGCTGTTGTCAACGGGCGGGGTGAGTGAGCTCAGGATGCCACCCTGGTTTTCATGCTCACTTTAGCTTCAGTTTTAAGGAGAAGCCTGCTGGATTTTTCCACAGTCCACCCACTAATTAGAGACATAGGAAGATAATGACTATGGTTGCTTAGCTTATTTTGAAGCCAACCAAATGTGGAATCCGGAGGTGGGGAGTCTTCTGTGGGGTTTGACTAGCCTGCATTTTACAGGGATTGAAGATTTCTACCACACAGACACACAGTCACAGACATACAGACACACACTGAAAAAGGGACAGTACCCACTAACTTCATTTAAAAACCAAA
This sequence comes from Peromyscus eremicus, assembly GCF_949786415.1. Taxonomy (NCBI): domain Eukaryota; kingdom Metazoa; phylum Chordata; class Mammalia; order Rodentia; family Cricetidae; genus Peromyscus; species Peromyscus eremicus. Next base: position 90,032,202 of record NC_081423.1, read on the forward strand.
TAACTTTGGGGGGTGCTCAAAGTTAGACAAGTAAGTAGTTTTAATAAACCAGAACCCAGAGGAGAGAGCAAGTCACCATTTTTTGAGCCTGGTCTTTATCTGAAGCAATTTTCTGTTGGTGACCTCCTGCTAAGTACTTTCCGAAACCTTGGCACTGAGCAAACCCAGACACGAGCTGCAGATCCTGGCCATCTACTGGAAAAGAAAACTTACTGTCACATTTCATGCCTTGGTGGATAAGTCCGTACAGCAGGGACCCGCAGTGGTCACAGAAGGTCGGGCTTCCATAAGTGTGGATTTTGAACTTGTGCTTGCTCCTGGGGTCCTGGAGGGAGAAGAACAACACCTATTTCAGGTATGAAAGGGCTGTGGTTTTGGTTAAGCCAAGCTCATGCCCTGTTTTCATAGCACAGTTTGGCTAGTTCCAGACTGTATATTGTTTCCTAGAGTCAGAGGAGTGTGTGTGTGTGTGTGTGTGTGTGTGTGTGTGTGTGTGTGTGTGTGGTGTGTGTCTTTTAACACAGCACATACTCATGTTCCCTCACTTTAAAGTGTATAATTTTATATACTGCCAATGCCAAGGTTTCCATGAAAACGGTCACCTGAAGCTTACCATCATCAAGGTCTGGAAGGGGCCATGTCAGTGCTTCAAACCACTGCTGTCCCTGTCCCCTCAACACTTAGCAGGGCTGTGGCACAGAACAGATAAAGTGTCTGGTAACCTTGTGAAGCTGAACTGAATGACCTAGGATCTGGATTCTTTGGGAAATCTCTTGTCTTCCAGAATCCTGATAGGCTGTGGAATCAGATACACCCTGAGATTGATGGGGCCTCTGGATTGTGTACTCTCTTCAAAGATTCTGTGCATTTGTCTAGGGGAAATGTCAGTGGCTAGATGACAACCAGAAACCCACTGGGGTAGCCCTTCCCCAAGTGTAGCTGCAGGCTCATTGCTCTCTCTAGCAGACTAAACAGAGTGTGAGGGTGCAAGCAGAAAGCTGTTCTAGGTTCCTGTTCTTCAGCTCACAGAGAGATAAATTATATACAGCATGACACAGTGAGTCAAAGGCCTGGATTCTAAAGTCTCTGGCTGGATTTTGATACATCTCAGAAGGATCAGTTTGGACAAATGGCTTGTTCTTCCTGTCTCATCTGCACTGGGAAGTCAGTACCACCTAGATTATGTAGTTGTAATAAGAACAAAACAAGCCAACTTTTGTAAACTGCTTAGAAGAACACCCTAGCAGAAGGCTGTCCAAATGCAGGGTGAGTGTGCAGGGGACAGAGAAGAAAAAATTCTGGCCGCTGGTTCTAGCTGCTGCTTCTTCTTCTGCCTCCTCTTCTCCTTCCTCATTGTCCTCCTTACCCTCCTCTTCTCCCCCTCCACATGTAGTCCAGGCTGGCCTTGAACTGTGAATCCTCCTATCTCAGTACTTTTCAACTCTTCAGTGTTGGGATTAAAGATTCATACCACCACACTCAGCCCCCAGCTCCTTCATGAAGAGGGTTGAGCAAAAAGATCTTTGTGTGCTCTTTGAACTGCAAACTAATGCCATACTCTATATGAACGTACAGGTCTCATCCTCATGAAACACTGTGAGAGTACAGAGGGGCAAAGTGTCAGAGGAAAAGGAGACGGGAGTCCCGTGAAGATCCATTAAGCCTGGGCCTCTCCTGGAGGCAAGTGTTGCTCACATGCAAAGAGCCACAAAGAAAGACATGATAGGCTTTTGACTTTCTAAGGCACCTGGGCACCAGAGGTCTAACAGATTCCAAAGATGAGTTTGGTTTTATAAGACACTCCTTTAGGTTGGCTTTGGAACCCAGAACCCAAGCTGAATATATCCCAAATGAATGGTTATGATTCCTTTTTAGAGGCATAGGTTGGAAAATTTTGGAATGTTTTAATCATGCAGAAAAAATTTAAAGGACAGCAAGCCAAACACTCAGAGATGTGTCACTAGCTGTGATAAAGGTGAGCACATCTCCTTGTCCCTTGTTCTAATATTGTTACCCTCATTTTACAGAGATGGTGATGACTTCCCAGGGCTACATGGCTTATAGATGTTGGAGCTGGGATCTGACCACCTGACTCACACTATGCAAATTTTCAGATGTCTACCCAGAACGAGGCCTGGTTTTTGCCTTAACTTATTAACTTCTAGAGCTGTACCTCATTTTTTTTTTTTTTTGAGGGAGGGTGAGGTACAGACATACCACCTGTTTTTGAAATAAAATATTCTTGGAATGCAGCCACACTCATTCAGTGACATGGTTTCTGTGACTACAGTGGCAGAGTTGAACACTTGTAACAGAGAGGAAATGGGCCACAAAGCCAAATGTATTTACTACCTAACTGCCATAAGGAATGTTTGCTCATCCTAGCTTTAGGGCAAAAGGTTTCACACAGCTGGCTATCAGCCAGCGTGATCACAAATACAGTGCCTAGATGCTCCCACAATCAGAAACCCTGGAGAGGGGATTCCATTGTGGTCCTCCCTCCCTCCTCCCCTCTCTCCCATTCTTTTTGGATACAGAATTTCACTATGTAGTTCAGGCTGGCCTCAAACACAAGACCCTTTGTTAGCTTGCTGAGTAGTGAGATTGCAGGTATATGGTCACTTGCTCTGTTCCTGAAGATTATCCCAAGTTTAGAAGACTGGAAATCACTGCTTTAGAAGGCCATTTCATAGACAGTAGGGCCTGACAGCAGCAGCTGAATACATGTGTTAATGGCCAGCAATATTATTTTATCCTAAATTAATTAATTAATTTATTTTTTCATTTATTTTGTGTGTCTGTGTGCATGTGTGCTTGTGTGTGTGAGTGTGAGCACGCACCTGTGTATGCCACCTTGCATGTGTGAGAATCAGATGACAACTTCTGGGAGTTGGTTCTCTCCTTTCACCATGTGATTTCCCGAGATCAAACTCCAGTCTTCAGGCATAGAGCAAGCACCTTATCCACTAAGCCATCTCACTGGCTCATGATTAGTAACGCTTTTGAAGGAACCCACTATCTGGCCTTCTAAAGGCCCCTCTTGGGTTATAAAGTATCTCATGTCCTTGTGGGAGTATTTTCCCCTGCTAGTAAAGGCTCTGACGATGGAGTGAAGAGCAGCCTCCCACATCAGAACAGCTGATCAGTTTCTCTGATGTCTGCGACGTGGGGCAGAATGCTGCAGGATCAGGCCAGCATCAGCACCAATTAGCTGGACCCGTGTTGACAGTGAAGGTTGTGTCCTCCAATGTGGAGGGCAAGGAAGCTGCCGGGGGGGAAGAGAGCAGCCAGGTCCCCTGCAGAAATGTGACATCAACAACTGACAGTAAATCAGGAGTGGCGGCTCACTCCAAACCCTCCGGAGGATGCACGGGGCAGTCGGCCCGCGGGAGGCTGTCCTGCCAGCTGACTGTCACACAGATTTTTGTTGATGTGGCACACGGGCAACAGGCCTCACTTTTCAGGAAAACCTAACTCTTACTCATCTGACACCCATGTGGCATTTCCAGGTTCTAACTGCTGGGAGATGTGGAAAGAGAGGAAGCCATTTCTTCCACTTCCTGTGTATGGGTCTGGAGAGGCACCAAGTCCCAGAGTCCTTCACTATCCCAAGTACATGTGTGGCCCTGGATCCTGCTTATGAATGATGGTGGCCATATGTGCTCATGCTAACTCCAGCAGCATATGAGCATATGCAAAAGGTTTGCAACCTGATGAGGGTTGGACAAACAGGAGAAGCTGTCTTGTATTAGCCATAGAAGTAAACTTCATGATGCCCAAGGTTTCTCTAAAATACTTCAGTGGCGTGGGGTGCGATGGATGCATCGGGAGGGCAGGGTGATTCGAGCCTTCACTGGTGCTCAGAATGGAGGCTGGGCAGGGGATGTTTCTTCAGTTCTGCTTCCTGAACTCCAAGTCTAGCCCTCCCAGGAAACTCCTTGGCAATCACCCCACATGGTGAATTTGAAACTGTTTGGTGGTCCAGATTACACCTTGCATGGTCCCAACTTAAAGGTCAAGATGATGCTATTGCCTGCACAGAATGGGGAGGCAGGAGCACGAAAACTCATCCAGTGGAATGAATCTCACCAGGTCTGATGGGAGAAAATACCTTGTTACCTAAACGAGACTCATCACGCTTCACAGAAAGCCGCTAGAGTGGAAACCTTCCAGGCTGTCTGTATTTCTGCCACAGCCACTGACGGGCAATGCATTTGCCTTCTTTGGGTCTCAGTTTCCTCATCAGGATCCTGGACCATTATGGGTGGGATTAGGGTTTTGAGTGAGATTTTACAGAGCCCTGAGCTTGTCAGGAGGTGCCCAGTGCTGCTGAGGGTGGAGAAGGAAGAGGTGAGGCTGTGCTAAAATTAAAGCTGGAAACAACGGTACTAGATGGTCTCTTCAATATTGTCTTGATATTTAGAAAAAGAAAACACCAACAAAACCCTTTTTATATTGAAATCATTTAAGACTCACAAGAATTTGCAAAACTAGTACAGCCTGTTCCCGTACGCTCTTCACCCAGCTTTCCCCAGTGAGAACATCTTACATAACCACAGCATGTTAGTGGAGTGGGGATGCCGTGGCTGCCCTGCCACCAGCTGACTGCAGGCATCCTGGGGTCTCTAGATTTTCTGTGCGTAATTATAACACGAGGACGTTCACTGTACAACCTAAGAATTAAATATACTGTGTACTGGGGAGGGAACACAGTCCTGTTTGCTGAGCAAATATCACGAACTTGGGTAGAACAACAGCCAAGGACCATCTGCTTCCTGTCCACGAGATGCGTAATCGCTGGATCTTACGTGAAGGGGTTGAGGAGGGTGACTCCAAAGATCTGGTCAAAAGTCGGAGTGGAAAGTTTCTCTCTAAGTAAAGGAAATACATACTGTGTCTCAACCTCTGTGAGCAGTTCTTTGGAACAAAGTCATTTTGAATCTCTGGCTGACCAAGGGCTCAGCCAAGTGTGCAGCCACTCTGGGTCATGGGGAGGTTGAAAGGCACCAGGCTGCCAGGTGGAGAGGTACCAGGCACAGAGGGAGCTGAAGCCCGAGTGTGCTTCTGTCCAAGTGTTGCAGGTCCCTGGGTCCTCGGCAGCCTTGGGATTCTCTGTCACATCCATCAGCCCTGGCACCTTCATCTTCCAGCAGCACCCAATGTATCTCACCTATGCCCTTTCTTGTGATGGCTTCCACGGCCACAGCCACCAGGATTCTACCTGCTGCAGCTCATACAGGGCTAATAAGAAAGACCACTGTTTCCTTTGGGAGGACACACACACACACACACACACACACACACACACACACACACACTCCAATCTCAAACAGAAGAAAGAGAGCTCTGAACTGACACTGCTAAATTAGTAACTGTGATAGAATTAAGATGGAATACTAAGTTTTAAGTATGAATTTTATCTCTGAGCTCTCTGGAAAGCAAGGTGAGCAGGCAAAATAAACAGAGGAGGTGTCTCTGTGATTTCAACGCTGTCCAAAGGTCTGCCCAGCTCTCCTGTAATGTCATTTTGTCTCTTACCTTCACCAACTACACAGCAAAGCAACTACATCTTAACAGAAATGCACTTTCACCACGCTCTGCTCGAAGGTTCTAGGAAAGTGGTTCTCAACTTTCCCAATGCTGTGACCCTTCAATACAATTCTTTGTGTTGTAGTGACCCCCCCAACTGTAAAATTATTTTTGTTACTACTTCATAATTATAATTTTGCTACTGTTATGAATTGTAATGTAAAAATCTGATATGCAGGATATATTTGACCCCCCTCCCCCAAGGGGTTTTGACTCACAGGTTGAGAATTGCTGTTCTAGAGAAAACCATTCCATGGGTAAGGTGTGGTAAGCTTGGTCACAGCACACAAAGAAGGGCCTGTTATAGAGTAAACTCCACTCCATTCAAATGTTCCTTTGAATTTCTTGAGGCAGCCTCTACTTGAAGGGAGTATAAAAATCTTCTGTCCTGCATCACAGGCCTGATATTACATTATAACAGACCAGGCAAATGCTTGACTCAGAAGTGTCTGTTGCATGTGTGGCTGTGTCAAAAACGGAGGCTTTGAGTACACTGCTTCTCATCGGCACAAATGAAATCTCACTCACAAATCTAAATCTGGATTCCTTTCCAAAAAACAACCAATGGAAAAAAAATGCAAGTTCTATTGAAAGCATCTGCTAGCCTGTATCTTATTTCTTAGTTCTAAAATATAGTAACTCAATCAGCTTTCCCTGGAAAACCTTCTCAACATCCCTATCAAGATGTTTCCAAGACTTCCTCCTCCTTCTCCATCATCATCATCTTCTGAAATCAGTTAAAAACAAGCCCTTAGTTCTGTACATGACAGATTTTGATGCTGATGGAGCTTTGGACGTCCCAGATCCTTCCTTTCTGGACTCTGTATCTGTATGGAAGGCAGTGTGCTCTAGTTGTGTTTGTGTAGAGGAAAGCCTCTGGAGGAATGGATGCTCCCTGAGCTGCAGGAGGCAGGCAGCTGTTAAGGATGGAGATGAGGATGGCCTATGCAAGCAGACACTTCACATGCCCTTCTCATCTGAGGAGTAAGGAAGGCCAGCTTTTGGCCGGTGTGTGTGTGTGTGTGTGTGTGTGTGTGTGATCCCACCCTGCATTTTCTACCCATATTTGAATTCCTCCCTCATGCCCTGGAGGTTTCTCAGAGAACCCAAATGCCTGTCCTTGAAGGTCTCAGGGTCAGGCTTTCTGAGTTCCTGGGCCAGGCTGTTTTTAATCCAGTGGCGCTCTGGGGCGTGACTTCCTTGTGCAGCTCCTCCAAGCTGCTTCCTCTAAATACCAAGGAAAATTCCCTGTTCTCACCATCTGATGCGTTCTCATGAATCATACTTGGAAGCCAGGCTTGGGTCTAAATGTCACCCGCATGCTGACTGCATAGGCAACACCAAATACACGGCTCCGAGGGTAAAGTTGGCATCATTACTGTGATCTGAAATTGCTTAGGAAGCTGGGCTTTTTTCTCTTTTAACTCCATGAGATGAAACAAAAAACCAAAAACATAACAAAAAACAAAAACCTTATTAAAATTTTTGGTTTGTTAACCAAAGCTGCAGGTATTACCAAAGCCATGGTTATTACTGTAATCATTACATTCTGTCTCACCTATAAGAAAGGCTCCACTCTACAGCCTTTCTTAGAGGCTGGATTCCTCTCAATGGGAGCTTTAGGATGTATGCTGGCTAGGGGTGTAGCTCATGGGTAAAGTTCTTGCCCCCAGCACTGCAGGAGGATCAGAAGTTCAAGATCAACTTTGGCTACAGAGCAAATTTGAGACCAGCTTGGGATACATGAGACTTGGTTGTGAATAAAACAAAATGAAACTAAACAAAAACAGAACTTTGTTTTTGGCCGGGCTGTTGTTGCTATAAATGTTGCTTATTTATGAAAGAACTCTCATGTCTGGTGGCAGGAATTCATTTTGGTTTTGTAAAGTGGCCTCATTTTATTTTGGTGAATAACATCTTTAAAATAAATTAAAAAATTCTTTTTAGATTTAGTTTTATGTTTATGAGTATTTTGCTTGCATGAATGTATGCGCATTACACGTATGCATGGTGCCTGTGGACATTAGAAGAGGGAGTTGGATTTCCCAGAACTGGAATTACTGGTGGTTGTGAACCATCATATGGGTGCTGGGAACTGCTGGGAACTGAACTCAGGGCCTCTGCAAGAGCAGCAAATGCTCTTAACCACTGAGCCATCTCTCCAGACCCAAATATTAGTCATCTTTATAGCTGGGTTAACTTGTCAAATCAAACTTCATTAGTAGGATTCTTAAGATTTTTTTGCCCAGCTGAGCAAGGTGCTATCATCACATTTGAATCCACCAAGTCTTTAAAGTCCAGATAATTCTCCACCAGCAAGGCAAACAACTACTAAATAAATTGCAATATACTTACAGTGTTGAGTACTATGTAACAGTTAAAGCAAATTAGCTAGCTCTGTAACAGCATGGACTGCACACCAAGAACTATTGTCTGACAAAAAGAGCGAGTCACAGCGTCAAATATAGGCTAGAATGACATTTATGTCAAAACCAGAAACATAAACATGACCCTTCCCCCAGAAAACAATGGCATGGCTTTTCTCTAGATAGATTTGTAAGTGAAATGCCTCCAGGAAGTGTAGGCTTCAGAGATGAAAGTGAAAAGGCACTTTGAACATTATCTGAGAAGATGTGGGGAATAAATGAATGCATACATTTTTCCTTGCATCCCAAATGATGGTGAAGTCCTGCTGAATACATTTGGTTACATTTTATCTGGTTCACAAGATGCCATCTGCCTGTTAGAGAAACTGAGGCACACCTATACCTGCAGTTTCTTAAGCAGCCTACCCAGAATAAGGTGCCTACGTGAGGTAACTAGGAGAGCATTCGGCAGCGTAGTCTACATCTTTAAAAGGTTGTTATGGGGTTGGAGAGACAGCTCAGAAGTAGAGAGCACTTGCTGCTCCCCCAGAGGATCTGTGTTCAGTTCTCAGTACCCATGCCAGGAGTTTCACAGTGACCTGTAACTCTAGTTCCAGGGAATCTGACACCCTCTTTTGGCCTCTGCAGATACCCACATGCATGTGCACATGCCCCACAGACACATTAAAAAAAAAACAACTCTTTTTTAAAAAAAAGGTATAGTATGGCTTAAATCTTCCTATTTTGTATAGTGTATGTCCACACCATTTTTAGACATTGATATATGTATGTATGTCAATGTCCTATGCATTATAAACTTCAAATTACCAATGAATCATTGACAGTTTGTGGAACTCTGATATTAAAATATGTTTTAAATGTGAAAAATATTTACACAATAAAACCTAAGCACTATTCATTTGAAAATAAGCATACTTGCAGGGCAGTGGTGGCATATGCCTCAGAAGGCAGAGAGGCAGGTGGATCTCTGAGTTCTGAGTTCAAGGTCAGCCTGGTCTACAGAGTAAGTTCCAGGACAGCCAGGGCTACACAGATAAACCCCGTCTTGAAAAAACAAAACAAAAGAGAAAAGAAGCATACTTTTTAGCTTTGCTTCTTCATTTCTTTTTAAAATTTGCTGTATACCTACTATGTGTCAGTGGCACGTACCAAGCGGGAAAGACTCAAGTGGGATCTTTGTCTCACTGAGGACAAGTTAATTTATGCTGTATAAACAACCACTCTAATGGCTAAACACAGCACACTTCTTTCTCTTCCCTTTGATATCTTCCTGACAGAAGAGCCCCTAACAGGGGTAGACCCAGGTCTTCTTCCAGAAGATAGAGAAAGGGCAATATTATTCAAAGTCTCTTTCATCCCTCACCTAAAAATGGTGCCATCATTTCTCCTGTTTCATTGGCCCAAGTAAGACACATAGCAGAGCTGGAAGTCAACAAAGCAGAGCATATATAATTTCTTCCCTAAGTATGGACAACAAAGATTTTGAACAATATCACTCACTCCTCGCAAAGAACCTCAGCAGGTTCAGTCCCAACTTCCACTCTCTGCTAGTTGGCAGAGAGCCACTGAATGGGCTCTGATGTCCAGCTTGGGGGCTGAAGTCCAACTGGAAACAGCCCTAAGTTGGTGATGCCAAGAGAAACCATCCACCATTCAGACACCACAAATGAGCACAGCAGCAACAACCCACGTCCACATTGCCCGGCTTACCACGTCATTCACTTCTCACTCATCTACCAGCGGCTCCAGGGCAGGAGCACCTGCTGCTTGTGGGGACTGGGTGATGGTGATGGGATGGGATGAACAAGGGATGAAGGGACAAATCCTGTGTGGGCTGGACCACACTCAGGGCAGAGGAAAAGAACAACAGGAAAACAGTGCAGGGGGCAGTTTCACTTGGGCACAGCCTGACTCTTAGTGTGTGTGCGGGAGGCTCTGCTTCCTGGGAGGAGGTAAATGTCACGCAGCAGGACTCAGTATCCATGGGCCTCTTACAGGTGAGGGAAGAAAGGGAGGGAGGCAATACATACAACATTGCACACATACAGCTTTATTTCCCTACACTGTAATACTAGCAGTTCATGGGAGATTTTTATTTAGAAAATAAATTTATTTGTTCTCGTATTTCTATATTGAGTCCTCCAAGGAAAAATATCATTTATATATTATAATTCTTTTCCCGTTTAGATAAGTATGTTGATCACTTTACCTAGGCTTATCATAACCAATAATAGTAATTTTTATTAGGAAAGTATCATATTTAAATGCCATTAACTTTTTTAAATTTGGAAATAGCATTGGATTTGTAAGTTATAAGAACTATGTAAAGCAGTGGTTCTCAACCTTCCTAGTGCTGTGACCCTTTAATACAGTTCCTCATGTTGTGGTGGCCCCCAGCCATATAATCATTCTCATTGCTATTTCATAACTGCAATTTTGCTGCTGTTATGAATCGTAATGTAAAGATCTGATATGTAGGATATCTTAGACACAACCCCCGTCAAAGGGTCGTTCAGCCCGCAAGGGGTCTCAACCCACAGGTTGGGAACTGCTGATACAGAGCATTACAGGGATGCTCTGACCTGATTTTCTCCCGTGTAGGGTTAGAAGCAGAAGCAGGTGTTGGTGTAGTGCTATGGACAGGCTTCGCACAGACTGCATCCCACTCATTCTGAGCTGAGTTCCATGAGGCTTGAGATACTCCTCACTAGTTCTTGTGCTCTTCCCTCTTCCAGTTAAGCATTCCCTACCCCTAACTCACGACAACCATGGCTCCGTTCATTATTAAAGTTTAATAGCATCTTAAAAAGCACCAAATAATGTCTGTGCTAATTACAGATTTGTTTGGCTCCAATGTTATGGCTTGAAAATAAAATAAAATAGGAATACAGGAAGCATCCTAATTACGCAGATCCATGCCAGCCCTCGACATTTTGTGTCTTAAAACATTTATGGCCAAGTTTACGAGACTATCTGAGAATAGATCAGAGATAAATGGAAACACACTTACTCATGAATCTCTAAGATTCCATCATCTTTGCTAATCTATAAAAGACAGAGTCAGGTCATTGTGTGAGAAGTCCTGCCACCAATTCAGTGATGGTCAGGGACAAGTTTTGAAGTCCAATGTTTTGTATTTGTAAGGTAACGCTTCTGAGGTTTGATGCTCATTTCTGTCACACCTCTGAAGTAAATACTAGTTGCAAAAAGTTTGCTTGTGTGTCTTTTTTTTTTTTTTTTTCGAGACAGGGTTTCTCTGTGTAGTTTTGGTACCTGTCCTGGATCTCGCTCTGTAGACCAGGCTAGCCTGAAACTCACAGAAACTTGCCTGGCTCTGCCTCCCGAGTGCTGGGATTAAAGGCGTGTGCCACCACTGCCCAGCTTGTATGTCTTGCTAATAGTGTCCAGAGGATCCCCAGCAGCTGGGATTGACACATATAGAGGAGACAGAAGGTGCAATCCTGTCTTTTGAAACTGGAAGTCCAATGGGCAAGGTTCTGTCTTTAGAGATGTCTCATTCCCCACAAAGCTGTTGCTCAGTCTCTGGCTAGCTCCTCAGCACTACCCACTTCTAACTACAAGAGAGATGCCACTTCTTGGTAGTATCTGATCTTTTTTGCTTTAACCTCATTTTTAAAAAATGTACAGTTTATAGTAAAAATATTAATTATTCTAATTTTAAGTTAACTTTCAATTGTTTACTCATATGTTCATTTATATGAGCAAATTATATTCATGGCAAAAACTAGATATAGTTTTGTTGAATTTGACAAAGGCATAGCTAAATTGGAAGAAACTATAACATTTTGGTATATTTAATTTAACAAAGACGTGAGAGACAAGAGCAGGGGGTAGAGTATTTTCTGAGGGATCATGCTTAGTAGACTGGCCTGGGTTTTTCTTAACCTAACAGTTCAAATAAAGTTGTTTCTGTCACTATAAAGCGGTTTCCCATCAAACCATGTGACATTTTGTGTAGGGATGTACTGTGGCTGATTTAGCCAAGCCCTAATTCCCACACATTTAGGTTATTCCCAAATAGTTACCATTTAAAGCATCAGGACCAACAGGATTTATAATCAGACCTGGGACAAGACCCCTGTCAGTTCCTTGGGAGAAAAGTCAGAAGTGGAGATCTCAGACCAAACAGATGGATACATAAATTACTAAATCTGAGAGCTCCCTGTCAGTTGTAAGAGGCTCTGCTTTTGACCCGGCTGCTTTGTTCGAGCCTGATGGGTGCTGAGCCCTGTGAATAAGCTCGAGAGTTAACCCTCTTGTATGTGAACTCCAATGACAGTGAGCTAGTGGGTTCCAGGTCAGGCTTCCCAGAGCTTAGTGACCACTCATGCTGTCAGCAGACCGTTTCTCCTTCCCGTCTGTAGCAAGTTCCTGACTCTTCATGATGAGATTTGCTTTTTGTCTAGGGATATGGTCTTGTGCTAAGGAGAGTGCTCTACCACTGAGCTATGCCTCCAGAGACCTCCTTCTATTTTTTTTTTAAATTTCACCTCATATTTTATCTTATTATTTCATTTTTGAGGTAGGTCTTGAACGTAGGCCTGATAGTCTTCAGGTAGCTGTGTAGACCAGGCGGGCTTTGAACATGCATTAATCCTCTTGCCTCTGCCTCCTGATCACATGCTGGGATCACAGGCACATGACATCATGCTTGGCCTAATTTTTATTATTTTTAAGACAGGGTCTCATTAAATTGTCCATGTGGCCTTGAATTTATTATGTAGGTAGATCTTAAAACTGTGTTCTTCCTGCCTCAATCTCGCTGGAGAATTTGTTGCACTTTTAATTGAGTGGAACCTTACATTCCTTTTTGAAAAGTAGGAACTGAGAAACACCAAAGGTTCCTTTTTTTTTTTTTTTTTTGATAGCAAACCTTCAACAATTTGCTAGTTACCGACAGTTGTCCCAAGTCATAAAAATACAACATCTTAGCTAGGCGTGGTGTTACATGACTTTAATCTCAGCACTTGGGAGGCAGAGACAGGCAGATCTCTGAGTTCCAGGCCAGCCTGGTCTACACAGTAAGTTCTAGGTCAGCCAGGGCTACACAGATGTAGTTATAGCCTGTTTTGAATTTCCCGGCACTTGCTATCATGCTGATGAGCTTTGACAGATAATGACTAGGTAGAGGCCCTTCCACCCTATTCCCTCAGGCACAAAAAGTACCATCCCCAGTATAGGTTCACTGTCCCCATGCTTGGCCTGTTCTACATCTAACTTTAAACGTTCCCCCCTTAGTTCTGCCTAAGCATCTGCTTTGCTGTGTGCCAGTGGCTGAGGGTCACACATTGAAGGAGGCTGGCCTGCCATCACCCTCCCTCCCTTTGCTTAAACAAAAGGAGACAACACTAATGCATTTCCTTCCAACTGTGACTTTAAATGCATCCTAAGAGATGCCTCCAGAGCTCAGTCTAAAACAATGACAAAAATAGCGGTCCTTGTTGAGATGCCCCAATCCTCCATCTGAACCCACTGGCACTATTCATTCATCTACTATAAAAATGCCAAGTTTAGCTTTCTAGGGGAGTGTGCAGAAACCTATGAAGATTTGGAATTCTTTCTTTGTTTTGTTTTGTTGTTGTTGTAGTTGTTGGCTGTTTTCTTAAAAGGAGAGCAAGAAATCATCACTGTGAACACACTCTTATTTCCACCTGTAGCAAACAGTTGTGACTAACTGTTGTGCTTCCCTTTGCCCTCTGCAGAAGGAGGCTCTGGCAGGGGCCTAGAGTGAAGTGGACAAGAGGGGTGTGACTTTAGATGCATTGGCACATATGCCCTTAAGGATAATGTTTCTTTTATTTGGGGAAACAGAAACACTGTAACTTTGATATTCTAAAAATTCTATCTTTTCCCTGCTAACCATTCCAGCCTTAGAAGAATTCCACATGTAAGAGAAGATGGAAATATAATCAAAACAGCATGGTAACCTATGAGCCTCTGGAACCAATGGAAAGGCAGCCCCAGTCGTCCTCATGGCTCCCCTATAGGGCCAAGCATTTGGAAGCACGTGGACAGTTTACTTGTCTGTCCCTCATTTGTAACAGAACACAGTCAAAGAGGGGCAGGTAGGAAATGAGGCTGAGTAGATTTAGAGGTCAGCCTCACTTCTGAAGGGCGTCATTTTTTTTTTTATCCTCATGCAGGGTTAAAGAAGGACCATCTCTATTTTAAAGACAAAAGAAAAGAGGCTAGAAAAATAAATTCAATCAGGATGCGTAGCTACTATGTGGTAAGATCAGAATTTCAAACCACGCCCTTTTTTGCATGCATATGTATGCATGTGGAGGTCAGAGGTTGACATCAGGTGTCTTCCTTGAGACTCTCCTCATTTATTAAAGTAGGGTCTCTCACTGAATCTGGAGTGCACAGATCTGACTAGTCTCCTCAGCTTGCCCCTGGGACGATGCCCTGTCTCCACCTTCCAAGTGCTGGGATTATAGATAGGTCACTACACCCTCCTGGCTTTTGTGGACACTGGGGATCTGAAGTTTGTTTATCCACTGAGCCTATGAGTTAGTAAATGGGCCCAGCTCTGAGTCAGATGCTGAGCCCACGGTAGATGCTTGGAACATGTTAGGCTCATGCTGCCATCAGGAGAGTCACACAGTATGGACACTCTAGCTTTCTCTACATGCAATTCAAATGGACACAGAGCAGAAGGCTAGATTCCCTCAATGCCAAGAAGCAGCATGTCATGACACAGAAATAAGGACAAAGACATTATTAACTGTCCCTAGATTCCAACTTCTGTTCTTATAAATACGTCCAAGTTGGAGTAGAATGACAGATACCCTTTAAATCCACTAGAGGGGAATAGAATAACATCGAGGGATGCAAAAACCAAACCATTTACAGGTTTGTCACCCCCAGAATGGGGAGGGACCCTTGCTGTCACTGCTCTGGTAACGACCTGGGTTAGAGGTTAAGTTCTGCTGGGATTTTCTTCAGCCTCTAAAGACACATGGAATTCAAACAGTCTGCTCTTTCCACAAAATGTTTTTTCTTTCCACAATTTTTTTTTCTATTATTCTCAGTTAAGCTTACATTTGACAGTTAAACCAAATGTAATGCCTCAGATAGTCTACCTGCTATCTGTGTGCAGGCATGTTTTGTACATATAGAGATTTAGGCAGGAAGGTAGTGTGTGCCAACATGGGAGTCTTCCTCATGGTATATAGAAGGTCAAGGGTTTGCGTATTAGAGAAGCTGATGATTGGGCTTAGTGCTAATAGAGCCTCTCTAACAACAGAAATGTATTTTTTATCTGCACTACCCTAATACAGTCACCACCAGCTACGTGTGGCCCACCGAGCCCTTGAAATGTTCTGACTTCTACACTTCGGCTGTAGGACATAGGGAGATCAGTCTCAAACTAACTAGAACACTCCTCCCTCTTATCGAGCTTTCACCGTGCTGGACAGTGCTATACAGGCTGTTGGAGGAGTAGCTATATTAACCGTTGTTATCCAGTGCTGGACCCTGCATGCTACAGTACCAAGGCCAAAGTTGTACATGGATGCAATAATGGCATGGCTGTTATGGGGTAACTAAGCATTTTCTGATTTAATTTGGGGTCTTCTCCACAGGAGGGAATTTCACGGCTGGTACAATAATCCTGGTCAAAAGCCCCTGGCTGGGGAGGTCAACCACCATAAGGAAGGACCTGTTATTATTAGTTTGCTTAATGGCCATGCTGTCCAATTGTCTTAAATGTTTATGTTTATACCAGTGAACATAGGCTGCTTTCAACCTTGGTCAGAGAAGTTTCTTTCCGTCAGAAACAGCCGTCAGTGCAGGGATGCCGAACTGGCCAAAGTACTGAGATAATAAAAGACTTAGTGCTCACCCCTAACTGGGACATCTCTATCCGAGATGCAGACATTTAGTGCTCACCTGTAGCTAAAGTTTTCCTGCCTGGCCCACAGTCAGGACAAATCTCTATCACCTGCCAATCCCACAGCCACTCAGACCCAACCAAGTAAACACAGAGACTTATATTGGTTACAAACTGTATGGCCGTGCAGGCTTCTTGCTAACTGTTCTTACAGCTTAAATTAATCCATTTTTATAAATCTATACCTTGCCACGTGGCTCTTGGCTTACCGGCATCTTCACATGCTGTTTCTCATCATGGCGGCTGGCAGTGTCTCTCTGACTCAGCCTTCCACTTCCCAGCTTTATTCTCCTCCTTGTCCCTCCTATACTTCCTGCCTAGCCAATGGCCAATCAGTGTTTTATTTATTGATCAATCAGCAACACATTTGTCATACAGAACATCCCACAGCACTAACCCCTAACTGGGACATCTCTATCTGAGATGCAGAGACTTAGTGCTCACCCCTAACTGGGACATCTCTATCTGAGATGCAGAGACTCAGTGCTCACCCCTAGTTGGGACATCTCTACCAACCTCACCCAAACCCCATACATAAGAAGCTCAGGGAGCGTCACAGAAGAGGAGCCAGAAAGAATGGTGAAGCAAAAACACGGGGAGGAGTGGTTGGGGAAAAGCCGTCTTCTGGATTTGACGTGGCCTTCCACTGCACTCATGAGCTCACAGCAAGTGTGGCTACCTTCTCAAGACCTGAGTAAGTCAAGACAGGCAAATCTGGAAGAGAGGGGAGCAGGGTTCTCTAGGCCCCACCTCCTAATGAGGGGCTGCAGGCAGCTGATGGCTGCCAGGGGATGGAAACCCATTTTTCTTTGGCGGTGTGGCCACTGGCAGGTTGCCCAGGCTCTAGTACAGTCTATTGCTGTGACCCTTTAATTTAGTTCCTCATGTTGTAGTGACCCCCAACCATAAAATTATTTTCATTGCTACCCCATAATTAATTTTGCTGCTGTTAGGAATCGTGATGTGAATATCTGTGTTTTCCGATGGTCTTAGGCCATATCTGTGAAAAGGTCATTTGACCTTGTGAAGGGGTCGTGACTCATAGGTTGAGGCTGGGCCCATACCCATGTACTTATGGGCAGCACTAATTAGACTTAGTGGGTTATTAAAAAAAGATGATGATGACATGAAGTTGGGATGGGTGTGTTGGAGGAGATACAGGGAGAGTTACAGGCGGGAAGTAGGGAATGGATATGATCATGTACTATAATTCTCAAAGACTATAAGCTTAATGTACAAAAAGAAATGTGGTAACTCCTACTGGGGAACTGAAGTTTTAAATTTGTGTTTACTTTTAATTCATGCAAATGTAAACAGACACAGGTGGCTGCTGGCTCCTGGACTGGAAGATGCAATTTTAGACTTCTCTTCCCTGGGAAATCTTGTTTGTTCAAACTGATGATCACTTCCCCTCCTCCTTGACCCAAGTACCATGACGGTAGAAGGGCTGTTGACTCTCCACAGGATGGCTATGGTTGGGTATCCCTTCTGAACTTGCCTTTCATGCTAAGGCCCCACCCTCAGCCCAGCCTAAGCCCAGTGTGATGGCTAGTCTTGGTTGTTAACTTGACTATCTGGAATGAACTGCAATCCAGAAATGGAGGGCACACCTGTGAGAGATTTTTTTTTTTTTTGTTTGAAGTGGGTAAATCCCTTTCTAGTCTGGATCTTTGGGACAGGAAGACACAGGCATTTGATCCAGATCTTGAGATGGGAAGACACGCCTTTAGCCTGGGCCATACCTTCTGCTG
The DNA here is from genome assembly GCF_949786415.1 of Peromyscus eremicus. Taxonomy (NCBI): domain Eukaryota; kingdom Metazoa; phylum Chordata; class Mammalia; order Rodentia; family Cricetidae; genus Peromyscus; species Peromyscus eremicus. The sequence continues at coordinate 90,049,844 of NC_081423.1, forward strand.
GAAGTCTGTATAAGGTCACAGAAGAAGGAAGCTTTTGCTCTTTGCCTGCTTGCTCTCCACTCCTTCACTGGCATTAGAGCCTACTTCTTTGGGACTGCAGCACCTACTGAAGACATCAGCCTTGTAGACTGAGCAACTACTGGATTCTTGGACTTTCTGTTCAAACTCATTGTTGGATTAGCTGGACTACAGCCTGTAAGTCCCCTTTACACACACACACACACACACTCTCTCTCTCTCTCTCTCTCACACACACACAGACGTGTGTGTGTGTGTGTGTGTGTGTGTGTGTGTGTATGTGTATGTATGTATGCATGTATGTATATGTATACATATAAGTATATATATTTATTCTATAAGTTTTGTTACTCTAGAGAACCTGACTAATACATCCAGGTTCAAAGCTGCTTTTTGTATTTTCCTTCTCTATCCCTGTCATCTTCTCTTCACACTTGCTGCCTACCTCATACCACTCCCTTGTTCCACCCCCACCCCACACTTTCCATTGATTACTTAGTCTAGCCATATCTGACAAAATTTATTTGGGTAAGCTTCAAAGGATCACAAGTAATTATATTATCCATGTAGGAAAATTCTAGACCTTTTATCCGACAAAGATAGCATCTGTTTTCCAGTGCGAAGAGAGCATTTCACCATCTTTGTATCAAACAAAAGGGTGTGGTGAGGCTTTTCCACTAGGATGCTGGATGAGAAACAGTCTTAATGTCAGTCCTCCGGGAAACACGTAGAGAAGGCTGAGTATGCCATGGGGCTTCCACGTCAGCTCCTTCCTGGGAAGGGCAGCGTCTTCACGTTTATTGAGCTCAGCACCACACAAGTATTATTCTGATACTTGCTTTTCTGGGGGATGTTGATTTTCCAAGGTCAAAAAGAGAGAAAAGAAAAGCACAAACCTAAGAAAGGGTGAACATCACAGGTCAGATCTTCTTACAATTCCTTTGAAGGTTCTTTGTAATGCTGTTATTATGTTCTCAAGTGAAGATTAAATGGGGTGAGACACCTTCTGGGACCTCCATCTGTGCTGCTGTGTTAAGATTTTGGTTGTAAATATGTCAATAATCGGCTTGACTCTGTCGTTGTTGATCTTATTTCTCAGATTACAGCTGGAGATGGCCATTGTCTGTGGGCAATTAACTCTGAGCCACCCTGAATTCGTGAGGATGGGAGGAAGGCTGGGCTGTAATTTGATTCTTATTCTACTTCGTGTGTGTGTGTGTGTGTGTGTGTGTGTGTGTGTGTGGTCAGATGCTGGGTGTCGGCCTCATCATTTTTTTCTCCATCATTCTCAGCCTTATAGTTTTGAAACAGGGTCTCTTCATGAAGTTGAGTCTCTCCAGGTGTCTAGACTGGCTGGCCAGTGGGCTCCAGGGATCCATCTGTCCCCAACCCGTGAGTGCTGGAACTATAGGCATGCATCACCATGCCAGGCTTTTACTTGTGTGCTGGGGATCAGCCCTCCAGCTTGCCCAGCAAGTACCTCATCACCTGTGCCACCTCCCAGCCCTATTCTATTCCCCCTGCCAGACCTTTCCCTGACAAGGACTCTAATGCTAGCTGAAAAGCCGTGCTAAAGGACCCCAGGTTCCTGTGGCACACCCACCCAGATGGTTTCCGGTGAGACTGTCCTGATGACATCCGGGACCTCTATGTCCCTTGAGGCAGCAGAAGCTCTTGCCCTTCCTTGTCGTCCTCTGACGTTCTATGACATTTTCAAGGAGAACAACAGGCCAGCTATAATTTATCTGCCTGCAAAGTGCATCCTGCTGTGCCAATGAACCATGTATTGTAAACATTGTTTGTGCTCCACTCTCTCCAATAGACACACGCTTGTAAGGAAACCTAGTTTTAGTGAAGATGTGAAAAGAGCTTTTTTGTTTGTTTTTAAACCTCTCTCTCTCTCTCTCTCTCTCTCTCTCTCTCTCTCTCTCTCTCTTCTTTCCCTTCCTCCCGCCCTTTCTCTCCTTCTTTTTGAGACAGGGTCTCACACTACAGCCCATGTTGACCTGGAGCTCCGTTGTCTGTAATGTAGGCTGGCTTCAATCCCACAGCAATCCTCCTGCCTCAGCATCTAGAATGCTGCAATTACAGGCTGGCACCACCATGCTCAGCTAGATTTCTACTTCTTATGTGTAGGAAATAATGCTCCTGGTGAATTTTAAGTAATCTAGGTAGTTGGGTTTAATTGACTGTAATAGGCTTTACAATTGTAAATTTGGAGCAAAGAATGTATTTAAGTACAGAGATTAAGTGCAGTTTGCAGGTCCCTAGAGAAGAAAGAATTGCATTTTAAAATGTTTCAGTAGTTAAAATTGTGTTGTTGATTAGTTTCTAAGGGACATACTCAAAGACACACTGGAATTTCAGATCTTACAGTGTTCCCAAGAACACGCCATTTAATACAACTAAACGCCCAGTCTTCTCTTGGATTGGCTCTGTTGTATCCCTGAACTTCCAAGATATAGTTGGCTGGGACCGCTCAATGAATCCAACAGGGAGCCCCTCTCTTCTGGCATGAACATGAAGGCCAAGGCAAGTCTTCCCTGGAGAATAGTCAGTTCCTCTGCAAACCGGCTCTTGGTGGTTAATGCTGATAGGAGAGATGCCAGCATCACTAGAACTAAGTCACTGAAATTGGCTAAACTCATGCTGATGATGGATAAAGCTTTATTTTTACCCTTTTGCTAGAGGTCAGCTTCATCACGGTGCTTCAGAGCTGAGTTATTTTCAGATGTTCCATGATAAAATGTGTTCCGAGCCTCAAGGCTATTTTGTTAGCTGAAAGATAGATCTATTCCCTCTCACAAAACATGCACTGAATAATTAAGAAAAGGATGGGGCAGAAATTGCAGCTCCCCAGGGAAAGAAGTACGTATACACTTCCTGAGGCCCGCTGACAGAGAGCCATCTGAACAGCAGTGACACTAAAGATGTCCTTAGTTTGACTCCTTAGAGCCACTCCATTTGGGGCTGGAGAGGTGGCCCAGTGGGTAAGGTGCTTGCTGCACAAGTATGAAGACCTAAGTTCTGCCCCAGCCCCACATAATAGGTGGGCATGGTGGTATGCTTTTGCAAACTCCTGTCCTGGGGGAATGGAGACAGGACCCCTGGGGCGAGCTGGCCAGCCAGTCTAGACAAAACAGTTTAGCCAAAACAGCTTCAGGCTCAGTAAAGGACCTTGTCTTAAAGAAATAAGATGGAAGTGATAGAGGAAGACACTCAACATTGACCACTGGCCTCCAAGTGCACACACACATATGCATAGACCATACACACACACACACACACACACACACACACACACACACACACACACACACGCGATTAAAAAAAGAAGGGTGCTGTGTGATGTTCTGTATGGCAAATGTGTTGCTCTGATTGGTAAATAAAACACTGATTGGCCAGTAGTGAGGCAGGAGGAAGTGTAGACGGGACAAGGAGGAGAATAAAGCTGGGAAGTGGAAGGCTGAGTCAGAGAGACACTGCCAGCCTCCACGATGAGAAACAGCATGTGAAGATGCCGGTAAGCCACGAGCCATGTGGCAAGTTATAGATTTATAGAAATGGATTAATTTAAGCTGTAAGAACAGTTAGCAAGAAGCCTGCCACGGCCATACAGTTTGTAACCAATATAAGTCTCTGTGTTTACTTGGTTGGGTTTGAGCGGCTGTGGGACTGGCAGGTGAGAGAGATTTGTCCTGACTGTGGGCCAGGCAGGAAAACTCAACCTATAGAAGGCACCATCCCATCACCACCATTTTTAACCCTTCCATAGCAAACACTTGAGGTGCTCTGACTAAAATGCATTCCTCCTGTTTTCCCTGTTATGAACAGACCCTGATTTTTGTTGGAGTAACAACAGGTTCAGCTGACAAAATATATTTCCAGGATTCTCTTCAGTAACATAGCTTTGGCCAACCAGATCCTGACACAAAGCTGTTGGGCACTTACAGAAAAGTTATATTATCCAGTTACAGGCTCTTCCTTGCTCGCCTCTTTTCTCTGTCTGACTGGAGGTGAAGTAGCCATTTTCTGACCAAAGACAACCCACTTCCTCTTTTTAAATGGAGCTTTGAGGCAAATGAAACAGGTGGAGTTTTCGTAATCTCAACACCCCACACACAAAACAAAACCAGGCACCAGCTTTCCAATGAGTGACAGGGCAGCTGTGTAGATTTTATCCATCTTGCTAGCCTTTAATTGTTAGAACAAAGTAGGCTTCTCTTACTGCTACTTAGGTAGCAGGATGACACAGAATGGCTGTGTGTTGAAAGCCAAATGGCCCATTCTCCACAGAATGGGTGCTTATCTGTGAAATTGTTGACTCCATATGACCACTGAGTCACAAACACTAACAACATATTCAATCTCCTGCACTACTTGATAGCAAAGAGAATGCAGAGAGAACTACCTTCCAGACCGTATCCAGGCAGTGTTACTCTTCTGATTTCTTTTCTCCTTCTCACCCTCCCAGAGGCTTAGAAGAGACAATCATAAATCTCTTCAAACATCTGCTAATGAGCTTTTTGTCTTGAGACACTTAGTCGGGGAGAGAGAAGGGATTGGTTTCAACACATTTGAGCTTTGCCAAGAGCTGAGGCTCTGAGGGGTTTGCAGGGCACTGCCATCTCTCGTGGGCTTTCACTTCATGGATGGAGATAATGATATTCATTTGAGGGGAATATTATGCCCTTCTGTTGCATACACAAACCAGCCTTAATGGATATTTTTTACAACTTCCCATGGGGAAAATAGGCCATGTGAAAGTGCCAGGCATCCAACTGTCACTTCCTACCAGGGACAAAAAGGGGGAAAAAATCAACAGCCACACTTAGAGACAGCTAGTGACTGCACTCATTGCTAGGAGCGCCTAATGCTTTGCCTGTACACTTAGCTTCGGGCCTTCCCTAGTCCTACAGTTACTCGGAACCCACGATGCCTGCCAGAATCACAGGCCCATCTGGAACAGCTTATTTGGCCAGGTGAAGGAAACAGAGTGAGGAGAGACTCCACTGTGCTACTTTTTGCAAGTAGGACTGGCTCCCATAATGCAACAGTTGACGAGACTCTGAAGAAGCGGAGACTTCTGCCTTCTGCCCAATAACTTCCTGACCTGAGATCCTCCAATGACCGAGATTACAAGGGGGAACCTCAAGGACCACGGGACTGTTTCCTAATCTGAAAGCCTCTCTCATTCATGAAGGAAGGGCATGCGATATTCGGGGTTAATAATTCACTGAGTTTTACTTGTACAGATCACCCACTCCTTACCTATTTTATAGGAAAATCTAAAGATCTCAGGAATGAATAAGAGAACTATGAAGATTGATGGGTAGGTGGGTGGATGGATGGATGGCTAATAAGATGGATGGATGGATAAAAGATGGATGACTAAAAGGAAGGGTGGGAAGGACTGGAGGCAGACATATTTATTTCTGAGGAAGGTGGGCACAGTCTCCTTACTTGCATTTTTCTTAGATATTTAGCAAAAGTCCGTGTCCCAGCTGAACTGTGCAGAATGCAGGAATGGCATACAGAGGGAAGCACCTCTTGGAATACAACATCACTTCAGTCACCAAATGTTTTATTCAGATCTATGAGGAAGTTTCAGATACTCCGTTTTCTTGTGATTTGATGTTTGCTGGTTGTCTCTGAGGGCCCTGGAGCATCTTCAAAACTATTCCTGGTACTAAAATTGTTTTTTTTTGTTTTTTGCCTTTCCAAGACAGAGTTTCTCTATATGGCCCTGGTTGTCTTGGAACTCAATCTGCAGACCTGGCTGGCCTGGAACTCACAGAGATCTGCCTGCCTATGCCTCCTGAGTGCTGGGATTAAAGGCATGTGCCACCACCACCCAGCTGGTATTAATGTTTAAAAATTCATAATAATAGGCTCCTGATAATCTTTGTATATATATATATTCATATATATAAAACATATATGGAAATGAAATACATAGAGAAATGAATGAATGAGCACATGAATGAAAGATTATTTAAAAGAGACAATCTCAACATTGTCACTACAAGACTCTTGTAAGAGAGTGCTCAAATGATGAAGTTCTCCTCCACTTAAATGTGTTGTCTTCTGACCCTGCACATGTTCACAGGGAATGAAAGTTCCATTGAACCTTCAGCAAGAATGTCAGTGACTACGGAGAGCTTGGAATGTTACAAGTCCAGACCCAGATTAGCTTTAGCCCTGGGAATAGTCTTGTATTTGCCTTCTTCCATGTGTGCACTGACATCTTTGTGACCATTAAGCCAATCCTTTGGAACGTACAGACACCCAGCCCTCACCAACCACAAGGCTGAGCATGTCATCAGATGGCATCTGAGGCCTATAGCAGAGACTCCCACCTTTGTTCTTACCTGCCTACCCAATGTATTTTACAAATGTCTTGCTTTATGTCTTTTTTTTTTTCTGTTACTATATAAGCTTCCACATTGGAACATGGAATTTTTATTTTAGGTTATCTAAATCTCTGTCTCTGGCCATGGTCACTCCTATTTGGCTCCAGGATAAACTACCGCTAAATCCTCTTTGAGGTGAGAGTTATGTTTTGGGGTCAACACTATGAAACAATGTTTTTGGGCCCAGAAAGTTTCTTGAGAACACACCCTGATGGCTCCTCAAAGGCCTGACAAAATTTCATCACTGGCTCAAAACAACGAGAGTTTACTCTCCCATGGTACAGTAAGCCATTCCTATGGTCCTGGAGTCTGAGGAACGCTTTACTTCCAGTGTTCTGTGATTGCTAGGAGGGCTTTAAAAAGCAGGCAGCAAATAGTTCCAAGGAATGCCAGCCCAAATTCAATAAGGTTTCTCGATAACTGAGGTTAAACAACTAGCCTACTGTGGCTGCAGCCAGGAAGCCACCTCAGTTCCTTCCTTATTTGGGTCTGAGCTTCCCTAGCTGGAGGCAGATCAGCTGGGCTGACAGCTCCAAGCCAGCCCATGCATAATTCACCAGAATGGATGCAACAGGCTCGTCAGGGACAAACCTTGGCCATTCCCTGGTTCACCATCAAATTCTGCTCTCTGTTTGATCTCAATGGTCCTGTAATCTTCCCGCTTTGATAACAATGGAGCTGGTGTAAATCAGCTAACAAGAGGAGCATTCTGGGGGAGGACAGGTGAGGGCCCTCTGAAGAACAAAGTCCAGCTTCAAACCCAGCCAATGAGCTGGGAGAGGGAAAATGCCACAAAACTAAATTACAGACAGGAAGGAAACAGCTGGTATGAAGTAGGTCGAAAGACATGAAACTGCCCAGAGGTTCCACCATCTGAGGAACGAGTCCATCATCCTGCCCCCACCAGACCCTGGGATGAAACGTCTGCCTGAGCATCTGCTGCCTTTGATCCTGGGACCTCGAATTTTCCACCAGGAAAAGACAGATTGACACACCATAATGCGCTTCCTATCACTGCTTCACAGGCCAATTGTATAATTGTTCTGGTTAATCAGAATTATTAATAAAGAATTTACCTATTTATTTTTAATCTCACGAGCTGTGTTAGTCAGGGTTCTCTAGAGTAACAGAACTTATTGAATGAATCTATCTATCTATCTATCTATCTATCTATCTATCTATCTATCTATCTGTCTATCTATATGATGTATTAAAATGACTTACAGGCTGCAGTTCAGCTAATCCAGCAATGGCTGGCTGTGAATGGGAAGTCTAAGAATCCAGCAGTTGCTCAGTCCATGAGGCTGGATGGTCAGTATAGTATAGTTCAGAATAGGCTCTGATGCCAGTGAAGGAATAGACTTGCTTGCAAGCAAGCAAAGAGCAATTTTCCTTCTTCTAAGTCCTTAAATAGGCTTCCAGTAAAAGGTGTGGCCCAGAATAAGGTGTGTCTTACCACCTCAAGATCCGGATTAAAGGTGTGTCTTTGCCCATTTTGAAAGATCTGGATTAAAGTTGTGTCTTCCTAACTCAAAGATCCAGATTAGAAGTTGGATCTTCCTACTTGAAATTAAGCAAAGATCCTTCACAGATGTGCCCTCCATTTTGGAGTTTTAGTTCCATATGTAGTCAAGTTGACAACCAAGAATAGCTATCACGTGAGCCATTCAGTACCTTGCATCCTTGGCATTCCAGCCTGTGACCGAGTCACATAAAAAGCTTAACTTCTTGTTCCTACAAAGAGGGTGACCATGACCCATTCTGTCACTGACAGTCACTGGAAGTTCCCCATAGTTCTTGAGGACACCTCATGGGTCCCAGTCCTCCTCCCACCCCTCAGTCTCCTCACCACATAGCCTGGAAGTTCCTCTGCTCCTTCCCCCCACCCTCCCCATTTGAGTCTCTCTGGAATACAGGCTTATGGCACTTAACATGATAATAGCCAATTAATTAACTGTGTGAAGATGGCTTGGAGAGAATCTGTCTCATTAGAGTACTGCCTGCACCATGTGATCTCCAACGTCTTGGGAAGAGCACTGGTATCTGGGGACGTACTTCATTCAGCTCTAAGTCTAGCTCTGCTTGGTTCTCAAGGTGAAGGGAGCAGCCTTACACGCCTGGTCAGGTGCCTGAGCTCAAGCAGACGCACAAGAGACCTGTGATGTGAACCCAGTGACTAAATGAACTAGGGACTCTGTGCTCCTGAGGGGCCAGTCATTGTATCCCACTCTGGTTCTGAAGGAGGAGGAGGAGCGTTCTCTGAGACATTCAGCTGCATTCCAGTGTCATGGTGGGACTAGAACCGAGTCTCAGCTCAGTGTGTGATGTCCTTTCCCATCATCATTGCTGGCAGGGAGTGGAGGATGAGGACCTGTAGAGCTGCTCCAATATGCAAACTTACTTCTATGTACTATGTATATTTCTAGGGTTGTAATTTCACCTCATTCTTCCCTACTGTAGTCAATTCTGACTGGACCCTGAATGATAAAAAGGTGAGTGCTTCTTGCCATCAGAGACTAGGATTCAGAAGAGAGAAGTGAGTCTTCCTGACTGAAACCACAAGATGGAATGGTTGAGCCAGGCATGGAGCAGTTTTCCATGGTTCTTTTATAGGAAGCCCTGAACAACTTTGGACTGTAAGTAGGGGGTCCCAGAGAGGCTCAGGAGGTGGCTCAGAGGGTAAAAAGCTTGCTGCTCAGGCACAAGGACCCGAGTTCAATCCCCAGCATCCACATAAAGAGCCAGCATGGCAGTGGGCACCTGTCATCCCAGAGCTGGGGAGAACAAAACAGAAGGATCCTCGGGGCTCGCTGGCCTGCCAGCCTAGTAGGATCATGAGCACTAGGTTTAATGAGAGGCCTTCCCTCAAAATATAAGGTAGAGAAGAATAGAGGAAGACACTCAAGGGCAGTCTCATGCTTCTACACCCATAGACACATATAGGAACATGTATGTATACACACACACACACACACACACACACACACACACACACGGGGTCCTGAGGTACTACCCATGTTTCTCATCATGTAAGTTGTAGGCGGGTGTAGGTTGAGGAGGAGAAGCCAGCATGGTGCCGTGGACTCAGTGAGATTCTGAACATGCTGCTGTCATGACTCCTTTGGAACACCCTTCCCACGTGTTCTGAGGTCCAGTTTCAGTGGTTTATAGAAGTCCAAGTCTGGCCCAGCCTCATATCTCTTTCCGTCTTTGCAACTCCTGGAATGACCAGGGGCTCCAGTGGGAGGTGATCCAAATGGAGATGTAAATTATTCATTTTCTCTCAGGCTTGGAGGAGAGACAGTTTCCTACAAATGAACAGGTTGCTTCAAAATGTACTTTTGGAGATGTTCCGAGGAAAAATGTTTTTACCTGAGCAACGGGGCTATGTCTATGGTCCTTATCCCAGGCCAGACCCTCAGTCCCCTAGTGCTACCTCCCACTCCAGCTGAGGAAGACCATGTCCCATGTCAATATCTACTCAAGTGGACAGGGGGCACACATGTCACAGCCAAGTGTTATCAGAGGAGGGTCAACTCCTCTCTAAGCTGTTTGCCTAGCTGGATTTCTGGTCCCTTTTCCGATTCTCACTGAGACAGGTCATCTTAGACCAGGGTTCCTTCTTCAGATCTAGCCCAAGCCAGTAGAACCTAATACAAATGCCAGAGTGACCTCTGGAGACTCTGACTTCATTACAGTATAATTCCATCACTGACCCCAGTGCCAGGACAGTTGACAACGCTTTGACCACAGCAGAAGACAGTCAAAAGAATGATAAAAAAATGGTCCCCGAGTTCTTAGACAGTCCATCCATTCCCAGAGAAGACACGGATATCCTTCCCTTTACTAGCCACCCTCTCTCTCTTCAGTTTTATTCTGTGCCTGGAACCTCTTGACTCACACGGGAGGAGAAGCTATGTATCAGTTTATTTCCCATTTCTCCCATCCTTGGCCAACAATAAAGCCTTGGCCATGGGGTCAGTACTTAGTCTTGTTGTTGATTCTATAGTTCGAGACAGAAAAAGGATCCACTTTGAGGTTTTTAAAAAAGGTAATGTAAGTGGAAAAAGCTGCTTGAAGGATGCTTGCTCGTCCAGGAAAAGTGGTCTCGTTGCCCTCTACATGTCTGTAGTACACAGCACACACATGCATCAGCAGCCACTTTGTGCTGAGGTGTCCGTGTATGTGTGGAACCCACAGGCTCAGGTGGCCCAAGAGAGGGACAGAAAACCTGTTCCCGGTGACTGTGCGGCTGGCTGCTCCATCACCCCGGCTCACCCTACCTAAAACATCCCCATCTAGGCTGCTGCTATTGGGAAATTCTATACGGCATATACTTCAGGTGTCTCTTAGTACATGTGTGGACAAAAAGGAGTGTCTCTCTGGGAAAACAGGCATCCTCACTACATCTATCCCCAAACTCCCTGATAACAATGACAAGAAAGCACGGGAATACCTCTAAAGGTAAAAAGAGGAATTGAGGGCCAGATGTGGTTGCACACATCTGCATCTTCAGCATTTAGAGGGTGAGGCAGAAGGATTGCTCGATAAAAAGACCTGTCTCAAAGCAAGCAAGCAGAGAAACAGCTCCCAAACTAAACCAAGTAAAAACAAAACAAAACAAACAAAAGAAATCAAAGGGAAGAAATGGAGAGAGATAGATATATAGGTAGATAGAAAGATAGATAGATAGACAGACAGACAGACAGATAGATAAACAATTAGTTTATTGAAAAGTTAGTTGACATAACTTGATATAGCACTTGTTAGCCTCCACAATGCTGTAAGGTAAGTGAAGTCCTTCTATAGATGAGACCACCTAAACTCATACAGCCTGAGAGTCCTGCACATCAGCCACCCTGTGGCCCATGCAGAGGTGTGGACTTTTCACAGGACCTGGACATGGTACCAAGGAGGATACAGAGCCATTTTGAAAGCTCATCAACACATTTGGTCAACTGTAATTACAGGAGAACCAGAATGGAAGGGATTTATGCCAAAGTCCCCAGTGTACACAGGCATTTCTAAAACATCAATTTCTTTCTGGAGTTTTAAAAACATATTTCTTGAAATATGCAAACATACTCCTCCAAATTTTGAGCTATATGCCATTATTTTATTCGGGAGCCACATACACTGAGTTTTGTAATCAATCATTTTAAGAACTGTACCTGAAAATGAAGAGGTGAGAGCTAAAATCCTAAGGCTGGAGAATGACCACCACTGCCCCCTCCCCCTCAATTTACATCCATTGGAATCTAGGACTGTGGTCTTAACAGGGAACTAGGAGCTTTACCAGAGTGATTAGTTAAATTAAGATGAGGTTAGATTAGGATTTAGGTCCTCATAGGAAGAGGGAAAGATAGGGAGAGAGAGAGAGAGAGAGAGAGAGAGAGAGAGAGAGAGAGAGAGAGAGAGAGAGAGAGAGAGAGAGAGAGACATGCACAGAGAAAGACAGAAACACAGAGAGACACACAGACAGACACAGAGAGAGAGTGGGGGAAGCACGTGCCAACAGAGGCAAAGATGGAGTGATAGTGCCATGGGCTCAGGAACTGCTGGGGACCATCAAAAGCTAGGAAGAGGAAGTGCGGGCATATCCTCCCCTAGAGGCTGCAGTGGGATTACATCCTGACTAACACATTGCTTTTGGACTTCTAATCTCAGCACTGGGAGAGTAAAATTCGGGTGTTTTTGAGCTCTGGGCATGTGGTAATTTTCTATAGCAGCTCTAGGAAACCAATAAGATTCCAGAACAGATTTAGAAGAGCAAAGAGCACTGGATGACTGAAGTGTTTCTGACAGGGAGACCCACTTCTGCTCATTTGAAAACAGCCACCTCTCTTTGTGTAGATGGCTGAGCATTTGACCTCTGGTTCTGTGGTCATGGACACTGCTGTGCTGCCCACCATCGTGAGCCTAACTCAGGCTGCAGGATTCCAGCCGAGAGCTCTAAGGCTCCACTTCACTGGACAATGCACTCTTTATAGAGGAGAGGAAAGGGCCGTGCATGTACACCGATAAACAGCTGTTAATTAGATTTAGGGAAAAGATCTCATGTTCTTCCAGAAAAAGAAGCAATCCGTATACACAATTGGAACTTGCTTATATTTGCCTAATTCTAAGCTTAATGTTCTTTTCTTCTGAAATTAACATAATCAAGTTTAGCATATTTAAGTTAGGAGTAGCTGATGAATAAACATAACTTTATACATACTCCATAGTCTTACAAGTCTGTGATGGAGAAGGCCAATTATGATCATTTGAAAACAGAAAAGATAATTTCCTTCAAATGTCTATAATGGGAAGATAGGTTTTTTTACCCCTTTGGAAAAATTCACAATACCACAAATGAGCTACTTATCTCTTGAGTTTCCACACAACTTAGAAGACAAAATCCTCTAACAGAACCAGTGAAATATTTCCAATAGCACAGAAGAATTCTAAATTTATGCAATATGAGAACTTCATGAATTTCAAAATATTCTTAAAGTAAACCAGATATCTCTGATAACTTGGGATTCCCTCACTAGGCCTACCACCATGCTAACAGGCCAAGAGACTGTTTCTGGATTCTCTAGACATTCTGCTATTATCTGTTATCAATGGCTGAGTTTGTCTCCTACCAAAACGGTACCTGAAATTAGGTTGTATGGAGCTCTGAGTCAATCAAACTGTTTTTAATGTTTCTGAGCAGTTTAAAATACTCTAAGTTTTCCCACTCACATATCCTTAGAAGACCACATGTACTCTTCCAAGTTAACAGCAAGATATCTAACCCAACCATGAGACAGGCCAATGATGTGCATGGGCATATCATGAAAATAAACAGTCATCAACAAACACATGAAAAAACAGTCAACAGAATTAGCCAGTAGGGAAGTGCAAATTAAAACGCGATATCACTACACACCCACCTGGGGGGCTAGGACAGCGTGGACCTGTAACTGAAGTCAGGGGTGGCCTGTGTGACTGAGCTCTTCACTTGGGAGAGCTGATGGATCTCCAGGTGGATGGTGCTGGAACTGAGGCACAGGGCACTCAGCTAGTATCTTCGGGAGAGTTGCCTACTCCGTGTTTTGGTGGCCAGAAATACTCTTGTGTTGAGAGTAGAGTGGGAAATGGTTTCTAGTTTGGTTTTCTTTTCTTCTATTTCTTTCTTTTTTTTTTTTTTTTGGCTTTGGCTGTCCTAGAACTCACTCTGTAGACCAGGCTGACCCTAAACTCACAGAGATTTTCTGCCTCTGCCTCTCGAGTGCTATGATTAAAGGCATATACTACCACCACCATTAAGTTTGTTTTTTTTAATAAATAAATTATTGTTTTCTTTGAAATAAAAAAAAACCTTGCTAAAATGGCTTACATAATCAAGGTAGTTCTCCCAGCTCCCCTTCCTTTCCTCCCTTTCTTCCTCTCTTCCTCCTCCTCTTTACTCTTGGGGGCTTCTGACCAAATCATTCAGACAACTTGAAGCATCTTCCACTGAACTGGCCAGCTGCCTGACTGAATCAATAAGATGTATTTACATGATATGTGACTGAAGTGTACATTTTGTTAAAGAGCTTCATGAGATTAACCCAAATTGACAGGCCTGACGAACCAGTGGAGATGGGCAATGCCACGGTCCTGTTCTTTCAGCTGTCTGAGATGTACTGGTCACATCCCTTTGTTCTTTGGCTTGAGCTCTACTTAATAGAGATATCTACCTGAACTGCTCAGCACTTTTACCCATCCATCCATCCATCCATCCCTCCAATCATCCCTGGATTCACATGCTAGATAGTTGCAAAGGCTATGTGTGAAGAGACAGTAACTAGCTGCAACACAATGGAATGACTTCAGATGTATCCTGGACAGTGAAATTTGTAAGGCAATACATTTCATGCGAAATCCCCATGTTTACAAAAAAACTGGTGAGTCACATGGAACAGACTTCTTGGTGGTCTTCTAAATTCTAAGACGCTGGATTGAGGAGGAGATACAGAGAGAGGAGCACAGGTCTGTGAGGCAGAAGAAAGTGTGTTTGTTCCAGTTTTGAAAATAAGCATGAGTACCCTTATCTTCCCACTCTCACCTGTTAGTGAGAGCAGTAGACTATGATTTTCCAACCTGACTTGCCTGGGGGCTTTGCAAAATCTTTTCATTATGGAAAACTTAAAACATACTCAAACAGCACATACAACAATGAAAAGGTAAACCACACAGGCATGGAGATACATCACCACCATCACCATCACAACCAAGGTCATCAACAGTAGAGTGGGAAATTCTGCATGGCCTCCACATTTCAAATCTGAGTGGCCTGATGCTTCAGAAGATTCTGAGGCCAATGGAAAACAGTGTCAACATGCAGATATAAAAACCAGCCCAGCATAACCCTAACACAGAGGTTTTCAACCTGGGGTCATGGCCCCTTGGGGTCAAATGGCCTTTCACAGGGGTCACTCATAATCATCAGAAGTATCAGATATTTATATTACAATTCATAACAGTAGCAAAATTACAGTTATAAAGTAGCAATGAAACAGGTCGAAAACTCTGATCATATCCATTTAAATATCTACTGAATTGGCAAATTGAGCAGATGTAGCTACAAGAAAAAGTAACTTATAATCTTGACTGTTCCTCAGGATCAAAAGCAAGACACATAGAGGGAGGAAGTGATATATTTTCTAAACTAGACCTAAACGATACATTTTCTTTAAAAATTTGAATTAAGGGTCTCAGGAGATTGCTCACTGGGCAAACGTAAACATGAGGGCCTGGGTTTGGAGCCTCAGAACCCTTGTCAAAGGCAGGTATGGTGGTGCACACCTGTAACTCCAGGGAGGTAGAGGCAGGCAGATCCCCAGGCTCTCTGGCCAGCCAGTCTAGCTGAAATGGAAAATTCCATGTTCAATGAGAGATACTGACTCAAAATAAATAAATGGTGGAGAGCGATAAAGGAAAATGCCTAAAGTTGACCTCTGGCCTCCACATGTCCACCAACAGGCCTGTACACCTGCACACATGTATACATCATAACCATACACACACACACACACACACACACACACACACACACTTTAAATCAAGTGTATTTAAATATGTGAGAAACAGATTTTTATGGTTTTGACAGAGGTGTTGACAGGAAGAGTCTCTGCTTCCTTCCTCCCTAAAGGATACTCTTAAAAAGGTAATTCACAGCTTGCTTGAAGCAAGTTTGTACTTAGCTGATTCAATGTCTGATTTTAAATATGCAAATCAGCAAGAGACTCCATTAAACCCTGAGTGGGCTGGCAGAGGCAGAACTGATCTTTGGTGTCTTGAGCACCATTAAGATACGGTAAGTATTTGGACTGGAGAGGTGGTTCAGTGGTAAGAGCACCAGCTACTCTTCCAGAGGATCTGGGTTCGATTCTCAGCACCTATATGATGGCTCACAACCATCTCTAACTCCAGTTCTTGGAGAACTGACACCCTCTTTTGACCTCCATGGGCACCAGGCACACATGTGATGCACAGACATATATGTAGGCAAAATACTTATATAAACACAATAAATAAATATGAAATTAAAAAATTTAAGATATAATAAACACTTCTTTAACGTTTTCATTTGAAAGCCAGTCAACAGAACCTGCATTTTCTGGCTCTGATTGACTGAAATAATCTACATAATATTAATAAATATTCTAGGGAACATAACTCACAGAAAGAAAAACATCTATTTATAAAGATGTTTTAGAATTTAAAAGTGACTGCATTACAAAATCAGAAAAAGAAAGATAAGACATTCCTCAGAATCTCATCACAGCTCAATCAGTGAACTTTCCTTTGGTAATTTATGTGCCTGTTTTTGTATGGTTATAGAGTAAATATAAACTTAGAATCTTAGCTTTATTTCATTAATGCTAAATGAATTAGTTACATTGCCATGATTTTGGAATTCTTAAATGACTGCACAAGAGTTGATTTGCATCATTATTTTATTACCATTGGAAGTTAATGCCACAGAGGGCATATTCAGACACACAATTTAATAGTTTTGTGTTCTTTTCTTAGAAGAGATGTCCAGAAATAGAATAGCCACAAACATTTTAGAGCTTTTGCTATACATTGCCATTCTGATTTCCAAGAGTGGTACCAATTTACAATACATTCTGAAACCAAAAAAATAATTCTTTGATATTCTCTCATTACCAGCAATTTGTGTTATTCATTAAGATAAAACCTTTGCTAGTTAAACAGAGGAGAAATTGTAGTTCATTTTTTCCTAATTTTTATGTTAGATTACCAGAATATTTTACAGTTGTTAATTACAGTTCTTCTATTGAGAACTCTCTTTTTAAAAATTCTTTTTCCAATTTATCTCCTGGAGTCTTTTGTGATTTCTATGAGCATCTCCTAGTCTTCCACTCTAATGTTTTCTGGTTTTCCCTGGATTTTATTTAACCATTTCATCTTCCTGAATTTATTTTAGACATGAGTGTCTAAAATATTTACCATCCCCTCAAATTACTGACAAGATTATTCCAAATATAATTTATTGAATTATCCTTTTGGGGGGGCAGGGTTTCTCTGTGTAGCTGTCCTGGAACTTGATTTGTAGACCAGACTGGCCTTGAACTCAGAGATCTACCTGCCTCTGCCTCTCAAGTGCTAGGATTAAAGGCATGCACCACCACTGCCAAGCCTTTACTGTATTATCTTTACTTCCCACTGATAAGTAGTACTTTAAAGAAGAATTAATTAAATTTAGCAGGACTTTCCTTTTTTCAACTAACTTGGTGATATGTTTAGAAAAACTAGGGTGGCAGATAAAAGAAATCTGAACCTCTTCACTATTAATTAATCTCATTAACTGATGTGTGTGTGTGTGTGTGTGTGTGTGTGTGTGTGTGTATGTGTGTGTGTGTGTGTGCATTAATATTAAAGGGAAGGAGGCATTTTGAGTGTACTAAAGAGGTGGATAAGGTTTTCAACCACTGAAACACCAGACTACGGTGGAGAAGCTCAAAGCCACCTGATTTAGAACCTTCACTGTGCCGATTCATTTATCTGTCTTAGCCATTTGTTTTAAAAACAGCTTAAATATTTATTTGGTTCCATTTTGCTTTAATTTCCTCCATTCCCTATGACAGATTCCACCATTTTATATTACTGGACCCAATAGATATTGGTTCCCAGTGACCAGAAGCAGTAACCCTGTAACTGGGTAACAGAACTAGACAAGGGTAGGTAGGGATGCTTCCCTCCCACCTGTTCTCCACAATAACCCTCCCTCGGTCTCTCTCTGCCCTGGGTAGCCCTACTCTCATCACAGCTCTGTGCAACTTTTTTGTTCTCTGATGGTTGTGTGCAGCCACACACAGGCTCCACGGTGCCAGCCTCAACCCGGGGCCTGGAGCACTGCTGGCATCTTTAAATGAGTGGGTGAGTCCCTGGAAGAAGCCAGAGTTTCCAGACCCTGGACTTTTGTATGTTCTCTTTTGTGTGTGTTTGTATGAATGTACAGTACACATGGAGATCAGAGGACAACCTTGGTGTCATTCCACTGGAGCCGCCCACTATTTTTTTAAAGAGGGCTTATCATTGGCCAGCAGCTCACTGAGTAAGCTCTGCTGGCTGGCCAGTGAACCCCAGGGATCTTCCTGTCTTTGCTCCCTTGAACTGGCATCACAAGTGTATGGCACCTTTTTTTTTTTCTTTCTTTCTTAAAGAGGGGTTCTAAGGATGGAACTCAGGCCCCTGTATTTTGCAAGCAGTTAGTGACTGAGCTGTTGTCCAACCCCTCCCACGAATTCTTTATCTTAAGTACAATTGAACTCTACCACCAACCTCCTCTCCGAAAGTTCCCATTTACTCAAATGGCCACTAGGGGTTTGCTGCCCGGCTACCAACTCTCTCTGTGCTGTAAAATCCATTGGAGGGACACTTGTTGCATTTGGAATTGGTCAACAGCTGGTGGAGGACACCTCATCTACAAAGGAGTCAGGAAGCGGACATGGAAGCTGCGCCTGGTGATAGAGCGAAATTCTGGCATTGAGCACAGATTTGCTTTTTAAGAGTATGTGTGGTGCGGAAGAGGAAGCGTTAGAAGCAAGACCTTCACCATAACTCTGACTTGTTGCAAGGACTGAATACAGAGATGTGGCAGCCAGCTGATCTGTGTGACTCATTGCTCAGAGCCCTCATACTCCCAAAGCTTTAGGGTGATGGGAACATATTCAGGCAACGGCTTTCTACCTTTCTACCTTCCACAGGTGTGAGGGTGTGTGTCTGCAATCGACCCATGTAGCAGGCTGTCTGAGATTCAGCATAGCCTTTGAGAACATGAAGATGAATGGAAAGGACCATGGTCCAAGTGACCCTGATAATTAGCATAGCCTTTGCAATGCTTCCTTCTTGCCACTAAACAGTACCCAGGATGCAGTGGGAACACGGAGGCCATGCTCTGGAAGTACCCAGTAAACAGACTTTACAATGGCATGCATGTCAACTTGGTACTGCCAGTGGGGACTGCACAAGCAAGCATGTTTATTAATAATTTCAACAGCGTTGCTGAGATACAATTCACAGACTGTGTGACTTTTATGTTTAAGCTGTTCAAGCCAATGGCTGAATACAGTTGCAGAGACATGATCACAGTCTGGTTTTCTTTGCCTAACAAAGTCATTGTCCGTTACTTCTCATGCTCCAACTGTTCCTTTCTCCTCTAGCCCACGGTAACTACCAACCTACTCCCTTTCTCTAAAAGTTGCCTATCCTGAGAATTTCATGTATATGGAATAATAAGTAAGGCATGTGACCAAGAGTGACTTGTTTGACTCAGTGTGCTGTCCTCGGGGTCCATGTCTTTTGTC
This sequence comes from Peromyscus eremicus, assembly GCF_949786415.1. Lineage (NCBI taxonomy): Eukaryota > Metazoa > Chordata > Mammalia > Rodentia > Cricetidae > Peromyscus > Peromyscus eremicus. Next base: position 90,069,120 of record NC_081423.1, read on the forward strand.
CAGTATTTTGCCTCTTTTCATCTCCTAGTTGGACTCCATAGATGAACACATCACACGTGTCTACCCACTCACCAGCTGATGGAATCTGGGCTCTTTCCGTCGACGCTTTTATGATGCTGCTATGATCGCTCTTAACTATCCTTTATCATCACTTGTGTCTTCAGTTTTCTTGGGAACTGTCAGGGTTTGAATGTGAAATGTCCCCCTTAGGCTCATATGCTGGATACCTGGTCCCCAGCAGGAAGTTCTGATTTTTGAGGGTTGTAGAAGATAGAACCTTGCTGGTTAAAGTGAGCCACTCAGGATGAGCCTTGAGGTTTGATAGCTGAGGATGGTGTTCAGCTGCCTCACGAGCCTGTTCCAATTATGATGGACCATATACTTTCTTTAAAAATATTTACTTCATGTATTACTAATGCGTATATGTGTGCATGGTGTGTGTTGAAGCCGGAGGCATGTGAACCACTGTGCATGCACGAAGATCAGGGGACAACTTTGTAGAATTGATGCTCTCCTTTTACCTTTATGTGGGTTCTGGGGATTGAACTCAGGTCCTCAGGCTTGCATGGCAAGTACCTCTACCTACTGAGCCATCTAGCCAGTCCCTGTCTACCATCTTAAAGTGTAAGCCAAAATAAACCATTCTCCCTTTAAGTGGCTTCTTGTCTGGTATTTGGTCACAGAGAAATGTGACCGACATAGAAAATATTCCTAGGAGTGGTCATGTTGTCACCCCACAGTTAACTCTTGGAACAACGGTCAAAGCACCTTCACCAGTTTCCTCTGCCACCTGCAGCTCTTGGGGCTGTTTCCCCACACCCCACAACACTCAATATCGCCTATTTTTTTGATCTGAGCCATTCCAGTGGGTGTGGAGGGCTCCCATTGTGGTTTTGATCATCGTTTCTCCTAAGGAGATCTGGTGTTTTCCCACCAATGAAGAAGCTGTGAGGAAGACATCAGCGGCGGAATCCCATGGGCCCCACATCTCCAGCTCTCAGTTGGATGACCAGAGGGAATGCTGAACAACAAGGTTGCAGCCCCTCGCCTGGAAAGTGTGGATGCTGTTACCATCTCACTGCGGTAAGTGCTGAGGGCCTCGCCTTGGGAATCCAGTGACCATTTTAGTAAATACAGATGACAGCCCTTTCACCGACATCTGCTGGCCCTGTGTGGAGTTGAGCACCCCGGAATCAATACAAAGCTTGCTTTTTTTCAACCCTATGTGTTTGTAAATCTAAGATGTTGTGACAAGTACTCTAATGAGATATTCACAAGGAACCTTGGGGGCATAGAGGAAAGGGTGCCCCTGTCTACCCGAGAATCATGGGTGTTTTCTACATCCACAAATGCCAGTCATTTGTTGGTGAAAGGTTTATTAAGTCCCAGAAGTGAAATCATAATCCAAACAGCTCTATATAATTCTTCAAGTTTTATGCTTTTAGATGATTCTAAGTAGCCATTTCCTCAGAGATCATAGGCGATAAACTATATAATGATGAGGCCTGTGCATTTGGCTACATCAAAATCAAGGGCAGTTTTGCAGCATTACCTTCAGCAGGTACTAAGGAGTGCAACTGTGGACTTGCGCTTTGGCCTGGGTACAGGCATCCAACAGTTTCTCCCAGCACTTGGTTCCATCTTGCAAGAGTTCAGGGGACAATTCTAGCTGCTGAAGACGCCTTGTACACACTCCATTGTTTCCCTCACACAAATCAAAGACACACACATGGTAAACACACAAACACACACACCTGGACATGGGCTTAAAAAAAAGTCCAATTTTCTTTTAGAAACCCATGCCCAGGATCACTGCTATTGTGAGATCTGTTTAAGGGATGCTTTATAACTCCAGGAAACTGGGGCCACTTTCCTTTTCTCATGGATGTCACGAAAGCTTACCTCAAGTATGTATGTTTTAAGATTTATTTATTTTTATTTTATACGTGTGTAGGGTGTCAATCTCCTGGAAGTGGAGTTAAAGACGTGAGCCACCATGTGGATTCTGGGAATCAAACCTGCGAGAGCAGCAAGTGCTTTTAATCCCCGAGCCATCCCTCCAGCCCCTGAAGTGGGTTTTCATTTGGGATGACATCTAGTCCTTCTGTGTTAGCAAATGTGGACAAGCATTTAGAGAGTTGGTTCCTAACCACTGATATCTGATCCATGGGGCTAAAGGCTGGGGCTGGGCTGGAAGCAGATAGGAGAGGGGAACAGCTCTAGTGCAGGAACCCAGCGAGGTCTGTACACATGGTGAAAGACTGTTCAGCCTGAAAAAGACAGGCAATTTCAACACACACTGACACATGAATGCACTGTGAGGACTGTGCTGGCAGAGAAGCTAGTCACAGAAGGATGACATGTAACACTTTGTGATCTCACTTACAGGAGGAACCCGGAGCGGTAAAGCTTGGAAGCACAATGCATGTGGAGAGGAAATGTTGGTGTTGAATGGGTAGAGAGCTTCTAGTAAGGAGATGGGGTGCTGAATGTGAATGTAAATGCAATATGTGCCAGAGACCATTGTATTTAACAGCTAAAGGCATAATTTTGTGGTGTGTTTATTTTACCACAATGAACAACTTCAACTGAAAAGAAGAGAAGGGTGCTGGGGGAGATACCTTAGTTGTAAAGTGCCTACTTGAAAGCAGGAGGACCCGAGTTGGACCCCCAGAATCCATGTAAAAAAGTGGGATGTGGTGGGATGTGCTTATAATCTCAGTGCTGGAGAGGCAGAGGCAGGAGGACCCCTGGAGCTCCTGGTCAGCCAGCCTGGCCTAATAGTGGAGTTTTAGACCAGCAAGAGACCTTGTCTCAGCCAAAAAAAAAAAAAAAAAAAAAAAAAAAAAGTGGACTACATCTGAGGAATGGCACCCACGGTTGTCATCTGGCCACACACACACACACACACACACACACACACACACACTTGCATGTTTACCCCTGACAGATGCACATACATAAAGAGAAAGGACAGCATAGAGCACTCCAATCTCTCTTCCTATTCACCTTGCTCTTCATTTAAGATCTCACTAAGATTCTCTTTAAATGAACAGGTGTGTTTATATACAAAAAGATCCATTCCACAAATTCTTCTTGACCAATGAGGAAACAGGGATGGTATTTTTAAGGCTCGTGTCATTTCTTCACAATAAGACAACCACAGCGGCCTTTGGGATGACAGTGCTCTCTTCCTGGTCCTCCTGTGCTGAAGGGGATGATACCTTAAAGAAAGGGCTGCAGGCCAGAGTTCCAAAGAAGTCCAGGAGAGGAGCACTGAGCACTCCTCCAGAGGAAACACCCTCTGGGTAAATCCCAAAGAAGACTACAGAGTAGGAAGTAGGAGGACTCCAGGTCGCAGCATCCAAGGCCACCTCACCCTGCTGCATGTTCAAATCCACCCCATGCTTTCTCTCATCCAACCCAACTACAATATCCCTTGAAGAAATTTGTTGAGAGGAATTGTTATAAGTTTATAATTTCTTTGATTTCCTATGAAGATTTTGAGCAGCTAAGGGAGATAAAAACAATCACCCCTTACCATCATGAACCTAGAGAGACACCAATTACTCTAGAAGGGACAGAAGTGTGTCGGGGCTGGTCGCACGTCACCTTGCATGAGGTGGGGTAGAGGAGTGGAGGCCTGCAGGCAGGAGAGCCAAGGGAAGCACGTCTGTGAGCCTCACACGAGGAAACTACAGTTTCGAGTTTGCCAGACTGCCCTGTTCTTACTTGCTTTGAAAATCTTGCTTTTCATCGAGCTCGGTGGAACAGTAAACAGGAAAGGTATAAAGGAGAAAATGCACCGCAAGGTGCCCAAGGAGACGAACAGCAACACTTACCAAGCCCGGAGAGTTAAATGACAGACTTGGTGCTCACCACACTAATTGCATGGACTAAAAAGGGACTGCGTGTGAAGAAAGTGGCTGACAAGGTGTGAGCCTTGCACAACTGAGCAAAGGGAGTGGAGTTGTGTGTGTGAAGATGGGCCTGGCTCCTGGCCAGAGGCAATCCATAATCCACCAGCCAATGAATTTCTCTCTTCTGCTCCCTCTCTCTCTCTCTCTCTCTCTCTCTCTCTCTCTCTCTCTCTCTCTCTCTCTCTCTTCCTCTCTCTCTCTCCCTCTCTCTCTCTCTCCCTCTCTCTCTCTCTCTCTCTTACTTGCTCTCACTCTCGCTCTTGCTCTCTCTCTCTCTCAGCAGGTCTCACTATGTAGCCCCAGCCTGACCAGGCTGGCCTCGAAATCACAGAGATCCACCTGCCTCTGCCTCCTGAGTGCCGGAATTAAAGGCATGCGCCACCACGCCTGAGAACTATGTCTGCAGGACAGAAAGCTGCTTTTCTTTGACTCTCCAGCTGTGCTGCATTTCCAGAGCTCTGTGCTACCAATCCGTATGGTTAACATGGGGCTTAGTGGCAATGGATTTCACTTCCTTTTTAATACGTTTGCTATGATATCACAGTGCTGAATTATTTCTCCCCAAAGGTTATACCAAAAGTCCAAATCCTCGGCAGCTACAAAAGTGACCTGATTTGGAAATAGGGTCTTTGAAGACGTAATTAAGTTGATGATCTTTGGATGAGCTCATTTAGAATTTAGGGAGGCCTTAAATCCAAGGACTGATGATCTTATACCAGAAAGCAGAGGGGGATCTAGGCCATGGAGAAGTGGCCTTGGGCAGAGGGTGGAATAATCCATCTACATAACAAAGAACTGAAAGCTAGGAGAGAGTAGGGAATGGAAGGGCCAGTCCTGCCAACACCCTGACTTTGAACTTCTGGCCACCAGACCTATTTCTACTGCTTTCAGTCACCAAATTGCAATGTGCCACAGGAGCGACCTTAATCCCTCCAGTGAGAATATTCATACAGCTTCTATTTGGGGCCTAGGTTAAGGAATGTGGATTGGTGAGTCACCTGGGGTTCGTGACTCCGCCTGGTCTTTGCAGCTGTTCAAGTGTGGCACCAGGCATCCTGGGAGAGGAGCCTGGCACCATTTCCATTCACAATTTCCCAATTCCCCAGGGACTGGGAAAACATCTCCGGCATAAGCATAAACGGGACAAAACGACAATGCAGGCCTCATACAGACACAGAATTTTTCTGTGACTTCATGCCATGTGATAACATGCCGAGCAGCACATCTTTCTTGGAGGGTCTGATGTCACCCTTGGTTGAAGTCACTCTGACCACTGCAGCGAGGAATAAAGAGATTCTAGAAATGTTTCACTGAACTAAAAATAGGGAAGCCATCTGGAAGAGCAATCTATGGTTTTGTTCATTCAACTGAGCCTCATCAACAGGGGCCACCGAGAGCAGGTAAATACAAGTCCATCCGTCCTTCTGTCCCCGCCCCTCTCCTGCTGTCAGTAGAGCACTCCATCCAAAAAACATGGGCCAGGACAGGACATGGGTGATGTGACTAGGTGTGGTGACACCAGCTCTTTAAACCACATCCTTGCCTAAGTTCAAGGGAGAGATACCACTGGTTAGAGGATGAGACTTGTAATCTGCTGTTGTACCCAGCCTTGGTGAGAATGGGGCAGAGTTCCTTTCACACCAGCTCTGTCTACCTGGACATCTGTCCTCCAAAATATGGAGGGTATCTGGTTAGGTGGGCTGAAGGTCAACACCATTCAAGAAGTAGGGTTTTACTGCATCCTGGCATGCTGGCTCATATCCGTAATATCTCAGCATTTGAGAGGCTGAGGCGGGAGGACTGTCATGAGTTTGAGGTTAGCCTGGGATACACAGTGAGTTCCAGGGCAGTGTGAGCTTCAAGAGTCAGACTCTCAAAAAAGCCAAACACAGGAAACTTCCATTTATGATGAGGAACTTGGTGTCTCCTAGGAAATACTCTTTCCTTAGTGAATGACAGGGATCCCTCTTCACACCAGCCCCAAGTTTCTGTTGAGTGTCTACTAGCCAGCGAGGGACATGTGCCAGCCTCTCTTGCAGCTTGACATAGCTGTGTTACTGGGTTTGGGCAAGTAGGCTAACAGACATGGGTGTTGCTCTTCTGACTTCAAATACAGAGATTTTGGGGTGCATCATCCTTCCCCATCCCTAAGCAGACATAGAGAAATCTCATTTTAACCACGCAAGCAGGGGCAGCACCCCTGAAAGAGACGGATTATCTAGAAGGATACAGTTAGGTACCCAAATAACTGCACGGAGTGTGTGAGGCAGGATGGCTACGGCGGAGGAGGCGAATCTCCCTCCCGCCTTCCACTGCAAGCTGATAGTTCTTGAGTGCAGCAGCTAAGCCTTTATCTTGATTAAAACTCAGGGTCAGACACTAAAACTCTAGACAAACACATCTTTATTTCATGAACAGGACTGGCGTCCTGTGGTGGTAGGTGGTTCAGACAACAAACCACACAATGCAGCCTGCATCCATAGCACACGGGGTCTAGAGCCCCAGGACTGTCAGGCTAGCCTGATAGTGACTCTGTCCCCAGAACCACTCGGCTCCAGCCCTGCCTGCTATGATCCATGCTATGACTCGGAGCAAGTCATTACATCTCCTTTCCAGCACACGGGTGAGACATGTGATGCTTGAGATACACAAGAAGAAATGAGAGAAAGACGTTTTCATGAAATCCATTCATGCAATCATTGGAAATGTACCAAACATTCATATGTATGCATATGTTTGGAGGTCAGAGGTCAGTCTAGGGTGTCACTACACAAGAGCTTGGTTTTGGAGGGCAGAGCCTTTCACTGGCCTGGAGCTAACACAGGAGTAGGTGAGGCTGGCTAGCCACTGAGGCATCTCTACCCTCAGTGCTGGGATTACAGTACATACCATTATGTCCAATTTTTTTTTTTTTTTGACATGAGTTCTGAGGTGTGAACTCAGGTCCTTGTGCTTCCACAGCAAACAGTTTATTGCCCAGGACATCCACCCAGCCACTGTCCTTCTTTTCTTTTCTTTTTTCTTTTTTCTTTTGATGGATGAGAGTAGTAAGGCCAGCATTCTTTGATAAAAAGATGAGTTAGCTGAAGATCACTTTTAATACTGTCCTTAGTCATAAAAATTAAAAGCTAACTACTTTGGAGATTGGGAGTTTAGTTCAGGGGTGGAACTCATACTTAATATGTATAATCCTTAGCACCAAAACCACCAAATCAAACCAACTAAACAAAACCCTCTAACAACAATAATAACAACAACAACAAACCCAAAACAAAACAAAAATTAACCAACTAAACAAAATGACTAAACTGCCTTAATGCTCACTGATTATTTAAATGTCCTGGGCTGCCATGAAACTTCCAAATCAAGGAGCCCGCAGCCTCCAGCTTCCATGCTCTGTGGTTCCCGGGTGCAGGAAGCACAAACAGAAGCCTGGAGTGAAGACAAGTGGCTTTTCAGCATCAACTGAAGAGCAGCTTTGAGGGCAGGGAGGAAAAGGCTTGCCATGCAAGCATGAAGACCAGAGTTGGGAGCTCCAGCACCATGTGAAAGCCACGGAAGCTCTCCTGTGACCCCAAAGCACAGGAAGCAGAGACAGGGATCCCTGGGATGACAAGCTGGCTAGCTGGAATAAACAAGTCGGGGAACTATAGGTACAGATAAGAGTCTTTGTTTCAGCATATAAGGTAGAAAGAGATGCGGGAAGATAAATAAAAAAGTGTCGTTTTGCAATAAATCAAATGGCTGATGAAATACGTTTTTTCTCCAAATTTACTTACAACAACAACAACAACAACAATAATCATGCTTTATGCATTGCACCTGTAATGCCAAGTTATAGGCCAAACACTTTATAGGCCTTATTCCTTTTCATTCTCACAAGGATTCCAGAGTCACCAGAGGCTCATCTGTAGAAACTGCACCACAGAGCAGTGCCCACCTACAGGGATTTGAACCTATGTCGTGTGAGAGTTGAGTGTTAACTCTCCCCTACCACCAGCTCCCGCTGAGGACGAATGCCAAGTCAGGTGGCAGGATCTGTGGTTGCCCACACTCCTGCTCAGCAGGAGGGAAGTCTCAGTTCGGGACCAGCATTCTCTTCAATGTTCTTGGAGAGATGTTACTCATCGGATGCTCGTGTATGTGCCCCGGGACAACATCAGCATCAGCGAGTCTCTTTATACTGCACTGATACAAGGCTCCCCAAGTCACTTTTCCATCTCTGAGGAGACTGGAATCTCACATCTGTCAGGCAGATAAGGCTAGCCGCATTATTATCCCCACCTGACAGTGGGAACTGATGCGCAGGCAGTGGAGTGACTCACGGCACATCTAGTCAATGCAAGTCAGAGCAGTCGCTCCGAGAGCAAGCTCATGCTCGGGGTGGGGACCCACAGCAATCACAGCAAGATGGTTTCTGGATTTTGTTATATGCTTCTCCATCTTGGAGAACAACCAAGCCTTTCTTTTTCTGAGTGACAGCCCCGTTACACTCTGAGTCTGCAGACTTCCTAGCTCAACTTCCTCTTTTGACCTCCCAGATGATGAGCCCCTGAGATCACAAAAAACATCTCTGTATCAATAAGTCACAAAAATGCTCGCACATACCAGATGCTTAGAAAATGTCCCCTGAATGAGAGAGTCATGGAATTACTCTGCTCTGGCCATCCTAAACCATCTGACAGGGATTGTCCTTATTTGATTGCTGTTGCTATGCTAAACACCCTGACCAAAAGCAACTTGGGGAGGAAAGGGCTTATTTGGCTTACACTTCCAGGTCAGAATCAGTCATTGAGGGAAGTCAGGCAGGAACTCAGGACATGAACCATGCAGAAAGTTTCCTTATAGGGTCTGTCTCTGACTCATGCTCAGCTAGCTTTCTTAAGAGCCCAGACTCACCTGCCTGGGGATGGTGCTGCTTACAGCGGGCTGGGCTTTGCCACATTAATCATCGATTAAGACAATCTCTCATAGACATTGTCACAGGCTAATCTGATCAAGGCAATTCTTCAAGTAAGGTTCCTTCTTCCAATGTGACTCTAGATTGCCTCAAATTGACAATAAAACATACGCAGGACAAGGACAGACCTGAGGTATGGGCCTGGCTTTGATCCAGCAATTCCAGTTCCTGGATTTTTCATGAGAAATTCGAGGTATTTACAAATACTCATGTGTAAGAATGTTCTCTTAAAGGATGTTTCTTACAACACAGCAAAATTTAGAGCTCTATGCTAAAGGATCATTGGAAATCTTCAAGATACAAAGGAATATTATTCAGTCATTGAAAAGGACACTGTACGAATGTATTTACTACCCATGAAAGTTTTCTATGTTGTTTAGTACAAAAGCATGTATAATCTGAAACATTTGCTGTAATTTTATTATTATATGGCTGTCCCACAGTCACAGATGTGTTAGAAAAATCTCAGTGGGATATATACCAGATATCAACAGCAATTGTCGTTAGTAGGTAGAATATACTTTTTGGTAAGATTTATTATGGAAAGTTTGCTTCTGTACTATGAAAACGTGTCTAGAATTTGAGGTGGAAGAATTAACCATCTATGTGCTGGCATGTGTTGATAAACTACTTAGATCCTTTATGGGTTATAAGCCCAACGATACAACCAACCAGAAATGGCAAGCTTTGTCTACCTGTGGCTTTGGTAATGGATTCAACAACTTATGATCTAAAGTCCCAACTGAACAAGTGAGCACAGAGAACCAAGAACACAGGCATGTCCCAAAAGGTAATGGTTAAAAAGGAAAAGCAAAACCAAAGCTAAGATGAGAAATGTCATTTCCATTCTGATGACCTCCGGATGGATGGGAACGGCAGGGGGTAGGGCTCAGGAGCTTCCCACACCACAGACTAGTCCCAGAAGCAAACAAATGGACCTTTTCAGGTCCCACCTTAGAGGTCTGTTCTGAGTACTCTCTCCTAGAGCTCACTTTTATCCCATTAAAAAACAAAACAAACAAACAAAAACCATGAGTATGTCACAGCCCAGAGGAATATGCAGCTCCCTTCAAGGAGGTCAGCAAAAAAGGAGCAACAATAAAAAGTAACAGATTTCTATGGTTAGGCAGAAAAGGCCACCTCTCCCTTATGCCCCACAAGAGGAAGTGGAGCAGGTGGGTGTGCCAGTGATGTAAACAGTCCTGAAATAGCAGTGATGAGCATAGGTGAAGGTGCTTTGCCCTCAGGCCATCCCAGGGAGGTTCAAATTCCTTTACTACCCACGAAAGTTTTCTATGTTGTTTAGTACAAAAGCAAGTATAATCTGAAACATTAACTGTTATTTTATTATTATATGGCTGTCCCACAGTCACAGATGTGTTAGAAAAATCTCAGTGGGATGCACACTGGATATCTTCTCAGTTAGAATACTTTTAGGGCTGCTGGGGAGAGAGCTTGGTTGGTAAAATGCTCGCTGTGCATGTGTGAGAATGTGAGTTCGATTCTTAGACTTGCATAGAAGCTGGGCAAGGTAGCACATGCTTGTGATCCTGGTTCCAGGGAGGAGGGCACAGACAGATCCCTGGGGCTTGATGGCCAGCCAACTTGGCCTTCACAGTGAGTTCCAGGCCAGTGAGAGACCCTGTCTCATACACCAAAGTCAGCAGCATTTGAGGAATGACTTTGAGGTTGAACTTTGGCTTCCATATGCATGTGATGGATCTGTACCCACATGCCACATGTACGGGCGTGCACCCACGTGTGCATATGCACACACACACACACACACACAAGCACACACACTCACATGCACACACACGAATGTTTTGGGAGTTGGCAAGTCATTCTTATTCTGCTCATTACCTGAATAGCTGAAATAATTTTTTTTTTTTTTTTTTTGCAAATCATTTTTTTTGGTTGGACTAGGTGGCATCCAGTGTGGGGGCACGTGTTTCCACATAGGGCCTGAGGAAGATTTTTGAAAAGTTCCAAACACGCAAACACAGAGCCAGACGTGACTTCTTAGTCCTGCAGTCTCTCAGGGTGGGACACGGCATACAGAGATGTTACACCCGGCTGCTGCCTACAGACTTGAGCCAGTCAGCGCCATGTGTGGAGCCATAAGGCAGGTTTAAGGCTTGGTTCACACGGTCAGAGGAGGCCTCAGGCACACACTAAAGTGGTTCAGAAAGAGAAAATCTTTAAACAGATACAGTAAAAAATGGGCATAGACAGTAATAAAAAATAGTTTAAAAATATTAAAGTCTTGAAAAAAGGAGTAAAGTAATATAAAAAGAATAAGCCACACAGGATGGGAAATACACAAGGAATCTGGATCCTGTATGGTGCTTTGTTGACTTCAAATACTTTGAATGTTGATGACCAAATGACAGCTCATCAGAGACACTGGATTATGGAAGGGACTGCTGAATTAAACCAGCCTATATACTTAGAGATATCCTGGCTTCAGAATGGAAGTCGGGAAATATATTGCAAGGGGGAAGGGTATGCTTTTGTTTCCACAGGAAACAAAAAGTCATGGATTCACTCAGAGTTAATAAAAATCAGATTTGACCAGGGGAGACTTCCTGAAGATCTTGGTTATAGACATGAGGGAGGAAGACAGGAAAGACTACAGGGCATGGTATAGAAATGATGAGATAAAAGGGTGGATTGTTGAGTCTACTTTTGAACATCCACTAGTCTCAAATATTTTACATTAGAATGGATTTTTGTATATTGATACAAATTTAAGGTTATTTTGTTATACTGTATATATGATTCTACTCTTGTTTAAGGTATTTGTACCTATGCAGCTCATTTAAAAATGTAAAGTTTTAGTCCTTGAAAGCTATTTAGGATAATAAAGACAGGTTAGTAGTTAGACATCTATAACAATCAAACTTATAGTCATGTTAGGTATGTTTTCAAGGTCAAACAGATATATTTTAAATAGACAGATGGTCTTCAAACACTTCAAAGATCTACAGAATATGGCATTTAAATTTTTTAATAACATAAGGCTTTTCATGACAGTGAGACATATCTGCTCCTGGCAGCACTAATTTACTTAAAAGAGGATGATGGGCATCAAAACCTCCATACAGAGTTTGCTTTCAGTGTGGCAAATTTGGACAAGAAACTGCCCTTGCCTTGACTGCTGACAGTATGCTGTCCAAACTGGACAAACAGAACACACAAAAAAGTGACTGACAAACTTTGCTAAGACAAGGTAGGACAGTTCTTCAAAATTCCTGCCCCACCGAAAAGTCTGTCAGACACTCTAGGCCTGTAGGCTGTGGATGGATGGCCCAATGTTGCAGAGGAACCTTGGGCGACTATTTCTGTCATTTCTATAATTTTGGAATTTGCTTGCTCTACGCTTCCTGTTTACTCAGGTAATATATCCTTCTTGGGTCTTTGACAGGGTTGAAGAATAGATAGTTATAGTTTTACAGTTTTCCTTGTTACCAAATTCAGAAAAGAAACTTACATAAAAAGGTGTGAAGTTTATAAGGGTGAGGGACATAAAAGCTTGTTTATCTATGAAGATGTTTTAAGGTCTAAAAAGATAGTTTTTAGGATGATAATACAAGTTATGATAGAAAGTGGTTTAGGTACACAACTTTGGACTCACTAAGATAGGATAGATAACACAGTACTTTCTCTGAATTTGCCAAATACAAATGGACTAGAATTGGAATTACATTGTGAATGTAATTCTTATCTGATAATTGTTCTTATGGTATATACTTTTACTATGTTAGAGTTAAAACCTTTCCTTTTTAGAGAAAAAAGGGAAATGTTGTGAGATATTTGTATACTGTGTGGAGATGTATTTGCTGTGACTGGTGTAATAAAAAGCTGAATGGCAAAAAGCTAGGCAGGAGGTACAGGTGGGATATTCAGGAAGAGAAAGAGGAGGAGAATCGAGGCACACAGGAGATGCCAGGGACATGGAGAGGAAATAGGAGGTGTAAGATGGAAGAGAGGTAATGCCACATGATAAAATGTAGATTAATATAAATGGGTTAATTTAAATGATAAGAGTTAGTTGAAAAAGGCCTCAGCTAAAGGCCAAGCTTTCATAATTAATAATAAGTCTCCATGTCATTATTTGGGAGCTGGCTGGCAGGACAGAGAAAGACTTGCCACTGCTTGATGGTACAGTGTAAACGTAAAGAAGATAGCCACTGTTACAGCAGTGGTAACCACAGTAACCCTTTGCTAAGCCAGAGACCTCCAAACTCTTTAAATTAAATCCCATGCATTCATTCAGTCAGCAACTGTCATCTAAAAAGTTGACTCAAGTTTGTCTGGCATCACCAAACAGGTTTGCGAGTTGTCAAATGCCTCTAACTTCTGAGTAAGAAGTTTCATGTTGGGAGTGTGGAGTAGCTGAGTTCAGATTCTGCCACACTCAATGACAATGAACTTTTGCTGTGAGTTGGGCATCCTGCTCCCAGACTCTCACACATTCTGTTCATGACCCAGAGGGACAGACATTCTTAGAGAAGCCACAATGCTAGAGACCGTGAACCCTCAGGGCCACAGACATCTGAGCAAAACCCAGCTTCCCCCTCTGCAACTCCTCTCTGCCCAGACTACCAGGACTCTGGATTTGGGGAGGTGTGGGAGGCCAGCTCCCACCTTTTAAAGGGTTCCTATGAGGGGGAGAGAAGGAATAAGAAACTTTTAGATAGAAAGATAGCAGAGAGGAGACAGACAGAAACAGGATAGCTTCGGGAGGATCTGGATCAAAATCCACTGGTCCCTCTGTCTCTTCAAAAGGGCTTTTTATAACAATGTCAAGGGGCAGAGCAAAAGACCTCCCCCTTGCTAGATCAAAGCACACCTCACAACCAAGTGCAGACCCTTTCCAAACACCTGGTAACCAGGCCTGCGGTCAAATCATCCCCTTATGCAGCCCTGCTGGGTAAAGCAAGCTCAGCTCTCACTAGGAAACCTCTGTGGGTCTCCACAGGGAGGGTCTGCCAATGGACCTCTGCTTGTGTCAGCTAAAACACCTACAAAGACAACTACAGTGGGTAAAAAGTACTTTCTGAAATGTAAGGCCAGGTCCTGGCCCTTGGTACCTGGGTACATGACCGCAATCAGACACAGGCCTTTGTAGACATAACTGAATAGGATCTCAAGATGCTTTCATCCTGGGTTTAGGTTCTAAGTCCAGTGACTGGTTCCCTAGAGAAGAGGGGGAAGTCAGCAGAGACACAGGGGAGAGATGGGGGAGGTGGAAGCGAAGGCCGGAATGGTGCATCAGAAAAGCTCTTCCTCCAGAGGGGCTAGGAGGGGTGTAACCACCAACAGGTGGGTTCAGTGCTCTGGCTCCAAAATTGAAAGGAAAGAGATTGCAAGCTACAGGGATTACTCTGGATGAAAACACTTGCCCCTCACGAGCAAGGATCCAGAGTCCTCATCAAAGCCTGGTAGACAGAGCAGCACCCTACATTCTCTGCACTAGGGAGGGGGATATGAAGTCCCTAGGGCAAGTCAGAGTAGCAGGAATCAGCGAGTTCTAGGTTCTGTGAGAGACTGCCTCCATGAATATGTGGCGTGTGACACGTGATGTCATTTTGCCCCACCCCCACATACATACATACGAATGCATGTGTACTCACTCACACATTACTAAACATGTGTGCCCCTACACATACAAACACCACATACACACATATACATGTAAAAATAAACAGGTTGTCACTGCTTGCAACTACTAAATTGTAGTAATTTGTTCTTCTAGCCCTAGAAAACTAAGGAATCCGCATCGGCTTAGCTTCTGCTCACCATCTTCTGAAAGCCAAGCCAGGAGGAGACGGCAGTAGGAAGGATGCAGAGGAGAGGGAGATTGTGTGGTGTCCATTCCCATCTGCCCATCCAGTGTTCTGGGCAGAACTCAAACCCATTCCAGCCAAGGCAACTGACAACACAAGTGCCAGCTGCTTCCTGTGTGCAATGCGGTATCTCATAGTATTCCTCTGAGTCAACCTTCCCAATGCTGAGACCCTTTAATACAGTTCCTCATGGTATGGGACCCCAACCATAAAACTATCTTGTTGCTACTTCATAACTGTAATTTTGCTGCTGTTATGAATCATAATATAAATTCTTTTCTGACGGTGTTAGGTGACCCCTATGAAGTGTTGTTCAATTGCAAAGAGGTTGTGACCCACAGGTTGAGAACTACTGCTATAAAGTTATTTTTGTTTTTCCGTACTGTAGCTCTGAACTTCATGATGCATGCTTCACAATGAAGAGAATTTATGTTGGCGAGACATTGTAATAGCTTTAGGCTTTTTCTTCCTTTCATAAAAGGCCAAATTAAAAAAAAAGCATCCCTATTACCCATGACCCCACCCTAACAGAATTATTACTCATCTTCAAACATTATTTCTCCATGCATTTTTTTCTCTGCCACTAATCGATAAAAGTGACACTTTTAAAATTTTTGGTTCCCAGGAGGTGCTTGGTTTTCATCAAAGACACGTGAAGCCAGGATAATACTGCTTCAACAAAGCCTCTCCTAAATAAACCTAAGTATTAGCTGTGACTTCAGTCTTATGACTCCATCAGCCATTCTTAACCCCTACACTGTAGAACCTTGGTGAGTGTACAAACACTGACCAGTCCAGGATCAGCCACCTGGGGCTATAATAAAACTGAAACCACAAACCACCATCACTTCATGCAGTCCGTCCTGAGAGGGTCCCATCTAAAGTCTATCATGGATGTGTAACTTCTCAGTACAACACATTTCTTTCTATGACCTGGAACCTTGGGCATCTTTACCAAGCTCCAGACCCCAGCAGCAATATGTTGTATGAGTGAAAAGAAAAATCACAGCAGCAGACAATTACACGCACTTATTTATTCTCTGCTTAGACTGAGTACAAGGTTCTAATGTATTAGTTTACTTAATTAAACCTCTCAGCAACTCTGGAAGAATTTTTTTCACCTCATGCTCTCATCTGCCTTCATTACATACAGCTCACATTCTTCAGGGCCCAGCTGAGGAGCTGAGGCAGACTCCTCCTATCCATAGGGTTTATTGTTACATTTATTTCTATTTTATGCATACGAGTGATTTGTCTGCATGTATGTCTGTACACCATGTGTGTGCCTGATACCTATGGAGGTCAGTTCCAAGATCGCTTGGAACTAGAGTTACAGAAGGTTGTAGCCACCATGTGGTTGCTAGGAATCGAACCCAGGTCTTCTGCAAAAGCAGCTGGTGCTCTTAACCACTGAGGCATCTCTCCAGTCCTTCTATGGATAATTTTAATCACCCAATCAGTTAATTTATGGTAGCCCAGGAATGTTGACGGCAGGGCTGATATTAATACAGACTAGGTAAAGTTACAGTTCCTAATCTGGTGTCCATGAGGGCAATGGAAAACTATTTGAATTTAGACAAATATAAATGTCTTTGAGGTTTGAGGGGGTTGAATGTAGAAGCGAGTCCCCATTTTGGTTCAGAAAGCCTCATGTCATTTCTGCGAGCAGAAAAACTAGAAAACAGCCAGCAGGCGGTGGGGACATAATGCGGCTCTGCAGAGGGACACTACTATAAAGGGTAATTTCCTCAACTATTAACAGCCCCAAAGCCAACAATTGCAACACCCTGACAGACCAGACTACGTATTAGCAGCTGTCCTGAGGAGACCGTCTGAAGTCCGTATCCCCACTTCACAGGACATGAAGCAGATGCCTAGACAAGAGGCAACTGGCCCAAGCACACATAGCAAGTCTGAGTTTCAATGTTTTGTGAGACCATGATGCCCATGTTGGCCAAGAAATTTCAGATCTCGCTGAAAATGTAAAGTATTTTAAAACTTTTGAAAGATTTCTTCTCAAATGTGGTTGAAATGTTAAAAAGAATAGTATTTTGTGACAAGTGGTAATTTTTGTGGACTTCATGTTTCAGGGTCCATAAATCAAGTTTCTGGAGTCCAGCCACACTCCCTCGTATACATACCATCTGGGATTGGCTTTGCACCCCAACCGCAGGGTGAAGTGGCTGTGACAGGGACCATATGGCCTGCAAAGCCGAAAATATTTACTATGTGGCCTTTGCTGAAGAGCTCACAGGCCACTGATCTAGAAACATTACTTAGGAAATAGAGGAAACATTCTTTCTCTAATGATGAGGAATAATCAAGGTAACAACATACTAATGCAGCAAATTACAAATAACACTATGATGTCAGAAGTTTGAGATATGGCTTGATGTAAGGATGTGAATTCTTGATGGATTGGCTTCTTCTAATGAAAGGCTCTCCACTCATCTCATTTCTACTGTCTAGGAACATGTCATAAATCGAGGATGTGTGTGTGTGTGTGTGTGTGTGTGTGTGTGTGTGTGTGCATGTGTGTGATGTGGGATGTCTTTCTTTATGCTGTGAATATGTATTGCTACCATTGGTAATAAACAAAGCTGCTTTGGCCTATGGCAAGGCAGGATAGAGCCAGGCAGGAAATCCAAGCAGAGATACAGGAGAAGAAGGTTGGAGTCAGAGCAGACACCATCCAGCCACCAAGGAGCAAGATGTCAGCAGACCAGGAATGCCATGGCCACATGGCAGAATATAAATGAATAGAAATGGATTAATTTAAGTTGTATGAGCTAGTTAGTAACAAGCCTGAGCCATCAGCCAAACATTTATAATTAATATAAGCCTCTGAATGATTATTTTATAAACAGCTGTGGAACCAGGCGGGATGCAGAAAAGCCTCCAGCTACAGGGGGCATTCTGAAAAAGATTAATTTCATCTCAAGTCTAAATCTCTACACACTGACAACATCACTGGTAGAAAGCCCTGAGACAGGCGACACTAATCCAGGCTATCCAAAATGATGCTACCTCCATAGGACTAGGGGGTGCAGCTCAGTGCAAGAACATGTGTCTGGCATGTGTAGAGCCTTGAGTTCAATTCCTAGCACTATGATGAAATAAATTACCTTCAGTCAACAAAGGAATACCAGGAGGTTGAGTTGGAGTGTTGGTTTTTGTGGGTATGGGGTTAAGATGGGTATGATATGGGTGTGCATATGGTCGAGTGTATGGCCATAACACACATGCAGAAATAAGAGAACCATAGGTGTCAGTCCTCATCCTCCATATTGTTGTTCCCTGCTGTGTACACCAGGCTAGCTCTCCCACAAGCTGCTGGGGATTCTCCCCTCTCTGCTTCCTATCTCTCCATAGGAGCAACAGGATGATAGATGTATGCTACCATGCCCACCTTTATGTGTCTTATGGGGATTCAAACTCAGGTCCTCGTGCTTGCATAGGAAGCACTTTACCTATTGATCCATCCCTTAAGCCCTGTTCTGTGTTTTGAACCAAGTTTGTTCATTCCGTTGGTGAGAACCCATCTGATGGCACACTAATGATATTGCACAGTCTGCGAAGTAAGTATTCATGTTTCAGTGTCAGGGCAGGGTGCTAAGAAATGGTCACCTCTCTGAGACCTAGTCACATGGAAACAAATATGCTTGTTTTAGATGGCTGGGATGCTAAGAATGCTTGGAACTCTGGAGGCTGAGCCAAAATGCTTCTCTGTATTCTCATGTTGGACCATGAGGGCACTACAGGCCATGAGCAGGGCCAAGAGAGGCAACCAGCCTCCATCCCAGTCTAGCTACCAGCAGCTGCAGGCTCCCAGGGTCTTGCAGACGGAGCAGGAATGCTGTTACACCAGCTAGTGACCTCTTGACTTACTAAGAATGTTGAGCTGGGTAATAACTTGGTAACTCAGGCTACTAAGGAAATAGAAAGTTTATAATAGACCCCCGGTACTGTCTATTACTATCAGAGTAATAGATAAGGGTATTAGCCATAGGTAGCTCACTCTGTGACAGTCACATGATGAATCAACATACCCAGTAAAATGTCTTACTTCTTATCTTTGCAAATATTCCTCTTCCATTCCTTTTGTCTATTTAATGAGAACCCACTATGCAGAGAAAACCCTTAAGAGATGCTGGACTGGTCTAGATGACATCTCCCTGGATCCTGAAGTGCAGTGCAGAAGAGGAGCAAGCCACAAACAGAGGGTGACACTGTGCCAGGTGAAAGGTGCACAGGAAGGGCGGGGAAAGGAAAGGGTGGAGACCCAGTGGCTGGTGCTGTATCTACTGTGCATAATTCTTCTCCCTGCTGCCTTCCTTTATCTCCCCTTGAACTGAACTGTCCTCCCAAGCAAGCAGATGGGTCCCTTTAAAAATGTAAATTAGATCATGGCATTCCCTGACTTGCCTAGGTGGTCACCCCAGCCTCACTTCCATCTTCTTGTCTCACCTTACTGGCCATAGCTCCAGCCCTAAAAGCCTTGACTGGGTTAAGCGCAGTGATTATAATGTGGTCCCAGGACCCATGTGACCTGGGTTCAGATCCCACCACCCAGCCAGCCACATGACCTTGCCACATCACCTAGTCTCTCTGTGTTGCTAACTACGGGCATCCTGTGTGAGGATGGGGAAGTACTCGTCCTGCAGGGCTCACAAGGACTGATGAGTTAGTGGGGCTGGAAAGAACCTGCAGCAGGTGCAGGCTTGGCCATCACCTGTGCTCCTGCTACCATCACTGTTTTCTACCTTTCTGCCTTTTCCTGTTTTACTACCTGGCTGTGGAAAGGTCTGTCCTCGAGCTCTTTCTCGGATTTCCTACTTAAGTTGCAGCTTAAATGCAACCACATGCAGTGTGGGAAGGCATCCTAACCAGGTCGGTGTCTCTCCAGGCACCCCCCAGGTCTTGTCACAAAGCTTAACTATGTGATTATGGCAGTGATGAGCTGTGTCATGTATCTTCTCTCCCAGCCTGCACATGCCACTAGGGGAAGGTGACAGGGCTAACCCAAGCACTTACTGTGGGCTGTGCACACTGAACCACTGCAGCCAGGAAGCTGCAGCCTGGGCAAAGTGAGCCTCCCCAGAGGCCAAAGCCCATGCCAGAAGTCTGACAGAGAGGAGGAGCCAGGGGTGGGGCTGCAAAGGATGCCTACGGCTGCTTCACAAGGCAGCCATCTCAGAAGCCTCCAGCAGATCTGAAACAGAAGTATCAGCACAGGAACACGAACCACAGTGTAGAGGGATGGGATATAAGGGGCAGGCTCTGGGACAGGTGGCCATCTAGGACAGCACTGTAATGATCACAGATGTGGATGAGGAGGACACATGTGGCCATCTCAGGAGGCAGAAGTGGGGCTTGCTTACCTGTCCACAGTGCATGCCCTAGTTTCTTGACCTCTGAATCCTTATCTATTTCCATTCTGTTCTAGAAGGGGGGTTGCTTCTTCTCTCATGCCAGTGGAACTCAGAAGAAACAACTTTTTAACTGTGAGTAAGCCATGTCATAAGCCTGACTTCCGGAAGTTAGAGGGAAGACGGAGCACACCCTGCAGAACTCTTTGAACCCAATAGCCTGCTTATTCTACCAGCCTTTAATCCCTGAGAAGGGAAATGCAGGCCTCCTTCCAGGAAGGAGACTTCAGTGTTTGCAAACTGAGAATGAAAGGGAGCATGGCAGACTTTGTGAGCCTTTCATGAAGGCCTCCATCCCAGGAAACACCAGGAGAGGGACAGCCAGCCCTGTGGCTATTCCCTGCCAAGGTCTGAATCCGATCATTTATCTGACCAGCTGAACAATCAAATAAAATGCAATTTCAAGCCTGGCCAAGCTGTACAAAGGTGTCAGATTTCTCTTGTTTGGGAACAGCAGAAATGAAGTTTCAGCACGGAAAAGTTCTGGGCTCCTTGCAAAAAAACAGCAGGAAGCAAATTCGATGCCAAAGTGAGGAACCCTGGGCTCTGAACTTCAGAAGTCACTTATTTCAAACTGTAGGGTGGGTTCCAAATAATGCAGTCCTTCTTTGACCTTGGTGTAGCTACAGTATAAGCTTGAGTGTGTTGTACCTGGTTGCTTCTGTAAGATGAGCACCAAGTTTCTTCCTTGTTATTCACCAGAGAAGCTACAACTGGGGCATTAGCATCTTTCTTGTTTTTTTCCCTATACACATACATTTCCCTGTACAGATACGCCTCCATCTAGGCACAAAAGTGCACTTAACATTTGGTGTGCTTCTGTTTAGCACAGTTTGTGACCAGCTTGTCCACGCTATGACACAGTCTTCATAGTCCCAATACACACCAAGGGTATTTTGCCTTTCTTCCAATTACTGGCTGGTCAGTGTTTGTAAATGCTGCATGATTACTCACATTAGCATGAGAGACAGCAGGAACACAGAGCTTCTGGCTTCCTCACTGCTTGCTCTATCCAGACACTGCCCTTCTTCACAGTGATGCATGAGGTAACAACAGACATGCAGAGAGTGTTTCCCACAAGTCAGACAGTGTGCGGTATTAGAACGTCATTGTAATCTCCACAGAAACACTATGAAGCAAATGTTATTGACATCCTTACTTAAAAATATAAAAAATAGAGACTTGGGGGCTAAGTGGCTTGCTCTAGGCGCATCTGTTAGACATTGGGATTCTAGCCTAAGTCAACTGCAGCTCATGCTCCCTTTATGATTGCTTGTGGTATTTACACTCCCTGTCCCTATAACTGAAGTGAGTGAGAGACACCTAGAACACCAGTAAAGCATTTCTGGGCATGTCCTTGAGGGCTTTCCTGGAGATGACTGGATCATGAGGGCTTTGACCTCATCACTGTGAAGTTTGGCCATCAATGGATTCCAAATTAGAACAGATTATTTTAGTCAGGTAGATCCTATGGAGGATAAGCCCAGGTTGGTGAAGAGGGTGACTAGGGGTGTGACTGTGAAGGGAATACACTAGCTATGGCCTCTGCCTGTCACTCTTCTCTGCTTCTTGGCTATTTGAGGTCAGCAACTTCCTTGGCCATATGCTCTTACCTTGCCATAGCCAGAAACAATAGAGTCAGCCCCTCCAAACAAACCATCCATACTTAAGTCGTGTCCTCTGGTATTTTATCAGAGCAACAAGAAGCTGCCTAACACCAGTATTTCAACACTAACAGCTTTTCAATTAGGCAAGGAGACATAGGAGCAAAGCCACTAGTTCAAAGTTACAAACAGTAATGCCGATAGATACACGTAACCAAATTTGTTCCCAAAAGTCCCGTATCAACAAGTACGGCACAAATGGAGACGAGGGTTGGCATCTTCAGTTCCCTTCGGGGCCTGAGTGCTCCCATTCCACTGACTTAGTAACAAGGCTCTTGTTTCGCTCTGATTTCTTTATTATCTCTGAGACCATTTTTTCTAGCCGTTTATTTACAAGTTGTAGTTCATCTTTTGAAAAGGTGAAATATTTTTGTGAACTTGGGGTATATTCTGGTGGTGGATAAGTATTACTTCACAAGTAAGACTTGGGTAACAACAGACAGTCCACTAAAAATAATAGGGGGAACATCAAATCTTGGAACAGCATCATGTTTTGTTACAGATGCTTGCCAACTATAATCTAGCAATCTATCCCCTTGAAATTTGGATGATCCTTATTTATTTATTTATTTATTTATTTATTTATTTATTTATTTATTTATTTATTTATTCTTCATTCTTCCCAAGATTGCTAGAGTGTTCCATGGTTAGCATGAAGTCTGGTCTGTTCATAACTTTAACGAACAGGCATATTTAAACTAGGGCAGGGTTTGGGGATGGGATGGCCGTAACTCACACTTTTCTGTTTTTATCCTAAAAGAAATTGAGCTTGGGCTTTGTTTCAGCAGAATAAGAGCTGATCAAGAGTTCTTGGGGTGTCTTTTAGACTCAGAGGCTTCCAAGCCTAATGCCTAGAGGTGGGGGAGAAAAGAGAAAACAGAAAATTTCATACCATTTTAGAATATTTAAGTCAAAAAAAGTTTCTGTGGGTAAGAGGTTAAATGTGGGTCAGCTGGACCCTATAGCTGAACTATTTTGGGGGAAGCTGGTTGGTTCACTCTGGGTATTTTTTCAGTTATTGATATTGTTTTTACAACCTCTCAAAACACAGTATTCACTCTGGAAAGCTTAAGGTAACATCAGTTTCGGTATCTTGGAGTGCTGGAAACTTCCCTTATCTGGGATCACAGCGTACTGAAGCCACAGCTAGAGCATCCATCCCACCTCACATCCATCTGTGCAGTGATGTGTCAGAACAGAATAGGGACAGGACACAGCCATGCACAGAGGTGTCCCTCGCATGGGCTGACAGTGTTCCAACCTCAGCCGTAAAAACCAAGACAATGAAGTCTCTTGTCTCTTCACAACCCCCACCTCCACTTCAAACAGGCTGGCCGGCCCTCCTCACCCTCCATATTTATGTTCAGTGGAAGGTTTCATTTGCAAAAATATACATCTGCTGCTAAATGAAAGTTCTGGAACCTCTGGCCTAGATCGATAGTCTATTTTCTGAGAAAAACAATTTCTAAAGAATTCACTTAGGAAGGTTGTTCAATTAAATTGAAGTTGATTAAATTTAATCATGTACCCCCCCCCCATTAGATAGATTTCTCCTGACCAATTACTTTGACTAAAAGTTTCCAAATTAGCCTTCTCTTCCATCATGGAGAGTCTTCTAAATGTTAATGATGGCAAGAGTTAAAATGATTTAGCACCATCAAACTTATTCCCAATCTATGAGGTGTGAACAGAGAATCATTAAATCTAAACATATCTATCTATACAGACAAAAATTACTTTTGAAGTGTGGACAAAGAACTACACTTGTCTCCTGAGCATGCAATGAGGTCAGGTACTAATTCAAATCTGTAAAAATAAGTACACGGATTTCCCCAAAGAACAGCGATCAGGATGGAGAAAATTGAGCACATCCAGGTTGTGCCCTAGGTCTTCCACTGTGGTCCTTCTTTCTCCTATGCTTCTGCGTTCACCACTTGTGTCTGTCCACACTGACTGAGAAAACCTAAGGAAGAGCTGAGGGTGTGGAGCAGAATGGTTGCCTAGCACCAGTAAGGCCCTGGGTATGTCTCCAGCAGAAGATGGGGGAGAAGAGGAGGAGGACGATGATAAGGAGGAGGAGAAAAGGAAACTTCGGAAGCACATATAAACATGACCAGTACTCACTGGAAGGTGGGGTTTGCATAACAGATGTACTGCTCCATAAACAGTGCTCACGGGTATGATCTTGTTTTATCTCCACAACGGTCTTAAAGATGGGAGTATGGTTTCCACAGCAGTGTTGCTATTACATTATGGGTGGGGAAGGCACTGCAGAGGATAGCTAGATAGCTTGCTTAAGGTCAGGACGAGGAGGTGAACCTGGAACCCAGGGCTCTTGGCTTCCGGCTCAGAAAACACCTCACTGGATTATGCTGCAGATATACAAATGGAAATTTAATTCCCATAATTCAGGATGAGACATTTATAGCTATTTAAATCTGAAGCTCCAAATGAATATAGTAATAGCAACAGTAGTAACATCAAGGCATTACATATAATTTTAATAGGAAAACTGCCAAAGCTGGTTAGGAATGGCAGGGAATCCCCCATCCACAAAGAGAACGAAACAGTGTTTCACACCACAGACAAGTGGTTAGCAATCTCACAGTCTCATCATCTACTCCCCAGCATCTTTCCCCTTCTGATACTTCACAACACCCCCAACACACGGCACAGTAGCCCGGTACAGGAAGACTCTCTAAAATGAACTGTTGTCCTTTCTTCCTCCTGTGCAGAGAATCACAATGCAGACTGAAACATGCTCACTGTGGGAACTCAACACTGTTCCCCGATCTGCAGTAGTCAGAATGGAGCAGGACCCCAGGCATTCCCTTTGGCCTCCTCCATAGAACCTCCTTGAAAACAAGGTGTGTGCATCTCATGCAGAAGAGACGACTTTGCTTCCTTGTGCACTTCATATCTATGGAATGGTACAGGACATAGAGCTTCATGTCTGGGCTCTTGGCTTCAGCACCACATCTGAGAGACCCATTGCAAGTGCCAGGTTCTTCATTCAGTGCTGAGTAGACTTCACGACAGGATTGCTCAAGAAATCCATACTGCCTGTGGCAAGTATTTGGATTGCTTCCAAGTAAAGGTACTTGTGAAAAAAATACTGCCGGGCGGTGGTGGCGCACGCCTTTAGTCCCAGCACTCGGGAGGCAGAGCCAGGCAGATCTCTGTGAGTTCGAGGCCAGCCTGGGCTACCAAGTGAGTTCCAGGAAAGGCGCAAAGCTACACAGAGAAACCCTGTCTCGAAAAACCGAAAAAAAAAAAAAAAGAAAGAAAAAAATACTGCTATGGCTATTTTGTGCATGATTTTTGGCATACACATGCACACATGTAGGCAAGTATAAAACCAGAAGCTCAAGTATCCTACCGTGAGTATTCAGCTTTAGTTCAAACTAAATAGTTTTTTGAGGTGGTTATACCAACCTGCACCCTACCAGCATGTCCCTGTCTATACTATAGTATTCTTTCGTTTTGTTTTGTTTTTGTTTTTTGAGACAGGATTTCTCTGTGTAGCTTTGCGCCTTTCCTGGAACTCACTCTGTAGACCAGGCTGGCCTAGAACTCACAGAGATCTGCCTGCCTCTGCCCCCCGAGTGCTGGGATTAAAGGCGTGTGCCGCCACTGCCTGGCTTATACTGTAGTATTCTAATAGCTATTTATTCTCTCTTATGATGACCTGCAGTGACACAACATTGCAATTTGCCCTCAAATTTCCCTGATGACTGAGGCTGGGCACTTTCTTATACATAGACCCTCCTGTGTTGAGTGCAAATGTACTGCACATGTTTAAAAATTACTTTTAAGTGTGTGTGTGTGTGTGTGTGTGTGTGTGTGTGTGTGTGTGTGTGTAAGTGCAGATGACTGAGGAGGCTAGAGAGGGTGTCAGATCCCCTGGAACTGGAGTTTTAAGCAGCTATGAACTGCTAGGCATGGGTGCTGGGAACTGAACTTGGATCTTCTCCAATAGCAGCAAGTGCTCTTAACTGCTGGGCCATTTCTCCATCCCCTGCTATTCTTCTGTTGGTCTGTCTAGTGATCAGTAGATGTTGTCTTTCATTCGGGACATAAGCCCTCTTACAGTTACAGATGTGGCCAATATCTTCTCCCATTCCCAGCCTAGCTGTAACTCCCTCAATGTTTTAGTTAACGCACGTTTTTTTTTTTTTTTAACTATTTGCAATCCAAAACATTCATCTTTTCCTTTTAACACCAGTCGTATGGGTGCTCTATTTAAGTCATTCCAAGTTCATAAACATTCCCTCTGACATATCCTGGACACACGTTGTTTTACGTTCACAATTAGGGCCACCATCTACCTGTAATTAATTTTGTATAGAGTGTTAATTGGGTTTGAGGATTTGGGTGGAGATATCCTGCTGGCTTTTCCTGGGTTACTTCCCTGTTTATCTCTGCTCTGTAATGGAAGGCACAGATTTAACATGAAATAGAGGGTCTTAAATATGCCTGGAAAAATACAGTGCCAAAGACCCCAGGTTTCCAACCTTCTATTCGCCTAAATACCTTGACATAACTTGAGTCTGAACATGGAAACATAAGTCTAAAGACAAAAGGGCATTGTTCTCAATTTCCTCACTTCATCGAGACACACAAAATTATTCTTTTCCCTGACTGGTAAGTTCTAGACATCAGATGGAGGAAATGACTGTCAAATCATCTCAAAATGAAATGATTATAATGTCATTTTACAGCACCAGGCACTGCTTACGCACTTCTCAAAGCCCAACTTTAAAATTTCATTTTAGAAACATCCCAACTTCATTAATTCCACATCAGCTATTCCGAGGCGCTGTCAGGGGCAACATGGGTTGGCTAAATGAGTTCAAGGTAATCCAATTTTGTGGGGTTGGCCTTTGGGTCCTGATGGACAGCAAATACTTCTGAGGGAACATTGAGCCAATGATTTAGCATCTCACACCATGGGCTACCCTCTAACACAAATGCTGGCTCTGCTGATATATCATAGACCACTGTACTATTTTTGTCTATGTTTAATGCTGTTTATGTTTTAAGATTTTTTTTTTCTCCCTCATGGGAAACATTATCTCTTTTCATTCTCCCAATCCATTGGCTCCCAATTTGTCGGCATGAACTCAGACTTCTGGGCTACTTCCCAACTGATTTTTATCCTTAAGATATGAATTTTTCTAATACTTCCCAAATGAATACCACATCGATATTTCACCAAACACAAATACCCTAGACATCAAATTTTTCAAGTGTCTAATTAACTAGAGGTGGATCTGGAATCCCAACCTCTATAATGTTGTGGAGGGTACATTTTTTTACTTCCGGAAAACCTTAGGGAAAGAGTAGGGAGGAAAGACGAAACAGTAAAGTCCTGAGTAGTCAGGTAGAGCTAGTGGAGATTGAGATCAAGAACTAAGAGATGCCAGGTCTATTCCCTTCCCACTGGGGACTGTGGCAATAGTATAAAGGTTTATGCAAGGCACAGTTGAAGGGACAGTTCTGCATGTGGCCAGATCTTTGGCTAGTTTGGTGTCCAGTGTCATTAACAGCCACAATTTAGTCACTACTCACCAGCAGGGGTCAGTCTCAATCATCACAAAAGAAGTGGGTGGGAAACAGGACCCTAAAATTGCTGAGCAGTTTCATGGAATCCCCTTGGAGCATTCCCTTTGTTCCAGGTGTACAAGCAACATCATGAGAAGTGAATTATTTATTCCCAGTCTACAATCAGGACACTGAAGATAAAAAAGTTAAGAATTTGTCCAAAGCTGCACCTCTAAGGAGTTCTGGGGTTACTCCCAAAGCCTCATGTCTCTGTACAGGAACAACAATCAGTCTTTTCAAACGAGTGGAGCATTCATGTGAAAACAAACCCCATAATATAAAACCCAACAAATACTACATCCCACATGACCATGGCTCTTTTAGTCAATGACTTGTCTCTGGTGTCTAAACAGTAGTTACCCAATAGATAAAAGTGTCCGTATTCAAAGGAGCATGGGAGACAAATACTTGCCTTTGTTCTCTGGCAGCTCTGCCTTTAGAGAACAATATTGGAGACTACACAGGTAATTTTACATTTCCTAGTAGCCTCATTTAAAAAAGTAAGAAGAAATCAACATAAGTCATTTTGACTTGATGTTTTATTTCATCTAATAAATCTAAAATACTATCCCTTCCATACATAATCAGTGTGAGGAGTAATGAATCATATTTCATGTTCTTTCATTTCTGGGAACTCTTTGAAATCTAACGTATATTTTTCAGAGAGTTTGAACACCTCCACTTGGACCAGGCATCTATCTACTGCTCAGTAGTCCATGGGGCCTGTGACTTCTGTAATGGCTAGTATAACCCAAGAGCTGATAATTGTTTTGAGACAGGGTCTCACTGTGTAACTGCTGTTGGCTGAGAAGTTGCTATGTAGACCAGGTTGGGCTCCAAGTCACAGAACTCTGTCTGTCTCTGCCTCTTGAGTGCCCAGCTATCAAAGCTGGATTATTCAGAACCTAAATGAACAAGATTGGGAGGTCATGGTTCATGGCACTTCCTATCTTATATATCAAGTGCCAAACTTGTAGAAAATAGAAATCTTTTATGTTTTTAATTGTGTGTGTGTGTGTGTGTGTGTGTGTGTGTGTGTGTGTCTGTCTGTCTGTCTGTCTGTGTGACTTTGTAGACGCGGTGAGGTAAGAAGACCTTAGGATCCCTTGATCCTGGAGTTATAGGGAGTTGTGATCCACCTTCTGTGGGTTCTTGGAACTGAGCTCCCTGAGAACTGGACTTACATCTTCTCCAAGAGCAATATGCATTTTTAACTTGTGCACCATCTCTCCAGCCCTGGAAACTGAAATCTTACAGCTAACTGAACTTGGAAGTGACCAAGGTATCCTTCAGTGAAGGACTAGACTATTACTCAGGAGAAGTGAGCTACCAAACTGTGGGAGAAGATGGGAGAACCCTAAGTGTACACTCCTTGGCGAGAAAAGGCAATCTGAAAAGGCTGCACACATTTTGACATTCCACCATAAGACATTCTGGAAAAGGCAAAATGATCCAGGTAGTGAGGGGATCACAGCTTGACCAGGGAACGTGATGAAAAAAATGAACAGGGTTTTCTAGAGCAGTAGGAACAATCCATAGTGATATATAAAATGGCTCCATGTCTTTACACACTTTTCAAAAGCCACGGGATGCACAACAGTGGGTGTGAGCACTAATCTATAGATGTTTACTAACAATGACTTAGCTGTAACAAATGCACCACACTAACCAATGCAAGGTGTTCATAATAGGGCAGACGGCACCAGTTTGGAGATGTAGGGCAGGTGTATGGGAATGCTGTTGTATTTTCCTAAATCAATACCTTGAAAGAATAAATGTTTAGAAAATGTTTATGGGATGTAATAGTTGCTATAATTACAGGTGCTTACAACAATCATGGAGAAGGGCCACTAGTCCAGTCTGATTTTAAATGACAAACTTGGGGGCTAAGATAGATGCTCAGTAGTTAAAAGTGCCTGCTGTTCTCTCAGAAGTCCTGGGTTTGGTTCCAAGGATCTACATTAGGCGGCTCAAAATTATCTGTAATTTTAGCTCCAGGGCATCCAATGCCCTTTTCTAGATTTTGTGGGCACCTGCAACATGTACATGTACACATGTACACATGTACACACACACACACACACACCACACACACACTTGATCTTAAAAAGCATAAGCTTATTCTATCTGTAAATTTGCCAATCTAATTCTTGGGCGCTCACTCTGCCCATGGAGAATATATGTATAAGATGGCCATGTGCCAGTCACCATGATTCCCAGATAGGAAGTAGCCTGTCTGGTCTGGTCTGGTCTGGTCTGATAGCCATGTGTGTTCCTTGGACAACTGTCTTCCTCATCCTCAATTTGGTTCTCTCTGAGGTGGGGGCCAAAGAATTCTCAAATGTCTTTCCAATACATAAAGCATTTTTTCATAGGACATGGTGTATAATTATCCACTTCATACCCACTGGCATTTGGGAACACAATCTTGTGGGACAGACAGCATAAGGAGACATGGAATCTGGAAACACAGCTACTAACCAGGAAAGGGTAGAATGGGCCTCTCAACTGCTCTCTTTCCCATTTGTCCTGATCACATTTGCAGCTCCATCTCAGGTCTTCTCCAGGCTGCCCACAGTATACCTCAGTAATTGCTGTTCTTCCCATCTCTTCTGAGCAAGGAGAAAGTACATGGCTTCCATGTTGGCCAAAGTACTGAAGAGAGAGTTCGCCAGTGTTTGCAGGAAGAAGTCTTCTGAAGCAGGGCAGGAAAGACCTTCAGGTACCTATGTTTTGTTTTACTTAGAACTTGTTTTATTATTGTAAAGCACACACGACAGGAAACTTGGTATTGTAATCACTTTTAAGTGCACAGTTCCGGGCCCCAGGCACATTCACATCCTTCTCCAAACATTACCACCACCTGTCTCTATAACCTTCCGTGTTCCCAAACTGAAATGCTGTACCATTGAAGCACTAACCTATTTATCAATCCTTTCTCCTAGCAACTACTCTCAACTACTATTAAGCATCTCATGATAAGAAAAACCACACACTATTTTGTGACTTGGTTTTTCATTTAACATTTGCCTTCAAGCCTCATTCATGTTATACCATTGTTAGATTTTTGTGTTGGGAATACCTGCCTATGGTTTATGTGTGTAGTATATGTGCATATGCATGTATGTACAGAGGTCAGACAGAGGAGGGTGTCAGGTGTCCTGCTCTACTACATTCTGCATATTCCTGTGAGTCAGGGTCTCTCACAGAACCTGGAGCTTGGCTCCTGTTTCCAGTGCCCCCCTCCTTTCCCCACAGCACTGGGGTTACAGGTATATGCATGTCTATGACAATCATTTTATGTGGGTGCAGCAAGCACTCTAATCCCCTGGGCCAACTTTCCAGCTCATGTGCTAGAATTAATAAGGCTGAATAATACGTCATTGTATGCACAAACCTCATTTTGTTTGTCCATTTAGTTGTCCGTGGACACCTGGCTTGCTCCTGTCTTTTGTCTGTCATGAATAACTCTGCTGTCAACATGGCTGTCTCTTGGGTTTCTGTTCTCCTCTCTTTCAGATGTATACCCAGAAGTGGAATTTCACATTACATTTCTCCTCCTCTTTCTTCTTTCTGTGCTGGAGATCAAGCACAGAGCTTTTTGTAACCCCGAAAAGCCCTCTACCACTGAGCTATGGCCCCCACTGCTGCATCCTCTCTTTAAGAGGCCCTGTCCCTGAGTATGGATACGACACATACAGAGTCATAATGGAAGCTACTTGACTTAGACTGGAGGAGAGTCACTTCTGGTGTCACCACTGAAACATGGGGCTAGCCATGCATGGTGGAAGGCTGAAGCAGGAGAACCATAAGTTTGAATCTAGACAAAGACCCTGTCTCAAACACACCCACAGACAGACACATAGACATACACACACACACACACACACACACACACACACACACACACACATCCCAGAAGTAGTCTAACCCCAGCTTCAAGGGTCAAATGTGCCTCTGTCTGTTCACGTCAAATCTTTATACCTCAAGGCAGTGCTGAACCTCACCCCTTCAGTCTCACACACTGACATGGAGGATGGTATTCCGCATTCATAAAAACACCCTGTGGGTCTAATGAGTCCTGTGCTTCAACTCCAGTTTAGTTGTTAAACACCAGGTCTTCCACTAATCTTGACTGAATTAAAATGCACATGAAGACGCTCATCTCTGAGCATCTAGCCTGCTACCCCTTCACCAGGTTAACTGCATCAGTTTCGTGTAACAGACTCAAGAATCATTTAAAGTGGGATGTCTCGAGAATAGTCCCTCCAACTTTCAGTCATTATACTGGTGCTTCAAGCCCTAGCCAGCTGCAGCTGAGTCAGCATTAAAAGGGAGGGACTCCAGGGAAAAGCTGGAGGAGACAGAAGTAAGCAGAGAGGAAGGCCTCATAGACCTGGGCAAGGCAGCTGACCTGGACCACTCGGTGATCTCATGAAGTCACAGTTCAGGTCCAGGATGCTCTGGCTCCACAGAGCGCCTCCTACCTGTAAGGCCTGGGACTGCACAGCAAGGCTTGCCCAGCAAAGCTTGCCCAGCAAAATGACAGCAAGTGCTTCACAAAACTCAGAATAAATGAAAAATGCCATCGCTGAGGCTGGTACATCTTTAAGCTTTAATGCTGAGTGCGGCCTTCAAATCTGGGAAGAAATACATTTCTGAATGGGGTGTCTAGCTTACAAACTGCTTCTTTGTGTTTTGTCTCCTTTGATCCACTCATTGGTTCAGTGTGAGAAGACAGATTGCTATTATTCCCATTTAAAAGGTAAGGAAATTGAGGCTGTGGGAGACTAGATGGCTTGCAGCCAACTCAAGACCACAGAGTGCTGATGTAGTGCCTTTCCTACATGCCATTCTGCTGCACAACTCAGAAAAGCTCAGCTGTGACCAGAAATACCCTTCTAACTAACAGGCTGGTGACGGGCTTGAAAGGCAATCTCCTAACTTTCCTAAGTCAGCTCAGCTTTCTGATCCTTTAGAATTGGCCTCTGTTTCAATTCCTATTTTCCATTTTAAATTGCATTCTTCCTTGCTCATTTTCTTGATCTCCCCTGAGCTCAGTAGAGTCCTCCCAGACAATATTTTTGCAGCTCTGTCCAGATCATTTAACTCACTCTGGCACATACAATGTCACAACTTCTGCAGGTCAAGAGAGAGAGAGAAGTGGAGGGGAGGGAGGGAGAGAGGAAGGAAGAGGGAGGGAGAGAGAGAGAGAGACTTGGGGGAGGGAGAAAGGGAGAGAGAGAGGTAGGGGGAGGGAAGGGGAGGGAGGGAGAGAGAGGTAGGGGGAGGGAAGGGGAGGGAGGGAGGGAGGGAGGGAGAGAGAGAGAGAGAGGGAGAGAGAAAGAGAGGGAGAGAGGGAGAGAGAGAGAGGGAGAGGGAGAGGGAGAGAGAGAGCGAGAGAGAGAGAGAGCGCTCAACCCCACCAATTTCTAGAGATTTATCCACTGTTGGTTTAGAGGAAGCATCATTTCAGGGGGGTTGGGGGGTTAGAGGGGGTAGAAGCCACACTAAACCTTCAACTCTAACCTGCACCAGGAATTGTTGCCTAAGACACCCGGCTCGCTCATCTGTATGCTCCAGGCTCCTGTGGGCTGCAAGACAGCTCAGCGCTTATTAAAGAAAAGGTACAAGTGACACTCGAAGACGCTATAAATAGAGAATTCCGAAATCTATCTGCCCCAGCGGCCAGGACTCATTACATCGGAAACTGTTTGGCTTTTCACACGAGAGAGACGGGAGCCCAATTACCACAGTGCACATACAAGGGAAATTATCTGGGTAACATTAAGATTCTACTTGTAAGCTGTTTACTTGAAATAGTCCTGGGGTTTTGATGGGCTTAATCCTTAGATAAATTAATTCTGAAAGGATTTTTAAAAATTGGACCCTAGAAGGATTTAATGAAGACCTACGAAAGTATCACTCAAAACTCTCTGTAAAGGTTTACCTCCGAGGCTGGCTTCTCCCAGGCCCAGATGCTCAGGTGTACTATGTGTCTTTCTATGAACATTCTGCAACTCTCTGAGTCTGTTTTTTCTTTTTCTTTTTTCCTTATTAAGTCCAAGGTAAGGTGCTAGAGGGCTTCTATAGTTCAACCCTGTTCTGACCATCTCTGAGTCAAGGCTTCCTCTGCTCAGATCGCTCATGTTCCATGGCAGAAGCTGAACCAGATACAAGTTTGTGAATCACTGGAATGCTGCACCTGAGCCCAGAGGACAGGGTAGTGCCTGTAGTGCCTACTTGGTGTGTAGGGTGATGTCAAGGGAAAGACTCCATCCGGCACAGAGTTCTTGGGGCTCTCTCCTCCCAGTCTCAGTTGTACTGTGTCCACCACCCACATTGACCCTGTCTGCCTTGCCTTCCCCACATTCGCCTCAGACACTAACTACAAAGCAGGTTCATCCCAAAGGTTGCTGTGCTGGGCCACCCAGGAGTTGAGATGACCACACAGGACCTGAAACCGTCCCTTCCCACAGACCTTTGCTTCTCTCCCTGTCTGTTCTTTCACCTCAGGTGTGGGCTCTGTCATCCTTGACTCAAGCGACCGCACCTAGCCTATGGCTCTTCTCAGATTCTCTTGCCCACTCGGAATTTTGTCTCCACATTTGACATGTGGCTCAGTCGGAATCAACCTCTCAGCATGCATCAAATCCTCTGCCACCACTCACTTCTATCCAGCTCATCTGCCGGAGCCTGCACCTCGCTCTCTTTGTCCACGCCGGCCCTTTCCTCTAGTATGTCCTCTGCTCCTGTCTAGACTGATGTTATGCACCTCCCATTAGTCTTGGGGTAAAGTTTCCATCCTAGCAAAGTCATCCCTCAAGATCTAAGAGAAGAAGGCACCCTCTCATCTCCTCTATCACTATACCTGTGTTTTGTTGTTTTTTTCCTACATAGCATCCAGAATGACTTCAGATAGTATTTTTGTTGGGCTGGTGTGTGTGTGGTGTGTAATCCAACTGAAAGAATGCTTACCTAGCACCAGTGAAACTCAGATCCCCAGCACTAGAGAAAACTGTGTCTAGTGGCACTACCCCCTGGGAATGTAATACCAGCACTCCAGAGGTGGAAGCAGGAGGATTAGAGGTTCAAGGTCATCCTTGGCTATACAGTAAGTTTGAAGCCAACTTGGGATACATGAGATCCTGTCTGAAAAATAGTCATCATTTGGATATATGTTACCTGTCAGTTCAGTCTCTTCAACTAGCCCAGAACTCCCAGGACGGGAAACATCACTATGTTCTGGTGCCTTTTGTAGTACTCTTTATATACTGCCTCTAAATGAATTCCTGTTGCATGAATGAACCCATTAGCCTACTTCTCAGATCTATCAGTGTGGAGTCCTGCTATGTTTTGTAAGGATTCCTGAATGTCCAGCTGATGCCATCTTGGCAAGGGTTCTGATGTTCTTAAATATGGGCTTTATTTAGAGGCAGTAGCTCCATCACAAGGCTCCCCAGCTTCCAGCAGCATCTGGACATGAATGATACCCTGGACATGGGTGGCAGGTAGGCTTGGGGGATAGGACATGATCTCACCCTGCATCCAGTGGTACCTCTACTACACCTGAGCTCCAAGCCCCCCCTCTCTGGCTGACACTTTCCCCCAGACCTGCAGAAAAACTGCCAAGGGGGAACTCACCTCTCATTGAAAAGAAAATCAACATTAAACCAGAAAAAAGATTTATATGTTTTCAAAGGATGGGCAGAAAAGCCATTGTATTTGCTGAACAAAATGTCTCCAAGTTCAACTACAAAGTACCCCAAAAGAAATATTTGTGTTAAAATTATTCAGAAAAGCCTCTGCCCCTATAGAACATGAACCATATTTTGGCACCTATTACACGAGAAAGCAATTGCATCAATGGGGACACTGAATACATCATTTGTAAATCCTAATGAGTAATCTTCTCCCAGAAAAATTAAAAGATTCACATCATCCATTAAATGTCACCCCACCCAGCCCCCACTGCATCCATTCAAAGAGTGACTGTGGGCTGTGGGATCATGAGTGATATATCTAAGAAATGGCAGCAGCAAATCTTCTATTGTAAGTAGAGTGCATGAATAAAATGGATTACTAACAATTTTAGAATCGCAATTTGTATCAAGTTGTCTGTCTTTATGCAACTTGATGTCTCTGAATAATTCATTATGTCCTTCCCCACGTCCCTTAAAAATCAGATGCTGTAGACAATTTTCAATCCTTTGAGTGAAAAATAACTGTGGAAGTTATCGAGTTAGATGGAGCTGCAAGGTCCCACCTACTGAAGACACTCCTGTCACAGGACAGGACAAGAAGGCCACTAAAAGTCTCAGTCTTTACATCCTAGAGAATCAGAGTTTTGTGAAATCTCCTGGCTCAAAGGCCTATTGCTCTGCAGTGCTGGGACATTTGTTCCTATACTGACCCAAAGTAAACTGCCTGCCTTTAAAAAATTTAATTTTTAAAATTTTAATTTAACTTCCGCCTTCCCCCCCACACAGAAGAACTGAGCCTAGAGCTCAATTCTAGGTAAGTGCTCTGCCACAAAGCTGCATCCCTGACTCTTGTCAGCTACTCATTTATTTATTTAATTTTAAATTTTGAGATGGTATCTCACTAATTGTCTAGGCTAGCCTTGAACTCTCTATGTAATCCAGGCAGGCCTTGAATTTATAATCTTCCTGCTGGAGTCCCTGAGCTGGGATCACAGGCCTGAGCCATCAAGCCCATCTCCAAACTGGTTTTCCTCTTCCTTACTCTGGTCCTATGTGAGTCTCCTTTGAAAAGCACGAAGTAACTTGCCCTGTCACATCCTCCTGCCCTTCCAAGGTCTAAACAGCCTTGTGTTTTTCAAACTCTCTCTCCGTTTGATTAAGTACTTCCTTTTCTTTTGCTCCAGGAGCCAAATCTTTTAATAATTGTTTTAATATCTTATGAACTAAAATGGAATTGGATAGATTTTTGCCATCTAGTGCCCATAGAGACGACTGTCTTGACCAGAAAAGAAAAAAGACAAAAGAAGAAGAGAGATTATTCTCTGATCCCAGGAGGAGGTTAGCTCGTTTGCATAAAGTTTAGAGTGCAAATGCATATTTTAATAGATGTTTTCTAGTGATAACAGTAAAACCTTGAATTTTTAAAAGTGCCTTTCAGTGAAACAACCAAATGTGCCCAAAGTGGACAGCATCCAGATGGAAAACAGCAACACGATACTCAAGGTGCTCTCACAAGCTGGCAGCCCTGCAGAACCAGTCATGGGCACTGGGGTGGGGGTGGGGCTCCCTGGATGCTTCATCATTCAGAGCCCAGCTGGCTGGGTGCCAGCCTCTGCAACAGAACATCTTTCTTAAGAAACGCCAGTCAGCAAAAGTTCATTTGGCAAAATAAATCCCAAGGCTCTGTACTTAGTGCTAGGAATAAAAAATAATAGTAGTGTTCATCACCAAGGTGTGGCAACCATAATTCTTTATGACTTTTTGGATTCTACACATTTTTTGATCACACAGCATCTGGATTGGGGAGCTCTTCAACTACAGACAGGCACAATCACTATGGAAACTGCTTGTCAACCATGGTGGCTCACATCACATGTGCCAGAAATAAATTTTTAAAAACTCAAAAGACTTTTCAACTCTGGGTGTAGTTTTCCAGTAAAATAAGTAGCTCTTTTTTATGTTTTTAAAAGTGTGTGTGTGTGTGTGTGTGTGTCTATCTGTCTGTCTGTCTTTGGATGTGCCTGCATGTATGTCTATGGACCATTTGTGTGCCTGGTGCCCAGAGAGGCCAAAGAGGTGTTGGATCCCTTGGGACTGGAATTTCAGACAGTTGTGAGCCACCATGTGGGTGCTATGAACTCAACCCAGGTCTTCTACATAGCAGCCAGTGCTCTTAATGGCTGAGCCATCTCTCCAGTTCCCATTAAGTGATTCTTAAAGGACAAGCCTACAAGTCATCGCATTGCCAAGAAATACCTTGGGTGAAGTTTAGAAAACTAGGACTTTTATCAGGTACCTCTTCAAAGAGAGGCATTTCATAAGACATCTGAAAAAACAATCCACTGCTTTGGTGAGGAAAGAAGGGACCCTGCTTTTGTGCTTGGTGAGGCCCAAATGAGGGGTGTGTGTGTGTGTGTGTGTGTGTGTGTGTGTGTGTGCGCGCGCGCGCACATGTGTGGTAGAATCCATGAGCACTCAACAGCATTGGCTAATGGAGGATGGAAAAGCATTTTCTTGGTGATGAGGGATCTGTTGGTGGGAACAGTGCAAGGTCCCTGTAGGTGGGTGGCTAAGTCACGTCTCTGCGTATCCACACCTGTACTTGTGGTGGGGACAACAAGGAGCCTCAGTGAAGGCAGTGCTGCTCCTCTGCTCACACTGAAGAAATCTCTTTTGTTTTTGTTGTTCTGACCTCTCCCTGACTGCAATGGAAAGTCCATTCATCCCAAGACTGGACAGTCAGTACAGAAGTTGTCTCTAAGGACCTACAACTGGGGACATTTTAAAGAAAGCCCCTGTGGGGGAATGTTGGATTAGAGTCAGATGGAACTCTAACACCACTGGCTGTCTTAGTCCTGGGAGCTCCTTTCCCATCCTGGCTATGACTATTTAAAAAGAAATGGTAAGCAACACTCAGAGCCTGTCAGAAAGGCATGTCGGTTTATCCACAAGACAGTGAGGAAGATGTGGAACAGAGGGGCCCAAGGGGTCTTTTGAGTTCACTAAAGAGAAGTTCACGCACACAGAGGTCTTAAAAGTCAGAGACAATACAGAATCCAGGGAGCTTCAGAGGGACTTTCCAAGTAGAGGGAGGTAGAAGCGGCTTGTGCGGCACAAAACACTGGTCCGTCTGGATTCCCTAATTCCTTCCATGTTTTGTTTAGGTTAAAAAAGAAATTTTATCTGTACTATCCTAGTAAGAAAGCACCCTACCCAGCTACCCCAAATGAAAAGAGGTAAACATGAGCAGTAACATGGGTGACAAATCAGCTTTTCTTTCTTGTGTGTTCATGTCTACACACACACACACACACACACACACACACACACACACACACGCAAATGGCTTGCATTCCTGCCAAACACTGCAAATACTATGTTACAGTCACCACCAGAGGAGTTCCAAGTGGAACCCACAGAAATGCTGACTATCCGTTTAGGCGATGTGACTTTGACTCCCTTTATCACGCAGGTGAAAAGTGAGCAGCCAGGACAGACACCCATCACTGAGCCCATCCCGTGGCCTGGAAAGGCATCACTTTCCTCTGTCTGAGACATCAGTCTTTTGAGAGGGACTTGGACTTTCTGTGATTCTCATTACTCCAAGGCAGATGGGAGCAACCTGCCAGACTGAGACCGTGGCTTAATCCCACCCAGCTATTACCAGCCCCAGAAACAACTTAGCATTGTTCTACTAGACGGAAGACTGACCAGAGTGGGGTAAAAGATTGAACAAAAGTGCCAGCTCCACCCATTCTACACTTGACAACTATGAACAGGTAAACCATGTCTCCAAAACTTAGTTCCTACTTCTGCAAATGTAAGAACAACCAGCACACATCGGAGTCTCCACTGCCACAGACTTGATGGCTTGACAACAGGCATTTATTCTCTTATGGTTCTGGAGGCCTGATGGCCCAAATCAGCACCATTGTGCTGAAAGCACATGCCAGTGGTAGGGCTGTGCTCCCACCAGAAGCTCTGTGGACAATCTGCTTTCAGCCCTCGGGCCTCCTGGTCTTTTGTATCTGTCATTGAACAAGGCACTTGTGTGGTGTGTATGACCCACCACATGATGAAGTATGATAATCTACTTATTTCACAATCTGTAATGTAATGATGCCCACAGACTCCCTTTACAAACAAGGCATCATTTAATTTACAGCTTCTAGGGATAAGGACATGGGTACATTTACAGGGGGGCTCTTTTGCAGCAGACAGTAGCACCTTTCTTGATGGACTCTTCTATAGATAATATCTACATGGTGCACTTACCTTGAGCCTGGTAGAGAGTGTGGAACTTGGTGAAACTCCTTGGTCACACACTTTGCTAGTGGTGGATCCCCCAATCTTTGCATGGGGCTCCCAGGAGAGAAAACTGAAGTGTCATCCATTGCTGCCCGGGGAAGCAGGTGCCAAGGAGGAACATCCTTATCTGCACCACAGACCCTGGAGGTCACACAGAGGCCTCCCTCCATTTCAATACATTGTTTCAATTTTATTTTCATGGCCAATGAGAACTGTAAGGAATTATTGTTTTTACTTTAGAATATTCTTCCACTACAGGATATAAGAATTAGCAAAATGTCCCCTTGCCCTATGGACCCACCATTATAGCTCAACTTGGTTTGGTTTCTCTAATCGGAAAAAAAATAAGCCATGTTTAAAGAATGACTTAGGAATTGTGAGATATCCTAAGAGGAGTGTAGCAAGGTGTCTTCAAAGTTCTAATAAGCTACAAAGTATCTTTAACTTTCTAATGTTTCTAGTCAAAATGATCTGCACAGTGTCATCCTCATTTTCTTGTTTGAAGTGCTTTAACATAGCAGAATAGAATATTATAAACAGATTACTTTGGTCACAAACAATTATTGTCCAAGTAAATACTCAGTCAAACTTTTGGCATTAGTGGTTCCTTATTTCCAATATTCATGTGGAAGCCACACTTATTAGGCACATGGGCATACAACCACATCCATCTGTTACTATTTGAAATGATCAAAATTACTCTCAACGTTCAAGTACCTTAAAAGATAACACTGAAAGGAACAGGAACTTCCTTAGGCTAGGCAGAATTCATCACAACACCCACTAAGGAAACACTCAGCCACCTATACATGAGTCTTAGTGACTAGTAAGGGCCACTGCAATCCCCCCTCAAGTCACTGAAAGCTTTACTTAGTGGATACTGAATGAGCAGGGACTATGATTGCATATGATTGAGAGATCTCTTCAAAGGCCCCTGCATTCTCTGGGGAGAGAGCTGATACATGGATGATTCAAAGGCAAGGAACAGGAGCTGGGCTTGGGCAGGGGCTTATCCACAGTGGGGCACAGAGTGCGCTCTACTGGAGGATGTGAGGAAGGCAGCATCCAGTTGTGTTTCAAAAGAGAAATAATGATGAAATGAGCAGGAAAGTCATCAAGACTCATGTGAGCAAGAAATACAGAGGTGTGATACATGACATGGAACCCAGGAAGAAATTTCAGTGGCCTCTGAGGTCTCAGCAAACTGATCAAATTTAGGTAGGATGTGGGAGATGCTACAGAAGCTTAACATGTAGTAACTGATGCTTGGCCAAATCTGAGAGGGGAATATACACTTGCTGAGATTCTGACATCACAGAGGATTGTGTGGCACAATGTTAATGACAGTAAACTGGGATTGCTTAGAGGATTATACTATAAACCTTAGAGTGGTCATAAATATTATGTATGTATGTATGTATGTATATATATGTATGTATGGCTGAAGAAGGTTCTCTTAAAAGCTACTTAAAGTCCTCATTGGAGGTCTAATGGAATGCCATCTTATGTGAAAACAAGGTCCCTGCAGATCAACTAAGAAGATTACACAGGGGTTGGTGGCCCCTCAATCTAGAGACTGACATTTTCATAAGGAGAGGTGGCTCTGCAGCCACACACAGGAGAAAGGGTTGTTGGGACAGAGGCAGAAAGTGGGGTGATGCAGCTATAAACCAAGAGACTCCAAGGATTACTGGTAATGAACAGAGGCTAAGAAAATGCACAAAAAGATCTTTATCTGGCACCTTTAGGGGAAGCCTAAACCTGCCAACACCTTCATTTTGGATTTCTTGGCTACAGAACCGTGTGTAAGTAAGTATCTGTTGTTTTAAGACATACTGTGGTAATTTGTTATGGTAACCCCTGAAAGCAATGCAGCTATTAAACCAATCATGAAGATAAAATGGAGTAATTAAAGATATTTAATGATCCCCAAAGGAGGCAGGAACAGAAGAAGTGGGTGTGGACAGTAAGTATGAATCCAATGGTATATAAATTAGTAACAATTCCATTACATATGAATGGCATAAGATCTCCAATGAAATTGGTAAAGATGTCATAGCAGATAAAAACAAGGGCTCAGATGCCTTGTTGCTGCAGTGAAGCCCATTTTAAATTTAAGCACACAGATGTGCTAGGAGGATGAGGGAATGACATACCATGGTGACACTTATCCAAAAGGGAGCCCAAATAGCTAATGGGTATAAGCTAGGGAAAAATCAATTTATTATTTTGTGAAATCAAATTCTCCCCCCACCCTGAGGTAAGGTGAATACAAATTATTTTCCAACCATATTAGATATTAGTTTCTTCATGTTTCTACCAGCATTTGTGGAATATTTGTTTTCTGCAGGACAGACTCTGCGGTGAGCAGATTCTATAGTGATCAGAGGTTTTAAATGTCCTCCTCTCTTTGGACCTGTGCTTAGAAAATTGATTGACATCTTTCCTTGGGGGGGGGGGAGTAAATATAGCATAGCCCACAACAGAAAGCAAGTTGACAGAGTCGTCGGCAGCTTAGACAGCTCAGCCCTTTTCTCCTCATTAGTTTTTCTTGTGTTTTAGCTCTGGTTACCCAGCAATAGACAAAAACACTGGTAGCCTGCGCTAAGATATGCACAGTAAGATGTTGGAATTAAAAAAGAACAAGGTAACACAAAGATGGAAATGTTCTTTTGTGAATTTAAAGGCACACAGAGTGTAGATAAATTATATATCACCCCTAGAGCACTGACAAGTAGAAGTAACATCTCTAAAAAACTCAGAGAGAAAAATCTTCCAGCATCAGACTAGCACTATAAAAAAGTCTGGCCATCGATAAATACCAGATTGTCTGAAATTATGTAACCCCAGAGAAGTTATTTACCATTTCCTCATCTGAAAGCAGAGAAAATAGTAGTAACTCGTCGTCGTGGTGGGCAGTTACAGTGATTTGCTTTAAAAATACATTAGAAATTATTTCTTTGAATAAAGGAGACAGAAAGCGTTGCAACAGGGCTTTAGGCAAGTCCTGCTGTAAGGGAACAGCAACGTTTTCTAGATAATTTCAGAATAATTGGATATTTCCTTTTTATGTACTGAGGCTTATTTTTAGTTTCTTTTTAAAAAGCCAGCGTGTGTACCAATACTTTTAAAATGCATTGTGAGTGCCCTGTGTTCATAAACAGACTTAAATCATCATACTTGGACCTCTCCTCCATGGTTACAATAATGACCCTGACTCAGGCCGTATGCTATTTCTATCCACAGCAATGGGTTTGTGAGCTATGGCATACGGCTCCTCTTCCTACACCAAGTGGCCCGAACAGCCTTGTTCCCGTAGGATCCGTGAGTCTGCTGAAGTTTTCTCCCATTTTCTGCTGACTTCTAAGCTAACAAACCAGGCTGCTTCAGGTGACAGTTTTGTTTGCTGCGGGCGGAGAGTGCTGCAGGCCGGAGGAGGGTGCATGGGCTTCAGCACGGCTGAGGTGCTTGCCCAATGTCCAGCATTACCCCAGGCTGACTGATTGCCTTGTTGCCTCATGTTAACAGCAGCAGCTAAGTGGAAACTGACGGGAACTTCCTTTAAAGAGAAAAGGAGGACCTGAAACCTCAGGAGCCTTCTCTCACAGTAACATATGCTTTGGTATCTTGCAGTCTCCCATTATATAAATAAGAAAAGGAGTGGAGTCTTAATGAAAGGCAGAGAAGAGGAGAGCCACATGGCATTTGAAGCTTGCCAGGAAGCCAGGAAACACTGGCATCCTACTGAAGATTCAATTAGTAATCTTCAACTATGCTATAAGGAAACTCTCCCCAAATTATATTTTATATAAATATGTTAGGCTCCATTTGCTGCACAGACAGCTGTCATCATATGAAAGGAACAAGCAGATGATCATGTATTGGGCAAAATTTATAATGTGTGGGGCTGTAAGTCAGGGACATCGAATTTAACATTCTCCCTGGCTACAAACTAGAATAGAAATTACAGAAATGCATAACTTTGGCAGTTGTGTATAATAAGCAGCATAATTCCACATTAGATGCTTATGGATGAAATAATCATTGATTCATTAACTGAAATTCCAAGGTATTTTTGACTATAACATTTTGCAAATACACTAAGTTATTTGATGACACCTTGTAGATGATCAGATCCTACCCTAAAGGGACAGGGGGAATGTAGCTTAGTTGATGAGAGTCCTCGCTTATCCAGCATGCACTGGTTGTGGTGGCACATGCCTGTAGTCCAGCATATGGAGGTAGATATAAGAGGACAAGAAGTTCAAGTTTACCCTCTGCAACGGAAGGGGTGCAAGGCCAGCCTGACTATATGAGACCTATCTCAAAAAAACTTAAATCAATCTTAAACTGCTACCCACAAAAGATTACACACATACAGTAGAAATGATCTGTCAAACTCAATGTAAGTTCAACCCAGTAAAGCAAAATACATG
Source organism: Peromyscus eremicus (assembly GCF_949786415.1). NCBI lineage: Eukaryota > Metazoa > Chordata > Mammalia > Rodentia > Cricetidae > Peromyscus > Peromyscus eremicus. Next base: position 90,112,996 of record NC_081423.1, read on the forward strand.
CACTAATTACTTAATGGCATGATGATAGCTTTTCAAGGGAAATGAATGTTTGAAGCTACAGGGATCAAATCCCTGCAATCCACTTGTCCTTCCAGCCTTCAACTCCTACCATGCCTCTTCAGTGGAATTCTTCCCAAGTACTAATTTCTAAATTCATTATACTATCCAGCATGGCACCTCTATCCAGAATGTTCTGTGCGCCCCTCTTGGCCCATTAGTATCTCTTGGCCCAAGTGTCTTATAGCTGGGCCTTCATCCTTCATCACTGTTGTGTTTCCCAGGACGTCTTTGGACAGAAGTAATCCCTCCCTGCTATCACCTCCACAGTAACAGTGTAAGCTCTGAGAAATGCATCTTAGACAATTTTCTCCTTGCACAAACACCACAGAGCATACTTACACAAACCTACACAGTACAGCCTACTGCATACCCTGACTGTATGGTGAAGCCTATTGCTCCTAATCTAAAATGAGCAAAACAATGCCAGATTGAATTTATAATAAGAGCAAACATGTCTATCAAAAGTCATAAACATGTGAGGTGCATATACACACAAACATGCTTATATAAGTAAATATGGCAGCCTTACATTATAAAATAATAGTAAGTATAGTGGATACAGAAAGCAACCCCATATCTGTTTATCACGATGCAGTTTTAGATGCACGCTATACTTTATTTAATAGGGCTGATGAAACACACTTGTTTACACAGCATTGTCCCACACCTGTGATTGATGTGTTCTGACTTTGACGTTCCCAGCTGGGAAGTTTTCAGTCCCATTATCATCTCCTGGGTTGAAGATATATATATGTAGTTTGTCTTTGATTGAAGCATCAGCATGCAAAAGGTGGCTGCTTTTGGTACCCTCATGTGTGACCTCCAGATTCTGCTCATGGTGTTCCGTCTGCCTATCTCCCATCCATGCCTAGGAACCTCCTTAGGCCATATTCTACCTCTGTACATCCACAGAAGCCCATCCGAAGCTTCTGCAGGATGATGCTATTAAACATAACCCGAGGAAATGAGCTACAAACCACATTATGGAAATCCTAGGCGCAGGGAAAAGCAAAGAACATCTCATTTTTAACATTGTCTTACACAGAACACTTCCTCACGGCTATCTGTAATAATTTTGAGGCTAGGAAAAAATGTTTGGGTTTAGCCTACTCTTTACAAACTCCTTAAATGTTAGCTAGTAAGTTTTAAGAGCATGAAATGACTTTTTCCCCCTGTGGCTTTATATAGAACCATAATAATTGCAACATGAGCTCAGTGCCTCTGCGAATGCCTGACACCAAACCCCTGCTGTGGGATTCCAGCCGGTGGCTTATTATCAGTTGCACACAGAACAAACGTGGTCAAACTATCTATGAAAATCTGCTGTGGGGCCTAGGGACATATCAGGGGCTTATCTAAGCTTAGGACTCTGGCCTTTAAGTGATAATCGAGAAACAGAGTTGATGGGAAATCTTAGTGAGCTGTCACATTCTAAACAATGTCACTGTATATTTTATAGGGCTCATGGAATTCTTCAACTTCCAGGACACAATTTTGTATATATGACACCAAGAAGCAGTGTTTTAAGTTTTGGCACACCCAGTCACCTTAGAAGTGCCTCAGTGTCTTTTCCTAGTGGCAGCCACACAGGTCCAGTGCACTTCTCCAGTGCAGTGAGAAGTGGCCGGGAACACAGCTCTGTGTTGCCCAGCAGTCTCTTCCCTGAGCTGTCACTGTCATCTGCTGCCTCTGGGTCTGCCTTGGTTTGGAAGGTGGGAAGTATTTTTTGTCTTCCACATCCAGATCTAGAAGGGAGAACTAGCTTTGGATCCCAGCCAACTACTCTTTATTTCAAAAATCAATACAAGCCTTGGAGGAAGCAATATTAGCAGAGGGGCCACACCCCCTGAAGCTATTGGTGCTGCAGAAATTCTGTCTAAGAAGGCCAGGGATGGGCCTAGAGTAGGGAGCTGAAGGGTGCGCTCTTCAAACCTCCCTGACTGCAGTCCGCAACTGACTCTGCTTATCTCAGCTGTGGGAAAACGGCACGCACAGATTAGCATCTAGCTGTAGAAGCCCTCTCTGCATCTTTCTTCATCAGACTTCCTACTTGGGCCACTGCGAGGAGGACAGCCATTGCAGAGACTCTGCTCAACTCCCGCCATGTCCTGTAACCAGTCCTGCAATGCCCACTGGATTCCAGCGGGAACAAATAAGACACCTGCATACACTTTGTCCAGGTGGTTATTCAACACAGTGGTGGTGGCTGAAAAAGAGGGGCCGAGAAATGTACTACACTACACCCCAAAAGTGTCAGGTCTAGAGGTCAAACCATAAGGGCATTAATGGCCTTTGACCACACACCTGTCATGTGGAACACAATCAATCTCCACTCCAAGGGAGGTTTGTGATCTCTCCAGTAGAGAGAGATACAGAGGAATAAAGGAGCCAAAGAATGGAGAGAGGCAGCTGACGGATCCACATAAGGTCTAAGACTCCATAGCCCCAGTTCCATTCCATACTGTCAACTGTCTGCAAATTCCAGACATCTGCTTCTCAGTCCCGCTCGCTTTGTACTAGACTGCTGCAGAACAGCAGAGCACTTTGGCATCCACAGCTACACACTGGAGGAAGCCCCACTCAACTGTTGCCAGCCATCCAGTCCACTGCCCAGGGCTATTAAAACATGGTCCACTGTTCAGGGAGGACCTCCATCTTTGGCTGATTCACTCCTCCTCCACTGAGCAAAAAACCTAGCAGCATGGCTGTCTTGTCCTGTCCTTCCTGCACCCAGCCCGAACCAGGTTTTGCAGAAAGCTGCCTTCCTGTCCACCCCCTCACCACCGCCAGGACTCCTGACTGGGCTCAATAGCTCCTGGTGAATGCTACCCTTTGTCTTTGGAGCCCTGGGCTGGCTCTGATGGCTGGAAAGCCTGAACAACAATGATGAATCAGAGTATTTATTTTTGAGGTTTTTCTCCAAGCTGCCTCTTCATCAGGTCTTAAATAGCAGCATTCAAGCTGCTGCAGATACTTCCAAAAGTTTGCTGGCCTGGAGTTCCCAGGAGGGAAGAACTTTGTCTTCCTGGCAACAAACTAGCTCAGCGAGGCCCTGAACTGAAGGAGAGGGGCAAGTCGGATTTCTCAGAGAACTAGGAGGCTTACCTGTTTAAATTGATTATGTGATTTTCTGGACTGTTCCTCAGCACCTTCCCTCCCCCATTACAGGAAAGATGGTGTGTTTCTATTTCTAAGTGCGGTGACCTTTTCAAAAACTGTTTTCTGCATTTCACTCTTCCCTAATTGGTGCCACCTAGAGCCAGGTCTGAACTGCTGCATCCAGGGCTGAAAGAACACTCCCCAGTGTGGTTCCCTGATGTAAAAATCTTCATTTGGTTCTTGTGAAGACAGCACTCTTCAACGAAGTCACGGAAGAAGCAGTCTTAAAGGGGGGCTGAGTGTAAGACATCTGCTTCCTTGTTGTATCGTTTGATCCCTTAGTCAGAGCAGAAAGCTAGTCCCACCTGAAGCATGTATTTACACACACATGCACACCAGCTGGGCAGTTGCTTTCACGAAGGCGAAGAAGTTTGCACAACCCAAGCAAACAGGAAATGAGGGCAGAAGGGCTCTAAAACGAACCCCCAAACAACAGTGGAAGTTTGGAGGTGCAGTGCAGAAACACAACGATGGGTGATGGCACCCAGCCTTGTAAACACAATTTTAGTCCATTGGCTTGTAAAGAGACGCACGCTGAAGAGGTCACAAGTGGGTGGACTGCTCTCTTCACGACAGCTTGGATGATACAAGGAGTTTAACTGCTTCTGTGACTGTGTGGGGATGAGAGCCTTGATGCAGAGAGGCTCTGGAGAGAGAATGGTTTCTGCAGAAGAGCATGCTGGGCCTCCCTGGGAATGCCCTCAGGTCCATCAGGCATGTCACACTGTAAGACAATTTGCTTACTGGAATGCTTCCTGGCTAAAGTTAGTTACTTTTTTATTTTTTATTTTTTTGCTCTGGCACGGATTCCACCTAGGAAAGCCACTTGGAAGTCTCACGTGTTCATAACTGGTCTAAGACAGGCCTGCTGCCAGTACACGAACATGCAAAGATGAACATGGCCACCTCTGACTATCTGCTGGTGAGCTCATCAGATGCCTTACGTTACTCATTATCTACCCAGGAGCCCACCCAGGGATTAGCAAGTCTCTCCTTTTGAAGAATATAAAACTAAGGCTCAGATAGATTAAACAACTTTGAAAGATTCATAACTGTGAGTGTGAGCAATGAGATTCCAAACCACGTTCTTTACCCTGGTTATGGGTGTAGATTATACATGGTCATACACTTCCAGCAAGGGCTAGCTCTGGACTTTCACTGTTTGGTTGCACCAAGAAGATGCAGAGGAGGCATGCAGGGCTCAACTTTAGTACAAACTATGAGCTCCAGAAGTAGGGAAGAGGGGAATACCTCAACTGGGCTCAGGGAAATGTCTACACCAACCTGTGGCAGCAATGAGAAAAGAGGGTTCAAGCTCTCCCCCCATGTTCCCCCTCCCCCCAGTTTCATCAGAATGGGGTTATATGATTCATGACATTTCACAGGATGAGCAAATGGGATCATCATAGAGAAAAGCTGTCTGCACCAAGCCTTTCCAGGGACGTTAATTTTTAAGTGGTCCCTCACATATGTTATTATTTAATCTCAGCTCCAGACCTCATAAAATGAGGGGGTGGGTTGGTGCTTAACAATTCTGTCTCTTAAGCCTAGCTGCTAAGGCCCACACTGGTAGCAACAGACCCATGAGCTTAGAGTTTGTTTCAAACTGTTTTCCTCCTCAATGATTCTCACCTGCAAGATCATAATAGTTATGGCACTCAGTAATTTTCACCAGAGGCTGCAACAAAAGCCTGCCATGGTTGAGAAAGCTTGGATAAACTACAGTCCTTAACAGAGGGAGCAGGGAGTGGTTCTGTTGGTAAAGTGCTTGCTGTACAAACACAACGCCCCGAGTTCGATCCCCAGAACACACATAAAAGGATTGGGTACAGGGCTGGAGAACTCAGAGGTAAAGAACACTTTCTGCACCATCTTGAAGACTGGAGTTTGGATGCCGGCGCCCACACAACAGGCCAGGCACTCCACGTATCTGTGTAATCCCAGCTCTGAGTGGAGCAGAGACTGGAGGATGGCTGCAGCTTGCTGTCTTACATCATAGCCAAGAAAACCTGACCTTGCTTCAGAGGAATAGTGAGTGTGACGGAGGAGGATACCTGAAACCCTTGCCTGGTCTCCGTGTGTGTGTGTGTGTGTGTGTGTGTGTGTGCAGGCACAAACACCTGCACACACATGTGCTAACATGTACACCCCCCCAACACACACACATTTTAAAAGCTGGGCACCCCAGAGCTGGAGAGAGTAGAGACAAGTGGATCCCTGGATAGCCAGTCTAGCTGGAATTCTAAGTTCAGTGAGAAATTGTCTCAAAAAGTAAGATGGAAGACAGCTGAGGAAAAAACCCAATATCAATTTCTTGCCCCAACATGCATGTGAACATTCCTGTATACACTATACACATATGTGCATTAACATGAACACATACACACAGGGAGAGGGACATAGAGGATCATTTGAGAATACTATAGCTTTTTGCCATCTCTGATCTTGAGCAAGCCAAAGTCCTCCATACCTGGCTGCATATTAAATTCCTTCATAAACATTTCAGTAGCAGAGGGGCCTTGCTGAGACTGAATTCTTGAAATTGGCAGCACAGAAAGTCTGGTAATTACCTGGGGTGAAGTGCAAGGAGAGAGTTAAGGATCATTTAGCACACTGCAGGGGTTTGGAGGTTGAGGTTGGGTTCTTTACCTCCATGCATCCAGCACTCAGCCCAGAGCCTGGCCTAAGGGGAGAGCAGTCTAATGTACACAGGAGTTGGAAGATCTAATAGGGGTTGGGCAGTCACATTCTCTCCCTGAATCTATCCCAGGCGTCCACAGGAATCCCCCACAGGATCCTCTGCAGGAAACTGTGATTCCCATGGGGGAAGAGCAGATGGAGCCTGTCTTGTTAGCCCCGGCTACTAATAACAATGATAATAATAGCAATAACCACAACCATTTATAGCTGCTACTGCTGTCACTGGTGGCGACGGTGCCATCAACAGCAGCAGCAACCCCATTCCACAGCCCCAAGGGAAGATGCAAGAGGCCTGAGATGGAATCAGGAAGTGGAGAAGCCAGGCTTCAAACCCAGGTCTTCTGACTCTGAAGTTAACTATGTTTACAGTGGGCTAATCATGTTTCAGATATTTTAATTTGCATTCTTCTTTTCTCTGAGTGCATAATTTAATATGTGCAATAACCTCATACAGCCTTTCCTTGTGAATTCTGCTTTCTGATCTTGTATGTTTCTCTGTGGTTCCTTGCTGAAGGAGGCCTGCTTGTCCAGCAGAGGACTCATCTGGATGGTATGTCTGAACTCAGGCAGGCAGAGTCCTAGACAAATAGTTTGTGTGTCTGACATATCCTTCAGGAGGGCTTCTCCACTCTGGCACCGTTTTAGCATTGCCAGTCAGGGCCGTGACTGGCCGGAGGCTGAGAAGACTGCAAGCAATGCCAGGGTAGGAGAACTGGGACCATTCAACAGAAAGAAAGGCCAGTATTCAAAACCCAAGTTCACAAACAAACCGTGAGTATGCAGATTTTAGAGGGCAGAAGTCAACAGCCACACCAAGTCCAGGCAAGCAATTAATAACCAGGGTGAGGTTAGTAAGAAGGGAAGGGGAAGAAATGCTGGTTACAATGTGGTTACAACAGGCAAGACATTGTTTTGACACAACTTTTCACCATTAGTTCAAATATAGGCATTTACTGTAACAAAGTGAGTGGGGGAAACTAGAGGTAAGGCTTAGGTGAGCAACTCCACAGCTGTGCACTTTCTTCTCTAAAAGGACTGGAATGTTCTAAAACAACAACCAAAACCTTCATGGTCTCATCATTTCAGTGACCCTCTTTTTCTTGTTATTGATCCCACCAAAATTGAGAGAAAAGGACTGGAGCACATGGAAGTGAGGACGTAACAGCTACGAAGGTCTCTGCAGCTCCAGTGTTTGGAAAATTCCCCTCAAGAGCCATGGTGTCTGCTGTCTGCTCTGAGAGCGCTAGCCTCAAAGCAGCTGAGCATGCAGATCCTACGGGGACAGCAGGGACGGCTGTGTGCATCTGAGTCCAAGGTGAGGTAGGGCTCAAAAGCTGTGCCAGGGGCTGGAAAGATGGCTCAGGGTTAAAAGCACAGGCTAGTCTTGCAGAGGACCTGGGTTCTCTTCCCAGTCCTGTACCAGGCAGCTCACAACCACCTGTAACTTCAACTCCCTCTTCTGGTCTCCATGGGCAGCTATATACATGTGGTGCACAAAAAATAAACTCATGCAGGCACACATGCATACACATGAATAAAGGTGTAAAAAAAAAATAGATGCTGCTCTGCCAGTGTATTTCACAACCATTCAAGACACTAATGTATTTCTCTCCCTCCCATGTGCTGGCCTGAATTAAGAGCCCTGACCTGATGGACACAGATCAACAGATGGGCTATATATACTCAAGGATTTTTTTAAGTAGAGGCCTCATCCTTGGTGAACTTTCTCCATCTGGCAAAATATGAGAAATGCAAAATGCAGTAGGGATAGGTGGCTCAGAGCTTCTGGTAAAGGGGAAATCCCAAATCACACTGCAAGCGATCCTGTTTGTCCCTTAGCAAAGCCATGCTCATTAGTCCCTTATGTAGGAAAGCAGATGCAGATGGTAGAGCAACCTCAGAGAATGTGGGGACAATTGGAGACACTAATTCACATGATGTCCGGGAAGGGTACTGGGTGTTCATCAGCCATTGACTCCATGCTATCTTTATTATGCAGGCTGTTGGTGTGAATAAATGATGGGCTACTTTCACCAAAGTTAAAGTATGTCCAGATCAGGTTTCTTTGGGGACCAAAATGAACACTACAGGACACTAGGCCCATGCCCATCTTAAGCAATTCTTCAATGTATCAATGTCCATAAGGGACGGGAAGGTGTGGCCTTCAAGGGCTCTTGTCTGCTTCTCTCTTTAGACGTGTGTTATCCAAATGCATTAGACACAGTTCAGAAAGTTTGACTGTGACTTTTAAAACACAAAATTCAAAACCCAAGAGGAAGTGAGACATCCTAGGGCTGAGAGGCCTACATCCTTGGATATGCCAAAGATAGAGAGCCGACAGTGGAATCTTCCTACGGTGCCAAGGACCCTGACGTTCCTCTTAAGGACAGATCTACTGCAGTCTTCATTTAAGGGGAAGAGGCACACATGAGATTTGGTCTCCAACACAAAACCCTGGTCAGCATGCCCTCAGACAGCAAGCAACTCCAGTCAGTTCGCTCACTCCTTACCACTTACAGACGGGGCAGGCGTCTAAGAAAGGTCATGACCTTCACATTTCCTCTCAACAATAGCCCAACAGGCTGAATGCTGGAGGCCTGCTCCCCAAAGCTGTGCTCAGAAGGTGGACATGGCTTAGGGAAGCAAGGGCAGCTCCTGCCCCTCACAGCCCAGTGATCATCACACACAGCCTGCGCACAATTGGTTAAGCTCCAGAAGATGGCATCTCCCCACTGTTCTTTCCAGCAGCCTCTACCTCGGACCTAAGTCCTCTACAGGGGCAGAAAGCAGCCTGCCACTCACCCCCTCCACCCCTCTAAGTCAACAGGGGAAAGAGGGGATGCTGGGCTGCCGCAGTGGCCTCTGGGTCTTTTATGGATGCTTGTGACTAACACTGAGGAAACAAAGCCTTAGATGGGAAAACTGGTGGTCAGCCCTGGCCTGTAAATCAAGAAAGGAAGCAGGAGGCCCCTTCTGAAGACAGCCCTTGCTCCCTGGGCCACATGAAGAATTAATTATAAGCCAAGTAATTAACATGTCTTGGATGTGATTTGTTTCAAGACACACAGCCTTGATAATTATCATGAAGCAACCATTGGGTCCAGAGGAGGTTAATGTTGAGCCCTGGGGAAGGATATTGAACTACAAAGGATCCAAGTCACATGCAGCTGCCCTAAGGACAAAAGAGGGCCTATCTAGTCTGGTAGGAAACCGGACACAGAGGCAATGCCTCTTCTTATAGGAAAGCCAAGAAGAGTCATCCCGATTAAGAGGAGTGGCAAAGACGATCTCAATTGATCCTATGATTTTTATATATATATATATAATTTAGATAGTGTGTGTACACATGCCATAGCAAGAACATGGAGGGCAAAGGAAACTCTTTGGGAGTTGGTTCTTTCCTGACATCTCAAGGGATCTAGTGGTTGACTGCAGATTGTCAGATCTGCATGCAAACACCTCTATCTACTGAGCTATCTCATCAGCCCACTATGATATTTTTCAAAAAGTGCCTCTAACTGGTATGTGTGTGTGCGCGTGTGTGCGTGTGTGTGCGTGTGTGTGTGTGTGTGTGCGTGTGTGTGCGTGTGAGAGAGAGAGAGAGAGAGAGAGAGAGAGAGAGAGAGAGAGAGAGAGATCTGGTAAGTGCAGGTACACATGTGGAGACCAGAGGACAGCCTCAGGTGTCATCCTCAGGAACAGAAACAGGTCCTGTTCCACGAGAAAGGCTGAGCAAGCCATGAAGAGCAAGCCAGTAAGCAGCACCCATCCATGGCTTCTGCGTCAGTTCCTGCCTCCAGGTTCCTGCCTTGTTTGAGCTCCTGTCCTGTCTTTGATGATGAACAGTGCTGTGGAAGTGCAAGCTGAGTAAACCCTTTCCTCCTCAAGCTGCTTTGGTCGTGGTGTTTCCTTACTGCAAAAGGAACTCTAACTGAGACAGACAATAAAATCTGCAGCCAAACTGAAAAGATGACAAGGGCTGGGTTCATAGCTTTGCTCATAGAGTATCTGTCTAGTGTGCAGGAAGCCCTGGGTTCAATCCCCTGCACTGCATGGTGGTGCACACCTGTAATCTCATCACTCAGGAGGTAGAGTCAGGAATACCACAAGTTCAAAGTCATCACTGGCTACATAACAAGTTCAAGACCAGCCTGGGCTTCATGAGTCTATCATCCAAAAACATATGAACAAACAAACAAACAAACAAACAACCCCTCCCAAAATAAAAGATAAGCAAAAACTTAGAAAAATATGAGTCAATGGTATTAGGCAAAACCCAATAGTAACAGCCTGATATAAAGCAACTACCCAAAAGATAATGAGTTATTGTGTAGCTTTTAAAAGCCCCAGTGGATCCATTAATCCCTCCTAAGCAAAGTTGGTAGAGAGACCCAAGGGACCAGAGGCTTTTACCAGATGTGAGTCACTTTGGGAGGAAAACAGCCCCAGAGGCAAAGCCAAGTGCAGTTTCCACCCCTTGGAAACTCACCCTGATGTGCTCAGAAGTGGAATACGGTGCTCCAGTAAGAAGGAGCTAAGGACTTGCCAGGAGTCCCTGCATTTCTGAGGAAGTCCACAGAAGGCTTTGGGTGCTGGCTGCATGCTCTGTTGCTGAACACTTGGCCCTAGAGCTAGTCACAGATCATCTCCAGGGAAAGCAAACTCCACACTGGAAGCTTGAGCTCCAGTCTGTGAGGTCTGGGATAAGGAATATGAAGACACTTTTAGGGGAGAAGTCTGCTATTCTGAACCCTGCTTGCTCCAAGGACTTAGAGATACCCGTGTTGTCTGGCATCCATCAGCTCTATGGAGCATGCCAAAGGCTGAGGCCAGTTGATGACGGCATGGCTGTGGAAAAGCATGAACAGGGGAAGTTCAGGCTTCGCTTTGCTGCTCTTTCCGTAGACAGACAGAAGAAGCCAGCAAGGACAGGAGATCACTGTAAAGCTATCCAAATTCCTGGGTCAGGTCTCTACACCCGAAACACCATAAACTAGTGAGCTAGCCCAGGACCCAAAGGCCAGCATTTCTTCCTGTTTGTTGATAGCAGTCATGAGAAGAGGCTTTGGGTCTACACAGGTAAGTGAAGATGGCCAAGCTCACATGGGGACCCTCCACCCTGGTCACTGAGGAACTCCTCCGACCAACATGGATCACTTGCTCTCAATCTAACATGTGGATTCAGTTGAGCTGAAGCTCACCCAGGCCCGAGGCTTGTTTAAAACACTCCTCAGGTGAGCCTAAGGTTCAGTGAGGGCTGAGACCTACTGTCGTCCTGAAGAGAACCTTAAAGAGATGTCATCATGGCCTAAAGTGATCACAGCTCACTGCGTCTCCCTCCCAGTCTCCTACTGCACATATAGCACATAGGCTCGCTGTCTGGCATGTTCAGCATGTGAGTCTCCTGTACTGTAGGCTTTCTTGTGACCACTGGCTCCCATGTGTTTTGCATGAGAGTTAGAAAAATATCAGTGAAGCCAAGAATGTTCCTGAAAAGACCCTAATTGTCTGCAAAAGTCTGTATCAATTAAGGAACTGCCTTCGGGACTTGAGGAGGGCCTGGAGGGTGGGAGGTGACTGTTTCTTCCATAGCTAAGGAATCGTGGTTCACAAAGGGTTTTCTTGCCCTCTACCATTTGCCCCAACATTATCATTTTTGAAAGGCTGGGATGGAAGGCTGGGATGGAATATCAGCATTTCAAAGTCCACGGTGGCATAGAAATCGTAACAGAAATGCAATAAGGAAGTCCCTGGATTGTCTGGCCTGGCTTGAGCTGAGAATGTCATCAAGTGCATCGGGGAGTCCCATTCTCATGCTTGAAAAACATGCAGTTGACCTTCCTAACAGCAAACGCACAAGGCTCTGGAGCCCAGACCTCCTTCCATGTTTTAGGAGCAGGCAACAGAAAAAGAACGCTATGAAAATGTCAATTTTCACCCCGTGGAACCTGAGAGTCAAACTGAGAGCTGTGAAAGAGGCAGCAAATTGCAGAGTCCCTGTTCTGCTTTTTATACCCAGCCATCTCTACAGCTGAAAGGAAGCAGATGCTGGGTGACATGTCCCTGCCATCCAAGTATTTTCAGTTCTCCTGTTTGGAGGGAGCTCCGGAAACTGTTGGTGCAGTGAAAGGTGAACTTATTCTACCATCCACATCGGCAAGTGTTTGTAAGACTTGTCATTTCAGGATCTCTCAACGTTATTAAAATTCAGATTGATCACCCCTAATCTGCAAACCTTTCACATTTCAGAGGGACATTAGGAATGACCAGATAATTAAGTATAAGAAAATACTGCCAAATGTGAGGCACCTATATATGGCCCTAAGCATTTCAGATATGGAATATTCTCAGCCATTTTATTCATGTGTTTAATTTCTCTTTTCATTGCTTGAATCAGTGGATAGCCATGATTGAAAAAAGCACATATACTTGGATTATATCTTATGATAGTATTGGCTAGCAACTTGATAGCATCTAAAATCACCTAGGAAACATCTGAGCATGAATGTGAGGGAGTTTCTAGATTGGTTAACTGGGGTAAGAGGACCTACCCTAATGTGGGTGACACTATTCCATGGGTTGGGACTCTGGACTGCTTAAAAAGAAATAGAGTGAGTTGAGCACCAGAATTCATCTCCTTGTGCTTCCTGACTGTGGACACCATGGGACAGTCTGCTGTCAGGTCTTCCCAACCATGACGGACTACATCCTTGAACTGTGAGCCAAAGTATGTAGCATGAATCTTAGAGAGTCTTACTTGCCGGATCCTCAGCTGGTCTTGTCTCCTCAGAGATGTAGCATGAATCTTAGAAGTTCTTATTAATAAAATCAAACCTGAGCCAGGTATTGGGTTGAACACTGGAAGATCAGAGAGACAGAACAAGCCACAGCTAACCTGACCTGGCCAACTTCTCAGCTGGTCTTGTTTCCTCAGACTGCAAGCTTCTGTGTCCTCATCCCAATGGCTCTCAGCTGAACTGCTGCTAGAAGCCTGAAAGCTTAACCAGCCAAATGCTTAACCAGGCCAAATGCTTGTTTCTGGTTCTCAGGCCTTATAAACCTTTCTGCTTTCTACCACCACTCCCTGGGATTAAAGGTTGCTTTCTGGGATTAAAGGCATGAGTCACCATGCCTGGCTGTTTCCAATGCGTCCTTGAACTCACAGAGATCCAGAGGGATTTCTGTCTCTGGAATGCTAGGATTAAAGGCGTGTGCTAACATTTTCTAGCCTAAGTATCTTGTGGCTTTTCTGTTCTCTGACCCCAGATAAGTTTATTAAGGTACACAATGTTTTGGGGAACACAATACCACCACAAAAGTACACTCAAGTTGCTTTTGCTGGGCAATTTTTCACTACAATGGGAAACACGGCTGACATCCATCTCCATTCTGATGACTTGAAATCTTTCCTTGATGAACCCCACGACAGTAAGGACTCCAGCCAGGATACATTACGCGGCAGGCAATCAAAGGAAGCTGAACTTGGGACTGAAGCCAAACCAAACCACTGGCTTTCCAAGAACTGTCATAGGTGTATTATATCGACCATCCAAAGCCAAGACGGTGAGATTCATTACTTGGTCCACGGTGACAGAAGGCATTTATGTCCTCCCTGACTCGGGTCACCTCCCTGCATGCTGCAGATCGGCAAGGGCAGATAAAGATGGAAGAGGAGCTGGGGACAGATCTGGAGTGAGTCAGCTGTACCATCAAGTGCATTTGATTAGCCTGCACACTGGGGCAGTATAATCAGTGCCGTATTCTGTGGCTTACGAAGAGGATTTCTGACAGTGATTTAGCCAGCTAAGCCAGGAACTGCAGTACTTAGGGACCCAGCATGAGGACTTCGGCAAAGAGCGGCCACTTTAAGCCCTGCCATAAAGGCTTTGCACCATGAGCTTCATCTTGTTGCAAAAAGCAGCACAAATAACAACAATAACAAAACCTAGGCTTGGGATGAAGAAAAAGAAAATGAAAATTTCCCACCCATTTTACCTGTGAAGAGGAATGGAAGAACTGGCTGTCCCAGCTCCCCACCATGTGACCCAGAGAGAGCTCACTGAGTCATGGTGATTCTGCCCATACACGCACAGCCTGGTGGACAAGGATCCTGAGGCCTCTAACTGCCATGGCCCAGACTGCAGGAGATAGAGCACGGACGGGTGCCTAGGAGTGTCTTTGTTCCCCTTTACTCCAGGAGTGACGCTCTGCATGGTCACAGGGCTCTGGAGAGACTCATTTTTCAAGTTAGTTATTTTTTTGGTGTTTCCTGCTTTTCTTATCATTGAGAGGCCATCTTATTCCTGGCTGGTAGAAGTACCACCTGCTTCATGTTCAAACCATAGCTCAGAGCCCTTCTCTTTCGTACCGTGCTCTGATTCTCTGATTTCAGCCCTCCTGCCTCACTCTCAAGTGAGATAACACTAGACCCACCCAGAAAATTCAAAACCATCTTTACCTCCCAAGGCTCTTAACTTTATCACATTTGCAAAACACTTTCTGCCACGTGGATAATCCCCACAAGTTCTAGAAGCTAGGTCGTGGATGTCCTAAGGGGCTGCCATTCCACACCCATGTACAAACACGGCTATTACGTGTTTGCAACAGTGTACCTGTAGCAATTTAAGTTATATTTTTAATGGAATACTGTACTAAAACATTTCCACAGAGTAACTGAAGTTATTGTTTTTAAATCCCATACAGGTCTCCCATTTAACACGTTGTTGTGTTTGTCAATGTTGTGGCAAAACACAACAGCTGGTTTTTGTCTTTTAAAACTTCTTCTGTAATACCTTACATGGAAGCGGTTTCATTCAACCAAGACAGGGGGCTGGAGGTGTAGTTCAGTAGCAGAACACTTGTATAGTAGATGTGAGTCCCTGGGCTCAAAAAGAGCATCAGCAAAATACATACATGCACATATATACACATCATTCATTCATTCATACATACATACATACATACATAGAGCAAGAAAGGAAAATAGGAAGCAGCCTGAATATATATACTAACCCATTAGCCCTGGACAATCACCCCCTGCTCAACCCTAAAGCTGACAGAAGGCGGTTTGGGCAGACAAAGGACTGAAGCATTTCTCATTGGAAGCAGGGAGAGTGGGTCTGCGGCATGTCCTATAAAACACAATCAGACTGTCTTTCAGCAGAACAGAAACAATGGCCCCATTGTCTAACATCATGAATGACCCTCACAGCCATAAAACATTAATAGCAAAAGCAAAATTAGCAACTAGCTCCCTCCTCTGTGCTCTGCATTCTGCAATTTGCCAAGACTTGTGAACTTTGAAGGATTATAGCTCGCAGGTGTGATTTGTGTTGGCTGCCTGTAACAAAAGCCAGGCATCAGGCATGTATTATCTCTTTATTTCAACTGTTTTATAAAAACACACAGAGTCAGAATGCAAAGCATAGCAGAAAAGCCCTAAAAGGGACTGGAGCAGCACGGGAGGCAGCGTTACAGCTGAATTCACTTCTCTTCAACTGTTCACGTACATCATGTGAGACAGGGAGCACCAAACCCTATCTGCAGAGAGACACGTGGTGAATACCTACAGTTTCGTGGCCATGCGACCTCTGTCTGAGGTTCTCAGATGCATGCTGTATTGACAGCTACACACAACACAGGCAGTGTGGAAATGGATGGGAATGGCAGGTGATTCAACAAAACATAATTCACAAAGCTAGGCCTTCGAAGGATGGCCCAGTGAACAAGAGTTTGCAACCCCTGGTACAATGATATGCAGATAATAGTGTCTCTTAAATTACTTCTGCCTGTCTCCAGCATAATTTATCTTTTTGTTCGTCTTTAACAACGCTTGTCTTTTCTCCTACCGCTCAGACTTGACGACTAGCTTCACGTCTTCCACTCCTTGTTTTGTTCATTCCCTCTTTGACATTTGCACCTGTAAAAACAGCACGCATTTCGTTGTCTCTGGACTTTAGGCTCTATCTTGTGACTGACTTGGGCCAATGTGACAAGAGGTGACAGCATCCCCATTACAAGCTCAGAGGGAAGTGATACTTCTTCCTGTTGTCTTGGGCTTGTGACAGCCCAGGACACAAGACTTCCCAGCCTAGGAGGATGGGAAGCCCAAGGAGTAGGGTAGATGCACACCTTCACATTGAGGAGCCCAGCTGAGCTTAGCTGAAAACCAGCCAGCTCTCATAGGACTTGTAGATTATAGGAGCAAGAGATGGTTAAAAGCCACAGAATTATGTGGTGGTTCATTAGGTGACCACAGCAAATTGGTACAAATTTATCATGAAGCAAACCACCTGTTGGCTTTATTTCAGAGCCATCCAATCATCTTCACAGAAACCATCTCTCTGGGAAACACACACACACACACACACACACACACACACACACACACACACACACTTCAACTATATATTTACTTTGAAACCTGTTTTACTAATTTCAACCACTAGTAAGTGTTCTCTTAGGGCAGGACTGTAGCTCAGTGGTATGTTTGTCTAGCTTGTACAAGGTTCTAGGTTTAATTCTCAACACTATATAAAAAGGAATTAATTAATTTCACCCAGGGTGGTACATGCCTATAACCCCAGCACTACAGAAGCAGGAGGATCAGGAGTTCCCAGCCAACCTCCACTACAGAGTGAGTCTTAGGTCAGCCTGCACTATATGAGACCAGGTCTCAAAGAAAAAAGACAACAAAAAAGCTTTATCAGGGGTTGGGGATTTAGCTCAGTGGTAGAGTGCTTGCCTAGCAAATGCAAGGCCCTGGGTTCGGTCCTCAGCTCTGGGAGGAGGGGGCGGTGGGGGAAGCTTTATCAACATTTCATCTTGGTAATGCGTAGTTGTTTTTTTTTTTTTCCACTACACACAGTGAGTCTCTGTATGGCCAAATAGTTATTAGCACATGCAATTTCTCAAAATTTTCCATCACAATGTGTCATTTTTAGATCATTCCCTATACCATATGATATATCATCATTAAGACAATAAGCAGCCATGGTGACTTTGTTGTTGTTGTTTTGTTTACATGAAGTGTCATTAGCAAGAACATTAAATAAAATATTGTTTATAACGTTCTTACACATTTTATGTGAGTAGGGATTATTCATGTCCTTTCTTCGGAGTTTAAACACATGCGTGCGCGCACGCGCGCGCGCGCGCACACACACACACACACACACACACACACACACACAAGAAACAGACTTTTGAAAACAAAGAAGGAATGCTAGAAATATAGCTAGATGCTTGCCTGGCATGCAGGAGAACTTAGGCTCAATCAGGAGGTGGAGGGAACAGAAGATAGGCATATGGAGAGCGAAGTCATGACGTGTTTGTATTAAGTCATGAGGACAGGTATCCATAGCTTCTGATGTGGCTGAGTCATGACATTTATCAACACTTCTACTGGAGCAACAAGTCTCAGAGCCTGTGAGACAGCTCAATGGGTTGAGGCATCTGCTGCCAAGCCTGATGACTTGAGTCCAATCTCCAGGACTAACATAGTGGAAGAAGAGAACTGATATGCTGTGGCATGTGAGTGCCCATCCCCAACTAGTCCTACTGATGATGATGATGATGATGATGATGATGATGATGATGATGATGATGGTGCTGCTAATAAATGTAATAAAAATTAAAGTCTCAGTCTCCAGAATGAAACCAAACACTGGACAGGTTATCCTAAGTTCATGGCTTTCCAAGAACACTCTGATGATGTGCACCCATTTGAAGCAAGACCACAGGCTCTAGAATCTTCTGCCACTGAGTAACAACATCATACAGCATAACTGTTCTCTCTGTGAAATGCATAAGATAGCTAGAGAGCAAGTTTTAGTTGATTCTATTCTAAACACTTGCCTCTAGGGGGGTGATTTAAAATGCAAAAGGCATTTTCCTACGCCAACCTTCCAAAACCAATAGCACTTGTAACAGATGGCAAATATATCAATATCTATAGTGAGAAACACATAAATATTTGCCACTTTCAATTAGTAATAATAGAACCCATTTGCACTGGCACTGATTGACATTTAAAGCCAGAAAAATTCATGCAGCTGCAGGCACCTGGGAGCTTCTTGGAGTTTATGTGGCTGCTGTGGAGGTGGGTGGGGTTTAACAGGTCTGGCAGGACAGTGCTGGCTTGTCCTGGGAGCCTCTCCAGAAACCCCTTTCTGTTCCATAGGCCTCTCATCTTGGGGAGGACTGTGGAGGCTCACCAAGGTTTCCTAGTGAGATTTGAGCTTGCTTCACCCATTCACCCAGGGCTACATTAGAGGATGGCTTGACCATGTGCGTGGTTACAAGGTGTTTGGAAGGGTCTACACTTGGCTGAGCTAGGAGGAGGTCTTTTGCTCCATCCCTTGACATTCCTATAAAAAGCCCTTTAGTAGCAACAGAAGGGGCAGGTGGATAAGGATGCAGGCCCTCCCGAGACTATCCTGTGTTTCTGTTTCTCTCCCCTCTATCCTTTTATCTAATATCTCTTATCCCTTACTCCTCAAGAGTACCCTGTCGTAAAATGTCTCCCAGCTGGGCACCCACAGAGGACGGGCAAGGCCGCTTCCAAGAAGCTCCAAGAGAATGGGTAAGGTAAGGGACTGTGGTGTCTCCGAAAGCCTCACTTGAGAACCCCCACAATTCTACCTGGGTTGCCTTCTACTGGTCCAAGAAAGTGACAGTTGCTAGACTATGAGAGAAGGGAAATAGATCCCACCTCCTGATGGATGGAGGAGCAAACACATGTTACAAGAGAACTGTGGCTACTTTGCAATACATTATACACACCTAAGGATCACATATTTTATTATTTCTGTGCAAAGGGGTGGCATAGTCATCATGATATGATCTCTTGGCAGAAGACTCTGGAGCGGGAGGAGGTAAGTGATATTGATAAAGGAAGACACATCTAGAAGCACAATGAAATATATTGTCTATACAGCCAAACAGAAGCCCAAACATTCTTTTTTTTTTTTTTTTTTTTGGTTTTTCGAGACAGAGTTTCTCTGTGTAGCTTTGCGCCTTTCCTGGAACTCACTTGGTAGCCCAGGCTGGCCTCGAACTCACAGAGATCCGCCTGGCTCTGCCTCCCGAGTGCAGGGATTAAAGGCGTGCACCACCACCGCCCGGCCCAAACATTCTTTATAGAAACCCCAATGGCATGCATTGGACCTGAAAAGCAGTCTTCCATGAAACAACGGCCTCTTTACATAGTAGAAGGGATTGAAGCCTATGCACATATAACCAGCACTTTTGAGAAGTGTAGAGCATTTCGTCAAGCACGGATGTTGAATGTCAGACACAAAAGCCCTGAGCAGTTATCTGCTTCCTCAGCACAACCGCCATCCTGCACCCTGTGGACTGTGAAGGAAAAGAGTCAGGGTGGCTGGGTTAAGGTCACCCAGCTAGTTAGGTATGGAGATGGCTCAAGAATTTTGGAGAGCAGACTAAGCTTGGAGTGCTTTCCACCCCCTTCAGCTGACAATTCTTTTTCGGCCTCACTTACGGCACAAACAAGCTTTTGAATACAAGCAGCTATAAATAGCAATTAGTCAGAGTCTACTATTAGATGTGTTGACATCATCAGAAAGTACTTCTGTTCGTAATG